>NC_080443.1:1266755-1866755 GCF_028018845.1 Melospiza georgiana
AGGACACTTCCAGGGTGCAAATAAACCATGCTAGGACATACTCTGATATTGTACCACTGACTGCCAGGTGAGTCCACCTAAAGCCATGAAATTCAAAGATATCTCCAGCACAGGGCCCTCGAACAGCGCCTGAATTAACCATGCAGAATAAGACCTCTGCTCATTGTTGGGAAATTGCAATAATGGGAACTAATTTTTCTTTTTGTGTTAATGTCTATGGAAACAGTCCTGACTATGACTGACTAGAGCAACTCTTTCTTTTAATTTTTTGTGACATTCAAGAGAGGCTCAAGAGAAAAACCCTTCCTGATAACAACACAAATTGCAATGCTGCCTTCATGTGAGCCTGTTTTTTACAAGACTGAGAAGGTTTTTCTCCTGTTCAAGGTTATGCCCTTACATCTGGCAAAACCAAAAGAGAATTGCTGAGCAGCTTCAGCCATTAGGATGAAAATCCCATCTTTTGAACAATGCTGATACCTCATCTTTATCACTCTATTGATTTACCTGCGCTGGCTTTAGTTGCCTGACAGATGAAATCCATGCCAATCAAACAGCATTTCTTAAGAAAAATAGCCAGTTGAAATGAAATACTACGATACAATGTTTTGGTTGTCTAGAGAGGTAGGTGTGGGAACTCAGCACATCACTCCTGATGTCCAGAATTGCCGAGATAACCCTTGGGGGGCTCGGAAATACTGGAATGTTGCCAGAAGTGCTTGGTGGTTGGATTTTGACCCTGCACGGGATGTGCCACCTGTATGAGGACAAGAGAATCACTTGGGGATAAGTGGTGTAAGAATTAAGTATTCACAGGGTGAAAATACAGGTTTTATGATTTTGGTACAGGGGGGTTGTGGAGACAAGATGGAGGGATCAGGGCGTGTCTTGTCCTTCTTCTTTCTTCTTCTTGTCATCCATCTTCTGTGGTGATGTTGGCACTTTGGGATTGGTCCATGGTGAAGGTGCACTTGCTAATATGGGTGAAAGGTATTGGGAAATAAAGGTAAATATGATGTACGTAGGTTTTAGTATAAAAATAGACGACTGCCCCGTGGGAGGTCAGAGTGCCCTGGGCTGCCTTGCTGGTCAGACCTCTGTCAGGCTGGGAGACAACTTTGTAGATAAGAAATAATAAACAATACTGAAGACCGAAAAATCTGAGGAGTGCACTCGTCCTTTGGAGCGCGGGCTGGGCTGTCCCAGGGCCATCCTGCGCGTGACCGGACAGAGACAAAAGGCCGGACCGGTCAGGTAGGAACCTAGCAAAGTTGGTTTTAGGAACTAGCAGAAGATGAAATGGCAGAATTGCTGAGCAGAGCCCAGGGCAGGAAAGGGAGCCCCAGATGCTGAGTCAGGAGCTGCTGCAGGGCCAGGATGGGTGACAACAACAATGGGGAGGGAAAATTGTCCTTGTGCATCAGTGCCCAAATCCCCTGTGAGCTGAGCCCAGGGTCAGCCTGGCCACAGCCAGCTTGGCTGCCTCACTAATTATCTGGAACACAAAGGCTGGAGGTCAATTAGCCCAGAGGCAAAGGCTAATTGCACTCTTGTCTTTGGGAGCCCCGTGGCCAGCTAGAAATGCTCTGCCAAGGCTTGACAGGGCATTCAGCACCAGGAAGAGGAGGGAGAAAGGAGTGGGAGTTATTGCTGGGTTTCTCTTTTCCTACTTGTGGAGCTCAGTTACACTGGGAGTTGCACTAAGCATGACTCATCTTGAAGGATTATTTTAAAATGAGATAGATCCACAACTCAAACCAATCTAATGACAATTCCTCTCTCTGCCTGAGAATGCTGAATGCCTGAGGAGAGCTTCCACCTTCACAAAAGTGTTCTAATCATCTTTTTTGCTACTTTAAGGGATTATAATATTTCCATTTTTTCTTTGGCAATAAAACATTTACAGGAGAAGAAACTATAACTTGAGTATTCCTTTCTTTTAGGTACCTGCAAGATTTATTCTCAGGATCCAGACTAACCCGAGTGGTCTGAGCAAGGTAGCCCAGGCTGGACTTGAAGAACAATTAGCAAAAACCCCACAGAGGTGGAAACAGGTCCCAGAGCTCTGATTGTTCATTTAGAGTGAAATTGATACAGTGAAACCATTTCAACAGAAGGGTTTCAGAGCACTGAAACCAATATCCTGTGAGTCTGGTGGGTTAAGCAATAAATGCTGGAGTGCCCTCAATGCTGACTTGTTGCATTTTTCCCTTGATCTTGGCCTCGACATCTTTTCCCAGCTGAATTTATTTGGCAGGCTCAAGCAGTCTCAAGCTGAACAATACTTCATTTTTCCAGGAATTTCCTACCCAGTGCAGTTAAACACATTTTGCCCCACTGTATTCTATAAAATTCCCTTCTGGAGTTTGTAAATGATTATTAACTTGTCTGGCAGGTCTCAGCCATAGCAGAAGGATGGAATTGTTTCCACAGCAGCAGGCTCTTCTCTTGGGGATAACACCCTTGGGATTCTCCAGGAAAGGGGCATTTTCACATTTCTGCTGGGTTTCTGGTTTGTTCTGGGGTTTTTTGGGTGAGGCTTCACCTGCAATGTTTTGTGTCAAAACTGGGTGTCCGTTAACACCAATCCACTGCCCGTTAATGAAGCAGAGGATATCATTGGGAGTCCTGGTCCCTGTGCTGTGTAAAGGACAGATTATACATTCTAGCCTAGAATCAAGGAGCTTCCATGTCTTCAGTTCTGCCTGCTGAGAGTTTTTATCAATCCAGCATTAGGCATGGAATGGCCAAGGTTGGAAGAGACCTCTGGAGTTAACAGCAAGGAAGAAATGTTCTGTAAGACCTGCCAGGTTTCCCCTTCCCTTGTTTTCCTGTATGATTAGCAAAGTTCAGTGCCTCCAGACCGGCATGAAGGTGTTTAATGTCAGAGCTTAATAATACAGCATACATTAAGAGTATAAATACAACATTTTTTGCAGCTTTCAGAAAATATTTGCCCAAGACAAGTTAAAACTTTGTAGCCATATGATCTCCTGTTTTGCTGGATATAAAATGACCCTGTAAAGCCTTCTGACATTCTCCTTGAAGCTGAGGATTGAGGCTATGACCTTTGCAAAGCCTTCCAAAAAGCTTCACAGGCAGCCAGCTCTTTCAGAGAAAGTTTCATTAGATGCCAAAGACTTTTTTGATAAACAAGATGGCACAGTTGCCCTGTCTCATGAAAAATGGGCAAAATCAATTCTTGTTATTTGAAAGAAAAACAGTTGTTGGAGCTGAATGACTTCAGAAGACTTGTTTTATGATTTGAATCCAACCTTCAACAGTTTTAATTTACTGCAAGGAGGGGGAAATCACCATAAGGGACTCAGAGGGGCTGGGGAGTGCCATCCCTGGAGTTACTGAAACATGGAGCAGCCCCAAGCAACCTTTTCTGGCTGGACCCACTTTTACCACGGCTGGGTTACGTCTGGAGTCCCCTGCCAGACTAAATGGTGCCACCAGCTGAAGCTGTCACCTTTGTTCCTCTAGGAAGGGAAAATCTGCCTGCAGCTGTTGAGTTGCCAAGGATGGCTGCACTGCAGTGAAGGAATCTGTCACAAGTAGGGCAGGACAGAGCTGAACCGGAGACTTGACACTACAGATGGCATCTGTCACAAAGGGAGGGGTTCCCCCCAGCTGGAGAGAGCTGTAGTGCACGCATTGTGCACAGGTGAGCAGCCTCCAGAGCAGCTTTGACTTCGTGTTGCCACTGCCAGAGTGCAGCCCTGCTTTGGCAGTACTTACATACTTCTTTTTAAATTGCTATTTGTATAAAACTGTCGCAGACAACTTTTATGGAAAATCCTTTCCTTTGGATGTTTCCTCCTGAGAAGCTGAGAGGCCTCAGGAACAAAATGTAAACATTGATTATCTGCTGCTGTGGAATGCAACAGGGGCATCTGTGATTGGTCTCATCTGCTTATTAATTATCACAGTCCAGCTGGCTCGGACACAGAGCCCGAGCCACAAACCTTTGTTATCATGCCTTCTTATTCTATTCTTAGCTAGCCTTCTCATGAAACCCTTTCTTCTATTCTTTTAGTATAGTTTTAATGTAATATATATAATAAAATAATAAATCAAGCCTTCTGAAACATGGAGTCAGATGCTCATCTCTTCCCTCATCCTCGGACCCCTGTGAACACGGTCACATAAAACCAGGAATGAGTTGTTACCACTGGAAGCCAAAGGGAGCACAGGAAGGAAATGGAGCCCCAATCTCTGCATGATGGGTTTGTGGAAGAGGGATTTGCATCTGCTGCTCAGGTGCACCTAAAGGCACAAACTCCTCTGTGCCAAGCACACACCACATCATCTCTGGTGGGGCTGCATCTTGTGGGGGCTGAAGAAGGAAAGGAAGTTACCACATGCTGCCAGTTAAACAAATAAAACTCATTCTGCTGCATACTGGGACTTAAACCTTCTCCCTGTGTTTGTCATTAGGATTGGATAAAGCATTGCCTGAAAGCAGAGCCTGCAATGAGCAGAAGGGGAATCAGCCCAGTCTAAACAAACACTGCTGAAGGCCTCAAGCACTGTCTGCAAAGCAACTTGAATGCTTGAGAAGGCATTCCTGTGGGCTGCTTGCTTAAATAGCAAAAGAAACCAATTCTCAAGAAGAAATGAAACAATCTATTTGGAAAAAGACAGCATTCAGTAAATAAACTTATGCAACAGCAAATAATCAGGAAGATCACAATGTAAATATCAGTTCTCTTTCTGTTTATTTTTTCTCACTTTCTGAGATCTCTTTTCCTCTCCTGAAGCCTTTTTTCCATTCTTTAGTATGCACCAGACAAACCTTAGATCCCTAGGCTTTGGCAGAGAAGCCACAGTCTCATTTTTCTGTTAAGAGCATCATTTTAGGTTCTGTCAGCCCTTGGGCCCTGAACGTGCCAGCCCAGAGCCATTCAGCTCTGCAAAGTCATTTTGGGCTTTTGGAGGAGCTTTGTGGAGGCCCCAGGCAGGGTTCCCTGCTGAGGGCAAGGCCCCTGTGGCATTCCCTGCTCCCTGGTGAATCCATGCCGTCCTTGTCCACCCCATGGCACTGAGATCCAGCCTGCCTTAGATAGGGAACCTGGCCAGCAGCTGAAATAACCACGGGCAGCAGACCTTTCTCCTTTTTAGTGCCTTTATTAGAAGTGATCAGCTCAGGTGGGGAGAACCAACGGGTCATGCTCAGCGACCCAGGAGTGGCTCAGAGGAGGAGGAAGATGCAGCTTTGTGCATCTTCCTCTCTGTCTGTGGGCATTGGTCTGTGGGCAGAGCCGGGGATTCCATCCTCACCGGAGCATCCAGGGAATCCCTGCTTTTTGAGGGATTCGAGGCCCTCTGTCTAGCTGACATCTCTGGTGAGGGTGAGGGGTAAAAACTGTCTGGGTGGCTACTGGATTCTGTTCCTCACACCTAGACACTGCTTTGATACATCGATTTTGTGTTGGCTCGTTGTTTTTAGAGGTTTTTGGCTGGGTTTGGTGAGGGGTCTCTCCCCTTGCATGTTGGATCCGATGTCATTTGCATGTTGACTCGATGTCCCTTCCCCTTCACCGTCTAGGTGCCATCCTCCAGGGAGCAGCAGGGTGTCACTGACAAAAGGAGAATTTTTAACCATCAACGACAGGCAGTTAATGAAAACAACAGGTGATTACAACAACAAACAGTTAGAACTCCACCCTGGCAGCAACTGGCCCAACCTGTGTACTCTGCAACCTTTTAAAAAATGGGCAGCTTTTTCTACTCCTAACAGCAGCCCCTCGGTGCCCCTGCTGCTCCTCACAGCCCCTCACAGCCTGGGGAGGCTCCTGCCCCCACTGCCAGCTCGGGCTCCTTCCCATCCTGCAGGATATGTGACTCATATATCGTTTTTTTTACAAGAAATGTGCTTCTGTCAATAAGACACTGTCATTAGCAGTACTATCCATCTGTATCCAAGTGTAATTTCCCCAGGTAGGAACCATTTTCCAGCTGGGGATTGCTGGAATGTGGTTCATTAGAGCCGCTGCTTGCACACCCAGAGGTCCCTGTGCTGGTGGTGGAGTGTGATTACATCAGGGCTGCTCCCCCTGACAGCCACAGCACAGAGCAGGGATAGCACACCCTCACTGCTTTTATTGGCATTGCTAATTGTGAGAGAGACGTGACCAAGGAGCAGTTTTGCTCCTTCTGTCGGTTCAACCCCAATAAATCCAGTGAGAGTGGCAGAACAAGCACCAATTCACACACATTGGAATAATTTCATAACTGCTGTCTTCTAGAAAGAGAATCACAGCTGCCCAGGGGACAAACAGTCATGGCCAGTTTTGCTCAATGAAAAAATGCTTGTGGAAAATTCAGCTGCAAATTCTATTTTGCCTCTGTAAATGCCCACAGAGGTGTTCAGACAGCCCTGCCCACCACCAGGGCACTCAGCCCTCAGCTCTGTCCACAGTGAGCTCTAAAGGCTGACCACAAACACACCTGCCAGGTGAACATCTGCAAGGTCTAGACAAAGAAAATAATTGAAAAAGAAACCTAATATGAAAAAAATTCTGTGAGGAGGGAATTTAAACACAGGGAGGTCGTCTGTGTTTATTACTAGGCCTCATTTTACCTCCCTGTTTAAATAAATCTCCTTTGCATGTCTCAAAACCATTCTTTAAAGAAAGATTATAAAATGGGGCTGCTGTCCCTGAGCAAATTCCCAGTTCTGGTGGAGAGGAGCAGAAGGGGCTCCATCAGAGGGGATACATGGTGCTCAGGAGCTGTGAGTGCAAAAGTGCCCAAGGCAGTGCCTCCTGTGGCTCAGACACTCAAAAAGAGTCAGTTCAGCTCCTGACAAGGTTGTTTGATGCCCTCAATCCCAGATGCCAGGCTCAGCACCTTTAGGGATGACAGGCCTGATCATGGAGGTTACCAAGGCTGGGCTATTTCAGGGCAGTCAGTCCTTGCTGGAACCCAACCATGAGATGACAGAAATGTTTGGTGTCTCCTTTTCTCTCTTCAGCACAGACCCCATCAGCATTCCAGCTTTTCCCACTCTGCTTAGCCATCTGTTACAAACAGGGAGGCTCCCAGGAGTTTTGCAGCCATGGATGGGATGCTCTCACACCAGTGCAAAGGCAGGGCTGGGAAGTTTGAAACATTCCCTGAGGTCTTTAGGACAGGTCTGATCCTGGCAGGCCCAGCCTTGGGGTCTGCTCAACTCTCCTGCCTTGTCCATATGATCACTGGAACCAGATTAACTGGAGGGGGAAAATGAAGAGAAACTCTTCAAAAGGTTTGGAACTGTCCAGAGTTCAGTCTGGTTTTTGTTTGCTCTTTTTGGCATCAGAGTTTAGCAGCACAAGAAGGAATTCCTGTAAACCACAGAGATGTGGCAGATTCAGGTAAAAAATAAAATCTGTTTTGGGTTTGACCTTATGAAAGTTGTATAAAAATGGACAGTTATGCTTAACTCTCTGAGGTACTGAGGTCTGGGACATGGATCCCAAAATCCCAGACCCTCCAGAGTGCCACAGGAGCAGAAATGCCCTGATGTGGAGCTGGCACAGAGGGACAGAACCTCCCAGCACCTGAGTTCCCAGCACCCCAAACCAGCTCCTCCCAAAGCACACACACCTCTGTGCTGCCCTTCAAACCTGCCCCAAAGATAAACTCAGTGTCTCTGATTTACCTTTCCCTCCACAAGCGGTGCCAGCCACCCTCACACAGCACATCCACTCACCCACAGAAACACACAAAGGAAGGAATAGAAGCTGTGAGTCACTCAAGCTATTCCCCTGAAGACTCTGAGAGAAGAAAGAAGAGAAATTGTTCAGGATATTTCTGTTTGGGGGGCAGCTGGATATTATCCTGATAGGGCCATGCAACCATATAAATATCTGAGATGAAAAGGAAGAGGATGAAATTAAATGGATGGAAACATTTGTGCTGTCAGTAAGATGAAAGAATAAAGTTGGGGGTGCAACAGAAATGATTCTTGAAATTAAACCCATATCCTCAGCATCACATTTACTGTCCCCTCCACCAACCTGCATAGGCCTTGCACTTCCTTTCTCATGTGGCAGCATTGCCCACTTGAACACTGATATAGATATTTACTGCCAGATAAAATGCTTCTATACATTTTAATTAAAGGTCTGTGGCTTCAAGTTGTATTTATAAAAAATGCATGAAATTCTATTATTCAAATTAAATATGAAATTCTATATTCAATTTAATCTCAGACTTAAGCTCCAGGCAGTTACTGCATTTAAGCACACCAGAATTCTGATTCTTTAAATCAGACCTGTCTGATTTATCAATATTCTCCAAATGGTTCTTTTCTGCCCCACTATACTTTTGAATTACAGGTACACAATAAATGTTTAAAATACACAAACAGGAGATGGAATTGTCTTTCTAGTAAAGCATTTCCTGAAGAACAGTAATAATTACAAACTCTTCTCAAGAAATGAGAAATGGGAAGGGAAGGGAAGGGAAGGGAAGGGAAGGGAAGGGAAGGGAAGGGAAGGGAAGGGAAGGGAAGGGAAGGGAAGGGAAGGGAAGGGAAGGGAAGGGAAGGGAAGGGAAGGGAAGGGAAGGGAAGGGAAGGGAAGGGAAGGGAAGGGAAGGGAAGGGAAGGGAAGGGAAGGGAAGGGAAGGGAAGGGAAGGGAAGGGAAGGGAAGGGAAGGGAAGGGAAGGGAAGGGAAGGGAAGGGAAGGGAAGGGAAGGGAAGGGAAGGGAAGGTTCCCTTAGAATTTTTACCAGACAGAAAAATTCATAAAATATATCTTAAAAAAAAAAAAAAAAAAAAAACAAACAAACAAAAAAACAAAAAAAAAAAACACAATCCCAAAAAATTCTAGGACATATGTAAGCAACAGTGATGGGAAACATGCAATTTATGGCATATGGCATCTGTTTTGGAGTTGGAAAAACCCTTTTTTGACCAAGGCAATTACAGACTTTTCTAGCAGCAGGACCAGCCTCTGAAAGGCAGCTTTCTCTCTGTAGGTAAGTATAAGACATCCTTTCAGAACTGGCATCCACATGGGGTCTAAATTCAAGTGAGCTTCCAAAGGAGCCAATATTGTGAGTACACAGCCCCAGCCCAGTGTCTGAGGCAGAAATACATTTTCAAGTGTTGTGCTCAATATCTGCCTGCAGAAACAAAAGAGGGTTTGGACCTTATCACAGTTTACAAGTAGACCCCCAAATATTTAGTCTAAAATGGTATTGTTTACTTTTTTGTTGCTAAACAAACGGGCTGAATTGCACCAATGGTTCCTTTGGTTTTGTCCTGGTTTTACTGGACCACAGAAGAGACCAAAGGTCAGGGTGCTCTGCATCTGAGGGTTTGGAGATTTGATTATGGAAAGAAGACAAAATGTTAACAACCATGAGGCAAGTGCAAAGAAGATAAGGCTCATTTATCTCTTTATTGTGCATTCCTCCTTTTATCTGCTCGTGGTCCTTTCCCTCTCTGATCTGCAGAGGTGATCTCTTCACCTGCTAAACCACCCTTATCAAGCCTCCTGAATGCAATAACCTCTTTGGCACATTACCTATCTTTTAGGATTTGTATGTAATATATTGTGTTCTTCTTTCTTTTCTCCCTTCCTGGGAGGTTACTCCAGAGCTCAGGATTGTTGGATTACTGATTGATTTCACAATTATTTTGTGCTGTGGGTTGTTTTCATCCGTGTGGCCAACTGGTGCAAAAAGTAAAAAGGGAGAAAATATCCCTTCTTCTTTCCTCCCCTCCCTCACACATATAAGACAGCGATTATTTAATCATGCACACACTATTTCAGGTTGGAAAAACCTCAGCTTTCCTGATTTACAAAACAGAATAAAATTCTGCACATAGCAGATTCAGAGATGACAGATGACCTTAACCTCCTGTACATCTTATTGCAGTGCTTTAGGAAAACAGTGGTTTAGGTTCATCTGCTACCTGTGGAATGAATATTGTCTCCCAAGCACCAGCACTCAGGTGGGAGTTCTAAGAAGCACAAAAATCATGCTAAAAACTGTAGTGTTGGTTGAGGACCCCCCTGAAAAGGGAACTGCCCTGTGCTGTGGTTTGTAAGTAAAGACATGTCCAAAATTAATGCTCAATCCACCTTAAACGTGTTTTCTCCTCTTTATTTAGGGCAGGTTTATACAGGAGGCTCCCATCAGTGTGGGACAGGGCAGCAGCACTGCAGGGACTGGGTTGTGCCCAGTGCCCCATGACTGGCCCTGCAGCTCATTATACACAGGGCCAGGCAGGGATGCTGGGGAATGGAGAGGGAAGGTCCAGGTGACTTCCCCTGATGGAGACAGGGATCAATACTGGCTGGCCAGACAAAAAACTGGTTCTCTGCAGAGAAACCAAGATTTCACGCTGCAGCTAGTTACTGAAAATTGATATTGAATGTTCCCAGCAGGAATATTTTCTTGTTAAACACTTAATTGGGAGTTGTAACATCAAAAAACAACAAAGTGGGTTTTATTTGGATTCTTACAGAGGTCAAAAATAGGTACTGATTTTTAATTTAAAAAATCCTTCTCACCAGAAACTTGATTGTATTTTCAAACTATTAGCGTGGAACAGCTAAAACAAACAATGCAGACACAGCTGAGCAATACATCTGGCTACACTTTCTATATATTTATCTTTCTCTGCTGAAGCACACACAGGCACTTGTGTCTAAAGGCACCTTTGTGCCTCACACTTGTGGCCCTGCTCAGCTCTCTGTGGCTCTGTGTGTGCTGTGTGAGACACCTGAGCACAGGGAAGGGAAGGGGAAGGGGAAGGGGAAGGGGAAGGGGAAGGGGAAGGGGAAGGGGAAGGGGAAGGGGAAGGGGAAGGGGAAGGGGAAGGGGAAGGGGAAGGGGAAGGGCTCCACTCCACTGCAGCCTCTGACGCCTCCAGAGTGCCACAGGAGCAGAAATGCCCTGATGTGGAGCTGGCACAGAGGGACAGAACCTCCCAGCACCTGAGTTCCCAGCACCCCAAACCAGCTCCTACCAAAGCACACACACCCCTGTGCTGCCCTTCAAACCTGCCCCAAAGATAAACTCAGTGTCTCTGATTTACCTTTCCCTCCACAAGTGGTGCCAGCCACCCTCACACAGCACATCCACTCACCCACAGAAACACACAAAGGAAGGAATGGAAGCTGTGAGTCACTCAAGCTATTTCCCTGAGGACTCTGAGAGAAGAAAGAAGAGCAGCTCTTCCTCTCCTCTTGCTCCTGTGATTGTGTGACCGTCCCTGCAGAGCCCAGGCCCAGCCTGCCCCTGGCAGCCCCATCTCCCTCAGCCCTGCTGAGCTTTGCTGCTGCTCTGGGCAATCCTTCCCTGGCACCTGATGGGGCACTGCCCTTCCCCTTCACAGCGCTATTTTGCACTATAATATCACTTTAAAGAGCTGATTGTCAGCTGAGCAGCTCTCTGTGCAAGAGCACCATATCCCAGCAGAGTCATTTGTTTCCATTTTAAAAGGACACTTAATAATAATGCCCTGCACACGGTGCCCCGGTGCAGAGTGACTGGCAGAGGCTTTCAGTGAGTGAATCAAAGCTGTTCCTCACAGAGCAGGGACTACCCACAGCTCCAGGTGTGGAACCTCCCCGGGAGGGAGCACTTCTGTGCTTGG
Source organism: Melospiza georgiana (assembly GCF_028018845.1). Classification (NCBI taxonomy): domain Eukaryota; kingdom Metazoa; phylum Chordata; class Aves; order Passeriformes; family Passerellidae; genus Melospiza; species Melospiza georgiana. The sequence continues at coordinate 1,278,362 of NC_080443.1, forward strand.
GACACTCAGTTCACACCTTCAGACCACTTTTATTCCAGTTGGTAATAACTCCTACAAAGAGACATGCAGTGAATTTAGCTGCAGAGAATTAGGGATCCTATTAGCACCAAGCCTGCTCCACTGTAGATGGCACAAGTAAAGAGTTAACTGGAAAATCAGCTGCCATAAAAAGCATTTTTGTTGCTATCTGTAGTGCCCACATTTGAGACATTGAAAATAAAACGAAACCAAATAAACAAAACCAACATAAAACCTGTGGAATGTTTATTAGAAGAAAGAACTTCTGGGAAAAAAAAGTGACATATTTGGGTGGAAAAAGAAGAGACAATTAGTCCTTGCACACACTGGAGGGATTTTGCCCCCAGAATAAATGTGGTGTCTGAGATCTGGGGCCCATCTGTCCCTGGGGATGGAACACAAAATCAGGAGAGGCTGGAACTCACAGCCTTGCACCGTCTGAACACACACCAACAAACACACACTCTGAAAAGAAGTACCAAGAATTGCCTCCACAGGGGGAATTTCCATGCAATATATTGAGATTTCCTGTACTTTAAAGACAAAAAAGCGCTTTGGATTTCCTTGGTATTTATGATAATATAAACAAAGGCTCAACAGCTCACCAGAAGAAATGAATTCTGTATCTTCACTTCCACAATGCTATAACAGGTGCTTTTTAAATTCAGACAGCCTTTCTATGTGATTCATTAATGACATTAAAAAATAGAATTTTGGTATTTTTACCATTTTTGTGTCATGTTCCACAGTGAACTGTAGGGTGGTAATCCAAGAATAATTTAGAGATATATTAGCATAATAATTAGAAGCCTAGAAGTCTTTATAGTGTTTTTAATATTTATGCTGCTTGATAAATATTGCTCTATTTGTCAGTTTATGCAGTATAAAGTGAACCTTAATGTAAGAAGGTTATTAGCATAAAATTAACATAATGAATAAAAAACAAAACACAAAGGTAATCAAAAATAACAGAGTTTGTTTTCTCTTGCTTCTCTCAAAGGATGTACTTTACACCCAAAAATCTGTGTTATGGAAAACAAATTCTATTTAAATTAATTATGAGGTTCTATTATAGTTGTGAAAAATGGATATCTTTTAACAGTTCTTCCAGAAACTGCTTTTTTTGTCTCTCTCAAGCTTTCACACAGTCCAGCCTCTTAAAGAATGAGATCACTGTGGTCACATGGCTTAGGAAAAATGAATTTTAGAAAAGGACATTTGTCCAGTGTAGCAAGACCCTTTTGCTCTGAGCTGAGGAGGAAAGGAAAATGTCACAAAACCAAAAGGACAGACCACAGGTTCATGCCTGCAGACACCAACAAAAACCAGAAAACAGCAAGAGGAAACGACAGAATTATCTGTGCTGAGAGATCTGACAGACAAAGAGTTTCCTTTGAACGGCTGAAGTTTTAGGGGAATGCAGCATTTGAAACCTGAATTCCACACTCCCAAGCTCACGGAGCCCAAGCTGGCTCCCAGGAGCCTGACCCTCACCTTTGCTGCCTGATGATGCTCAAATCTCCCTTTTCCACCTCCTTCAGCTCCAGTTCCCAGAAGTTTGTCCTGCACCAGTGAAGCTTTACCACCACCACCCCTCTTTGGGATGTAGGGATTGACCCAGCAGGGCTGCAGGGAATGGAAAGGCTCCAAACCCTCCTTCAGCTCCTCAGAGATCACCCACAGCAGGTTTTTGAGGGAAACATTGCTTAAACCTGGCTGAAAGGGGCTTCAAAACTCTTCAGCCCTTTTTCCTTGGGAATAAATGGAAGAGGCAGTTGAGCTTCCTTCTGCTGGCAGAGGTGAAACCGCAGCAAACATCTGTGCAGGATAATTGAGCGCTCAGAATTGCAGCCCTTGGATGGGCTGTGGGAAGGGCTGTGCACACAGAGAGCTGCAGGCTCACTCCCTGGGGATGGGCATTGCCAGGCTCAGAGCAGGGCCATGCCCAAGGCTGCTGCTCCTCTGCCCTGCCTGCCCAGCAGGAGCAGCCATGGCAAGCACTGCAGCACCTCTAGGCATGCCCCAGATGTTTCTAATGCCCTCTGCAAGGGTGGGTAGGAACATGTTTGTGTGAAAGCCACTCTGGGGATGTGCCCTCGTGCTGCTCCCCAGGGGCACAGGGAAACCCAGAGGTGGCATTCCCATGAATCCACGTGTGGACATTCAGTGACTTCACCCCAAGTCACCCTCCACAAGTCACCTCTCCCCATTGCTCAAAAAGGCTCCTGGCACAAGCCCCCACCCTCAGGTGCCTTCTCTGACCCCTCCTCAATCTCCAGGATGAAAATACAAGTGGAACAAACTATATTGAAATTCTTTCCAGTCTAAATAATTATCACGTTCTTGACATTTCTGCTGTAGTTGGTACGAGGAGTCCAGGTCCTAAAGTCACCCACAGAGCTGGATCTCCTTGGCAACACATAGAGTAAAACACAGCTTGGAATTATTGCTTTTTTCTAATATTCTTAATATTTTTATGGTACCTCCTATAGTATGAGTTAGCAGAAGGAAATTGTTAATGCAGGCTGAAAATTTCTGATCCTTTTCATAGCATCAGTATTTGCAAGATATCCTAATTAGCAATGTAAGGATTTGTGGAAAGGATCTGGAAATAATAGAAATAAGCCTTTTAACAGGCACAGTAATTATGCAGACACAACAGATGCTAATAACAATTTCATTTCTGTGGAAAAATGATTAAGGTTTAAAAGTACAATAACAGGCATAAGAAGAGCACAAGGAGGTGTAGAAGACACAATGTATGTGTGATCACAATTACTAATTTTAAAAGAACTTTCACACTAAGATCATCCCAAACCCATCTTCTCAACAGCAATCTGTTTGCCTTTCATGCTGTTTTCCTGCTGCCTGTTGCCCTGGTTCAGCTATTTACCACTTCTGTTTCCTATCATAGACAAAACAGCAGAGCAGGTGTCAAACCAGTCTTCAATATCTGCTTGCTAATAATTGTCCCAGAACTATTCTGAATACTTTAAATATTTGTTTCCTCCTGCCAAACTTGAGTCATTGCTTATCCAATTTTTTTAGCAGCTTCCTCATGGTCAGGAGCTGTTTGTCACCGGGTCCTGGAGCTCTCTGCAGGTGTGGGATGTTCCAGAGCAGAAGTGGTTCTGTGTCAGCAGTGCCTCAGTGGACTCCTCTGAAAAACACACACAGAGCAAGAGAAAAGGCTTTAAATTACCACTGAGCTCAGGGTTTAATGGAATGAGTGGTGGAATTAAAGTTCATGGCTCCACTTGTGTTAGTGCTAGACTTTCTGTTAAGTTCAAAAATTGTTCATTAAGATAATTAAAGTTCTGGGCCATCTCACCCATCAATCAGTCTTCCTTCTGAGCACTTAACAGTTATTGCTGAATAGACTCTGAAATAACCCATTAACTCAGCACAGGTTTGCCAGAAGTTATAGGTGCTTTGAGATGGCTGGGAATGAAAGGTGGCACATAAATCAAAGGCATTGCCATCATCTGATGCTCCCAAAGCCTGCTCTGGAGTTACCTCAATCATTAAGGGCTGCTATCACAGCCATTTGCATTGGAAGATGGGACTTCAATTCATTTCCGAGATCAAAAAGGGAGGTGATGAATCTGCCACTCCAGCAGAGATCCTGGCAAGGGATCCCAGAGCCTGGAGTATTTATGGAGCTGTCCTTCAGAGCAGAGCAGGGAGCCATAAACCTGGGAAAGACATTTTCAAATCAAACCATTTCCTCCCCAAATGTCCACACAAAAAACCAGCTCAGCGAATTCCAGAGCACTGTGGAAGAAAGGCTCAGCCCTGTGCACACAATATTTTTGGGAATACTGCACACCTCCCCTTCACACTATCAGCCATGGAAGCAACTGAGAGGAAAATTGCTCAGTGCACTTTGTATTGAAGTGTTCTAGGGGTTCTCTCAGGTATTTAATGACACAGGGGGTGCAGGCTTGCAGCACACCAGAGTCGGCTTTAGAACAGGCACTGCCAGCACTGTCGCTGTGGTACTTTTGAATTTTAGCAGGAACTCGACTCCTGATAATTTGTTTCCGTTTCTTCACTGGAATTGGCCACTAAAGGGATTCTTTTCATGCCAGCTGCCCGGGTAACACAGACAAGGTTCTGCAGCACAAAGCTGATTTGGATAGAGATGTACAAAGCAGTGCCACAATCCAGATGCCACCTCAGGGGAAATTTCACGACGATTTAAGGAGTGCTGTGTTCGCTCCTGCCTGCTGTGGGTTAACCCTGGGAGGGCAGATCAGGTCCCTGAGTCCTCTCAGATTGCAACTTTCCCACCATCTAGTGGCTGAAGAGCTACAGATAATAAAAACTCTTCACAGACCTGAACCTAATTGAGGGATAATAAGGCTCCTTGTTTGGTGAGGGATGCACCAAGCAAAGCTACTTTACAGCTGGCATTTTCTGCTTCAGTCTCGACATTTTCATATTAAAAATAGTTTCTTACTTCTAATTCACAGGAATCAGGAGCCCTGAACAAACTCTTGAGTGGTATTTCCCAGCAGAGGAAAATGATCTTATTCCCAGTGGGGTATCAGCCCCACCAACTTGTGATTCCCTAAAATAAGGAATTGCTGCTGAAGCCACTGCTGATTGCTGCGCTCAGGAGAGAGAGGATGAGCACCACAGCAGGCAGATCATGTCAGCTAGATCCTATGTGCCAGGAGTTTGGGAGCTGTTAGGGCAGTTTTGTGCTCACGCAAACCCTGGCACAGCACTGGGACATGCAGGGTGAGCTGGAGGCTCTGGGGTTCTGCGCCGCTCCATTTGAACACATCCAGACGTGTTGGTGGAATTCAAAGTTCAATCACTCCTCAGTACTTTGAGAAATGTGTTCCAGAGATGTCAAGAAGGGCGCTTTTAACTTATGGCAAGTGCTGGCTTTATATACATTCTTCAAAGGAGTGTCCTAAATCTGTTCTGTGAGCACACACAAAGAGTAGACATTAGCATTTCTGCTGTTTCCTGAGATTAATTCCGGGGGTGTTTACAGAGAGCTCTGAAAAATAAGACACAGATCTGGCTTTCTGTTGCTCCCTGGCAAACTTAGCAGGAGCAGCACATGAAATGCTCAGTCATGATCCATTCTGTGACAGATTTTTTTCAGGAGTTAAAAAGTACAAGAAAAATAATGCTATTTTTCCAAGATGTCTCAGTAGATTGTGATGAAAGCAAGAGGCAGTGTGAGCAAACAGCCCCTTTCTTTTGTGTTTCCAAATAGAGAGGGGCACCCAGGAGCTCTCAGCTTCATCCTTGTGGTGGAAGAAGCAATGTGAGGAGAAGGATTTCCACGGGCCATTCCATCTGGGGAGGCTGATGGTGCCCAAGGGCTCACCCCAGGGAGATCCTGAATGGCCTTGCAGCACTGCAATAGAATAGACAGCAAATACAATGTTAGGGAAAAAACCCTTTAAATTGGCTTTGAAGGGTTCTCTAATTCAACCCTTCATATAGAATAAAATCATTAACCACCTTGAAGTAAAAAACCAAAAGCTTTGCTAACCCTACAGTATGCTCTTGCATCCCCCATCAGGTCAAACTTCACATCTCACAAGTTTTGGGGAAAATTTGGGCAACTGCATTAAGTTACCCAAGTCGATTCCTCTGCAATATTTATTAATTCTGGCCATCATTTTCTAGTTCAGAAGTAACACAAGATCCCCCTTTTCTATTTGAACGAAGACAATTATTTAAGGATACAGCCAAAAGCAGCTCTTGGGAGCTGCTGCAGCCTCCTTCAGTAGAAGTCACAAGACTATTTCCCGTGGTCAGAAGTAATATTGAAAAATTACAATTAAATATCCATCTGTCCCTTTCTGCTGCAGGTTTTTCCAAGTCTGTAATAAAACTTTTCTGCTTTGCCAATGGAATCACTTGTACTCTCAGTTTTCTACTTTAGAATCCTCACAACATCAGCATCTACCCTTCCATGGAACTGAACAGACACAGATTTCCAGCTCCTCCTGTCCTCCTCCCCAGCTATGACACTTCCATCCACTCTAATCTGTATTTTATTTCATTATAGTGCTCTATGCTAGCATGTTTTTGGCAGTGGTTTAGATGTAAAGTCCACTCTAAAAGTGAGATCTGGGTAAGGATACCCATTCACTTTCTTACAGAGACAAAGGAAGAAAAGAGCAGCCAAAAGGGTCCTGGGTTTAGGATAATGAGGGCCATGTTTAACATTATTTTGATTTATTTTCAATAAAAGCTTATAGGCATTCTCCTGTGATAGCTCTGGGCATGTGAGGAAAAGGAACCTCAGAAATTATGGCACATTAACCATTGTGGATAATAGACAAAAGGTGATCTCCTACCAAAAAATCTTGGTACCTTACACTTTGTGTACCATCCTGTGAACTCCTCCTATGGAAAAAAAATAGGATATATGTATCTCCTGCATAACTGACACAGAGATACAGCTGAAACACTGGCACAAAGCCATGAAATAGTCATTGAAAGAACAGACCAGCTTTGAGGTACCCCTTGAGAACCAGCCTGTGGAAACATTACATTCTTTGACCACTCGGTGATGTGTATTTTTCATTTCAGAGTTTTGGCAATCCACAGCAGGGCACTGGGAGCCTTGGAGATTTCCTGGTAATGTTTCTGGGTGAGGACTGCAGCAGCTGGAGCATGCAGGACCTGAGCCCTGCAACTCCCCAGCAGCTGCCAAACCTGCACCTCCAGCATCCCCACTCTGCCTGTGCCACAGAGGGGGGTCCTCTCCACAAGCCAGAAGTCCACTCAGGAAGCTCTCGGGTTTTGGTTGATATTTGCTGCCCCAGATGTGCAGGATGTCTCTGCTTCGGCCCGTGCAGCTGAAGAACGAGTCTGGACTCTTTACTTTTCAGTCTTGAGGTTTTTATTAATTCTTATCTATAAAATTTTCTTTCTGCCCAGCCGAGATCTGCTCAGCAGGGCAGCCACAGGCACTCTCTGTGTTGTCCTTTTATACTACAAACTACGTATAACATATTTACACTTAATTCCCAATACCCATCACCTGTGTTAGACAGTGCACTTCTACTCTAAACCAACCCCAAAGTGCCAACATCACTGCAGAAAATGGAGAACAAGAAGAAGAAGAAGAAAGGCTGGACACGCCCAGATTCCTCCATCTTATCCCCATAACCCCCACACCAAAAATCCTAAAATCTACATTTTCACCCTGTGATCATTTTGTTATTACACCATTCAAACCTGTGTGACTTTCACGTCCTCATACAAAGCTGGTAACTTGCTCCAGGGGTCACAATCAAATCCCCAGGTGCTCTGGGCTGTGTGCCAGGGTCTCTGAGCCCCCCAACGGGGTCCCAGCAACTCAGGACACCCAGAGGGATGCACTGAGTTCCAACAAGAAGGGACCATCTTTTAGGAAATACATGGAACATTGTCTCAAGGCTTTAGGCTCTGGGCTGTTTGCTTTGCCTTGCCCATGCCAAGGCAGAGCCAGAACCAACAGCATGTTCTGGGCCTGTCCCGTTGTATTCTCCCTCCACTTCTGCTGCTTTTGTCCCTGAGGAGGAGGAAAATCTGATTTAGACCCATCAAACAGCAGCAGTGCCCAGACAGCAGCCAGGGAGGGCTCCCAACAAGGAAACCTGTCACCTGGGGAGCAGCCACGAGCCTCAGCATTCCCTCCCCACTGCCTCACCAGGACTTTGAAACAGCAAATTCTGGTTAGGAACAGCTTTTGGAATGCGTGTTCTTGTCAGCAGATGAGGAATTAATCAGCAGCACTTCCTGATTTCAATAATGAATAAAGGACCCAGCAAGTTGTCACAGAGAGCTCACCAACAAAAAAGTGGCAGAGCTCCTTTAATAAATTATTCTCTCTGAATTCTTTTGCTAAATCTAATGTACAGGCCCTATACATAGGGGAGGGGGGGGGGGGAACATTAGCAGGTTTTGGACGTATTTTAGAAATGTTCATGTCAATTGTGTATAATTTTCAAGGTTAATGGCTTTTTGATACATAATAATGGAACTCCCATTTATTGTACATATCCTGGTTGCAAAACCTGTTTCATTTGCATAATCATAAATTGCAGTCAAGCAATCCTCAGCATGTGGTTATTCATTTGATGAAAATGTAAATTTCAATTTTATTTTTGTTCAATTGCACACACACTGCATTTACTGAATATGAGAAAAAGCATTTTAATTTAACCAATGAATTCAGCTCATTACAACCTCTTAAGAACATTGAGTAGCCCAGAATTTTGGGACAAGTTGCATTTTTAAGCAATGATTTCATATTAACTGATATTTTTACTTTATGTTTTAACACCTAAAAAAAGTTACTGTGCTTATTTTTAAGCAAATAAATTCATTCTAGGATGTGAAATTACTGTGCTATTTTACATACAAAGTTAGTGTAGTAGCATCAAAACACAAGGGACTCAATTAAAAAAAAATAAAGGCAGACATTTACAGCTAACATTGAGTGAAATCCATGGGAAAAAAATAGTCTCTTGTGCTTGGGACCTGAAAGAGAGTCTGATGTAAAAATGAATATGCAGATCAACTGATCTGCTTACACAACTGAGAATTTTGGCCTGGCTCTGTGGAAGAGCAGCTAAAAAAGAGTCCCTAAAGAGCTAAAAAGAGTAGCTGAAAAACTGGAATCTTTCCTACTTACAAACTACATGTATTACAGAGGTATAGTAGGAGTCCTAGTAAAATATATGTATTGTATAAGAACAACCCTAGTTGTTCTAAATGGGCTGCAGGTGTGATGTCCTTAATTGGGTGGCAGCTGTGGCTAATGAAGATAGCTGGAATAAAAGGGGGTGGGTTGGCCAGTTAGGGAGGGCTTTGGAGTAGCCCTGATAAAGAAGCAACAGCAACGCTGCTGTGAAGGGTTGCAGCCACTGAGAGAAGGTTTGGGACCCCCTGATGTGATAGAAGATAGGACAGCTGAGAGCTGGGACTCTAGAAATATAATAATAACACAGAGATATCCCTGAGAGAAAACAGTCCAACTCCCTGGGAGAGGCCTTGCATACAAACCTGCTTCAAGAGCTTCAGAGCTCTCTCTAAAAAGTGGAGAAGCTTTGGGGAGGCTGGGAAAGGCTGTGGGAATGAGCCCTGTGTGTGCTGCCCTGTGGTGGGGTCCCTGCACCAGCCCCGCTGCTCCTGCCAGGGATCCATGGAAATCCTGTTCCCAGTTAATGAGAGCTCGCTCAGCGCCAGAGCTGGGACTTCCCAGCTACAGGTGGGGAGCAGCATCCTCAAAGGGCCCCTTTGGTTGACTGAAATTAATTTGCTCTGACATTAATAACTACTCCTTCTAATTAAGCCGAGTTCATGATCTTTATGGAAGAGAAATAAAGCTTAGAAAGATGAACAAGCCCAAACATTTTGAGATCATATAAGTAAAAATTTCTACTGACAGAACTTTAGATTTAATTAAAAATGTGTCTGATAATCACAGTAATGGGCCTTATTTTAATAAATCATTTCTATTGCATATCTTGTGAAGATTAACCTGGATTCCCTTTCTCTTCAGAGGTACCACAAGCATAAGTAATTAAACCTTATAAATTGATAAAATCTAGCATTAGAATTCCATGCTTGCTTTGCTTCCTCCAGCCATTCCCTCTCCTTTCCAACAAACAAACATTTTCCTCTGCCCTGCTTAGCTGCAGTCATTCCTTCTCCTGGCTTCAGGATAGATTATCTCCTAGAATAACACCATCACAGCTGTTACTGAGCTTGCAAGGGTTTGCAGGGTGAAGAGAGGTGAGAATGTTGACCTCATGTTCAGAAGGCTTGATTTATTAGTTTATGATATATATTACATTATGACTATACGAATAGGAACAGAGGGAAAGTTCTCAGAAGGCTAGCTAAGCTAAGAATAGAAAAGGAATGAATAACAAAGGAGCTCTCTCTGATTCTGTCCCAGAGAGAGCTTGGTCTTTGATTTGCCCTTAATTGTACACATCCAACATGGACCAATCACAGGTGCACCTGTTGCATTCCACAGCAGCAGATAACCATTGTTTACATTCTTTCTCTGGGGCCTCAGCTTCCCAGAAGGAAAAATCCTAAAGAAAGGATTTTTATGAAAAGATGTCAGTGACATCACAGCCATAGATGGGTGGGCATACTGTTCCTTTCCACCCAGGAATCCTGACTAGATAGGAAAAGATTATTTGGGCTCTTTCTTCATGTTTTGATGTCCCACACCTCAGCCAGGTGAATAACTGGAACCTCTATAATTAACCAGGAACATTTAGTACCCTGTCACAGATCCCCTGATAGGGATAAAGGTCAGTGCAGAAAACCTGATCTAGCCCTCACACACAGCCCATGCTGAGAGCTCTCTGGGATCTGCTGGGTGTGCTCCCCTGGGACCCACAGGTGTTCCCAGAACAATGGGGCAATGTGGGATTTCCTCACCCCAAATCTGCAGCCCCACGAGGCACGTGCAGCCTTTGGTGTCTGCAGGAGGGAGCCAGGGCACGGCTGAGCAGCCAGCACTCCTAACGGGGCCCTGTGTCCCTGCCAGTGCCTGGGAAAGCTGCCCTGGACACAGGAAAAACCTGCAGAGCACAAGAGGGAAACATGGACCTTGTTATGCCTCTGCTCCAAAGCTCAGGAAACACACACATAAAACCTGGTGGTAGGCCGTGGTTTCCTTTGGGCAACTCATTGCTGAATTTCACTTCCCTGACAGATCTCATTAAATTCTGAGGTGTATTTCTGGCAACACCCATGGATTTTGATGATTGCTGTACAACACAAATATTGATTACATATATTTCCTTGGTAGAAAAAGTGTTTTATTTTTTTCTTATAACTGGTAGTGCTAAGCAGACTGCAATGATCTAAGAAAGTCAAAATTGTCACTGACCTTGTCTGAAGCGTCTTTTTATATTTCAAGTATTTAACCACAGATTGCAAAATTCTAACCTACTGTGTAGTATTTTCTCATGACCTACAGTAAAGTGGGAAGAGGTTTAGGTAGATAGTGAGAACTATCTAGAAAGGGGACCTCTCCTGGAACAGAGAGGAGCAGCTGGGACATCTGGGATTTCCCTGGGATGCTCTGGCACAGCAGCACTCCCAGCTCTTTCCCAGGGCCTGGCTGAGGGTTTTGCTGGGCATTTTCCATGCTGGGCTGAGGCTGTGCCCTGCAGGGCTTCCCTCCACGGCAGTTCCTGGCCCCAAAGCCAGGCACACTTTGGGACACAGCCTCCCTTCAGGGCTAGAGCCACCCTTTGACAAGGATTAAACAGCGCCAGACCAGTTGGCAGGAGCTCCATGGAAATCAGGTAAACTGAGTGGCACCTAAAACCAAAATTATTTTCCATGTGCATTATCCTGTGGAGAGCTGGATTGCTGAATTTAACACAAAATAGTCTGGGGAAGCAAAAATTATAGTTCATAAAACTTACCTATTCACTCAGGAGCACAGCTTAATTTTGCAGACCACATTAACAGCTCCAAGTTCAGCTCCTTATGTTTCAACTCTAAGCATCTCCTTGCTCAATTAAGACAACTCAATTAATTTGGGTTTTTTTCCACTTTCTCCTATGTAGGAAATGACTCTCTTATTATTCTGGGCAACATGGCACAACCTAAAAATATGGATTAAAGAGAAAATGAGAACTATGAGAACTACAGAAAAATAATGTAACACATTGTATATCAATTCCAAAATGGAAACAAACAAAAATATTCTCTTGGTGTGTGAATTAGCAGCTTCAACCCTCACTGGGAGAATTAAAAAACATAGTGGAGGAGTAATTCAAGCAGGGGCTCAATAACTTAATTGAGCAAACATGGTTCATGCCTAAGTTTCTCCATCCCATAAAATAAAGAGGGAGGTCCAAGGCAGCAAAGCCTCCCCCGTGCCCCACAAAGAGGTGATGTGTGCCACAGGCTGGAGCCATCCCGTTTGCCTGCAGGGCACTACTGCCACCAAATCTGGATTTGGATGTACAGGACAATGATATAGTAAAGAAAAACCCAAAAAGCAACCTCCTGACCATTAATTGCTGAATTCCTGACAAACTGAGTAGGAACTGCACTGTGTGCAGCATTAGCTGCAAACTGAGAGCTACCTGATGGAACAAAATGTAATTTCTGGAGAGAAAATGGAAGCAGCATTCTCAAATAAGACCACCATTAAGTGCTTCAGCATTTATGTACATAATACACCCACGGTGAAGTTTTGTCTTTGTGCTTTCAAATAGCCAGGGATTCATTTAATTATGTACATAAATAATGGATAGCATTCCTTTCCTTCTACTCCATTATTGCTATTTCTTTGTTTATTTATAAATTATTTGCCAGGTTCATTCTGGAAAGAGAAAGGATGTTGTCTCCTCCAGGAAGCTTAGGAACTAGGCAAATCAGAAATAGAAAAGGAAGGGAAACTCTGTGCCAGTTTTACTGGTTTGTATCCAAATAGAAAAAAAAAGAGGACCAGGGTATAAAACTTGTTCCAAATTGAAAGGCAGAACCCCAGCTGGTACAAAATGCAGCTATGCCAACTGACCAGATCCAAGTGATGATATAGCCCTGGATTCTCATCCATCCTATCAAATGCAGTCAGCAAACTCATTTCATTGAAGGAAAAAAAACAACAACAAACTAAAAACAAACTAGCAACAAAACAAAAACAAAACAAGGAGACATAAATAGTAAATTATCAATGAAATAAAATAGAATACTAAATCTGCTATCATCTGTATATTTTTTTGTTTGAGTGCAAAGTCAGTTCTGCCATTAACACAGTTCTGACCCATTCCCTGCAAAGTTCTGGAAATGTTCTAGGCTGTAGAGCCCTTGGTAACTGGCCTGGACTGTCACAGATACAAATTTCACTCTTTCTTTCTGCTACACTCAGGAATAAATTGAAAAGCTTCTTTAAAATAAGAGATGAAATTAGTAAAACAAGCCTGTTTTTAAAATGAAATGAAGAGTATTCCATTGGTTACCACTTTGAAGGGTTTTCATGCCCCAAGACTACGATGGTAGCACAATCACAATTCTGCCTTAGGTACAGGGCAAGCAGGGCAATTATTCAAATGTGACATACAGGTTTTCAATTTTGGATTCTGCCAGTATTGAAACAGGAATGAAGTTTTTTATAAAATTTAAAGGAATGCACTTGTTAGGACCACATTCCCTGCAGCAGCTCGTGTTTCTTGCTGTAACAGCAGATAAAATACAGCAAACATTTATCAGCAAAACTAAGATGTTTGGAGAACCCAGGCTTCCTTTAATATCCCATTATCCTTCATCCCTGAAGGAGGATAATACCCTGGATATGGTTATGTAGCCCAGAAACACTAAAAAAAATAAAAAAAGGTAATAGAAGAGGCAAGAGGAAGAATAATTTTAATGAAGTTGTTTCACCTTTACCCTGATGCAAAAATGTGAGGCTCTTGAATAACCATCTGGATTTCCATCCTGTGAGTCGAAATATAATTGTGTGACCTGTGCACAGCTTCAGCATCTCATCAATTGCAACACACTGAATCACACACTCCAAACCTCATCTCAACAGCAAAGCTGCTTCAGCAGGCAGCACAGACAGCAGAGGGTACAGGGTGAATTCATGTTTGTGTTGGGCCTGCAGGAGGATCTCTCACCACCTGACTCAGTCCAAAATCTCCATGACTAAGGCACTTCAATGCAGTCAGCATTTCAACAATGGAACAGAAGTGGCTCTTGTATTCCTTAGAGCCTTCCCCCCACAAAAGGATTCCAAGGCACCTCCCATAAACCCTCCCATTTGTTACTCATGTGTTATAAGCAAGAGAACATTTTTAAGAGACTTGGACCTTTTCAGGATCAAGTATAAGAAGCAACAACCTTCATATTTGAGAAATGCAAATCTAAAGGGTTGTATGCAAGAGGATCTGGGATTTCTCAGCTATGGGGAACAGTAACAATTCAAGATATTCTGAGTTAAACCAGAATCAGATATTAACACTCTGAGAATAAAAGGCCAAATAAATGCATTTAAAACAGCTTTTTGTGCAGGCTCATCTCAGAGATCTGATTTTAGATTTATTGTGCCCCAAAACCAGAGGACAAGTAAAGCTGCCAGCCAAAGAAATGGAACTGCAAAGAACTTTATGCAACAATCATTTGTCAGGCATTAAAATAACTGTATTGACAGATTCATAATACTTGCCACGGGCAGCAAAGTTAGAGATTTCCAGCTCACAAGCAGGCTCCTGGCCCCAGCTTCTATTCCCTTGATTGGGAAGAGACAAGAACAGAGACCCCCAGGCTTTTGCAGATATTTTTGTCTCTGAATTCTGAACCTGTGAAAGGGATCAGACACAATGGAGACTTGTTCTGTGGCTGCTCATACTTGGCTGTGACATGCACATTTTTCTCCCATTTTTATGGACATTGTGAACAAAACTTAAATTACCTATTAAGCTACAGAACCTCCTGGGGGTTTGGTAGACATTTGAAACTCCAAAATATTCCCTTGGCTACTGACACTTAAATTGCAGGGATGGGTGGCAGTCCTTGGCTCAACATGAGCAGCCTCCACCTTGAGCCCCAAAGACTGATGTGCAACCCCAGCATGGACATGCACAGACCATAAATCTCTACAGGAAGCTCTAAAACTTTAAGTATTCCTAATTTCATTTGAACCAGTCCATATTCAAACAAAGCTGCCCCTGTCAGGGACAGCCAGGAGTGCCTGAGTAACAGTGAGGATTTGGATGTTGCTGCTGTGTTGTTAGAGGGGAGGAAAGACTCAGAGCAGACCAGAGAAACCTCAAGTTTCTAATTAGAGAGGCTGTGAGGCCACTGTGAGAAAACAACCAAATGCAGGGTCTGTAAAATCATACTGTGTTCTTTCCAGCACTTTATATTCTCAATGGGCCTGATCCAATCCTTATTCAGAAAACATTTCACAGACTTCAGGCACGTTGCTATGCAGTGATCTGTGATCTGTTTCATTAATCCAGAAAAATTCTAACTAGGAACACAACACCCTTTCATAATCCCCAAGCACAGCAACAAAGAGGAATGTTTACTACTACCTAGTGAGCCATACATAATATAGCTCATCATCAAACTTCCTTCCTGCGCAGCATTAACACAAATCTCCAACACCCCTTGCACCTTTCACAAATATCAGAGTTCTGAGAATAAAAAGAACACAGCCAAATTAGATGCTGTGCCACTAAAACAACTGTACCCAGCAAGGGTTACAAAGTGAGGCAACCAGAAAGCTTGTGTGTAATCTTACACTGAGAAATAACAATTTGGAGTCCAAGGAAGTGCTCTTTGCCTGCTGCAGGAAGGTGGTCCTGGCTCCTCTCACAGAGAACTGGAGGTGTAAAACAAACATCACTGTGTCTGCAGAGAGCAGTCTCAGTGCTCCCCTGGCTCAAATCCAACCTGGAGCCCATCCCCGTGTTACAAAGCACTGTCTGGAACAGGGAATCCTTCCCAGGGCACACAGGTGAGGATTGTAATGCTGCAGTCTACTTCCCTACAGAACTTCCATTATTATTTTAATATAAAAGCTGTTTCTGCTCCACAGCATCAAGCAAAACATTTAAAGTACAGACTAATTATGACTGGCAGGCTGATTTAAATAAGAACTGGTTACAATTAATTATAGCAAAAATAGAATGTTGCATTTTGTATATTTAGCACTGCATCATCTCCCTTTACAATTGTACCTTCAGAGTGCTTTAGCTGAACTATCTCTGAAAATCCTCTAATGTTAAATTGTTTTACACCATCCTCCCTCAGACTTCAGTGTATTTTAGGAGCTGAAAAAACCTGTCTTACTGACTGCAGCAAACCCTTATGTAGTGCAATCTTTTCCTTTCTCATTTTGTTTATCTATATAAAGGTAACTTCCAAATGTGTCTGGATGAAAGTGAACAAGCAGGCAGCACAGACAGAGGCAGAGCAGGGAGGGGAGCTCTCAAAAGAGCCCCCAGTGCTGATGGCCAGCAGGGCTGTGCCGTGGGCCTCAGTGGGATGGCTCCCTGCAAATCAACAATCACAGTCTGAATGTGCGACCTGAGAGCTCTGCAAACACTGCAGGGACACAGCTGAGCCATCAGCCTGTCACAGCAGCAGTGTGACATCCATCAGGGGCAGGGGCAGGATGAGCCAGGTCTGGCAGATGTGAGCAGCACACGTCAGCTGAGGCTCCTGCCCAAACAGCAGATTTGGTATATGGTGGCATTCCTTTGAATGCCTGAATTGCATTTAGGCAGCCTGTGCTCACCTCTCCTGCATTTACATCTCAGGGATGCTCTAAGAAACAGATCTGCCAACAACATGTCTGCAGAAACTGCAAATTTTGATTCAAAACTGGAGCACTTGCAAAAAAAAGAAAAAAAAAGAATTCATAATTCAGAAACACCAGATATTAATGATGGAAGTCATCTTAGAAGTTTTATGGTCTTGGAACACCAACCACACGACTTTATAAGTTCAGTCAAAAGACAGTGCAATTCAGTTTAGGTAAACCAAGCACTTGTAATTGACTTCTTCTGCCTTTAATTTGCAGATGTAGATTAAGATTTGTTAGTTCACATGATTCAGAAGAAAATAAAAAGTATATATTGGTTGCTGACAATTTATAAGGAGAAAAAGTGTTGAAAGAGAATAACATAAAACAGTCACTTCGAATTACAGATTTTCTCTAGAGCATCTCCTGGGAGGCATTTCTGGGTAGACAGAAAGTACAGTTTTGTTTAATAAAATGGAATGTGCTAGAATACAAACCCTGTATTCACAAACCCTGCCCTTCCCACGGTGTCAAGGTGGCCAGACACATCTCCTCACTCACAGGTTATAACCAGCACAAAGTACAGATTTTTAAAGTTACTTCTGGCTCTGGTATTTTTCAAACATGCACAATGCAAATATTTCTGCAGGAGCCAGTTCTGAATTATTGAACCAGGCATTTCCACTGCTGTCAGGTACTGGGAAGATTCAATAAAACAGAATCACTCCAGGCTCACCCATCTCCTGTAATCACTGGGGGGGGGGGGGGGGAAATTGCTTTTCCTGTTAATGCTAAAAGACTTTTTTTTTGAGTGAAAAATGAAGTATGTGTTATTTAAAAGGATGTGAGATATCAAAATACATGTGTGTGTGTGTGTGTACAAGAAACATCTACTGCTGTTCATTAAATCTTCACTAGAAGTTTTTGTTTCCTGATCCCTTAAAGAGCACATCCATTATTGGTAAAGAACAGAAAATTGTGACACACAAGCTCAGCTCATGAACCTCATGGAAGGTCTGGAGTGAGCAGGGTAAGGGATGGGGACTGGAAAAGTGTGGATTTCATTCTAACCTGAGCTGCTGAATGACCAAAGGGAAATCACTTCCCTCTGTGCCCCCTGCCCTGGCCTTTGGGATGGGGAACTGCAGGAGGAGAGGGGAGGGGAGGCACTGCTGGAAACTCCCACTCTCCCACCTGCAGGCTCCAGAACTGCAGGGACCCCACTCAGGTGAGAAACTTGGGGAGATGAATCCATTTCCAGCACTGAAACAGCTCCAGCAGGGAAACACAGGGGCACAGCACACACTGGGAATCTCTGTGCTGGGCAGAAAGGGAGTCTGGTCTCATGCACATGGAGTGCTTTGCAGCCATACCCTCCAGGACAAAGCCAGGGGGTGTCAGGAATTCCTTCCACAGGAGGGGATGCAGAGTGGGGTTTCTGAGCTGCAAGAGAACCGTTTCCAAGCTCAGGTGTGTGAGAGCTGCCTGGGGGCTGCTGAAGTTGCCAGCAGGACCTCCTGAGTGCAGGGAAATACTCTGAGCTGCTTCCAGGGTGCATCCTGCTCAAGTGGCCACAGAGAGTTCTATCACAGTGCTAAAACTCTCCAAGTTCTCCCACATCAGTGGGCTCCAAACCTCTGCAGGGTTGGTTAATCCAGGTAACTGAATCCACTGTCACCCGTGCTAAAATATAGATTTTTGTCTGAAATGGAAAGCGTGCTCCATGCGATGCCACACTGCCCAGAGGGAGCTTTCTGGAAATCCCACACCAAGTCCTCCTAAGCAGAGATCAGGTTTTGGAAAACATTACAGTTAAAAGGCTGCACATCTGCTTATGAATTGTGCATTTCCCTCCTTTTTTCCTTTCTCATTAATGACAATTACTTTAATGAAGGCTGAATAGGGGAAAGAGGTGTCCCTTTTATTCATTGTTCCTCATCTGAAGCTTTAATTATAGCTTTGCAACTCCACAATTACTATGAGGTAGTGATGACTGCAAACCCAGAGGAGGAGTAGCAGAAGGGATCACTGCACTCAAATATTCTGTTACTCTGCGGTATCCTAAATATTTTTGATTTAACAAGCACAGACGGGGAAAAGTACATATGTCGAATAATCTGAATTTATCAAGTTTTCCATGAAATGCAAATGCCCTTAGAGGTGAAAGAGTTCTGATTAGGAGATGTAGAGCATTGCAAAGTTGCTGCATATGCAACATTTCTCAGACTAGATTCACAAAGTACCCTGCAAACTACTTTCTTGTTAGAAATTCTCAGAAACTGACAAGCTGCACTGCAGGCATGGCACACTGTAAAGTCACTAACACTGTAATTAGCTGCTTTATAACCCAGTGTGACTACAGTTCTCAGCTGTGAGATAATGAAATAAAACATTCCTTATATTACTCTCACAAATATTAATACGAAAAGTGGATATATTAGCTTTCAAGAGAACAGAGAATTAGCCTGGCATGGAAGCACTGGGGGGAAAAAATGGAAAAATAATTTCTTTTTGGCAGCAATGAAAAGAGGTCGCACACAGCATGAGAAGGTAAAACATACCTGAGGAATACAAATTATTGGACACAATTTGATGATAATTCTTGCAACAGCAGAACATCCTTCTTGTGCCCGCACAGCCCTGCTCCTCTGGAGGTGAGGAGGAGCTCCAGCCAGGCCAGGGCTGGCAGTGCCCATAGAGCTGGGGCAGTGCCCACACAGACAGGGCAGGGCAGGTAGTGCCCACACAGCTACAGGAGTGCCCACACAGCCAGGAAAGGGCTGTCAGTGCCCACACAGCCAGGACAGGGCTGTCAGTGCCCACACAGCCCAGGCAGTGCCCACAGAGCCCAGCCAGGGCAGGGCTCACAGAGCGAGGACAGGTAGTGCCCACACAGCTACAGGAGTGCCCACACAGCCAGGAAAGGGCTGTCAGTGCCCACACAGCCAGGACAGGGCTGTCAGTGCCCACACAGCCCAGGCAGTGCCACAGAGCCCAGCCAGGGCAGGGCTCAGCTGGGGCCCTGGAGGGGCTGCAGGGTGATTGCAGCCCTGGACTCGTGACTGTCCCTGTCCCTGTCCCCATCCCTGTCCCTGTCCCCAGCACGCGTCCCCCAGCTCCAGCCGCTGCCCATCCGGGCAGGGTGGGCCCGGATCCTGGGGGACAGAGCACACCCTGCTGGGGCTGAAGCTGGACACGCTCCGGGGGCCGAGGCGCCGGCGCACGCTCCCGGGGCTGAGGCACCGGGCAAGAGCCGGGCCGCGGCACTGGAGGTTCTCCGGTCTCCCTGGGCTTGCTGCTCCCTCTGTGCATTCTGTGGCTCTCTCACACCCGCACTCGGACACCTGCCGAGCGGGAATTGTTTGCCCCAGAGAGGGGACACGGAGTGGGGTTTCTGAGCTCCGAGGCCATTTCCCGCCTGTGGCCTGCGGGAGCTCCCAGCAGAACTCCTGAGTGCGGGCAGTTCTTCCCTCCCCACCGCACAGGCGGCTCCATCTCCGCAGTGCCCCTCAGCCCCGACAGGCTCCCAAATCCCTGGGGCAGTCCCCCAGCCCCGAAAGCTCCCAAATCCCCGGGGCAGTGTCCCCCAGCCCCGGGAGGCTCCCAAATCCCCGGGGCAGTGTCCCCCAGCCCCGGGAGGCTCCCAAATCCCCGCGGCAGTGTCCCTCAGCCCCGAAAGCTCCCAAATCCCTGGGGCAGTGTCCCTCAGCCCCGGGAGGCTCCCAAATCCCTGGGGCAGTGTCCCTCAGCCCCGGGAGGCTCCCAAATCTCTGGGGAAGTGTCCCTCAGCCCCGAAAGCTCCCAGATCCCTGGGGCAGTGTCCCCCAGCCCGGAAAGCTCCCAAATCCCTGGGCCAGTGTCCCCCAGCCCCGAAAGCTCCCAAATCCCCGCGGCAGTGTCCCTCAGCCCCGGGAGGCTCCCAAATCCCCGGGCCAGTGTCCCTCAGCCCCGGGAGGCTCCCAGATCCCCGAGCCAGTGTCCCTCAGCCCCGACAAGCTCCCAAATCCCCGGGGCAGTGTCCCTCAGCCCCGGGAGGCTGCCAGATCCCTGGGGCAGTCCCCCAGCCCCGAAAGCTCCCAAATCCCCGGGGCAGTGTCCCTCAGCCCCGGGAGAACCCCAGATCCCTGGGGCAGTGTCCCCCAGCCCGGAAAGCTCCCAAATCCCCGGGCTGGGGGACTTGGGAGCCCGGGGCAGTGTCCCCCAGCCCCGAAAGCTCCCAAATCCCTGCGGCAGTGTCCCCCAGCCCTGGGAGGCTCCCAAATCCCCGGGCCAGTGTCCCTCAGACCCGGGAGGCTCCCAGATCCCTGGGGCAGTGTCCCTCAGCCTTGCCCATCTGCAGCAGCACAACATCCACCAGGATTGCTCCTGGTCGTGCCCAGCACATCCCTGGGCTCGGGCTGAGTGGGACTGACAGCAGCGAGGGCTGGAAATGAACGGGGAATCAGAGACAAACTCTGCGAGCAGCTGATAATACTGCAGGGGAACAGCAGGAATAAAACACTGCAGAAGAGTTGTCAGCTTCCCTCTCTTCTTCTGTGGTGGGATTAGCAGAAAAGGTTAGACTATACATTATCCAAGAGTCACTCTAATGATGTATCACTCTGAGGTTTTCATCAAATTAATCTCTCAATAATAAGACATAATACAGGTTTCATGCATACTAGGTAATTAAAGAGCTTGATGAATAGATGAAGGAGTGAATGTTCTGGATCCTTAAACAAATCACAGCTTTAAATTTCATTAATTTTAAATTTACTCTGAGACCTAATTTAAAATTGGCAAACCTTCTCTACCGCTGAAACCAGAAATCATTAAATAAAACTGAATTGTATTATTTATTGTTGTGTCAGGCCAATAAAATACATCAATTTACAATGTCAGGATGGCAAAAATATGACAGAACTCTACAATATTTAAAATAGTTTGAAAAATTCACTGCATCTCTTGGTTGAAAATTTAAAGAAAATCTATTCACAGATACTTTTTTGGCCTTTTCATTTGCTGTCCGGTGCCTTGGGCTACCACACAGAAAGGTTTGCAATAATTTAACCATCATCTGCTAGAGCTTTGAGGGAGGGGAAAGCAAAAAAAAAGAGCAATGATTCTATTCAGTTTTTAGGCAAGGAAAACCACGCAGGACGTTTGCTAAAGTCAGCAGAGGATATCTGAATGTCTGCAGCACTCCAAAATACCTCAGCCTGAGTAAACCAGACACTGCTTAAAGCACTTCTGCCAGGCTCAAGCTGTAATCAGAATAAGAACTGTAAAATGCAAATAGGGAATGCCACACGAGAACAACACTGAGTCATAACTGGGGAAATAGTGAGTTAAAATAACTCTTTTACTATAAAACCAGGAAAAAAACCCCACAAGTGATTGCAAAGAAATCCAAGAAAAGTGTGGCAGTGACCTGAGTGGGGCAGGCCTTGTGGGCTGGGACCTTGGGTGGAGGTGTTGGTGTCACAGCCCAGCAGCCTCAGATGTGCCCTCCTGGCTCCTGGGCACCACCCCAGCCCTTGCTGCAGCCCTGCCACCAGCAGTGCCTCACAGAGAGCTCCTCTTCTGCCAAATTCTGCTCCTGGGGCACCTGGGGCAGGATGGCAGGGAGTGCTGCCCTCCCTGTCCTGCACACAGAGACACAGCCTGACAGACACAGCCCCACAGACACAGCCTGACAGACACAGCCCCACAGACACAGCCCCACACACACAGCCCCACAGACACAGCCTGACAGACACAGTCCCACAGACACAGCCTGACAGACACAGCCCCACAGACACAGTCCCACAGGCACAGCCCCACAGAAACAGCCCCACAGACACAGCCCCACACACACAGCCCCACAGACACAGCCCCACACACACAGCCCCACAGACACAGCCTGACAGACACAGCCTGACAGACACAGCCCCACAGACACAGCCTGACAGACACAGCCTGACAGACACAGCCCCACAGACACAGCCCCACAGAAACAGCCCCACAGACACAGTCCCACAGGCACAGCCCCACAGGCACAGCCTGACAGACACAGCCCCACAGACACAGCCCCACACACACAGCCCCACAGATACAGCCTGACAGACACAGCCCCACGGACACAGCCCCACGGGCACCGCCCCACAGACACAGCCTGACAGACACAGCCCCACACACACAGTCCCTCAGACACAACCCCATAGGCACAGCCCCACAGGCACAGCCCCACAGAAACAGCCCCACAGACACAGCCCCACAGGCACAGCCCCACAGACACAGCCTGACAGACACAGCCCCACAGACACAACCCCATGGGCACAGCCCCACAGACACAGCCCCACACACACAGCCCCACACACACAGTCCCACAGACACAGCCCCATAGGCACAGCCCCACAGACACAGCCCCACACACACAGCCCCACACACACAGCCCCATGGGCACAGCCCCACAGACACAGCCCCACACACACAGCCCCACACACACAGCTCCACAGACTCAGCCCCACAGGCACAGCCCCACAGACACAGCCCCACAGACACAGCCTGACAGACACAGCCCCACAGACACAGCCCCACACACACAGCCCCACACACACAGTCCCACAGACACAGCCCCATAGGCACAGCCCCACAGACACAGCCCCACAGACACAGCCTGACAGACACAGTCCCACACACACAGCCCCACAGACACAGCCTGACAGACACAGCCCCACAGACACAGCCCCACGGGCACAGCCCCACACACACAGTCCCACAGACACAGCCTGACAGACACAGCCCCACACACACAGTCCCACACACACAGCCCCACACAC
Organism: Melospiza georgiana; assembly: GCF_028018845.1. Lineage (NCBI taxonomy): Eukaryota > Metazoa > Chordata > Aves > Passeriformes > Passerellidae > Melospiza > Melospiza georgiana. Next base: position 1,301,441 of record NC_080443.1, read on the forward strand.
ACAAACCCACGGGCACAGCCCCACACACACAGCCCCACACACACAGCCCCACAGGCACAGCCCCACAGACACAGTCCCACAGACACAGCCCCACACACACAGTCCCACAGACACAGCCCCACAGACACAGCCCCATGGGCACAGCCTGACACACACAGCCCCACAGACACAGCCACACGGGCACAGCCCCACGGGCACAGCCCCACGGGCACGGGGCAGTTCCTCCTCTCTCTGGGGCTCAGTCTGCAGCTCAGACCCACCTCCAGAGCAATCAAGTGCACTCCTGTTTATTAGAAATACAAGAGTGATTAAAACTCTGCCCTGGTGCTCCTTGCTATCCAAGTTTAGTAATGTTTGTTAAGTCTGCTCTTTTTGAGATTGGTTGCTGATGTTTCTCCCTGAGGAGAAGCCTGAAGGGAAGCACTCCACAAATCTGTGCATTCATACAAGAGTGGCACAGCATAAACTGCCCCTGCTTTGGCAATGCCTTCCCAGGTTCCTTCATTTTAGGCCTATTTCCTTTATTTGTTATATTATTCTCAGATATTAACTTGCCATATTTTTGCTTTTCTTCAGTACAACACCTACAAAAGGGAAGAATTTTCTCATCCTTTTCTTTATTCTCTTATGTAAACCCATATAAAAAGATTATCTCCAAGTGTTGACATAAGTCTCTCCCTCATCTCAATGCAGCAGATGAAGGGAGAAAAGCAAAGAGTTTCCAGAAGTGGCCCCTGCTGGCAAATATCCAGCTTATAGACTTCCTATTGTTTTGCTAACAATTAGAAGCTTGAATTATCAGTTTGCTAGAACTGCATTTAAAGAAACCCTTCTGGGTTTCATCACTGGTAGTCTCTTTTATTTGATAACAATTCTCATTCTAATTTGAGAATTTCCCTACACGGGAGGACCAGTGGAGCAAGGGAACTTTAGTGCATCCCTGTGCTTTGGTGAGCTCCAGTCTGAATGCAGCTCCCAGTCCAGCAGCTCCCAGCCTTGAAGGGGTCTTGACCAGAGCAATTTTTTGTCTTAAAACTGGAGTCAAGCAGATTGACTCCCTAATGTTATGAATAATTCCAAACAAACATTTGGACAGCCAAAAGGATCAAGAGACGCTGAAAACACACTGATAAACAAACACAGTGAGAATCTGTGATGCTCAAGAGTGCATGAGTGGCTTCTTGCTGAAAAAAGAGACGCTGTGGGTCATCTAAAAGTACTTGGAAAAGAAATGTGGGAGTTGTGACAATAATAAGAAAAATATCAGCAAAGATGGTTTCAAATGATCTGTGAATCTTCAATTTGAATGTTGAAATTAGAATTCTTTTCTGGTTTTCATATCTGAAGCACTTTAATAGGGAGTTTAAACAAAAGACCCCTAAAGACCCCTGCTATCAGCATGCTAAAAATCCAGATATAAAGCAGAATTCTGCTTAGCAGCCATGCCCAAATCTGGATAAAGAAGAATCAGTGTGTGCTCCAATCTTTTTCTGTTACCAAGTGTTGCTTCGGCCACTACTGCAGTGCCTCTCACATGTTCACAGCTGACACAAAATCCCAGGGTGAGGGAAATCTGAGTCAGGGCTACCTGAGGGTGACAGAAGGGGACACCCAATACTCCTGTGACACCATGAAATATTCCTGCTGCATCTGTCAGTTGTCCTGTGCTGAAATAGATGCAGCCACTCACGGGGGTTTTCACTAGGGCCATTAAAAGGAATTAAATTCTGCAAACCCCACATTTTTGACTGGCTGAAATTGCATGTAGAAGGTAGCACCAGATGCAGACTGCACCCAGCTTACAGCTGATTGTCTTGTACTAAATCCAGGCAACACCACGCTATTCATGGCAGACTGAAACAAGCAGCTGGGCAGATTTTATCTCCCTTTTGATGGAGAAGTACATCTTCTTGCCTTCCCTCAGCCCAGAGGCTCTATTAGATCCTCACAGCTGGCCCTCAGTGCTGCACAACCAGTCCTGCTGAAGATTGATTTTTACCCACCTGAGTTTGAGAAGAAAGGGAAGACCTTTGCTTTCCAATAATGAGACCTGTATCACGCTTTTTACTTTCACAGACAGACTTCTTTCAAAAGTTTTACCTCTGGATTATCACTTAAATAGGCAAGCACCAATGCTGTGGTTTGAGCTCATAGTCTAGGAGTTTCTAAGTTGCATTTAAAGAGTTGTATTGATTTTAGAGGTCTCAGGCTGGCTGAGATGGAACCTATCTTGCTATGTAATGAGTTGGCAGTTACAGACAAGACAGGCACAAAATATAGTTAATCTGTTTCTTCAAGCACTGGTTAAATTGTTAGCCAGCATGCAGCATTGCATGTGGATGCTTATTATTCTCCCAACAAATACTGTATTTCATTCTAGTTTGCTTGGTATGAACAGTTCACAGCATATTCTTTGTCATTTAATTTCCTGTGTACATTGTGAGCACTTCCAAAAGCTCAGCAGGGTGCATTAGGGAAACCTACAGAAGGAGCAGAGAACATTAATCAAATTACTATATTAGATACTATTAGATGTCTTCAAGTTGGAACTTGTGTGCACTGAGTTTTACAGCTTCCTTTTTATCACTTCAGAAGAGATCAAAATAACTCATTAAGGCAATTCATCCTTTTTGCTGTGTTTGCATGCAGGGAAGTGCACCCTGTGAGGGGCAATGTGGGAAGGGCTGGGGAAGGAAGGGCAGGAGGGGCAGGGGAGCCCTGCTGGGGCTGCCACTCTGCATCCTCCCTCCTGTCACCCCTGGGGACTGGGATCCCCAGTGCTCCCCTGGGAACGGGATGTGGCAGCACCAATGTGCCACATCTCCCCCCACACACCATTTCTGCTGGGTGACATCTGTGCCAGGGCTCCAAATCTGCCCCAGGGCTCCAAACCTGCCCCAGGGCTCCAAATCTGTGCCAGGGCTCCAAACCTGTCCCAGGGCTCCAAACCTGCCCCAGGACTCCAGATCTATGCCAGGGCTCCAAACCTGTCCCAGGGCTCCAAATCTGACCTAAGACTCCAAACCTGTGCCAGGGCTCCAAACCTGCCCCAGGACTCCAAATAGCTCCAAACCTGCTCCAGGGCTCCAAATCTTCCCCACAGCTCCAAATCTGCCCCAGAGATCCAAATATCCCCCAGGACCCCAAACCTGTCCCTTCTCTCCCTCTTTCCTTCTTCCATCATCCTTTTGTGTTTCTCTGAGGAGATTATGGAGTGCATTTGGGGTGTTTTCTTCAGAGCAGCATGAGCAAAGCACTTCCAGTTCTCCAGCCTTTCCTTCTCTTTCTCAGCTAGAAAATAGACTGTGCTGGAGGAAATTTATCAAAACGCCCTCCTACTACACCAAAATAACAAAACTGTATCTGAAAACTCCTCTGCTGGGAAAAAAATGATTTACTAGATTTTATGTCTTTTGACACATAAATTATGCAGTTTCAAAATTTACAATTAAATTAGAATTCTGCCAGTTATTCTGCATTCACAGCCTGTTTTAATTTCTTCGCTTTGGGATGTCTTGAAAAGTTTTATATTCACTGAAACTATTCAATGCTCTTCTGCAACCAAATCTCAGCTTTTTCTTTTGCATTTTTGTACCAATACCTCTGCAAACACACCAAGAAATTCCCAGAATAAGGATGAAGAGGAGCACTGTCAGTGCTGAGATGTATACATAGAAAAGGGAGAAATTTGAAGTAAGTCTTAGAGTATTGCAAGTACAAATTCTGTGTAAATGGATTTTTGTTTGCACTGCTGTTCCCTAGAGTTCAACACTGCATTTATCTACTGGTTACAATGACTTAGGGCAGGTAGTGATCAAAATTTATAGGTAATTGCAAAATGTTTCAGAGAAACATTTGGGCCACAGTTTATCTCCATGTCCAGCTGATTACATAACCAATCAGAATTTACCAGACAACCTATAATGCTTGTTGGAAGCATGGGACAAACAAAGCAGTAGAAAAAGTCAAAGATTCTGCTTTAGAACAGAGAATATTAGAGAATTAAAGAAAGATATTAGAAGAGCTAGCAGCAGCAGATCAGAAAGAAACAGGCTGGATTTCAAAGGCAGGAAAGGACAAGGTAAGGCTAAAGGGCTGAGTGTGAGCACATGCCTTGAAAATGTCCTGATTTTCAGGAGCAATAAATACCTATTGACATGTTCACATCCTGACATCACCTCCATGCTCCCAGCTGAAAGTCACCACTCTCACCAAGGGGAATAAAACAAAGGATTTTGGGGATGTTACATTTTAAAATCTTGGCCGAAAACCCAAGGGAAGGGCTGTATAATCAGTGTGTAACCCGTGGCTCGGCAGGTCGGAGTCGCACGCGTGACTCCTCATATTTCAGTGAATGTTCTGCACCAGGGCCTGGCAGGCACTCCTGCCTTGCTCCTGGAGGGAAGAGGCTTCTCCATGGGCTGGCCTTTATCTCCAGCTTTCCCTCCTGCCATCCTCCCCAGCTCCTCTGCACCAGGATTGTGGGGAGCCTTAGAGGGAGCTGTTCTCTTGCACTGACCGTGTTTGCATTGCCCTGCTGGATGCACTCAGCAAAAGGGGCAAGGAGCGACGGTAGCAAGTAATTAATCACATCAATTATTGAAATCACAGGCAGGAATGTCGCACACCAACTGGAGTAGGAGAGTTTATCCAAAAACCATCACTGAGGAATCTGTAGCTTTGAAGTCAGTCACTGAAAGAATTGGCAATGAGTAATGTGAGCTGACAAGGAGAACACTTTCTGTCAACAAGTGATTTGCAAACAGGCTATAAATTTCATTAATTTGTTCATTATTTGTGATCCTTGAAGAATTGTGTTGTATAACTAAGTTTCAACTTACAATTAGGTGCTAAGAATGCCTTTTGTTTATTACATGTTACTGAGGTGACGTGTCTGGCTTTCTAATCCGCCTGAATTTTGGAAGGTCAATTGCCCCAAATTCAGCTTTCCAAAATATTGCTTTTTGCATTGGCTGCATAGTTTTTACAGAGACAAATGCTTCTGAATGAGCTACTAAAAACACTTTTCTGAATAATAGATTGCTATATTACAATATCTCTTTTTTAAAAAACAACTGTTTTCTGAATTCACTTAGCATGTAAAATGTCCAAGGTGAGATTCCTTTGGGATTTATCACTTTCCAAAGCAGCAGGAACTTGCAGCTTTGAAGGAATAGGCTCATTCTTCTCAAAAACTCTGACTCTTATTTATGTGGTTTCTACTTCTCCCTAAGATAGGAAACTATATTTCTTGTTTCAATAATAAAACATCATAAAATCAAATTCTAGAAAATTACTTTCACAATTTTTATGGGTTTACATTTATAATCTCAATAGGGAGAAACAAAAAAACAATTCCTGAGTTCAGATCTGATGCCTGACAACATATTTTATTGTTCATAATGCTGAGTTAAATTAGCCATGGTCACTGATGCCCAAAAAAACCCTCAGTCCCAGTCTTTATGCAGCCTAGAAGGACTGTGCTATTATCAGAAAGAGGTTTTCTACCCTAAAAGACACCAAGAGCCATGTCCATCACACTACAGTACAAGTTCATCCCAATCATCCCACAGCAGCTCCTCCTTCCATTGAGGTTTCACAATTTGCACCATCAGAAAATTCTCACTGAGTTTCCTCTTGGAATGCTTAAAACAAGGACAAGTGCGTGCACTCTTCTCCACTCCAAAAGTTCTGACTACTTCAGAGCACTCCTGGGCAGAATTAGTGCCAAACCCCACAAATAATTGTCATAGTCAGCAAACATCTACAGCTCTAGGTGGGCTGAAAGCTGCTACCAGGATTCAAACAAAGTTTAATAAGATTTCAGCTAAAATAAGCCTAAAATAGAGGACTGGCAGGTGAAGAAAGGCAAAGCAAGGCCTGGCATCTGTAGCCCTATTAGACTGCCAGTATTCACACCTTTCTTGATGCAAGGAATCTTTTGACTTTATCAAACTCAGCCTTCCAAGTAGGGCCAAGCTCAAAGAGAATGAAAAGTCTTTGCTGCTCTGAGCGTTCTGCATTTCCTGACAAGGGCAAACACAGGCTGAGCAAACTGCAAAAACCATCAAGGACAGGGGCTGTGCTCTGTTCTCTTGTTTCTGCTGTGGTTTCTCTGCACATCATTCACCAGTTCAAAGCTCCTTCTCTCTGTGTGCTGTCAGTAACAGGAAGAACAAACAGCAAACCAGCTCATAGTCAAAACCCCCAGGATCTGTGTAGGTGATTGACCCTGCACAGGTAATCAGGGGATCTCCCTGACAGCTGCCTGCAGAGATGAAGAGTGGAGCAAGTACAGCTCTTTCAGAGCACATCGTTTAAAAATCTGCCCTCTCTGCATTTGAAACAAACTTCAGGGTCCATCCCCCTGCCATTTTCTGTGACCTGTGCCAACCCTCCCAGTGCTGAAGTCTGCATTTCACCTGGCAATTGGCATTTCCCCACTGCAGCCACCACCAGAGGCTGTGACACCATTTTGCACAGATGCAATTTGCAGATTTTCTCTTTACTTTTTACAAGTGGGGTGGAGGTGAGTCAGGGCTTGCTGCTTCCCAGGCTCTGCACCACTTCATGATCTGGGCCTCATAGATACCCTGGAACCATGAGAAAGATCCAGCTGCTTCACATTGGCACAGTATTTTGAATATGTGCTATTTATTTTTTGTAGCTCCCTTACCACCTGATGGACAAAAAGTTGATTTCTTAGCTTGAAATGCTGCAAGAGGATGAAGTTACTTTGCTGCTGTGTCACAAAAACATGAGAGCTCACTGCAATGATCATTACAACAAGGGCAAGGTGATTGTTCATTCTGCTTTCACACAGGTATCTACAACAGCAAACCTTTTTCCACATCAATGTTTTACAAAAACCAACAAAATCCAGGTTGGATTTTATGATGGACCTGAAGGGAATTACACACCCAGGCTGTGCTGAAGTTGTCAGAGGCCCTTCCCCATGCCCACTGTAAATACTAGCTCTCTCAGCCATGTCTACACAGAGAGATGTCCACACATCTGGAGAAGAAAAATGAGAGGAGGAGTAAAAGGAGCACCTCAGGACAAGAAACCCAAGTAAATCTGAGCAGATTCTGCAGAGGGACTGAGGTATTTGTGGAAGGTGGAAGGTGGAACGTGTGTTGCAGCAGCATTAGGTAAGGGCCCAAGGGTGGGGAAGGCAACCTTTGGGGATTTGCCTATTTTCATAGGCATTTGCCCATTTTCATTTGCCTATTTTCATGTTGCATAAAAAATATGATAGTTTCAATTCCACTGAAGTCTTTTTAAAATAAATAATATGGGTTACACACTCTGATTATCTACCAGAACATCTCATAGCAGTCAGAAAGAAAATGACCTCTTGGCCTTTGTGCAGCTGTACTGACCCCAGATCCCAAGAAATCCACGTGCAATTTTTGAGAATGGGGAGGAGGGGGAAAACCCCAACCCCAAACAAATCAAAGACAGACAAAAGCAACCAAGCCCTCATTTTTAAGCACAAACAGTGAACTTTGAAAGGCTGCAATGATTCTTTTGGTCTGCCATGCTATAAACACCTGAGTTTTGCTCACAGTTTATGATGATACAGTCAAGGCATTGAGTACTTATGTCTATTCAGTGCATAAAATGTCTTCTTTAAACATATCCCAAAACAAATCTCTTAACAGAGCACTTCTAAAATAAATGTCCTGTTGCTCTGAATGCAGAGATTTCATTTCTGTAGTCTCATTGGCACATAATGGACATGGAGTTTATTATCCTCGACTCCAGTGCCTCAGGGAATGCACCTTCCTCACTATTCTTAATCTTTCCAAAAGAAATGCAATTGCACTTGTTGTAAACTACAGCACGATGTGACAACACCGAATGAAACCATAATTCTGTTTCCTACGTATTATTTATGCTGTGGAAACATGAGGATTGTGATTTCTGGAGGGACTATGAGGATCACAAACCAGGCATTTAACAGGGAATTTTATTACATTTTCTTTTATTAGTCTTTACCAATTCAAAGTTGCAGATAGGAAAATAAAATAATGTTTTTATATCTTCTCTCAATACCAAATTTTATGATTAGATATTACACTATGAGACATGTTGATACACGCTTGGCCAATATATATGGTCAGAGCTACAGAAAATATGCTGCTAACCTCTGAACAGTATTACTGAAATGGCCCTGAGTTTGGGGGTTTTGGAGGTTTTTTATTTGGTTTTTTTAAACACAAAGAATGTGAACAATCTGGTTTTGCCATTAAAGTAATGCTTAAAGCCTTTCTTTTTTTTTTTTTAATTTCAAGAACATTGCTGTCTGATGCTTTGGGGCAGAAAAAATATATTGGGCTGAAAACTCTGAAAGTGAGGAATATGGTTTTCACCCGTTACATTTGATAAAATTATAAGATTCTCTTGCTTAGGTCTTGAATGGATCCTGAATAGTGATGGGAGCACAGAGTGCTGGGAACCAAGTCCTTCCAGCCTCAGTGGAGTAGAGGATGAAAGGAGATTGTCAGGAGGGTGAAGCCAAGGCTGCAGCTCCAGCTGGAGGAGTGGATGCACTGCCATGGACTGGATAACCAGGAGCTCATTCCTTTGGGAGGCAGAGGGGAGCAGGGTCTGTGTCCCCTCTGAATCCCCACTTACACTGACTTATGTGTCCATTGCAATTCCAATCTATTCCTGGCACCTGGCAGGTTTTGCTGAAGAATTTATTTGTGGTATAATGAAGATGCATTTACTTCAACAAAGCATAATGCTTTGTTTTGCCTTTTTATTATTAACTTGTCAAAAGAAGAGATATGGCAATAATAAAATGACAAAATACCGTGTAAGGTGTTGAAATTAATGGGATGTATAATACATCAGGTAATGGCAATTAATTCTATAGCTGATGTACATAATGTCAGTTATTCAAACACTCACAATTATCCATACTTAAAAGTATTGGCAATCATATAAACAGGCTTAATGAATTATAATGACAATGTGTTCTAACAGCAAAAAAAGGTAAATAGCCAAACTGTGAACCTGTTTAAGGGAATAGGCTTTGGGGAGGTAAATTATTCCAGACTCAGATGAACTTGAGTTAAAGTGACATGTTTTTCTGCAAGTTTTCATAGTCCATTTGTAGCACAGTAACTGGGGAAGTTTTAATTGACTATTAAAACTAGTCAATAGTTTCCATAGTCTGTACATTTTATTATTTCCAAGGCTCATCATCTAGGAGGTGGGGTTAGAAGGAAACTGCTTATTTCAGTCAGGCATTGCTCCTTTCCAAATATATATGCAAATTTATGCACCAGGGAGCAGAACTGAGTGTCCAGTGCCAGGCTTTCAGTTTTGGCATCTCTGTCTTCACTGCTCCTCTTTGAAAAAGCAATGTATAAAATATTAAATTCTCTGAGAACATAATTTTAATTACTCTTGAAAGACTTATCCAGCTGTTCAATGATCCAGGGTTAACCGAAGGGCTACTGTTATAAAACCATTTAAACACACCATGGTGATTTTATCAAATTTCACAGCTGTTCCTGCAGCAAATGCAGCTCCTCAGAACACAAGATTTCTAGTTAATCTGCTAACAGTAATTTTGGAGAAAATTTGCATCAAAGGAGAAATTGCTGCATAGGAACTGCCTGGATTGCACCCACAGCCAGCCCAGTCCAGAAACCTGTCTCCAGGATGAGCCAGCACCAGATGTTCCCATGGAAAGAAATATAGAAATACGTAATACACAAATGTAATTCAGCCCACGAAAGGTCACTCTGCTTAATCACTAAGACATGCAGACTTTCCTCTTCTCCAGTGTGATTTTATTAGTGTCACATCATGCACAAACCTTGTTATTCATAGAGAAATAACCATACCTTGAACCCAGGTTTCTTGGCTCTGGCAGTGACAGAATCCACAGTTTGACAGCACGGTTTAAGACATATCCTCCTTTACTCATTCAAGATTTTTCATATTTCCATTCTATGCACTTTTATTGGGTGATAATTTCTCTGACTCCTTGACTATTTTACAGGCTTTTTTGTCTCTGCTGTTATTTTTCATCCTGGTAGAGGGAGCAGGCTCAGTGCCCTGGGCTGCTCCTGTGGCCCAGCTGACACCATAACTCCAGCTGAGGGGAGCCTGACCCCTTCCTCAGGTAATCCCTGCCAGGGGAGCAGTAAAGATTTGGGCTCTTTATTTTCATGTAATAATCCTGCGGGATTCCCAGTGCAGCTGAAGCCCTGCTGAGCTGCACTTCAGATGCTGTGTTTGGGCTGTTTTAGGGACTGAAGCAGGGGAGAACCTGGATATTCCAGCCAGACCCATGGAACTGGCCCGTGTCCTGCTCTGGGGTGGTCTGACCCAGCTCATTGTGCACTTGGCTGAGGCAGCCTTCAAGGCTAAGACAATGAGCCCAGGCCTGTATCCATGAGACATAACAATAATAGTAGCAATAATCATAATTTAGCTCTTCCAGTGCAGGGCTCTCACCATAAAGAAGGCAGTTGGGCTAAAGCTTCCAAGAGCTTTATTGCCCTGATATGCTGTCAGGCCATGTGCCAGGAAGGAAGGACTCAGGATGGGTCCTGCTGATGAATTACCTTGGTCAGACAGAGGCAAAGCTTTTTCAGCTACTCCCACCTGTCTGGGGAAGGACCTGGATCCAAAAATGCTGTGATAACTGTGTGGGGTTCATCCTCAGCTTTTGCCTTATCCCACAAAGGGCCCTGTTCACAGTGTGGAAATGATCCCCCACAGAAAACCAAACCAAGGTGCTGTAAACCTTAGGATTGCCAACCATTAAACTTAAATCCAATGCCAAAGTCAGTTCCTCTTGGACAATAGATGTATTTAAAATGAAACAATAAGCAGCACTGTGCCCACATCTGTCAGCTCTCCAAGCCTGCAGAACCAGCAGGAATTAGCAGTGAACTTGGTCCATGGGGTGTGCATTCCCCAGCCCCACATCTCACCCCAGCTATGGCAAACTCCCCCACAGGTCTCATCCCCTCACTGAAAGAGCAAACAAAGCATCAGGCCATGTTAACCCTGATCCCAGCCCCACAAACCCACAGAACACAGCAAATAAATTGAGCTTGCACACCTTCGATACTTTTAAAGATTAATTGTAACTCCCATCTAACTTCCAGTCCATTGAATGCTCATCCTCCATCTCTCTGGGAAAGAATTAGGATTCAACAATCAGTGGGGCTCCAGGAACAGGTAACATAAAGCAAAGCCATAAATGTAAAGGTATTTCAAATAATTTGAAGTAATCCTGCTTACAACTATACATGATAGCTCTCTCTGAGTTAGAAATGTCTCTGGAACACAATTTGGAGCATCAATTTTTCCTTCATATCTGTGCTTCAGGAAATCAGACTGCATTTGGAGACATAAAAATTACAAACTTCCATATTTTTTTCGTTTTAATTTATGGCACATAATAGGATTGTCCTTCATAATATGGCTGTGAATCTGAAAACAATTTGTATTCCAGCAGCTGGATGAACCTCCTCACATAAATTCAATCTGCAAAAGTCACCCAAACCATGAAGATTCCTGTAGCATGATCCTATGTTAGGTGAAGGACAGCTTCTCTTCCTCTCCTTATCTTCCTAGATCATGATGGGCCATTAGAGAGTTCTCTTTGTTCTTTCTCAAGCCGACTGGTTTTTGGCCACAAGCAAATCTCAAGTGCAGCCTCCCAGCTCTGGCTGGCAAGCAGCCACATTTGTGTTACAAATGCCAGAACAGGGGATGGGGCTCTGATTTTCCCCTCTTTGTGCTCTCTGTGTCTCGTTGTTCCCCACGGCAGGGGCGGTGCTCAGCGCTGTTCCTGCTCGGCCCAGGGCAGCAGAGAGCCCAGGGATGCAGAGGGGCAGGGATGGAGCATCCCCTGCACAGAGCTGCTTGTGTCTCACAATCTCTGCTGCACCCTGAGATGTGTTAGAGAATCTCTTTGCCCAGCCCGGCAGTCGAAGAAGGAGTCAGGGCTCTTCATTTCTCGGTCTCAAGGTTGTTTATTGTTTCTTATCTATAAAATTCTCTCTCCTGGCCTGCCGAGGTTTGCTCAGCAGGACAGACAGAGGTACCTCAGGACGGTGTTATCTTTTTATACTAAAAACTATATGTACATTATTTACCATATGGGAGCATTGGGAGCCAGGACTACCTCAAAGAGGCAGAGAATCAACCCTGATATTGCAGATTAATTCCTGGGGAAAAGTATTTAGGAATGACGTGGCTTTGGGTCTGTACCTTTCCATCCTCAGCATTTCAGTGGCAATCTCACATCTGTGCCTTCTTCCAGCAAGCACTGCCTGTTCTTTTCTACTTCCCAATACCTATCACCTATGTTAGACAGTGAGCTTCTACTCTAAACCAATCTAAAAAGGCCAACATCACCCAGAAGATGGAGGCTAGGAAGAAGAAGGGAAAAGGACAAGGCACGCCCAAATTCCTCCATCTTGGGACCCCGAGCCCCCATTCTAAAAACCTCAAAAATCTATTTTTCTCTCTGTGACAAACTATTATTGTACTTAAACTCTTTTGACTTGTAATTCTTCATATAAAGGTTGGTAATTGTTTTTCCATGGGTCAAGATCAAAGGCACAGGGGTTTTGGGCTCTGTGCTAAGGTCTCTGAGCCCCCTGGGCGGGGGCTGGAGCCCCCCAGGGCAGCCAGAGGAATTCCCTGGGTTCCAACACTTGTCCTGCCTGCTCAGACCCCTTCTGACCAAGGCTCTTCTGAGGAGCAGAGTGATGGTGTGGGTGATTGTGATTCTCCTTGCCTGGAGCTCCCCCACGTTCTGCTGGAGAAGCCTCTCCTCTCCAGACAAGCTGCTGTCTGTGTCCTGTGAACCTGAAAGGTCACATCTCAGCTCCTGAGTGGAGAGCACAGTGTCAAACCCTTCTGTCCAATTACTCTGCAAACTGGATATTTCAGACTTCTGAGCTGTCAGTGTTTTGTTCTGCTTGCTCCAAACTGTTGAATATTTCTTCTAATCGTGCATGATAATGCCAAAAGCCACTGTGACAAAAAATACATTTTGAACAAAGGCTAAACAACATAAACGCTTTTACTTTGCAGATGGCACTCAGAACTCAGCAGATGGCAAAAGAAATCCCACAGGATGTTCTTCTCTCCCTTCTCTCCCCCCACATATATATATGAGAGCATGTGTGTGTGCACAAAACAGCAGTGTCCTGAGCAGATACTTCTGTGAGAGCCTTTGGAGTCTCTCCCCTTTGAACAACATCTCACTGCCCAATTTTACAGCAGGACAGATCCAGCCAGGGCAGGGTACCAGAGAGGGAGCACCTGTCTGTTCATGGGTTTGCCACTCACCTGTGGTATGCCTTTGGATAGGCGAGTTTGGTTCTTTTTCTTCCCATGCCTTGCTCAGTTCTTTATTTTAATTCTAGATCCTCAGGGAGGAGATTCTTCCAGGTCTCTGGCTGTTGAGACTTGTACCATGCTGGTGCTCCTCACTGCAGCTTCTGTTTCCCAGGAAGTGTTAGAGACACTGCACTCTGTAGCATTTTCTGCATTTCACAGAGCTGAGCATAAAGCTGTCCATGAAATGGAGATGTGCCTGATGGAGGGGAAAATATGGGCAAGGATAAACCATAGAGAATCTACAATCCTCCTTCTGCATCAGGTCCTTGATAAAGGCAGGGGATAAATCTTTCTGGCAGAGAGCTGTATGAACAGGCACTGCTGCTCCCAGTCCTCTTGGCCCTGGGGTACCTCCTGTGTGGGATCACTTTGCATTTACTCCTGCAGTTTTTACTGTCCTGGAATGTGACCGTGGTCACAGGGGTTTTCAGGTGAGGGAAGAGACAAGAATGTTGACTCCATCACCAGAAGGCTTGATTTATTATTTTATGATATATATATATATATATTACATTATAACTATACTAAAAAGAAAAGGAAGGAAAAGGTTTCCTCAGAAGCTAGCTAAGAATAGAATAGAAAAGAATGATAACAAAGGCAGCTGGCTCAGACAGAGAGCAAGACCCAGCTCTGTCATGACTGGTCACCACATCTAAACATCTACAGGAGACCAATCACAGATGAGCCTGTTGCATTCCACAGCAGCAGATAACCATTGTTTACATTTGTTGCTGGAACTTCTCAGCTTCAGCAGGAAAAATCTTAAAGAAAAGATTTTTCACAAAAGATGTCTGCGGCACTGGAACAAACTGGCTGATCTGAAGGTGTCATTGGGATCACTTTGCAGCTCCATGCTGCCTGTGCACAGCACCCCAGACAGCCCTCATCCCTAAAGCACTGCAAATCCTCACAAACACAAAGCACTGGCAGCAAGTGTCTCTCCCCATTCACCTTAGAGGGGTGGAGCTGCCTTTAATTGCTTCCATTTCTCAGTCTCTGCTAGAAGCAGTGTCTCTGATACAAATCTGTGCTCATCTCTGGAGAAGGGAGTTTCATATGCACATGGAAAGGGCAGTGAAACTTTCCCTTCTGCAAACAGAAGTCATTTTTATGGGCAGGGAGCTCTGGTGTGGCACTGAGCCTGCATGGACAGGACTGGTCAAACACAGGATGCAGCAGGGTGCCAATATTTAAAAAATGACATTAAAATCTGAGGTTGGTGACAGAGTCTGAAAGGATGACAGCAAGGGGGGCAGAGTGACAAGTTTGACTGTTCTCAGATTACTGAATCACTGAACAGATGGACTGGCTCCATACAAACCTTCTACAGCCCTTCCAAAACAAGGAGTACCAGACATATGCACAGACAATTGTACACACAAAAGTGTGCTCAGCCACCCTGACGCTCACAATTTTGGCAACTCAGAGACAAATCTGTTGTTTAAGCAGAGAGAACAGTGCTTTTTTTTCCTCTTACTTTCATGACAACCTGGTTGTCTGCAGCAGAGATGATTTCAGGTGGAAGAAAGTTGTTCTGTATTTGCATGACAGAGAGTACAGTATGTCACAGACTGGGAAGGCATTGCCCAGCACCTCCCACCATCCACCTCTCCAGCTCAGGGAGAGGCTTGGAACGATCACACCCAGAGCCCTTCACTCCAAAGTACCTGGAGCCTGTTTGCCGCACTGTTCACTAAGTCTAAAACCAGTTCTGCAGCAGCACAGGGTGGAGAAAACAGAGCAAGTCCAGCACTGGGAGCCAGGACTACCTCAAAGAGACAGAGAAACAACCCTGATATTGCAGATTACTTCCTGGGGAAAAATATTTAGGACTGGCCAGGCTTTGGGTCTGTACCTTCCCATCCTCACCATTTCAGTGGCAATCCCACATCTGTGCCTTCTTCCAGCAAGCACTGCCTCTTCTTTCCCACTCAAAGATCTCTATCAGCCATAAACATTTAGCCAAGTGGGTGAATTTCTTAAAGTGTGGGGAACTCTAACAGCTGTGATATTTGATTGATTAATTCCACAAGAAATCACACATGTAAAACATGTTAGAGACAACTAAACCTCCCAATTGCTCTGTGGTCCATGCACACGTGGTTGAGAGCTGGGTGAGCAATCCTGATCTGCCCAGGACCTTCTCTAGAATGGGAACTCAGGCCATTTGTGCCAGAGCCTGGAGAACATGAGCAGGACATTTGCTGGTGTCAGCCTCAGGCAGCCAGGATGGAGAAAATGCTGTAGGAAGGAGACAAGAGGGGACAACGAGGAGGAGAACATGCTGGACATGCAAGACTCTCACTGCTGCTCAGACCAGCAGTCAAAAGATGGAAGCAAAATAAAATTGGAGGCCCCACTGGAAATGGAAGAAATAAACACTGAGCATTCCTTAACTACAAATCAGATTGTCTGGGTAAAGGAGGAGTTCAGACTCTACAGGAAACTCCATTGCTGGTACTTCCTATATTTCGAGGATGGGACCTCATACAAACTTGTAAGACTTTTGTGGCACAATTATTGTTGATTGTGGGGTGATTACAGATGTAAAAGCTGTCTGAGGTGTCTGAATTTTGACGGGGAATTTGAAACTACTCCAAGCTCAAATCCAGAGGATTTATTTGGGCTCATTTCCAGTTAAAACACACAGCTGAGGTCGTGTGATTCCATGGACTAAGGCAGTTTCTAATCAAATCACTGCAGTATTAGCAATAGATAGCTTCATGTTTCTGTCAGAAGCCTTATTATTTTTCCTTATTATTTTTCCTGCCTCAAAGGAAACAACCAGAGCTGCTCTGGCTGCCTCTAAGGCTGGTGAACAAGTTCCATTAAACATTTGTTTAGAACAGCTACACTGGCTCAAGCACTTTGTTTCAGGAAGAATCTTACCCAAGTAAGAGGTTCATATCTCAGAAAAACATCTTACAGTACTCTACATTAATTACAGATAAGGTGATATCATTACAGAGATAGACGTTGTTATCTTCCCTCTAATGTTATCAAGGCTGTTTTTATGTCTGCAGATGAACACTTGCAGACAAAGATATTTCT
This sequence comes from Melospiza georgiana, assembly GCF_028018845.1. Classification (NCBI taxonomy): domain Eukaryota; kingdom Metazoa; phylum Chordata; class Aves; order Passeriformes; family Passerellidae; genus Melospiza; species Melospiza georgiana. The sequence goes on from NC_080443.1 coordinate 1,317,881, forward strand.
GAAAACCTCCCATTGTGTTTGAAAGCATCTGCTAAATGGAATTCCAAAGTTTCACTGGGTAGCATATTTTTGGGTGTGATCCACAACTCACTGAAGTCAAGAGGAAGGCATGTAAAACTCTGGTTAACTGTCTCTGCTCTGGAAATTTGGGTTTTCAGCAAGTGCATTTATCACATTAAATGTATACTGAGTTTCTCTTATTTTTTTGACTGTTAAATAAATGTTCAAAGGAGAGATTTTCAAGACTCTGCCTGGGTTAAGGTGGACAAGAAGCACTCACTGGGGCAAGGGAGCAAGAAGAGGCTGGGAAGGTTTTACTTATTGCAAAACTTCCAACTATTCAGTGCTGAAAGCACTGAGCATGCGTTTTTTTTCTTCAGCACCAAAAAAATTCACTGCTTTAGATTAGAACCTGTAACTACATTGGAACCAGTATCTAACAGTGCTTGAAATGAGAAGTTTACACATCATAGCAATGATTTACTTGATTTTACGGGGAACACAAGGAAAGGAGTGTTTAAAGTAGGTGAGGAGGGGTTCTTCATGTTAGCTTTGCTGAACTCCTGGGAAAATATATTTTGTTTTTTGAAACCTAGCACAAAGCCAGTCCCAAGGCCTGGCTCCTGCCCATGTGTGCCCTGCAGCATCTGCTGAGGGGACACAGGGAAGCTGCCACCAGGAAACCTCAGCACGGAGCAGCGGCTCCCCCACAAAACGGGGAGCTGACCCCGTCAGAGATGGGAGTGTTGAACAGAAACCAGTGGTGAAAAGCAGATGGTGTTTGTGTCGAACTCTGTGTGTTTACAAATAAATCCAGCTTTGCTTTAGTGTTTTCCAGGGCTGCTCTAATAAAGAGGAGCTCTCAGTCCCTGGCTCACAGCATGGAGGAATCCCCACATGTGTCTGCATTCAGGCAAGGAGGATTCAGAGCTGTTGCTGGAGTTGTTCCCTGAGCGTAGAAGCAGAGCAGTAACAAGTGATTAAGCCCCTTTCTCTCTCCAAACTCAAACCCTGCACTTTTCCTCACAGTTCAGACAGATTGTGAGGTGGTGCCTAATGGACCTCTGGGGTTTTACCCCTCCTTCCCTGTTAAGGCAAGCAGCTCCCATCAACTCTCTGCTTCTGGGGCTTAAGGGAAATCCAAACTAAAAGGCACTGCCTGATTTCCAGATTTAACTCCTGAGCATCCTTTCATATGGAAAATTCCAATCATAAGCTTGAGTTGGTTCGTGCCAGTCCCACTTCACAATGAGGTTGGATAAAACCCCACAGCAAGTGTCTGGAGATAAGGTACCATGGTTGCCATGGCATTTCCCAGAGCAGAGTGATCCCTTGCTCTCAGAATGCCCTCAGTGAAGGCCCCTGCACAGGGTAATGACAGCCAGGCTCCACTGAGCTCTGTGGAACCCCTTGGAGTGGCACAGAGATGTCCCTGCCAGGAGCTGAGCTGCCCTCAGGTGAAAACTAATCAGTGAGCTATTCCAATATACAAAACTGCTTCTTGCTCTGTTTTCAGAAATACATGGCTGCTCTCAGCTATCAGTTAACAAACTGATTTCCAGACTGATTCTGCTTAAGATTTGGTGCAGTTTCCCAACCAGCAGAAGTTAGATAAAGTACTAATGAACTTCAAACTATGCACATCATGGTGAAGGTGAGACCACAGCAAAAGTGCTGCTAGACCCAGCCAGAATTCTGCTGCATGTCTGGTGGAGAAAGAATTCAAGGCTAGCGTTTAAAATGCAAGGTGAAAAGCAGCTACAATTATCACCTTTCATTTTGGAACTGAGGCAGATTCCTGGTATTTCCATGCTCTGTGACACAGACAGGCATTGAGGGCTTTTTCCAACAGCATCTGAACACCAAAGTGCCAAGGTGGAACACTCCAGCACTCCTTAACTTCCCCAGGCACCCCCAGTCCTATCTGCACCCCAAAAATCTGGCTTTTATAGACTGCATCACCCTGAGAAAGTTTAGCAACCTGATTATCTCCAAAGAGTTTTTATGCTGCAGAAGAATAAGAAAACCTTAACAGCACTTTGTGTGCTCACCTGTGCTGTAAGTGCATGTGGAGGATCCTTGCAACTTGGAATGTAACACTGAAACCTCCTTAGAGAGATAAAATTAAAAAGAAAGACCAGAAAGCTACTGTAAAGTTGCTGAAAGAAACACAGATTATGTTTCAATGACCTTCTTGAGATGTATTCCTTACTCTGAGTCATTTGTACATGTTTGCATCCACAAAGAACCTGGAAAGGAAATTATTCTGTGCACAGAGGCCAAAAGCTGACACTGTTCACCTACAGAGCTGGTGAGTTCTTGTTTGTGTTCTCAATCTCTTTCTAAGATTTTTAAAAACTGAAGTGTCAGAGAGGTTAAAACTATTTTTTAAAGCAATAAGTTCTTCACAATCTCCTTGAAAATCAAAAGAAAATTGTTACAAGTGTTATGGGTTTTATGTTGAACCCTGGAAAAGAAGTGTAGAAGTGCTTTTTGCTGAATTTGGGTCTAGCTTATGGGAAGATTTTTCTCTTGCCGTATCAGCTGTATCAGTTTCAGGGCCACAGGCAGGGTCAGCACAGGATTAATGACCAGGAGTGCCTCCTATCAGCATTCCCTGCTCACCTCTCCCTCTGCAAAGAGCTGCAGCCAAACACAGCATCTTTCATCAGGACAACTCACCTCACACCAATGCAGGAGAGGGGAGAGAGAGGGCTCAGGTCTCCAGCGCCAGGGAAGCTTGAGAGGAATTTTTTCCCATGGCCAACACCTCTATGGCATCCTTGCCCAAAATCCTTTAACTGTGTGTGCTGAGGGGAGACCAATGCAGGCATTGGAGCCTAATAAAATTGGGGCAGAATAAAAGCAGAATTACAGAAAATGGGCCCTGAGCATCTCCTCCCTTCAGTCTCTGGGAGCTTTGGGAAGGAAGCTTCTCATTCCCCCGCAGTCAGGCCCTGCTCCCTGAGCTGCTTTCCTACCTCAAACCCAAATGTTGCTGCTGTACCCAGGTCAGGGATGTCTGCAGGAGGTGGTGGGAACCTGCCCCAGCCCCACAAGTGCTCCCCCGAGCTCTCAGAGCTTTTCCCCTGCCCTTGCCACCCTTTGGGCAGCCCTTGCCATCTCCCCAGTGCCAGGAAAATTCCCAAACCTCAGCCCTGCAGGGCTCCACTGCCACTCTCTGGCTTCAGAAAGTTTCCTTGGGTGTTGTGAGAGGCTCCTCTGCAGCATGGTGACAAGTGATTTCTGAAAATAGTGCATTTATTCCATCAGCTTAAGCACAGCAGTCCCAGTTGTTGACGCTCCTCATGAAAATATTGATTCTAAGCTCCCTAGCTTACGATGTTTTGATCCACATTCTGGGCCTATTGATCTACCTTTGATACTTCAATCAAACTGCTGTTTATATCAACTGCAAATTCATCTGATCTCTCCAAAATAATTAGATTAATCACAGGAGGATCTACACAAGCTCTGCTTTGATTGATTATTTCTTCATGCTCTCCTGGGGAAAACAGGTAAATTTTAGAATGTGAAAAAGACAGTTGTTAGCCTTTTCATTCTGGCATCTTTGAAATATTTTTAGTCCCACTTTTCCTTTTATGATCTCAGGCTTTTACAAGATTGCAGGCTCACAGCATGCTTAGTTATGATTTCTTCAGCAGCTGACATTTTGCAATACATAATGATTTAGCCAATATGAGCAGAACTATCATTACACAATTTAGTGTTCCCTAAAGTATTATTTGTTGTAGAGACTATTAGGCCTAGGAGTTACATGTTACAGAATTTTTATTAGAATTGTTTTAAATTCCAAGGAAATTAATCCCTCCCTTCACACCTCCTGCTCCAAGATTTCCATTTTGCAAAGCAAAGAAAAAGTATTCAAGCACAAAAATTGTGGGGGTTGTAAGGACTTCTCCTGAAATCATCAGCACTTTTCTTTGCATGGAAAACAAATGAAGACTCCAGGATTTTACTTTTAAGAGCAAAATTTTCCTTTCATTTGCACCACAGAAACACCAGTGATCCCAATGGGATTTGTGTGTGAGTCCTGAGCCCAGCTGAAAAAAAGAATGGTGGCTGAAACGCCGCTGTTCAAAAATGCATATTTTATTTGATGAATGAATTGCTAAAGGAAAAAAAAAAAAAAAAAAAAAGCACTAATTTTTTTCCATTCTGGAAAAAATGACTTTGTACAATAATTCTATTGTTCAGTCATCACTACAGCCTCTAGTGGAACCATGCCCAGAAGGATGAAACATTTTGTGCTAAACCTTTTCCAGGGGCCTTCTACATTAATCAATAGTTTTGATTACTCAATCCTATGATTATTCCATTTTTTTGGAACAAACCATTGGGGTTATTAATCACACCAAGACAGCTGTTTATCTTCCAGCAGAACAAAAGGAGCTCATCCTGCCACACACCTAATGCCCTGCTGAACTGGCTCAGCTCCTTCCCTGGTCTCTGCAGGTGTCAGAGGTGGGAGGGTCAGACCTGGCTTGGGCAGATCCCTGGAGATCAGAGTGCTGCTGCTCAGGGGCACCTCTGGGATCCTCATCCTCACTTTGAGGAGGGAATGGAGCTAACGGGGCTTGTGGGATGCTGAAAGTGAGCTGGGCCAAGGGCACATTAAAAATCAGGGAACAGATGCCAAAGGAGGGATGGATGTAACTGGAGAGGAGGGAGAGGCAGGTGGGGAAATGCACGGAGGAGAAACATTGTTAATTTAGGGGGGGTTGTTTGGCTTTCCAGGAATGCATAATGAGGGGTAATTAGCTCTGCCTGCACAGTGAATTTCTGCATCTCAATCAGCAAACAAGGAAATCCTGCAACTGCTCTTCAGGGAGAGGAGAGCAACACCCCCAGAGCTGAGTGGGACTAGGATGGACCAGGAGGAATCACTGTCTGTGCAAGACGATGCTGGAGAGCTGCAGGAGGAAGCACAAGTGCTGCAAGGACATATTTAATGTTCTTCAGGATGGGAGGAGAACAAAGGAGGGGGTGGTTTCCAGGCATTTCCTTTCCAGATGGAAGCAGCCCTGTATTTATGGAGACAGTTACTCCCCTGAAAGGATTACCTTCTCTTACCTTGCTAATTATGTAAGATTCTGGTGGCTGTTTTAGTTAAGAACAGAGTCTGTTTCCTTTGCTTGGAGCAGGAATCATTGTGTGGTTGTGTAACTCAGAAGCTCCCAGTGAGGAGAGAGTGGGAGCCCCCAGCTGCCAGCCCTGCTGTGTGTGCTCAGGGGACACCACAGCCCCTGCAGGGACCTGTCCTGCCTGGAAATGGCACAGGCAGCTCAGCACAGAGCCCTCAGTGCCTGCTCAAGGTGTTCAAGGAGCAGGGACTGGCCACCTGTGGGATCCAGCACTGCTGGGGAGGAGGAGGAGGAGGAAGAGGAGGAATAATGCCACACATCTGCCTCACACAGGGCTGCCACACCTCAGCCCATTGAGGCACTCTGTGTCACCAGAATGTCACACAGAGCAAAGGCCTGCTGCTATTACTATGGCAAGCATCAATATTCCACCCCCATCCCTTTGAAAAGATTTCCTTTTTTCCCTTTTCCAGGGATTCGTTTCTTTTTCTCTGTGCCATTCACTGGATCGTGTCCTGCCTTTCTTCTCCAAGTGATTTGGCAGCAATGCTGCAACCGCTGGTTTCAAAAAGCCAGGCTATTTCTTTATTCTGAGTCTCTACAGTACACAGCATGGCAGAGGCCCTTTACATCCTTCTAAATATTAATAAAAAAAGAACAGTATGGAACTTCACTTGGGTTTGGGGAAAGCTGCATTGTACAAAATGCTAAAACTAAAGTCATTTGTTCATTTCTGTCTGAAACAGTTTGAGGTTTTTATGGCTCAAGAAGTGAGGATAAATTTACACTCTCGTTTTCCAAAATGAACAGAGAAAAATGAAAATCAATTAGGAGAATTTTTGCAGCTTTCTTGGATTCGCATCTCTAAGGTTTTATACCAGCTTTTCCCTGCAATGTTTAAATTGACAGATTCAAAGATTCACATTGTATGTAAGTCAGAAGAAATCTCAAGGATACTGATTTTTATAGTGAATTGGGGCTAAACCACTTTTTCTCTTGCTGTACCAAAATGAATCCTAAATATTTTATGGGCTAAAAAATCCCAACAGAGTTGAAAGTAACAGTGATAAGAAAGGCCCTGCTTCAGCTCCAGTGGGCTCCTTCAGGAGCTGGGGAGAGATGACTTTTCATTTATCTACAATTTTCAAACTATGGGAAGAGTGTTAAAAGTAAAAAGCAAAACTCCAGTGCTCCCAGCCTTGGGGATCACCACACCTTCAATCTGGCATTTTACAGCCCCCTTGGAGAAATTACTGCTCCCTGAACAGTCCATGAAGCAGCTCTGCACAACCCTCTCATTTCACATGTGGCAAAAACCACCAGCATATTTTAAAGATTCTCTTGGAAAATGTCATCTTTTGAGATGCAAATACCAGGCCAGAAATAATATCCCTTCTTCCATTTATGCTCTAGTCCTTAGACTTAAGGAAAAGAAGAATTAAATCAATAAACAACTTCAATTTCTACTCCTTCTCTCGAGTTTCTTTTAAATCAATATGCAGCTAAAATCTCATAGTTAAATAAACCGTGCCAACATATTGCTTCAATTACTGTCATATAACCTCTTTCAACTTGGTATCCATTATCTTTTCTCCAATAGATACATACTCACCCTTGGGAAAGGACCTGTGCATAATAAACAAGAAAACTGAGTTGTTCTCTTAAGACAGCTGTCACCTGGCACAAGAAGTGGTGATAAAATGATCCAAAATAGCTCTTAAGTTGATCAAATTAAGGAAGAAGCATTTTTGCTTTTCTCTTTTTTTGTTGTTTTTTGGGGTTTTTTTCGTTTTTAGTCCACAGATGTCATGTAACAGGATCAGATCCTCCTACCTGCTGTTCCTGAAAGAATTAATTCCCAAAATGCAAGTTTTAACAAATGTCCTTCCCCAGCAATGCCTGACTCTACCTCAGCACGGACAAAATCTGAGGTACCAGACAAAAGGAATCCAGGCAATGTGAATAATGTGTTAAAGCCAGTGCAATCTGGACAAACAGTAGATTCATATTTGGATTTGGCATGAAAATCAGAGGGAGAGGCCTCTCCGTTTTGCAGGGATCTGGAAAAAGTGCAAAGCCTATGGAGGGCTAATAAAACTTTTCTGGCACACCATCTGGAAGTCTCAGCAGTTTCTGCTTTCGGAAAGAATGCGGTCTGCTTTTAACTCCACACAATACCTCATTGCTGTTTTCATGTGCTCCAGACCAAGGAGACTTTCTACAAGCAGCCCAAAAATCAATACATGTTATCCTGCCTCAGCCAGGTGCGTGCTCTTTGAAAACAAACTGAGACATCTCAACATCACACAATGGCTCTGCCCCCAGGAAGGGAGACTGCAACACAGGCAGGACCTGAAGGCTTTGCAAAGGTTGTGGAGCCCTGGAAATGAGTGCAGGAGGAAAAAACAAAGGGAAGAAAGCCCTTCTGATCCTCCTCTCAGGGGACACAACCTGCACTATGACAGCTTTCACCTATGACATCAGCCAGTCTGAGCTTCAATCCAGCCGGGTACTTAACTCATCCTTTACTCTAAGCCTGTGAACAGACTGAATTCCTCCCAGTTTTGAATAGAATTTATACCTATTTAGTTATAAATGCCTGGCCAGATCAAGGCCCAAGTCACTGGGATGATGAGGTTTATTGCCAGACAGTATAAAGAACAGGAGCAAAGGTTATGCAGTTTCTTATTCCTTGGCTGGAAAAAGGATGTCAAAGAGAGATGAATGCAGGAAATACTCCTTAAACATAAAGCCCACAAATGGCACTGCCTCCTAGCAAACCTTGACATGTAGTAACAGCTCTGCACGCTGGCTTGTGGCTGGAGAACAGCCAGAGAATGCTTAAAGAACTTACTCCCTTCTTATGAGAATTAAATCAAGGAGAAGCCTGGATGAGAATAACCCATGTGCCAGAGCCCCAGCATAACCATCTGATCCAGGACAAATGGCACCATCCTCCACAAACCCAGCTGCTCCTGCGCTCTGCTTCCAATCTGAAAACAGGTTTTTCACCAGTTCCATTTGCACCAAGAGTTCAGAAGGCTTATTTTTCATTCCAGCAGAGAATTAACACAAATGTCAGAAGTTGCCAGGGAACAGACTGTCACCCTCCAACTGCTTCCCTCCCTTCAAATACTTGGAGGATATTGTACTTCACATATCGCCCTTTAATCCTGTGTTCTGCTGCAGCTTTTTAATATGTACTCGCTGTATCTGTACAAAATCTCAGAATGCAGACCAGCCTAGCAGACAGAGCTTTGGCTTGGGATTTAGGAGACCTGTGAGCTGTTAAAGGCTCTTACAAAGGCTGCTCTGAGTGACTTCCTCACTCTGCTTCAAGCTCTGCATTTTGGCAGTGTAAAAGCGACACGCTTTGAAATCAGTGGATGGAAAATCTCTCCGACTTTAAAACACAGGAGAAAGCTTAAACACACCCAAAAGGCACTCTGGGTAGAAGGAAGAGATGCAAGCAGCCCATACAGAACCCCCAAGAAGTCAGTTTGCAGCAACTGCCATGCACAGCTTCTACAGGTCGTTTCTGAAGGGACAAACCCTGCCCATTTCTGGGGCACACCAACCCTGCCCTTTTCTGGGGCCCACCAACCCTCATTTCTGGGGCACACCAACCCTGCCCATTTCTGGGGCACTCCAACCCTGCCCATTTCTAGGGCAAACAAACCCTCCCCATTCTGGGGCACACCAACCCTGCCCATTTCTAGGGCAAACAAACCCTCCCCATTCCTGGGGCACACCAACCCTGCCCATTTCTAGGGCGCACCAACCCTGCCCATTTCTGGGGCACACCAACCCTGCCCATTTCTTGGTGCCCCCAGCCCCGCAGTGCCCCAGCTGGCAGGCCGCCCCTCAGGCTTGCTTCAGGCCACCCATGGGCAGGGAGTGTCTCCCCATGGACTCAGCAGGGGCTGGAACACTCCCCTGAAAGCTCTGGGTTTGCATTTCAGTGCCCAGCCAAGGGGAGCCCAGTGATTCACCTGAGTTGTGTTTGCAGTGCACACCCTTACAGAGGAGGTGGTTCAGTTCTACCAACACTGTGCTTCACCTGAGACCCCCCCAAAGGCAAAATAGCCCCAGCTGGCACTTAAGGACACTGCTCCATCCTGGGCCAGGGAAAATGCCAAAGGCAGCTGGATTTCCTCGCCAGCATTGCATGAAGGGGCCTGGAGCTCTGCAGAGGTGAGTGACCAGCAGAGGGATTTGTATCACTGCCCTTGCCTCTGCTTCTGATACAGGCTCCAGCAGCAGCTCATGAAATGCCCACCTGTGCTAGGTAGGCTTAAAGTGTGTTAAAAGGTAACTGCCTTCACAAAACATTGCTTTCAATTCATTATTTACCAAAACTCACATTTTATTGGTGCTTCCAAGGTAAAACACCCTACACACAGTTTCAGGCCTGATATTCAGCATGTAGACACAGGCAAGTCTAATCCTGCTAAATCTGGTTTTTTCCAGCTCTCGCTCCCTGTTTCTTTTCCCTTAAATCCCCAGCTGAAGATGGCAACTTTTCCCCACAATAGCAGCTAGCAATGCTAGGCTGCATCCTGATGGCCTGTGCTGCCAGAACCAGACACTGCTGTTTGAAATATGAAAATACCTCACTAGAAAACAACCTTTGAAATGGCACAATATATCTGACATGAGCTTGCAGCCTCTGGATTGTTCATTTACATTCAAAGGAAGCTCGGAGTGAAGGAAAATTCTGCCATCTGGCAGAAGGTAAATCAGCCCAGAGCAGTGGTGGGCAGGTGCTGACATCCCAAAGGTCTGTCCCAAGGAGCAGTAACTGTGGGCTGTCTCAGCTGAGCTGCAAAGGCTGGGCAGGCCAGAGCAGCTCATTCCAGCTCTGTGAGAGCCCAGAGGAGAGCAGGGACACAGAGCCCTTCAGGCCCCTCAGTGCTCCCCACTGGAACTCAGATGAGTGCTGACCAGAGCAGGAAAACTCATTTTGAGGAGGTGCAGGCTGCTGGTGCCAGCTCCAGTGACAATCACACCAGGCTGCCTGCACTGACATGGGGAGTTCATCCCCTCCCAGATAATTCTGTATTTACTTGTTCTCCAAAGCAATCCTACTGAAAGGAAAACATACTGAATGAGCTATACAGCAGGGAACTCCAAAATATCATCTATGTTTTCAAGGACCAAGGAAGAGAAAATAGACAAGATTTTGAAGCACTAGATAAATGCAATGCCTACGAAACCCAGGCTCTTGTCCTTCTAGAAAACAAAATCTGCTGGGGTTGCCCTCATGAATTACTTTTCATCTGATTCTCACCACAGCCTTGGCTAAAGAAAAGCACAAGTTCAGTCTGCTCTCTCTCATATCCAGATATTGCACTGGAGAAACTCCACAGATCAGAAGCTTCCCCCAGGACCACGGTGGACTTTTCTATAAAAGCAACAAGATGAAGGAGCTTAGGGAGTCAGACATCCTCTTGCACTGGTTTTCTCTTGCTGACATAGGAGCCTGGTTTACCCAGTTTGGTAAAGTCCTGGTTTAACATTTTAGGCCTGTTGAAAATCCATTAATGAGGCAGGAAATTTACCCCCTTTGGATTTCTTAGGATCTGGGCACCCATGTCCTCTGGGCTGTTTCCCTGCAGGGGAAGCTGATCTGGAGCAGCTTGTTGCCTTGTCACCAGGCAGATCTGTGTGCACCACATGCTTTACATGTTCCATAACTTACACACATAAAATCCTCTTTTCCCTCAGCTCTACAGCGTAATATGCACGTTTCATAATTGTGCTGCATGCAGACTGTCGTGGGACAACACAAACTGCACAGGCTGCACAGCTCACCTGCCAACACAGCTCGCTGGAAAAATTCCTATTTCTGTCTGGAGGGATGGCTGACTTTATAAAACAAACCAACAGCCTAAAATCCTGCTCCATAAGGGGTTCCACACTAAAACCTGGAATGTACTAACATATGTTTTGTGTGTAAAGTGTGACAGAGCTGTAGTCAGCAGAAACTGAACTCAGAACTATATACTTTGGGGAACTTTTCCTGATGTGTTTGGAAAAGGATGCTGTGTGCAGAAGGAGCAGATTTAAGATTTATTCAGAGGTCAAGAGCACAGCTCAGTGTTCTGCCTCCTAATGCACAGAGAGGGCTTTGCTGGCCACAGAACAGTTGTTGTCTGTACATCTGCTTACAATGTCATTGCTGGGGACTTTATGATACTCATGGAAGGTTTTACAGGATTATAATGCTGTTTTCTTTCTATTTCAATGGTTCTGGTAGGTGCTAAGTCTGTTCAGAGGGCGATGGTTGCTTTGGAAGAATTCAGAAAGCTTTGCACTTTCAAATACAGCAAACTACTCCATAAATGTCCTTGTGAAAGATGAGGCAATTCTGGAGACTTTTACAAACAGTGCAAACAATGTATTTAATGGTAACCAAAATGGACTTGAACAATTTGATGACATTCCAGTCTTAAACTCTAAGAGCCTTTATAGATGCATTGTAAGGGGCAGTGATTCAGCCTTTCCCAAAGCCTGGTTAGGCAGGGCCAGGATGACAAACTGGTCAGTGAAGCTCAGGCAATTCCAGGGCACCTGTAAGCTGCCTCCAAACACACATCCTGTGGCATTTGCCAGCTCTGGGGCAAGCAAAGGATGTCAGCTCTGAGGAAGAGCAAATGCAGAAGCTCAGAGCACCCAATGGATGGGGCCACAATTTGTGCAGCTGCCTGTACAGCCCAGAGCTGGTGCTGAGCTCTCCCAGCATTTCTCTGCCTTTCTGCACGTCCTGAGGAGCCCCATGGCTGCTGCCAGGAGAACCCTGAGGGAAACACGATCATCTGACAAATAGATTACACCTTCTAGCAGTTCCCAGCAGGAGGGAAGTGTTTGCTGAAGGAAAAGTTCTCCCTGGGGCTCTTCAGGCCTGACAGTTTCAATGATGCACTTTTAAAAATTTCCCTTTGAATGTTTCAATAAAAAAATGCCATAAATGCCTTCATGGCAGGAAATTACATATTTAACATAAAGAAGTGAGCAAAAATCCCGCAACCCTGCTTTATAATGGATCCAAACCCAGAGAATCCCTGAGCTGAGTGCCCAGCCCTGCCACAAACGTGTCCTGCAGTGTGACACTGCCAGAGCCACCCCCATTTGTCTCTGCCCAGGAGACAAACAGCTCTGCCATCCTTGCTGAAACAGGTACAACGTGAACTCTGAATGCTGCAGCCTCTGAGCCTCAACAGCTGCATTTTAAACAACAACAAAAAAATTAAGGAAGTTCCTTGAGTAGATAAAAGTTGCGTTGGTACAAAGGGAGATGCTCACTCATTAAAAGCACAAAGCTTTCCTCAAATATGTCCTGATGAAGGGAACCGTAAATCCATTTTATTTCTCCATGCATTCAGGCTGGATTTGCTTTAGATCACAGCCACTTGCTGCCTCCCACACTGCAGGATGGATTAGAGGAAGCACAGCCAGTGCAGGCTTGGACACTCCTCCTGCTCTGCCAAAGGGGTGGAGAGCCAGGAGTGATCATTTGATAATGAAAGGAAGAATATGACCTTGCTTCTTTCTTTTTCCCATACTATGTGTAAATACTAAATCCATAACCTGAAGTTTTCTTTGAGGAGAAGGGGAAGGGGAAGAAACCAAAAAACCAACCCAGGTTTGACCAGTATGAAAATGAGTTCTGGCTCCTTCTAACCAGAAGTGGGGCCATGGTGAGCACATTTTGAAGCTTTGAGACTTTGAATTATTGCACCATTTTACAATTTGCGGTTTAGGAAAAAAAGTAATTTTCTAGATATCAAGTACTAGATACTTTTGATATTTTTCCATTTTGTCCTCCTGAAATGTCTGTCTTTGTATTTTGCCATTTTTACCTCTTCACAGCAGGTTTTTCTTCTCCTTCCCTTTCCTACATTTGGAATTTATGGGCCCTTTACCATTGAAAGGAAGAAGCCTCTTGCTGCTCCCACAGGCACTGCTTGTTCCCTGAATATTTAAATAGCCCTGCTCCTTTCATGAGCTGTGAGACACCTACATCAAGGACCAAAGGATCTAAGCAATGACCCTGATATTTAGATCTGAGGAGCTGTTGATAGCCAAGTTCACCCTCAGCACAGCTTCCCTGGATTTGAAAGGCTCACACGTGGCACAGATTTGGTCCTCTGTGTTGGAGTTGTAGGGCTGATCTAGGGATACATAATAAGCAAAGACATTTGAGGCAGTTCAGCATCTTTCAGGGTGAGGATTTTTAGATCTGTACCTTTGTTCCCAAAAGAGTTAAATGAATAATGAAATCTCCCTGCAGTGAGAACAGCTGAACTTAATTCAGAGGAAATTTCTCAAAGAACTGCCTTGGTGCCTTGCAAATGTGCCTGTCAAAAAGGGCTGTTCCTTCCCAGGTATTTGTTTTAGAAATTCCCTGCCTGTAGGATTACACAGAGCAGCTCAGGAGAGACTCATGCTTAAAGCAGGTTTGCATTTTGTAAGTTTAAAAATTACGCTTTTTTATTAGTGTAAATGTGAAGCACTAAAAAGACTACTTAACAAAATTAATTTCAAGGTAATAACTCTTCAGATAAACAAAATACAAACTTCTGAAGATCAATACAAGTTCTTTGAGCAGCTAATTCTTTCTCCTCTACAATAAAAACCCTCAATATGGAGTGCATTTGTAAAATTGTCCCTCTATCAGATTTGAGGGTTCAATTCTTAGGCTTCAAAAGTTTTTTGAAAAAATTACAAAACAGCCTGAATATCTGATTACACAGCACATACCTCGGGAGAAAATTCCATCCTTTGCAATTCAGAAAGGACAAAGTTAAACCCTGGTGTCGTTCCTTACAAGCACAAAACTGACCTAATAGTGGAATTCTAACATCTTTAACTTAGGCAGAAATAACATTCTTGTCTTCAATATTCAACAGAGTACAGCTAAACCTGTGATAACTGCAAGAGTTACTGAAACCACCCTCAGCATTTGTAAGGTACTTTGATTTTCAGCTCTCCAGGACTTACAGTGCACATATAGACATTGTTTTAAAAGGCCACCAGCAAAAAGACATTTACAAAAGTGTACCATTTTGATTGGACTTTTCAGACCCTAAAAAGGTTACCTAAATAGAGGACACTTAATCTTGATGGTTTTGGTTGGTTGGCCCAACTTCCAAGCAAGAAGGGAGGTGTGGAGCTACCAAAGCTGAATTCTCCCAGAGAATCCTTCCTCTGTCAGTCCCCAGGTTCATTAAACTTTCAGAGCTGATTTCCCAGCTACTGTTTGCTTTTGTGTTTCTGTCAGCCAATCCACAGAAAAAAACCCAAATTAGATGGACTAGTTCCAAGCAGCCTACCAATAAAAAATTTAAGCACTACTACCTCGAAGTAAAGTTTAAACAGAATTTTAAACTAAATCAAAATGTCAGAGTAAAGGACCATCAATGTAACGAGCTCTGCTGCTCTGCTCTTTACCTGAGACCTTGCAAAAGAACTTCTCCTGAGCCTGAGGAGCCAAAACTCAGACTCTGATGCCTCTGGAAAGCACAAAACCCAGCCCAGGGCTGCCCTGCTTCCCACAGGTGCCTCCTCAGCAGAAAGCCTGGCAGAGGAGATGGTTACTTTAGGAAATCCCTGTGGAGGCAGGGGAATGTGACCGTGCTCACAGGGGTCTCAGGCTGGGGGAAGAGACGAGGATCTGGCTCCATGTTTCAAAAGGCTGATTAATTATTTTATTATATATATTACATTAAAACTATACTAAAAGAATAGAAGGTTTCATTTCAGAAGGCTAGCTAAGCTAAGAATAGAAAGGAATGAATAACAAAGGTTTGTGGCTCAGACACTGTGTCCAAGCCAGCTGACTGTGATTGGCCATTAATTCCAAACATCCACATGAGACCAATCACAGATGCACCTGTTTCATTTCACAGCAGCAGATAATCATTGTTTACATTTTGTTCCTGAGGCCTCTCAGCTTCTCAGGAGGAAAAATCCTAAGGAAAGGATTTTTCATGAAAAGATGTCTGTGACAGGGGAAGCCTCAGATTTGGGTGTGTGTGGGACTTGGCAGTGCCTGGGAACCGTGCTGTGCTCTGGATTCAGGAGTGTCTGCAAACCTGGCAGCTGGGCCATGGGCTGGGTTTGTCTGCTGGGAAACCCTCCCATCGCTCAGAATTCTGTTCTGCCAACTCTGCTCTGCTGCTCTGCTCTAAGTCCCAGCATAAACATAGCACACGAAAGGAATTTTAGGGGTTTTCCCCCAAGATAATTAACTCCAGACTGGATGAATGACTTTTCTTCAGGAATACAGTTTCTAGAAGGAGAGGTATGCAAGGGAAACAACTTTGCTGCATGGACAGGGCTTAAAGAGTTAAACAAAGTTCCAAAGGAACTTCCACATTTCTGCAAAGATTCAGCCCAATGAAAAGCAGCAGCAGATAAAACAACTTGGAGAGAGCAGGCTGGGGGAAAAGGTGGCTTTAGGAATGGCTGTGAGAGCAAAAGACAGGGATGTGAGAGCTGCAGAACCTTTCCAAAAATCACTCCGTGGTGTTCCAGCTGAGTTGAAGAATGAAGAGCAAAACCCTGGGCTTTACAGCACCCTCAGCATTGTTTGTTTTGTCTGCCAAGTCTGTTCCTCTTCCTTCAATGGAGTGCTTGTGGTTTGGCAGTGACTTTTGAGCCGTTTCTGTCTGTCTCCATCTGAGGCCCCAAACTCATGTTTCTGAAGTGTCACAGAAGTGGAAGTTTGTTCTGCTGCTCCCCAGCTCCAGCAGCGTGAGAGTCTTTGTGCCTCACTATTTATGCCATTTCAGCAAGCACTTAGAGAACGAAAACATCAACTCTCCCATGCAGGCACGGAGACTGGGAAAGCAGAGTTCAGTTCTGAAAACACAAACACAGGAGGCAAAGCAGGAGCTCAGCAATGGCTGGCCCTGAAGGGAGCCCAGCTGTGCATCAATCAGCTTGGATCACCTGTGGATCACCTGTGGCCCAGCTGTGGATCAGCTTGGATCACCCATGGATGAGCTGTGGATCACCTGTAGCTCACCTGTGTCCCAGCTGTGGTCTCTGGGTTCTCAGAATCTCTCCTGGTCACAGTGACCCTGAGATCTGTTAGAAAGTCTCTTTTCCCAGCCTGGCAGTCAAAGGAGGAGTCAGGATTCTTCAGCTGTGGGTTTCAAGGTTGTTTATTTTTCTGTTTTCTATAACATTCTTCCCCTGGTCAATCCAAGGCACACTGACCACCCTTGGGCTGGTGTCAACATTTTATACTAAAAACTATGTGTGCTTTATTTACAATAATTTTCCAATACCTATCACCTATGTTAGACGGTCTGTTCCTACTCTAAATCAATCCAAAAGTGCCAGCATGACACAGAACATGGAGGCTAAGAGGGAGAAATAAGGACAAGGCCCCCCCATTATCTCTCCATCTTGCCCCCTGAACCTCCATTCCATTCCATGGGGTGAATAAGTAGATTTTGGGGTTTCTGGTATGGGGGTTCAGGGGGCAAGATGGAGGGATCTGGGCATGTCCAGCCTTTCTCCTTCTTCTTCTTGGCCTCCATCTCCTGCTGTGATGGTGGCACTTACAGATTGGTTTAGAGTAGAAGCTCACTGTCTAACACAGGTGATGGGTATTGGACAGTAATTGTAAACATTGCACACGTAGTTTTGAGTATAAAGCCATAACAGTGCCCTGGGGGCAGGCAGAGTGCCTGGAACTGTCCTGCTGGACGGACCTGGGCAGGGCAGGAGAAAGAATTTTATAGATAAGGAACAATGAGCAACCTTGAGACTGAGAAATGAAGAGCCCTGACTGCTTCTTCAAGCACCAGGCTGGGAAAAGAGACTTTGAACAATCTCGGGGTCACTCTGAGCAGCCAGAGATCCCACCATGCTTGCATGACCCCCTCTGTCCAGGACCAGCTGAGACTGAAGGAAGAGTCATTCCTGTTACTGCCTATTTTCATTATGGTTCTTAGGAAAGGCATCTAATGATTCAATTTTATTTGTACTTCTATTAACTGCAATTAGTTACACTAAAGAAACTGCTCTGTTCCCTGGCACTTATAAGGTTCATGAACCTGCAGTACAAAAAGTTTGGTGGTTCCCTGGGAATCCTTTTCAAGTGACCAGCCTGGCACAACACCCTTTGGTCATATTTTAGCTTTAATGTCACTGCTAAGACATGGACAATTTACTTGGTTGCATTTTTGGCTCATATGGATTTGATTGACTGAAGTGCTTCATGAGCAATAGTGAGGTAAGGTTTGACAGTCCCTGATAGCCAAAAGTGGTACCATGGCAGAGCTGACACTGAATCCTGAGTTTAGGCCTTGCTCCAAAACAATCAGCAGATCTGCACATTGGTAATTCCCGTATTTCTATTTATTAGAGATGTCACTGTGTAACTCTGCCAGGTGACATTCAGCTCAGAGATCAGGCTGTGGGCACAGTCTGATGGAAGATCTGCCACTCAGCTCAGGGGAACCCCTGACCCTTCCCTCAGCCCAGAACAGGCTGCCCCATCCAGGGCCATCCCCCAGCCCTTCTCCCAGCAGGGCAGTTCTTGCCAGGAACCTGCTTCTCACTTATTTCACACTTTGAGCAAATCATGTTTATGAAATCATTGTTTCTTCACACTTTGAGCAAATCATGTCTATGAAATTATTATTTCTTCACGTTTCACTCTTTGCTTTCTGCTGGTTTTAGGTACTGGTTGTGTTTTCTGGCCCCAGTGGCCCAGCACAGGCTCTGGGCTGCTCAGGGCAGCAGACCAGGCTGTCACCTTCCCAAGGGTTACACATCAGCCTCATGTCCAAATAGGCTTATTTAAGTTTACCAACAAGGCTAGGCAAGGATATGACACCAAAAAAATGTTGCTTTTATGCTGCCTGGATGGGAGCTGAACCGTAGAGTGCTCCAAAGCCTTCAGTAAATTTCCCTCTGAGTGCACATTTCATATTTGAAATATTCACCAATATCTCACAGCTTTGGAGAAACATTCTTTGTTGTAAAGGCTTTCCCAACAGCCATGGTAGATGTGCACACCTTGAGACAGACTCCTGCCATAACTGAGCAATCTTTCCAAGACTGGTGGGACCTCAGGTCTTGCCAGAGACCAGGCAACACCACAATCCTGCCCATTACAAATCTACTTCAGATTCCTGTGTTTCCAGCTATTAATCTGCTTTGTGTGCAGAGTAAAACACTGCTGCTATTCAAATGATCAACTCTGCTGGCAAGAAGGCAGCTGCTGCTAGAGCTGCTCATTTTCCCTGCAAGCCCCTCCTGATGTGGCATTGTTGACTGATGTTAATGAGCCCATCCCTGAACACCCAGGGTGAATCAGCTGCAGTGGGTGCTCTGAGGTTTGCACCACACTTAACCTGCAGGGAGCCAAAGGTTCTCTTCACCTCACTGATGTAAATCACCTTTTGAAGCCCCTGAAATTTTAGCTCACTTCAAATCAATAGAATTCTTGCCAGTATTTTCACTGGGCCCTTTATCAAAAGTGTAACATTTCACCAGTCCTGGAGTAATTTTAATCTAGAAATTGTTTCCCCAAAGCTTGATAATGATTTAAGGTACAAGCAGATTTTTTTTTTTTTTTTTGAAACTTGATAAAAAATAGCTCAAAGGCAGGTAGCTCTAAAATTAATTGTTGTGCTTCACTGAGGCTGTCACAAAACCCAGAAATCTTGTTCTCTTTCCTGTACTGCACACACAGTGGATTTCAAAGCAATCTATATTTATTTGCTTGCTCTTTTTCTGTAAAAAAACCAACAAATTATTATAATGCACATCTAATACCTTATTAAATTAGATGTCACCTGCTCTTTGAGTGAGAGGTAAAAATCAAGTTCTGTGTAGTCAGAGGCACAAACTCAATCAAGTATTAATGGCTGAATTACTTTCAACAATGAGATACTAAGGCCAAGCAAAATGTCCAAGGTCACTCCACTCCAGATGGCATTAATATATTTACAGGACTGATGCCTCCTGGCATTTTCAATTTCTTATGTTTTTGGAACGAGTAAAATTGAGGAGCTGGCAACTGCAATTTGCCCACAAAATTAAATTTAAAGCATTATAACTCCAGTTTTAAGCAGTGATTTGACTGAATTGATGTGAAGCCACTACTCCCAGCTCTTGATTTCCACTGAATGATGACCGCAGCATATCACAAATTCAATCAGGACAAGACAGAGTGGTTATCATAGAGAGGTTTTTTCATGTTCACAGCCATTGAATTAAGCCTCAGCTATCAGAGCCAGCAATCAGGAAAATAACAAAAGGACTCACATGAAATAACTGCTCCTGATATGAGGCCCTGAAGCAGTGTGCCTTCCTTCTCAGCAGGGGATTTCCAGTGACAGGGTTTACCTGGGCAGAGATGCTCCAGTGAAGTGCCCGCAGAAATTCAGCTGTCTGTGCTCATGGAGAAACATGGGAACACAAACTGGCTCTGTGCTCCTGAGGAACATGGAAACACAAACTGGCTCTGTGCTCCTGGAGGAACATGGAAACACAAACTGGCTCTGTGCTCCTGGAGGAACATGGAAACACAAACTGGCTCTGTGCTCCTGGAGAAACATGGAAACACAAACTGGCTCTGTGCTCCTGGAGGAACATGGAAACAAAAACTGGCTCTGTGCTCCTGAGGAACATGGAAAACCAAACTGGCTCTGTGCTCATGGAGAAACATGGAAACACAAACTGGCTCTGTGCTCCTGGAGGAACATGGAAACCCAAACTGGCTCTGTTCTCCTGGAGGAACATGGAAAACCAAACTGGCTCTGTGCTCATGGAGAAACATGGAAACAAAAACTGGCTCTGTGCTCCTGAGGAACATGGAAAACCAAACTGGCTCTGTGCTCCTGGAGGAACATGGAAACAAAAACTGGCTCTGTGCTCCTGAGGAACATGGGAACCCAGACTGGCTCTGTGCTCCTGGAGGAACACGGAAACCCAAACTGGCTCTGTGCTCCTGGAGGAACATGGGAACACAAACTGGCTCTGTGCTCCTGGAGGAACATGGGAACACAAACTGGCTCTGTGCTCCTGGAGGAACATGGAAAACCAAACTGGCTCTGTGCTCATGGAGAAACATGGAAAACCAAACTGGCTCTGTGCTCATGGAGAAACATGGAAACAAAAACTGGCTCTGTGCTCCTGAGGAACATGGAAAACCAAACTGGCTCTGTGCTCCTGGAGGAACATGGAAACACAAACTGGCTCTGTGCTCCTGGAGGAACATGGAAACCCAAACTGGCTCTGTGCTCCTGGAGGAACATGGAAACCCAAACTGGCTCTGTGCTCCTGGAGGAACATGGAAAACCAAACTGGCTCTGTGCTCCTGAGGAACATGGAAACAAAAACTGGCTCTGTGCTCCTGAGGAACATGGAAAACCAAACTGGCTCTGTGCTCCTGGAGGAACATGGAAACAAAAACTGGCTCTGTGCTCCTGAGGAACATGGAAAACCAAACTGGCTCTGTGCTCCTGGAGGAACATGGAAACACAAACTGGCTCTTTGCTCCCAGGGTTTGTGCACCAGCAAACCCATTCTTTTCTCACTGCTGGGCCAGAATCTCCAGGATCCTCTGCCAATCCAGCCAAAGATTGGCTCCAGAGGCAGTCAGGGATGGCAGTGCCCAGCTGGATCCTGCCCCAAACCCCAGCCACAGGAGCAGCTGTCCTGGGAGGGGACAGCCTGAGCAGGGCCAGGGTTTGTGCTGAACCCTCAGGGGCTCCAGGCACTCTGTCCTGTGGGACAGGACACCAGCAGGAGGGGAAGAAAAGCCCATTAATTACCAACACAAAAATGCAGACTTCCAGCTCTGTGAAACTAAATAATGCCCAGAACTGAGTGTTGGAAACCACATCCCTGAGCTTTGTTACTCAAGCTGAGCACTGTAGCCTGATTTTTATATAAGATATGTAACAGTTTGTGTTCGCATATATATTTAATTATATGCTACTGTCACATTTCAGGTAGGAAAAATACTGGGATTGACTCATTCTTAGGGATTCTTTGGCAGAATATCCTGCAGTTTCCTTCTCTTTCAGCACTTTGGGTCTGAGGTTCGTGGTCTGGGTTGTCTGGACAGGCAGCAAGCACAGGCAGGCAATGACAGGCTGTCAGCACAGCTTCAGAAATCAGAGATGCAAAGGCAGAACTTTGCTCTGTGCTGTTCCATCCTGTCCCAGCAGAGCTCCAGAGTCTCCTGGCGATGTCAGTGGTGGAGATCTGTGCTTTGGGGAACATTCCAGAGCTGCTGAGCCTCACCGGGGAGTCAGGGCAGCTCATTCCCTGCAGGCAAACTTCCTTTGCCCACCAGCATCTCTCAGGGCAGCTGCTGCAGCTGCTGGGCTGAAATGCCACCCAGTTGTCCCAAAAGATTTACCAGCAAACCAAGAAAAATGCAATTCAAACTGCCTCTACTTCCAGGTTACTCTATATGGGCTTTGCATTAAAACATGGATATTTAATATTCTCCTTCCTACCCATCCTTCTTTCCAGTTGCCATATTTGCCTTTTTTCCCTGTCACTGTGGCTCTTCCCTCTCTGGCTTCTGACCTCCATCAGTTGCAATTTAATACTTTTATTACTGCAATTACCAAGCTGTGTCCAAAGTTGGTTTTCCCTTTAATTTTTTATCTTGATGAAAACCTTTAACTATTGCAGTATGATATTGATGATCCCAATATTCCAACCCTCATAAATAAGTTAACAAGTGTTCTATTTATACTTCTATTTATGTATACCAAAATACAAAGAGATTATATAATATAAATTTCTGTTAAAAACAGAAATTACTTGTAAAGTTTTCTGTCACATTAAATATACAGTGGCTCCTGGGCATCTCCAGACCAACAAAAATATTTGAAAGGGGAAAAAGAAAAGAAAAGAAAAAAAAAGGGAAGGGAAGGGAAGGGAAGGGAAGGGAAGGGAAGGGAAGGGAAGGGAAGGGAAGGGAAGGGAAGGGAAGGGAAGGGAAGGGAAGGGAAGGGAAGGGAAGGGAAGGGAAGGGAAGGGAAGGGAAGGGAAGGGAAGGGAAGGGAAGGGAAGGGAAGGGAAGGGAAGGGAAGGGAAGGGAAGGGAAGGGAAGGGAAGGGAAGGGAAGGGAAGGGAAGGGAAGGGAAGGGAAGGGAAGGGAAGGGAAGGGAAGGGAAGGGAAGGGAAGGGAAGGGAAGGGAAGGGAAGGGAAGGGAAGGGAAGGGAAGGGAAGGGAAGGGAAGGGAAGGGAAGGGAAGGGAAGGAAAGGAAAGGAAAGGAAAGGAAAGGAAAGGAAAGGAAAGGAAAGGAAAGGAAAGGAAAGGAAAGGAAAGGAAAGGAAAGGAAAGGAAAGGAAAGGAAAGGAAAGGAAAGGAAAGGAAAGGAAAGGAAAGGAAAGGAGACTTTAAAAATACATGTGCTCAAGGTACTGGGGAAATCAGGATCTACAAAATTCCTGGATGGAGCTGGTGCCAAGAGAATGGAGCCATCAAGCTCTTTGCATTTGAATTCCTTAGACAATAAGTGCTCACACTCTGAGGAGAAAAATGCCAATAATTTTTCAGTTGGAATTTAGTTTTGGACAGAAAATGAGGAGAATGATTCCTAAATTATTGAAGTGAGTGATAATTCCCACAGTGACAGAGACCAAGTCCCAGCAGTGATGTGTCCCTGCCTCCTTCCATGCAGGACCAGGAGAGCACAGAGCAGGAACTGCCCAAAACCCACAGAACCCTGTCCATAATAAACAAATGAATGAATGGCTTCAGCTGCCAGAGCTCTCTGAGCTCACCTGGGCAGGGGCACAAGAGCCAAAACCCAAAATCCACCATTCTCACCTCAGAACCCAACCCAGGCAGGGCCTGGGAGCCCCTGAGAGACACGGGGCCTGGGGGACACACAGGAGGTGGCATCAGTGTGGGCATGGAATGACCACTGCCCTGGGCATGGAGTGACAGAGTGACCACTGCCCTGGATAGAGAGTGACCACTGCCCTGGCCATGGAGTGACCACTGCCCTGGGCACAGAGTGACAGAGTGACCACTCACTGCTCCAGCCATGGCGTGGCCAGTGCCCTGGACACAGAGTGACAACTGACTGTCCCAGTCATGGAGTGACCACTGACTGCTCCAGCCACGGATTGACAACTGCCCTGGGCAAAGAGTGACCACTGCTTCAGCCAAGGGATCACCACTGTCCTGGTCACTGTGTCCCCACTGCCCTGGCCACAGCAAGCCCTCCCCAGCTGCATGGCCAGCAGGACCCTCCGCACTGGGAATATTTTGCTCTCTGATGTTTTTTCGTTGCCTGTGGCGAGAGCAACAGGCACATCAAAGCCAGCAACATCTCTCAGAGCAGAGTTATAAAACAAACAATTCAGAAATGGTTGTGCTCTCGGAGATTAAAACCATCCTGGATGACAATTAACTCTCAAAGTGATAAAGTGACATGTTTGCACGGTTTCTTTGTAGTGAAGATCAGGAGGCACAAACCTGACAATGCTCAGGCACTGGCAGCACTTACATCAGCTCTGATATGTCTTGGCCCATTTGTATAAATGGCTGTCACAGAATTCCTCTGTTCCACCATGCAGAAAGCCAAAATTCAACTATCTTCCCCTCAAAGACTGCAGCACCCCTAATTCCCACCTTCAGCTTAAAAGGGAAATAAAAAATAATCATAATAGCTGCAGGTGATAATGCCTCAAACACAGCACCCTTTTAGGAATTCAAATGCTTCCTTCAAGGAGGTGTAATGTTAAGCTTCAGATTTCCCTGCATTAAAAATAAAAAGCTGCACTGCCCCAGGGTGAGTGGATAGAGGGATTTTCCTGAGATTT
Organism: Melospiza georgiana; assembly: GCF_028018845.1. NCBI lineage: Eukaryota > Metazoa > Chordata > Aves > Passeriformes > Passerellidae > Melospiza > Melospiza georgiana. The sequence goes on from NC_080443.1 coordinate 1,341,812, forward strand.
GAGGGCTCCACCTACCTCACACTGCTGCAGCTGGATTCACATAGGGGTGCATGGAACAGGCTTCATGAGCTCCAGACACAAAAAAACTGAGGAATAACCCAAAAATAATGAGGAATAACCCAATAAGAGGAGGCTGGGAATGTTTCCTCCCAAACTGGGGCAGGGCAGACATTCAAACAGGGAAATATTCTTGACCAGCTTGATGAGTGATGGCACATCTCTGTTCAGATCTCTGTTTAATCCATGAACTTGCAGTGGCAGAGTGGAGATGTCTAAGTCAGCTTTGGGAGATCCTTCCAAAGCCTTTGCAACATGAAAGGTCTGTGGGCCCTTCCCACACCCAGAAAATCTCAGAGCCACATTTCACATTTGCAGGGGAAGTGTTTGTGTCCATCTGCACAAAATTAAGCAACGTGGTTCAGAGCCAGGGATGAAGGTCAAGGAAAACTCTAAATAATGTATATTAAACCAAGCAATAAATATGGAGAGATTGCAGAGCCTTTGACTAGAACAGAGAAAGTGGCAGCAAAGAAATGTTCCTGTAAAATATTCCCTCAGTACTGCATCCTCACACGAGGGCTCCTTTGTCTTGCAGGTGCTTTTGGAGTCTTTTGTTCTTCCTGGTCAAATGTAAGAAAGCAACTGAGAGGAGACCTGGAAAACCTGGAGTTACAAGGGCAGTGTGCAAACCTGCATCTCCTTTGCAGCACATTTCCCGTCTTCCCCAGCACCTGGCAGTGAGAGTCTCCCCCAGGAGAATCACCCATGACATTTCCCCTTCACTGTGCAACTTATGGAGAATTCAAGGGTGGGAGTTTAACCAAGAGCAAATGCATCTGTTAATCCTCCCTCCTCCACAGCTGTCCCAAGGACTGACATCCACTGCACCCCAAACAGTACAGCTTGCATTTTGTTCAGTGCAGGTGAGTTTTAATAAATATTGTAGCTAAAAGTACAACCGTGGCTGCAGATTCCAGAGTAAGGGCTCTAAAAGTCTCATCAGGGAATGCCCTGCATTAAACTTCACAGCCCCTCCACACTGTAAAAGCAGAAAATAGCAGAAATTAATTGCATGTATTTCTGCCTGATAGGGTTTGCAGACACTTTCCAGCAGTTCCCAACACCTCTGGATATCATCCTCTGTTGTAAGAAGCAGCAAAAGCCATTCAGGGTTTTCCAGGCCTTGCTCTGTTTCTGGACCACAGGCCAGGCAGCTGCAAACAGATCCTGGCCTGTGGAAATGTGTCCAGCTGAGATAAATGGTGGCCTAGCCTCAGTAGCTTATACAGGAGGCATCCACCTGAGACCATGGTGATGCCCCAAGGAGCTGGAACAGAGGCTGGACAGAGTTTGGAGGAACAAAGTGCATTTTTATTGAAGGGCCTTCAAAGGCCATGCCCTGGCAGTACCAGAGCCACAGCTCCTAGATGGGAGCAAAAGAGGCCTTGGTCACAAGATCTCACATTTTTATAAGTTTTAGTCCATTTGCATATAGGAGTTAACTGCCCAATTAACAGCTTCAAATGATGAAGTTTCATCCTCCTTGCTTGCCTGCCCTCCTCTTTTCACGTCATTCATTCTTTGGGCCTGAAATTTGAAGAGATTGTCCTTGAGTCTCCAGTGGAATGGAATTGTTTTATCTTCACCACCCTGTGCAAAGATCCCAGTAAAACTTAATATAAAGCTAAAAGCTGCACACCAATATGGAACAGAAAAACTTAATACCCAAGGTATCAGTGAGAAACAGGACACTGAAAAAATGGCACCTAGTCAGGCCATGGTGAGAAGGGTGTGGCCATGGGAGCCAATCTGTTAATGGAGCTGTCCTGTTTTTGCTCAGGTTTCTGGTTCTTGTTCTCAGCTGTTTCAGAACCTGATACAAATAAGGTTCTGTTCCGAGTTCGTGTTCCTTATTTGACCCCTGCCCTCAGAATACCCCGGTACCTTGCTGTGTTCACCACACCCTGTCTTTGGATCTTGCCCCTCTACTCTGCAGTTTCTATGTTTGTTATTTTGGTTATTAAAGTTTTTATTTTCCAGGCAGAACCATCATTCCCATCCCTCCTTTCACCAGATCCCTCAGGGCAAGCTGAATAAAGGGGTCACAGTGAGCTGCAGACTGTGATCCTCCCCATGGTGCCCCACAAACAGATCCTCCCCACCCTGCCATATCCCAGCCCCACACAACAGAGTGATCTCTGCCCGTGGCACAGTTGTGATGGAATGAGCTGTGAATCAGGTTGTGATGTTGGGATAGGGATGCAGGAATCACTGCCAGCCATCCCTGGAGAATTCCAAATTAATCACTGCATCACTGTGCATTGGTGGCAGGTACTATTCATAGGGGGAAAAAAAAGATTTTAAACTACTTGATGCACTTAAAATTCAGCCTATAATGCATTTTGTCCTGTTACCTCTAAGCGAGTGAGCCAGAAAAAATAAGTTAATATGATGTGATATTTCTCAATACACTAGTAACACTGTAAAACAAAATAAAGCTTGTTCCAAAGACTTCAATTGTTGATTTCTTTTTTCTTTTAAAAAAGGATCTAAAGGAGCAAATTCACACACTGGTAATCAAACTTTCAGCATTCAGGTATGCAAGAGACAAATGTTTTGCCATGAGACTTGAATAGCCGTATAAAATGTTTAAGCATTCAGGAGGTTTTTATTAGATGATAACACAATACTAATAGTTATTTCTACATGTACATGTAATTGTGTATATATAAGCAAAAAGAAATATGTTATTTTTTTGAGATGATGCTGTCAAATTAATTTATTAATTCTCCAGAAGTCAGGTATTGTGACTCAGTGAGTTTCTTTGAATAAAGTAACCTTTAAGTTTAAAAAATGTGCTTTATCTCCACCTACACCACCATGTGACCCAACATGGAACAGAGGAGAAACTTTTTGTAAGAAGCCAGAGAGGATTGGCCCAGAGCTGAGACCTTGTATCCCACAGAAAACCTCTGATTCCTGCAAACCACAAAGCTGGTTTCTTTACCAGTCACTAAACTCAGCTCTTCACTTTGAAATTAATAACTCTACATTCTTCAGCCTTGGAGTGGCTCTGTGTGTGAATTGCTGATATCCTTGGTGTCCATTCTTTGGCAAGTGACAACCAGTTATTAAAGCACTTACAAATGCTCCATCTCCCAGCTTTTCTTTGAGGCCATAAAAAGCTATACAACAATGACAGCAGTTAGGTTTCTTAATAACCAGTGTTTGCATGAATGCTTATTTTTCCTTAAGATAACAAGGAGGAAATCATAGACTATTATCTTAATTGTACAAATACAATGGAACAATCTCTCTCTAGGGTTGGGCTCTGTGGGGCTGGACTATTTTCTTTCTTACAGATGACTGTAGGAATCAGAATAATCTGTTTTATTCAGAGTTACAGAAATTATGTAAAAGACCTATCTCACCAGAATATCTGCCCTTCACCCCATCTGGGAACATTCCCTCGAGGGTGAAAGTTAAACTCCAGTGCCCTTCCAAGGACACCCATGGACTGCAGGGCTCTGTGCAGCCTCCAACCCCAAATCTCTCAGAAGGAGAAAAGATGGGCCCTTCCCAAGTCACCTGGAGAACTACCCTGGTGCAGCTGGGAGAGGGAAATTGAGCAAAACAGCTTGAAAAAGATACTCAGGATTTACAGCATCATTTAGGCTTTCCTACAGATCCCTCCATACTGCTGGTTCAGCTCATCACTTGCCCCAGTTTATGCAGGAACAATTAAAGTTTAAAGAGGACAATTTATGGCTGTGGGGGAATCACAGTTCCCTTCTTTTACCCTTCCCTCACACAAACCTCACTCCATGTCTCTGGAAGGCAGAATGGCTCCATGTGCAGTTGTAGGAAGAGGAGCTGCAGTGGTTCCAGAGCTCTCTTTGCACACTGGGATGGATAAGCTGGAATAAATGATGCATTTTTAGTGGGTTATTGAAACTCTTTTACTGTATATTTTAACTGTTGGCTCCACGTAGCAATGACGTGACAGCCAAGCTTTCCCAAAATGCTCCTGGGATGCATTTCAGCTTTATTTTTACAGCAGCCTCCAGGTTAAAGCACCTTGGGGCATCCTACAATATTAAATGAAATAAAATGTCAAAGCATATAAAGTATGGTCAAAGTGCCATAGAACATCAGGCTGCTGTCTAATTCCAAAAAGCTGCCAGTTATTCATTGTATCTTAACAATCAGGGTAATGAATTCCTCTGATAAAAACATGAAATTTAATATGGCTGGGAGTCAGCAGAGGTCACCTAGCTTGTATTTTCAAGGGTCTTTGTGAGTGCAAAGGAATGGGTGTCAGTGAAGAGCAAAGAAACACAGCAATGAGTGGCCTTGGGAGAGTGCATGAGAAATTGCAGGGGCAGCTCTCAGGAACCCTTCTGCTCCCCACAACAAAAACTATTCAATTTTCAAACCCACCTTGGCCAGCTGAATCAGCAAACTCTGCTGATTACACAGCTCTTGGTTAAGAACAATTTTGCTCGTGTATTTTGGATAACTCCTTTCAGCACCACGTCCAGCCTGTGCCAGCCCAGGGCTGTGCTCCTGCTGCTGCCCTGCTCTGCCCACCCTGCGGGGGATTTCTGTGCCTCACACAACTTCCATTGCTGCTCCTGCCAGGCTGAGCAGGGTCATAGTGTGATCCTTCCCACAGCCACCTGAGAGTTTGTGGGAACCCAGGAGATTCCTCTGGATGGCTCCAGACCCTGGCAGGGGCTCAGAGACCTTGGCACAGAGTCACAAACACCTGTGCCTTCCATTTTAGTCCATGGAAAAAACAATTACCAACCTTGTGTGAAGATTTACAAGCCACAAGAGTTTGAGTGGAATGATAGTTAATTTGTCACAGGGTGAAAAAGTAGAATTTTGGGGTTTTTAGAATGGGGGTTCAGGAGGCAAGATGCAGGAATCTGGGCATGCCCTGTCCTTCTTCTTCTTGCCCTCCATCTTCTGCTGTGGTGGTGGCACTTCTGGATTGGTTTAGAGTAGGAACACACTCTCTAACATAGGTGATAGGTATGGGAAAATTATTGTAAATAAAGTACATGTAGTTCTTAGTATAAAAAGCCAACACCATCCCAAGGGTGGTCAGTGTGCCTCAACCCAACCTGCTGGACAGACCTCAGCAGGTCAGAGAAAGAATGGAACAGATAAGAGAAAATAAACAACCTTGAGAATGAGAACAAAAGAATCCTGACTCCTCCTTTGGGTGCTGAGCTGGGAAAAGAGACTGTGACACATCTCGGGGTCATCTCAACACCAGAGACCCCCGAGAACACCAGAGACCCCCCTAGAGACCCCCCCTTCTCCAGGAGTGACGAAGCAAAGGGACCATCCATAGAAAAGGTCCTGACTCTCTCTCTCTCTCTCTCTCTCTCTCTCTCTCTCTTTATATATATATATTTATAATCTGGAAATAATCTGCAGTGTAATCCATACTGTTAAGCCCAGCAGGAGTTCTGGCTTCTGAGACATTTTGATGTGAATCCAGAGAATGAGCAGCGCCCATAATCAGCTTTGTGCCTGGCATCAGTGTGAGCTGCCCACGTTGATCTGGTTGTGCTTTGCTTTGCCAGGGTGCCAGGCTGGGCTTCCCTCCCCAGGCCCTGCAGGGACAGCTCTGCATCCCAGCCCATTCCTCCTCCTGCAATCCCAGGGACTCAGGGCTGAAAAATGAGGGGTCGGTTCTAGCACTGGAAATGCCTTTTTACCACTGAGACTGACATAAATAAAAACTGACATTTTATTTTGTGGACAACTCATCACTTGTGTTCAGCTGAAGGCAGGCAGCAAAAGATGAATAGCAAAGCTGCCCAGCTGGATTATTTTGGATGTTTGCTGTGCTTCCTGAATGGAAACTCCGGGGAATCTGCAAACATTTGCCCATAAATGATGAGTAACCTATTAATAAATTGACTCCAGCCATGGAGAATGCCAAGTGCACAGAACACAGGCTGCAGAAATCCTCCCCACAGCACCTGCACCTGCAAGAGCCCTGCAGGTGCCACACATCCCTCCAGGTGCTGAGCTCCTCAGCTCTGAAACTTCAGGGTCCTGGTGGGAGGCTGTGAGCAACTCTCACAGAAAGAGGGAATCAATGAAATCCCCCCTAGGGAAGCTCTCTGGATGTTTCCATACTCTAATGGAAAGATATTTGAAGGTGAGTGGTGTTTTTTCAGGTGTGTTATCAGCCCCACTGTATCCCCCTGCACAAACCAGCTGCACTCATTTCATGGATCTGACACAGCTGACTCTGTGCTGCACCATAAAGTTCACCAGATTTTGTAGTTTATGTAGCCAATAAACTGTGGTAGGCACAGAAACCTATTAATAGAGAGAAATAAATAAAGGAAATTATGTAAAGAGACCTTTCTCAGTGTGAACCCGCCCACATTCAAAGCCAAGAAACAGAAAAGTGTTAATGTGCCCAGGAACACCCAGATCCTCCCAAAACAAATGAAATTTAAAAACTCCATAAAAGAAAGCAGCACACACCACACATGGCCCTAGAAGATATTTTTAGGCTCTTGAAAAAGTCAAGTTTAACTTTACATGGAAAGGTTTCCCCACCAAGATTCAGATCTCTGACAGATCCTCCCTGCTTTCCACAGCACATGGAAGATGCCATTGGACTGGCAGATGTCAAAAAAGAACACTTTAAAGGGATTAACTACTGATTCTGGACATCATGAATAATATTCCAGAAGCACAGAACCCAAAGTAAGCCCTTTCTGCAATTAAAAATGGGTGTAAAGCTTTGGATTTAAAGCAACAACAAAAGCAATGAGTTTGCTTTAGTGGGGAGCTTGTTTTAAACAACATTCTGAGAACTAGACCCAGGCTCTTGTTATTCCAGCATTATGGACACCAATTCCTCTGCTGCTCCCAGTGTAACCCCAGCTGGTTTTATGGTGGTTCCAGCTCAGCTCTGGTGGGGGCTGTGCTGCGCTGCTCATTTCAATCCAAATGTTCTGTCAGGTCACCACAGTTCACTGCAAATGCTACTGAATTACAGCAGAATTTCATTCCTAACCAGAAAATAATTACAAATCCTAGGGTTGCCATGCAGCAGAACTTATGAGAATAAATCTATTTAGTATAAGCCCCACTTAATATATCCTTATTATATCTCATGTGTAAGACATATATCTCATAATGTTATTAGGTACTAAAGATCTGTGCTGTCAACTCTCAGACACATGCACAAAACACATCTAAAATTATTAATCAGCAGAAATGATAAAGTTACTCACATTCCTCCAGCACACATACAGCAGGAGCCAAAGCAGCACTTTGGTACATTTTTACACTCATTTCCATCCCAAACTCTAAACTCTATACAATAGGAGCACAATAGTGGAAAGCTGCAGTACGAAAGTCTAAAAGTACAAATGTCACTCCTTCAGAGCAAAACATGGAAAATTAACACAGATAATCCTTCAGTGTCAAAGGCTTTTGGTTTTTATTTTACTTTTGCAGGTGCTGTCAACAAAACAGACAATATAGTATTTAGGCTTCATAGGACTAAAAGTGACAACAAACTCTACAGCAATTGCCTGCTGCACTCACTTCCCAACCACTTGTGCTTTGCTCCATGCTGTAATTTAGAGCTGCTGTAAAGCCTGTCAGGGTTGCTGGGAAAGGCCATGAAGCTGCAATGTCAGAAGCTTCCATCATGAAATGGGATGCAGCTTCACTGAGAGCCCCTTTCCTCTCAGCCTGGGCTCTTTTTCTCTTCCATTTCAGAGCTTTTTTCTCATTCCTCTTTGTTTTCACCTCCCAAGGAGAGCAGGAGAGAATTTGGGAATGGTGCTTTCTTAAAGATATATACATATATACATATACATATCTATATATCTATATATATATGTGTGTGTATGTATGTGTGTGTGTGTGTGTGTGTGTGTATATATATATATATATATATATATATATATATATATATATATATATATACACACATATATATTCCTTTTTTGAAAATTAAAGAGATTTTCTGACATAACCTTTCCCCCTGCTCTGTTCATGGAAGTCCATCACACATCCATTGCTCTATTTACTGCAATATCCATGGGGCAAAAAGGCTGGAAAAGGGAAACTGCTCCCAGGGCTGAGGCAGTGCCACAGTAACTCTCTGGATTCCAAAGCAGGTTTGCACCAGTAGATATGCATGTGCCATCCCTGTGTACACCAATTACCCATGCAAATGGGCTGTGATTATTTCCATGCACAATTATCCCGTCTGCACCTGCAAGCACAACATTTGCATGCAGGAGCTGAGCTGTGTGTGGGTGCTGTTTGTTTGGGTTCTGACACATTGTCTGTGTCTCTGCAATTGCCAGTGCAGCCCCACATGTGCATTGATGCCAGCACAGTGCCTTGTGTCACCTCCTCAGGGGCCTTCAGAGGAAAGGACAGGGCAGATGCAGGGTGAGAGCAGCCTCACCCCACCCCTGCAGGTGCAAAAGCATTTCAGACGTGGGTGAGATGGGAATGGGGAACACCAGGAGCACACCAAATGTCTCTGCTGGTCACTGCAGGGCAGCTCCAGGGCAGTGACCACAAGCCCACCCCACACACCCACCCAGCCCTGCCCTGCTGCACGGAGCCCCTCCACTCCCTTCAGGCCTCTCTCATACAGCTTTCCTTTAAAAATACCATTATTCTTCAAAAACTATTCTTCTTTCCCATCTCTCTGTTACTACTCTGTTACTACAATTAGATATGCAATATTACAGCATGGATCTACCCTGATTATTTGTCAGTTAATACTAACAGCCTATGTATAGGCTAAAGTAAATAATTGCAGCCCTTTTAGTAGAAATAACCAACTCAACCATTGCTTGTAACAGAAATACTGATCTGCTGAAATCAGACTCGTGCAGTCATTAGTTTATTATGAAAGACTTTATTTCATACTTGCAATGTTGCTCGTGGAATTGAACAAAAACCCCTGTAGTGCAATAAACAGATTGTAAAACATTGCATCAGAGCCTGGATCTTCAGTTCATTAGACATAAAAATTCAGTCCCATTATCTCCCTCCTTGAAGATGCTCTCTCTTTTACATTAACCATGTTCAGCAGCAGTTTGCTCCAGCTGACCTTAATTTAATACATTTTTCACAGAAGGATTGCTTCAGGGTTCAAACATTTCTATTGCTAACCACTGCACACGTTCTAGCACTTGGCCCTGAAGTTCTCACATCTTTCTGAGAACATTTGCTGTGCAACACCACCATGGGAGTTATCATTTTTAAAAACATATGAGATAATTGATTTGTAATTATCAACAGGGAGAAATACCATCGCTGCTGTTTGCTAACCTAATTGTAAAATTTATTGTTCCTTTCAAGTCTTAATGTATTGCCTCGAGTGTTCACCACTTAGGCACCAACAGGCTGCAGCAAATGGAGAGGCAGCAGGAAGGCAGGGATGGAATTACCCACTTCGTGCATGATAAACAGGGTTCATTCCTGACTGCTCAGCCCATTCCTGGCATTTCCAGGGCATTTCCTGGGCATTTCCTGGGCATTTCCCCCTGGGATGCAGCCCAGGTGTCCAGGACTGTGCTCTGGGCCTTGCTGGGATGGGGAATTGAGTTCAGGGGGGCTTTAGGAATGAACCCAAAAATGGAACCAGGCAGGACCCAGGGGGCACACAAACACACCCACAGCACCCAAACACACACACACACACACACACACACACACACACCCACAGCACCCAAACACACACACACACACACACAGCACCCAAACACACACCCTGGGCTGCATAGCCTGAGTTTCTGGCCAAGCCTCAGTGCTCTGTGCAGCACCTCCCCAGGGCATGGTTCCTGTCCCTGCTGGCCCAGTTTATTCAGGCAAAATGTGCCACCAAGAGTACAAAATGTCCCCTCTGTTGGTAGCTTCTAGAGTTTTTCCTCAATATCTCCATTCTCTACCCTTCCCGCCTCTTCTGTCTATTTTAGGTTCCTGGGAGGGCTGTGTGAAGAAAGGTCTCCCAGAGGATCGATTATGAGATTTTGTTTAATTTTTTTAGCCTTCAAAGAAGACTTGAGCTAGAAGTCTTAGGCAAAATAAACTGTTTGAACTTGATCATTATTAAAATTTGGAGAAAATTGCGGGTTCTAGGGTTGAGTGCCCACAACTTCTGTTCTCTGTGTCTGTGTGTGTGCTCAGTATGAATTATTTTGGTACAGACTTAAAAATCCCTCTGGTTTTTTTCACAAGCAAAGTTTGCCATTCACTTGAAATATGATATGGCAGATTTCAGGCCATTTTCATAAAGTATTTTTTCAATCCAAAGATCCACCTGTCTATAGTCATCCCCAAAGAGAATTTCCTTATATTTGCATGGATTATCAATATAATATTTTATGAAGAGACAGTTTTGTTTTAAAATCAAGTTCTTACAACTTCCTAAAATAAATACAGCCCCACGATTTATAGACATTAGACCTTTATTAAACATGTATAAACTAGATTCTTGTGTAGGAAATTAAAATTTAAGACAAGCTAAATTAAATTCATAAATTATTCTGATGGGGTAATTTGATATTAATAGTTATTTTGTTGATATAAGTGGTGTCCTGGTCACTCTGGGGCTGCCATCACTTTGCTCCCTCTGTATCACTAGTACCTCACTAAACTGAGGTAGTTTAGTTTAGTAGGGCAGCACTAAACTCCAAGGGTGGAGTGATGTAAATTGTTCTTGCAGGGCATTTCTGAGCCCCCAGGAGGCTGAGGCTGCCCCAGGACAGGGCACAGCAGAGAGGGGAGGTCACCACAGCCCTGCCACCACACACTGGGGCCTTTTATTGATATCCCTGCCCAGAAAACACCCTCAAGGCTGAGCTCGTGGACATCAGCCCAGGAGAGGGAGTCTGAGCTCTGAGCCAAAACTCAGCCGGATCAGCAACACTGGCAGGAGCTTCCCCCTCAAACATTGGGAGCTCTGGAGCTCTGCAGAGTTGTGCGGATCACATTGCTCCAGTGCAGGCCTTGGTGGGCATCCATCCCCAGCTCCAGCAGCTCAGGGGCCCTGGCCAAGCCCTGCCCAGGGGCAGCACAGCTGGCAAAGGCACAGCACAGCTGGCAGGGGCTGCCACAGCTGCTGGGCTGTGTGGGGAACAAAGGGAGCTCAGTCACCATGAGCAGTTTGTGCTCACACTGGGCCTGAGCTGAGCTGCCCCAGAGGGCTCCTGCAGCACACAGGGGATGGCTCTGAGGGGGAAATGTCCTCTGAGGGGGAAATGTTCCTTCAGCACACAGGGGATGGCTCTGAGGGGGAAATGTCCCTGTGTGCCAGGGTTTCACACCATCCTCACCCTGTGCAGCAATAATCTTTAGGAGCCTCAGTGGTTTGGCTTCCCAAAAATGCACCAGGCAGTGCCCAGCATGTCCCACCCCTCCCCACATGGACCAGAACACGCTGGCCTTGATGGAGAACAATGAACAGACGAGTTTTAATTGAAAGGGCAATTCCACATCACCTCATCCCTATGGCCAAGCCTGTTTTCCTGGTCCTGAGCAGTGGCCACACAGAGCTGAGCTCAGGGAGAGCTTCTCCAGCCTGGGACCCTGACATGAGAGGGTTCCCCAGGCAAGGAAAACACAGATTGCAATGATTACTGCAATGGAGAAGCAGAACAGCTTCAACATTTCAAAAATCTTGGTATGTGACAGAAACAAAGAGACCTCACATAGAGATGTATGCAGAGATGTTCTGAAAATACCAGCACACCTCCACATCCACTGGGAAGTGATGCCTCTGCTGCTTGCTGACCTTGGCACTTGGGCTTTTTCCTGAAATCCTGCTTTAAAGGCAAGTTCTTGGCTGAGTAAACCAAGCAGATGTTGGACTTGATTTTACCCTTTTTTTTTCATTCTAAGAGAACCAAAACCTACTTGCAATAAGGCATTTTATTTACTTATCTGTAAAGGGCAAAATATACACGCAGGCTCTTTTTTTTACCCACACTACACCCTACTTAAGTCATGGCAATGTATAACACTACAATTTAAGCAAGTTAGGCAATCTAAGTTTTGTGGTTTGTCCCTGTCATTCCCCCCTGTTTGGGGAGCAGCACAGCCCAGGCTCTACAGGCTGTTGGGAAATTGCATAACAAGCAGAGCAGCATTCTTTTATCCACATATAGAGTTTTAAATATGATCCCACCAAGCCATTAACGTCTGCATGACAAAGTGGCAACTTCAGCTGCTGCCATTAATCCCACATCTAGCAGCAATTTCAGCCCCACTCGGTGCCACTTGGTGCTCTAAGCAATGATGCAGTTCCAAGGCAGACTGAGGGTTTAACCTGCACTGACCCACACACACATAAACTCTGGCTGCTCCATTGCACTGCTCGGCCACTGCACCACAGCCACAAAGCAAACAGTCCAAAATGTCTCTGTCAGTCCTCAGAGGACCGGAAGAACACTTGAGAATTGTTCCCACTGGTTCCTCACAGCCATACAAATGAATATCATCATAATCTGAACAGGTTTTGTAGCAACAATTTGAAAATATTCCCATAATAGGTGTGTTTTACACAGGCGCTTTTATTCAGTCTCCTCTGCCCACTGAAGATAAACCTCACACAAATTTACAAACCTGCATTCGTGCTGTCCTGCAGAATCTCCCGGTTTGTCTTGCTAAAGAGTTTTTCTGCAGACAGGACAAACTAGAAAATGCCTGGTAAAGACAACTAACAAATGATCAGTTAGAAAATGCAGATTTGAAAGGCAGAAAAATAATCTCTTTGCTTTCTCAGGTCCCAGGATTTCTCACTGGAAAGACACTGGGAAGGCACCTGTATGTGCTGCAGAGGAGCAGTAAATATTAATCCTTAGCATCTTCCTCGTGGTACCAGACAGGGACAGTCAGGGTTCCTGCTGGGGAAACCACGAGGCTGAGAGCCACAAAACACCCAACAGCCTCAGCAAGGTGACAGCAGACACAGCTCCAAAAATGCTTCATGCAATGGGAAAATGGCACTCAGGGCTCCTGAGACCCCTCTGCTCCTGCAGGGGCCCATGTCCAGAGTCAGGAGTGCAGCACAAACCAGGGACATTGCAGTCATTCTCAGGCCTGTGTGCCTCAGGGCAGAGAGCTGGAGAGCTCCACACCATCTGTCCTAGGGTGACGTTATGATGCTTGTGTCCCCATTCCTATGTTCTGTTAATGCTGAATATTGTGTTCTGTGCCTTCAAGACTGGCTCTGAAAAGTGAAAGTTTTGTTTGGAGTTTCTTACCAGCCTGGGGGACACAGAGACAGAGCAGTACATGGCGCTGCTTTTGCTTTGTTGCTTTTTTGCTTTTCGCTTTGGTCTCTCGCTCTTGCTTCTGCTTTGCTTCTGCTTGCTCTTGCTTCTGCTCATTAGTTAGTTTAGCTAAGCAGTCCAAATTTTTCCCTGGACTGTTTCTCCTTTCCCTTTTTTGGACCAACTTGAACCTGCTCAGGAATGGGACCTGGCAAACACCGAGAGTTTGCACCCTGTGGCCTAGCGGGGCCTACTCTGGGCAGCAGCTGCCCCAGCACAGGAGGGACTGAGAACAGAGCAACCACCCCCAAAGAGACTTTCTGAATTTGTCATCTTTGTCAGAGCAGTGACAGAGTGGTGTCACCTGGTATTGTTCATTTTGTGTGCTGGGGCGTGCTGTGCCTGTTAAATAAACAGGTTCTTTCCACTTCTCTCTGAGCAATCCTTCCCAACCCGGCTGGGGAGAGGGGCTGTGTGAGTTTGCTTTCTGGAGGGGCCCCTTTGGAGATTCTCTACCAAATTTGCCCTAAACCACGACACCAGCACTGCCCTTTGGGGAGCTGCATTTGAGTGCTCAGATCCTCAGAGCACTCAGCACTGAGATCCAGCCCTGCCCCTGCCATGAGCTCTTGGCCCTCCTTGGTTCCCCTGCCTCAGGAGCAGAAGGGGCAGAGAGCAGGTGCCATCAGCTCTGAGCCTCTCAGAACAACATCTCTGCACATGCCAGACCTGTTCAGAGTGTACAGGTGCTCCTCTCTTCTGACACTTTCAAGACCCATTCCCAGCCCCACCACGAGCTCCATCTCTGCCCAGGACCCTGCCAGGAGCAGCCCAAGAGCCCCTCTCGGGTTTCTGTGCTTGAAATGGTTCCTGAGGTGTCAGAAAGTCTCTTTTTTCCCAGCCCCGTGACCAAAGAAGAAGCCGAGATTCCTCAGTTCTGCTTTCCAAGCTTGTTTATTTTCTCTTATTTGTTCCATTCTTTCTCTGACCTGCTGAGATCTGTCCAGCAGGTCGGGTTGAGGCACAGTCCCTGCCCTTGGGGTGGTGTTAGCTTTTTATATTATGAACTGTGTGTACTTTATTTACAATAATTTTCCAATACCTATCACTTATGTTAGACAGCCTGTCTCTACTCTAAACCAATCCAAAAGTGCCACCATCACAGCAGAAGATGGACGACAAGAAGAAGGAGAAGAAGGACACGGCACCAGGACCCAAATCCCTCCCATCTTGCCTCCTGAACCCCCATTCTAAATCCCCAAAATTCTACTTTTTCACTCTGTGACAAATTACCTCTCATTCTACTCAAACTCTTGTGGCTTGTAAATCTTCACACAAAGTTGGTAATTGTTTCCATGAGCTAAAATCAAAGCCACAGGTGTCTTTGACTCCAGTGATTTATGATATTGATATTAAACTCCATTTGATATTAATAGTTATTTTGTTGATATAAATGGTGTGCTGGCCACTCAGGGGCTGCCATCACTTTGCTCCCTCTGTATCAGCAGTACCTCACTAAACTGAGTGCAGCACCAAACTCCAAGGACGGAGTGAAGGTAAAATTGTGCTTGCACTGCATTTCTGAGCCCCCAGGAGGCTGAGGCTGCCCCAGGGTCTGCCAAGGTCTCTGAGCCCCCTGCCAGGGTCTTGAGCCATTCAGGGCATCCAGTGGAATGTTCTGGGTCCCAACAAGCCCAGAGCCTGTTCTTTACATGGACAGGAGCAGCTCCTGCTCTGGGCAACCCTCTGCTGCCCTGCACTGGACCCTCACACGTGAATGCTCAGCTGAACATGCAAAAATATTCCAGAAAGGCTTTCCAGAGAAAGCTCTTATTAAAGATCCTAAACTGCACAGAGTGTGGAACAATAACACTGTCTGCCTGAAAATGTCATATCTTTGTCTGAGCAGCCCAAAACCTTATGTGCTCTGAATAAAGATAGAGATGTAATTGCTTTTCTTGTTACGACTCACTTGTGCATCATAGATTTTTTAATATCCTGCAGAACACATGTATTGTGGGAAGGAAGCAGGTGACAGCAGTAAACATATGTAATGTTATTTTTCTTTATGATAGATATGATTGGGGAAGTCTAAATGATGCCTTAGGTTTTTAATAATCAACTATGGAATCTTAGGGGGAAAGTGTGCATTTTGCCAAGAGCAAAATCATTAGAACTTTAACTCCAGCCATTGTGGGAAATTTCCCTCAGCTAATTGTAGCCATTAAGTGGCAGGTTATGCAATGAAATTACTTCAGCTTTGTCTACACTCAGAAACAGGTTTCTGTCAGCAAAGTAGCTTTTTCTGAGAGTGCATGGGGGTGAGAAATGCTCTGTGTTGTTGGAAGTCTGTTGGGCTGTGTGTGAGAGGAGCTGAGCTGATGCTTTGTGGGTTTGGAAGAAGCACCCATGGAGATGCAGCAGAGTTCTAAGAGACCTGCAACACCTTTGTGTCCACCTACAGATATACATGGAAGGCCCATAAGCACTGTAAGCTAAATAATTCCTAAAATTTTGGTGAAGAGTTAAAGCCACACCACCCTACCTGGGCATTCCAGGGCGAAGAAATACCAATTTACATTCTTGTAGCTCCTACTGCACAGACTTTGTGAAGATGATTTCTGAAAGCCTAGTTCAGCTTCCCATTGTCTCCTGCACCTTCTCTAAACCCAAAAAGGCCCCACTGTGGGCAGCTGCCTTTCCCTGGCTTCCCAAGCCCTATAACCCAGTGTCTGTAAGAGGGAAGGGTTCAGATATGGAGCCCCAGAGGAGACCAGAGGCGCTGAAACCTAAGACATGCACAACAGAGGAATACCTGGGATTTGCCCAGCTCTGTTCAGATCATGCTGCTCAATAGCTGCAATTGGGCCACCAGGCATCCCAGAAGAATGTGGAAATTCTCTGATCCACCTGATAAAAGTCCCCACATAGAAGTCACCAAGGTGCACTCCCGTGGTGGATTCCTTGGGTGCAGCTCTACAGAGCCACAGCACCAAAAACCAGAGGGAGAGGAGGAGCTGACAGAGCTCAGACCCTTCCCCAAACCTGCCAACCTCACCCCAAAGATTCCCATTCCCAGCACATGCACCCAGCTCTGTCTCAAGTCAAAAAGAAACCCCTTGTGTCTCCTGAAGCAAGGAAATAATCCAAGTCTTTCTAGGAAAAGCATACACAGCATATTAAGTTGTTCATAATTTAATTTAAACAGCTAATCAGTGCTTTGCATTTGTAAATTATGACCTCAAAGTTTCTCATTATTAACCTAGAAAATCAGAAGGAAGAGGCACACCTGTATTGCCAGGGTTTAACAAGTTTGCCCCAAAGCTGTGCCAGGCCAGGGAGTGGGATCAGCCCATTAATTTATGTGATGATGCTTCTGGCTGCTGGAATTTCCCTCAGCTGCAAATAAATTCTAATGAAAAAGAAAGCTGAAGCAAATTCTTCTGAAACCCCCAAAGCTCTAGGCTGCTACAAATGAAAAACAGTGCTGATGAATTCAGAGTATGATTCAATTCTAACCACATCCAGAGTGCATGAAACAAAGTGGCATTAAGATATTGTCCTGGGACAGTGTGAATTCTGCCACATCCATGGGAAGTCAGGAGCATCATTCTGGGATGCAAGTCTGAGCATGGGGTTTCCTACAGAAGGACTCAAGTGAGGGCAAACCAAATTATTCTGTTCATCGAGTGTTGGTTTTCAATTACATGAGGTCATTTTATATGGATTGTATTTTTTGGCCCTACATTCTTGTTCCTTAATCCCTATCAAAGTACCTCACTACAGTGATGCCAGTGATCCCATTCCAGCCCTGCTGGGCGATGAATCCTGGGTGTTTCATTTGCTCAGACGAGTGACATTCACCCTCTGCTCCATTCCCAGCTCTCCAAGTCAAACCAGAGGCACCCAAGGCTCTGGAAGATACTGTACAGTAATCCAGATAAAATCCACTGAAGTCTCTAATACTTCAGATGAAGTCCAGTGGAATCCATAATAAATTATTTCCTTTCTTCTTGTGCCAGATCTTGTGGAGCCTTCATTCCTTTAATGTTCTCAACCATTGGAACCCTTCACCTCAACTGGCTGCAGACAGCAAATCTGCTCTTGGGGAAAGGCCAATCCATGGCAGCCTTGTCTGCAGCTTTAGGCTCTTCTCCTGCAAAACCAACTCTCTAAACCCATCCTGCTCTGAAAGCACCAGCACAGAGCCCTGCACCCCCTTGTGCCCACCCTGTCCTTCCTGCAGATCCACCCTGCCTCCAGGAATTAATAATTACAGGCTGTGCCAGCCACAGAACAGCAAATCCTTCCCTGTCTCTACTCATTTTCAGCTTGGGCCCCCCAGAGCCAGGAGTGTCCCTGTGCTTTGCAGGCTGCAGATGGTCCTTAATCTCATGCCATTTTTCCACATTTACAATATTCTAGTCCTCTAGAGTGAGCGTGGAAATTTTAAGAATTAAATATGCAAGTCCAACTAAGAATACAGCAATAAAGATTTAATTTCATTTGTACTTTTGGAAAATTACAGTTTTGAAATATTTTTCTTCTCAAAATGAAGATTCTTTTGACAAAAGACACGTACTGGGGACAGTGTTTCTTGGCCAGAGCAAAGGCACACAACTGGGTTACATCACTTGGGATGAAAAACCTGCCCTTGCAGATAAACAAGACTGTAGAGCTCCTGTTTTGTTGCTGCATTAACTGAACTTGACCAAAAATTCTGGTCTTAACATCCCACATTCTACCTCACCAACCATAGAATTTAAAATCACAAAAAGGGAAATCAGGTGGGGGGAGATGGAGATGGATAGGCACAAGAAAACCATCTCTAAATCATGGTACCCACACTGCAAATAGCAAAGTCAAAGCCCATTCTTTGCAACCAGACTGGCATGAAGGAACTGCAGTTTAATGTCATTCTCAAAAATAAAATCTTGAAATTTAACACAATTTAGTATAAGTCTGCCAATCATCTTAAGAAAATCTAGTTGAGAAATTCAGTTTAAGTGCTAAGAACTTCCCTGGCAATGCTAGAGGGAACTACAATCATTGTGATTTAATTCCCTTGAATTTCAGAAAACTAATAATGGTTCTAAATAATTAGAAACTCTTATTACATTAAAATGCATGATACATACTGATCAGATCATATTAAAATGAAAAGAATAATTTGAATTATTTACACAAAAAAAGCCCTCAAAGTGAGATAAATCTATGGACCATAAAGACAAAGAAAAGAATTCCTGAGACAGTAACAGCTCATTGCACAAGTAATTTTCATAAGTATTAGTGATGTCTGAATTGCACCAAATAAAGAACTTCCCAAAATAAAACCCAAAAACATATGTACTTACTGACATAAAGTCATTTTAATGCCTTGGCTATCTCAGTTCAAAACTAATTCTAAACTAGTAGATGCAAGCCAATGGTTTTTCATTAAATGCAAAATATTCAGTATATTACAAATTATCCAAGGCTATAATGTGAAATGCTTTTGTGACAGCAGCTTTATTTAATATTCATTGTCAGGTTCTCAGAGGATAGACTGAGAACTAATAAATTCAGAATATATTAGTATTATAACAATTTATATTTAGTGTTTTATACAAGCCATAACACTCAGTAGAAGGCAGGTACACTGAATACAAAGGATTAGATATAGAAAATAAATTAGGATATTAAACTAGAAATTAAAATATTCTCTCTGTACCCCCAGTGTAAATCTATTTGTAAACTCAGAGCAACATTTCTGCTTTTTTGGTGCCTCTTGCCCTTCTCTGTGAGAGCTGAGGCAAAGCCTGGCTGGAATTTGCTGTGGTGGCACTGAAGGAAAGGCCATTCCCAGCCCAAGGGATGCACAGAGCTGGAAGGAAATGGCCAGTGTCCCTCTGCAGGGTCCCTGGGTGCTTTTAGATCACTTTGAGCCTGTAATTGTTTAATTTGTGCTCTGCACGGTGGAAGCTGTCTGCAGCCAATGATTTCCAGAGCGAAGAACCCGTCTGGCCAAACGTGACTAAAGAACATAAATGCATTTTGAGCAAGAATTGTGCACTGTTCCCTGCCTGTGTGTGAGCTGCTGGCAAGGACAGGTCAGACACAGCCCAGGGCTGGCTCTGAGGTGACAGACACAGCCCCAGCCCCTGCCAGTCCCTGCTGGGACATCCCTGACCCTGTCTGGCTTTGGGAAGGGACCTGGAGCTGCTCCCTGAGAGCTGGAGCTGCCCTGGGCTGAGCCCAGCGTGGGCAGCAGGGAGGGGATTCTGCCCCTCAGGTGAGACCCCACCTGCAGAGCTGCCCCAGCCCTGGACCAGCACAGCCAGGACCTGGAGCTGCTGCACAGAGCCCAGAGGAGGCACCAGGATGAGCAGAGGGATGGAGCAGCTCTGCTGGGAGGAAAGGCTGGCACAGCTGGCATTGCTCACCTGCACAGGAGAAGCTTTGGGCTGAGCTCAGGGTGGCCCTGCAGGGCCTGGAGGAGCTGCAGGAAAGATGGAGAGAGACAATTGCCAAGGGCTGCAGGGACAGGAGCCAGGGAATGGCTGCCAGTGCCAGAGGGCAGGGCTGGGTGGGATCTTGGGAATGAGGAATTGTTCCCTGGCAGGGTGGGCAGGCCCTGGCACAGGGTGCCCAGAGCAGCTGGGGCTGCCCCTGGATCCCTGGCAGTGCCAAGGCCAGGCTGGACACTGGGGCTGGAGCAGCCTGGGGCAGTGGGAGGTGTCCTTGCCACGGCAGGGGTGGGTTGGGATGATTTTTAAGGTCCCTTCCATCCCATTCCATGATTCTGTGATACTCCAGCTGAAAATGTCAGACACAAATATTACAGAAATCTGACTCCAGCAGCCCTAGTACTTAAAAAAATGCCTATTAAACAGTAGTGGTAAGCTACTTTGTTCTTTAAAAATAATTGTATTACTATTATCTAAAATGTAAGCAGCGAGCCTGAATTCATTTACGCTTGTGAAATACTCAGATATCTGTATGAAGTCAATGTACAAACAAATGATCAGTAGCAAATCATGGATAAATTTCTATTATGCTTGTAGGAACATAATGTATGTTTAATTAATTAATATTAATAATTTTTTATTATTATCACTTTATATTTAACATCTTTGGAACTCCTGAAATCTGCTCAGGTTAAAAACAAAAAAGAAAAAAAAGAAAAAAACAAACAAAACCCCCAATGACACATAAAGAAAAAGTAAAGAAAAAACTCTTCCACCATCCCCAAAAAAGTCATTCTTGTCCCCTGAAAAATAAAATTTCTTTGTAACTGTGGCAGCAGACTTATATCTTGTAGAACTGATGGCATTTCATTTGAGCCAGGGGCCACCTCTTTCTTCCTTTAAATTTTCCACATGACTGACATCAAGCTGACTTGCTTCCCTTGGGGTGCAGATGGCTGGGACTGCTGGCAAGGAAATGTGGAGCCAAAGGCTGGGAAGGAAACAGCCAGGATGGGCCTTGTACCAAAGGCACTGGGAGAAGGTCCAGGGAAGGGAGATGAGCTCAGCCCACCATGGATCAGCCCAGGTGGGACACGGTGGAGCTGGGCTGGGGCATGACACTGGTGACAGACAGTGGTGACAGGTGACAGTGGTGACAATGGTGGCAGTGGTGGCAGTGCTGACAGTGTGACAGTGCCACCCAGGAGCTGCTGCTGCCACCGAAGGGGCTGAGCAGCTCTGAGCCAGGGCAGAGCCAGCCTGGCGTTTGGGCAGCCTGTGGCTCAGCAAGATGACATCCCTTAAAAGTGACACATTGCCACTTCTGAGGAGCACAGGGAAGAAGGGGACGCCTGCTGCCTCAAGAAGGGCTGGATCCTGCCCAGAGTGGCTCCAAGGCAGCCTCAGGAGCACTTGCTGACCACTCGAGCAGTTGGTGCCTCTTGTCCTCCTCTGCTGAACTGCTCACTCAGCTCACACCTCTCCTCTCCCTCTCATCCTTAGTGCATCCCCAAAAAGAGGGGATTAAATCAGAATTTCTCTGTAAGTACTGCATTTCAAGAGGAGCCAGGCCATTCCCCAGAGCAGCCAGACTGCCATTACAGGAAAGCTTGGATAGTTTTTCAACTTCAGGTCGAGTTTTCCTATGACAGACCTGAGGCTGAGAGCCTCTTTCAGTGCACAAAATATATAGAATTGGCCATAAGTCTTTAAAGCCCTGATGTATTCCAGTCCATTAGTTTTTACAGTCCAATTTATGTTGTATTACGAGGAGATGTGCTGAACTGCCTGAAAGTACAGATTTGCCAAACTATCCAAAAATAATCTGGAAAGCAAGAAAGTCAGGATACCAGCCAAATCATAAGCCGCACGGCCATTTTGCTACCAGTTCAGCTGGTAATAAATTTTTTAAAGCACTGTTAAATGTATCTAGATGAATTTGACTTTAAATCACACTTTCTGCTGTACATTTAAAGAACTATTGATCCAAAATGAATCACAGACAACTGGGGCAGGTTCATGTGCTGAGAGAGAACAAGGCAGACATCTCCCTGTCCTTCAGCCTGGCACAGCACACAATTAACCAAGCTCCTGCACTGCCACACAGCATTTAAAAGTGATCACAGCTTCTGGGTGAGCTCTGCAAGATGGAAGAGGGAGCTGGCACAGACAGGAGGCTCAAGGAAGTGGAGCTGGTGAGAGAAGATGCAGCACAATTACCATCACAATGCATCTTCCCGCCTACAGGAGCCAAGCACTGTTAAATTAAGCTTATCTCCTGCAAGTTAAACACGCGTTGGGACTTTGTATTTGCTTACTCTAAAATTTACATGACAATTGCAGCATTACCCAAACGCAGAGTCATGCTAGAAGCACAGAGAGCCTGTGTGATGGCTTCCATGGGAAACCCTGGCCTTGGAGGTGTGAATTGTTTCTGTTTCTCTTTGTGCACCCTCTGATAGAGAACTGGAGGCTCAGGGCCACACTGTGCTGTGTGAGTGCCTGAATTGTCTTTGACAGAGCTCAGTGTAACACCTTTAAATGTCCCATGATGTATTTGGGATTGTGTGACTCCTGCAAGGGCTTTGAGACCTGAATTTTACTTTCCTTGAAAGTGTGTGCTTTTCACTTCATGCAAATTCATTTCCCTGCCTGTCACAGCTCTCCCAGATCCCTCTGGCCAAGAGGGCCAAGGAAAAGCAGCACCAGGAGCACTCAGCACTGCTGGGCTGGCAGGCACAGCTCCTGTGGCACAGCCAGCAAAACCTGGGAGCAGCTTCTGCTCAGTGAGCTCAGCAAATCCCCAGGGCAAGGGTGTGCTGGGGAACCTGCTCTGGAAGGATATTGACTGAAAAACAACAGATTGCTATTGAAGATGACTGTATGTTAAATACCTCCTCATGGTCAGTATTATTTATGCCATTTAAGAAGTAGTTTTAGCAATCTTGCTGCCGTGAGATGCTCAAATTCATTCAAATTTAGGCTCTTCAGGTCAAGGAAATGGACTTTTAACAAGTGGCAAATTAAAATGTCAAGAGCAATCATACAGACACTTGTTTACAAGATTGTTATTGTTTTGTTTTACAGGTCCCAGGTTTGTCTTTCTCAGTAATTGCAGCATTAACATTTTCACCATAATAGAACGGTACCAGATAACATCAACATGTTTTTGAGACCTCCCTCGACTTAAATTCTTAAGTGTGGACAGAGTCCCTCACAATTCTCAGATCCTTCACAATCAGTTATAATAGAGCAAAGCTCTGTAAGCAAAGTGATAGACATCTGCATTTTTAAAAAGTGCATCTGGTTGTGTGAGGGAAGGTGGGGGCACCACCTCCCAGCCCTGCTGCCTGCAGCTGTCCCGGCTCCTGAAGGGGTGAAAAGCTCTCCTGAGCTCCTCCATCTCCCATGCAGAAACACCCAAAGCACAGATCCCAGTTCCCAAGCACAGGGTGAGGGCAGATTTCAGAGAGCCCCAAAGCAAACAAGGCCGGAGCCTGTCCTGTGCCCTGAGGGATTCAGGGGCTCTCACGCCTGCAGGGACATTCTGCCCACGGCTGGGCCTGAGGCGCCTCCTCCTCCCTCTCACATGGCACGGGCGCAGGGGTGTCACAGACATCTTTTATGGAAAATCCTTTCCTTAGGATTTTTCCTCCTGAGAAGCTGGGAGGCCTCAGGAACAAAATGTAAACAATGATTATCTGCTGCTGTGGAATGCAACAGGTGCATCTGGGATTGCTCTCATAGAGTTGTTTGTAATTAATGGCAAATCACATTCAGCTGGCTCAGACACAGAGCCCCGAGCCACAAACCTTTGTGATCATTCCTTTTCTATTCGTAGCCAGCCTTCTGATGAAATCCTTTCTTCTATTCTTTTAGTATAGTTTTAATGTAATATATATCATACAATAATAAATCAGCCTTCTGAAACATGGAGTCAGATCCTCGTCTCTTCCCTCATCCTCAGACCCCTGTGAACATGGTCACACAGGAGAATTTCTCCCTGGACTTCATCTGAAGTTTATTTGGACCAAAGGAAATAATTCCATCTGGGTTACACACAGAACTGGATCCAGATATTCATGTGCTCCTTGGTGCCACTTCCCAATTACTGGGATAGGATGAGAAGTGATAAATATCCTCCTGTAGAGAGCACAAGTGTGTGATTGGGAAAGGCTCACATAGCACCAGCTTCATGCTACAGAACAAAGGAACTACTCTGCTCTTTACCAGCTCACATTTCAGTGTTAATTCAAGGGACACCACATCCTCACTTCTGTGCGAGGGCTTCCAGGAGTTAAATAGTTAACAGCCTTTGCTGACAGATTTGATTTCCAGTCCTTTCTAGGCAGAGATAAAAGCACTACAATGCCCTGTTTCAATGGGGACTTTGCCTTGTGTCACTCGTGTTTATAAGAAATTATTATACCCCTACTTCAGGGAGGTAAATCAAAGCAATTCACTTTGCACTTGGCTGTGTTGGAGGAAATGTTTATGGCACTATCTTAAAAACATACAAGTGAGCCTGAAACTTTCATTAGGATCTCACTACAGGGTAATGCAGCCCTGGAAACAATCTGTCAGCTTTGGAATCCACAGGCACAGAGGCCCCACAGCTCCACTGCTGCTGCCTGCCTTGGTAGGGTGAGGAGCTGAGGTGGAGGGGGGAACATCCAGTGTGGTTCTGTCCCTCCCTGCTGCTCGAATAATGCTCAGCATCCACTCAGAGAGGGCTGGTTGGGATCACTGTTTGCTCTATTTCAAATCCTAAAAAGGATAGGGCAGCCACTGAGACAACACAGAGGGACAGATTAAATATTTTCATCTAACTGAACCCCATATTCTTGCCTGTAATCTGTTTCTTCAGAAAATAAAATTTTTAAAAAAAAGCTTTGTGACCTTTGATGAACAGATTCTATTTCTTATTCTATTATTTTTTAAAGTTTACTGTACACTGGTGCTTCATATTCTACAGTGCCCTGCCTAAGCAATCCATGACCAGGAGTTCTGATTATTCCAGTTAACAGCTGGGATAGGAATACACTTAGGAACTGAAGCTCTCAAATGAAACCTTCACAGATCTCTATGTTTCACTCAAGGATTTCAAAACATCAAAAATATTAATTAAGTTTTTCAACATGTCTATTTAACTAATTCAGGAGGAGGCAAAAATTGAAGCAGGGAGGTGAAACAAGTCCAGAGGAAAGTAAAATTCAGGTCTCAAAGCCCTTGCATGAGTCACACAATCCCAAATACATCGTGGGACATTTAAAGGCATTGAGTCCTGTCAAAGACAATTCAGGCGCTCACACAGAAGAAGCCACAACACATCATCTATGTCAGTTCTTTCTTAAAGCCTTTTTAATTTGCAGGTCAGTCACATAACAAACTCCAATGGATGCCTTAGCATCCATCAAGCCCGTCTGAGAGCAGATCAGGATTTATTTTCTCACCAAACCTGTGATTATGTTCTAATTCCAGGTACTAACATTTATTTCAGATTTGGTTGCCAAAAGCAGGTCTTGACCAGGCATTTAATATCCTCAGAGAATCACAGGATTGTATTGTTGGGTGTGGAAGTTGCCACTGACTTCATTTCAGCAGAATTGGTGACACAGCCCCTGGTGAGAAGGGCAAATGAAGGCAGCTCTCACATTTTGCCCACACCTTTCCCATCCCCTGAGGCAAACTCACCTTCCTGGGGAGATGAGGGACAAAAAGCCATGGAGCAGAGGGGCCCAGGGCCTCACCTGCCTCTGAGGTCAGGGGGAGCTCAGACACCCAACACTGGCAAGATGCAGCCAAGAACATCATCAAACTGATACCTGGGGGTTTAAGCTTTTCTGTTCTGCTTCGGTGTGCAGCTTTTAGCTTTTTATTAAGTAGCATCTTTGCACTGGGATGTGAAGACAAAACAATCCTGTTCTAGCTGGAGACTCAAGGGCAATCTCTTCAAACTTCAGGCCCAAAGCATGAACAACATGAAAAGAGGAGGGTGGGCAAACAAGGAGGATGAAACTTCATCATTTGAAGCTGTTAACTGGGCAGTTAACACCTATATGCAAATGGACTAAAATGTCTAAAAATGTGTGTGACAGTGTTCACAGGGGTCTTAGGATGAGGGAAGAGACGAGGATCTGACTCCATGTTACAAAAGGCTTGATTTATTATTTTATGATATATATTACATTAAAACTACACTAAAAGAATAGAAGGAAAAGTTTCAACTCAGAAGGCTAAGCTAAGCTAAGAATAGAAAAGAAAGAATAACAAAGGTCTGTGGCTCGGACCGAGAGAGAGCCAGCTCTGCTGTGATTGGCCATTAATTCCAAACATCCACATGAGACCAATCCCAGATGCACCTGTTGCATTCCACAGCAGCAGATAATCATTGTTTACATTTTGTTCCTGAGGCCTCTCAGCTTCTCAGGAGGAAAAATCCTAAGGAAGGATTTTTAATGAAAAGATGTCTGCAACAAATGTGAGATCTCGTGGCCAAGGTCTCTTTTGCTCCCATCTTGGAGCTGTGGCTCTGGTACTGCCAGAGTGTGGCCTCTGTGGCACTTCAATAAACACCCTCTTTATTCCTCCTAACTCTGTCCAGCCTCTGTTCCAGCTCCTTAAGGCACCAAAGCCAAGATTTCAGGGGTAAAACCCCAGTTCCATCTCTCACATTGTCTTATTTACACAGTGAGGAAGCTGGGGAGGCTGAGTTTCTGCTGTTACAAAGCCTGCTGAGGAGGTGGCAATGACATCCATTCAGAAGAAACTTGGCAGGATGGGAATCTGTAAATTTTGTGCCATTTCCATCCATTCTCCCAGCAGTGCCAACTGTCAGCCCTTGGACCGTTCAAGTTCTCCTCTTCCCCCCTTGTCTCTGCTGCACAGGATTGCAGGGCCTTCATCTG
Source organism: Melospiza georgiana (assembly GCF_028018845.1). NCBI lineage: Eukaryota > Metazoa > Chordata > Aves > Passeriformes > Passerellidae > Melospiza > Melospiza georgiana. The sequence continues at coordinate 1,368,455 of NC_080443.1, forward strand.
GAGAGGGCAACCTGTGCAGCCATTGTCTCTGCAGAGTTCCCCACGGCAGGAAATGTCCCTGGCATCGCTGCTGTCACCTCTCAGGAGCCCCTGTCATCCCCAGTGAATCTGTAATTGCCAGGATTACTGGGCTGGTACACTGGCTTTCCTCTGAGCCTCATGAGCTCCACACCTCATGGGTCTCTGTGCCTCCCCCTGCCCTCACACAGTCAAGAGAACTGCTAAAAACATGCTAAAAACAACTTTGCACCCAGGCAAAAAAGGAGCTACACATAATTTCAATCAATCAGACTCCTCGAGGAGATTGGTACAGCATCATTTGGCTTCATTTGCATTTTTTATCTATTTCCTGCTGCTTTGAGAAAATCTGCTTCAGGTATACTTGGAGATAAAACTAAATTAAAATCCTAAATACAATAAAAACCTGGGGAAAGGTTTCTGTGACAGTCCTGGGCTGCCTAGTGTCAGAATAGCATCCCATATCAATCTGCAAATCATCACTGCATCCAGCAGCCTGCACAAATATCCCATGGGATGGCAGCCCATCCTCCCCTGGTGCTGACCCAAAGGGCTGCTCCCACTCCAGGCACACAGCCAGGACCAGCAGCTCTGACCCAAGAGGCCAGGGTTCCCTGCTATAAATCCAGATTTAAAAAGGTTAAAACCACACTTTCCCTAATCTCAGAGCTCACTATTTCTGCCTGTAACAGCTAAAGGATAAACTAGAGATACAAGTGCACGTGGGTTTAAAAACTCCACAAAAGTAAGTTTGTATTTCTTCCTTACCATTGCTGTCCCTCAGAATAGTTCATAGTTTACTTCTTCTTGGGTGTTTCTAGTTCTTCACTTAAGTTCTTTCCTGTTTTCCACCTTTTCCTTCCTATCTCTATGTAATTCCTCTGGTTTCCCTTTTCCTCATCCATAAGGTGCTTTCCCTTTTTTTGTCCTGCTCTTCCTTTTTCTTCACATTCTTCTTAACTGATTTGTTTCCCCTCCTTGCTGCACCCACATATACTCAATTGTTCCTCCTTGTCCTTCATGGCCACAAATCAAACACACCACAAATGTAAAAAGGGCACCAGGCATTCTCCAATCATTAATGCAAGCATCATATTTACCATTTCCTCTCCAAACTTGTCACTGTTTTCTTCTTTCTTTTCCTCAGCTAGGAAGTCGCCCTGTTACTATAAATACCTTTATCCATTCAGATGAATTAATTTGTACCAGCCCAAAGCTCTTCAACTATTCAGATCTGGGGATGGGTGGATTTTGAAGAGGAAGGTTTGCTCCGGAGCCACTCACTGTCTGGATTCTGTTAAGGCTTCACCCAGTCTCACACACCGAGACACCAAATAAAAAATTAAGAAACCTGTTTCTGTTTCAGAATTTGCTCTCTTTCCAGGGAGGTGGCTCAGTCTAAATCCACTTCTTGTTACATAAAAGGTATCCACAAAAATACACAGCTGAGTTCTTTTGCAGCCACTGAGCCCTGCTGATGCCATTGCAGAAACCAGTTGAGTGTTCATTTAAGCCACACACTGAAACTCTGGCTGGAACCTGTCCAGTTGCTTAAAGACAGGCATTAATTGAATTCTTGTTCTTCTAATGTGAGACATAAAATGGGTGCTACTGGCCATACAGGATAGGAAGAATAAAACAGCCTCCTCTGGGGCTCAAAATACCTGGAGGGCCTTGGTGGACATTGGAATGTAGATGTCTGTAATTTGCCCTTCTCATTAGGGACTGTAGCATCAGTCCTGGTAAAGGGAAGTCAGTGGCAGCTTCCAAACCCAATAATCACAACCTTGTGATTCTCTCAGAATATTAAATGCCAGATGAAGACCTACTTTCAGCAGTTTTCACAATGGTTGTTCCAGTGAAAGAAAAGGTGCAGGGATTTATATTGGAGGAGTTTTTGTGTTGACCCTGTATCAAAAAATTGTCCTGTATGAAAGAGGGTTTAATAGCTTGCATTGAAAAAAGGGTAAAAATATCCCAGGCTCAGTTTTAAAACATTCAATATCGACAGCATTTTCGCTTACACATGGGATTCCTGTTACAGTTAATTCTGAGCCAAGGACATGAAGGGCAGGAGGATGTGGGCATGGCTGAGATGGCTCCTGGGGACACAATTCCTGCTGGGATCCCCTCAGCAGCGAGCACAGCCACGGCAAGGCAGGAGCCCAGGGGAAAGAGAGAACAAGACAGAATAAAGACAATAATTTTTGGGGCAGGCTGGGTCAGGAGTGTTCCAGGAGCAGATCAGAGGAGCCTGGCACTGGCACTGGCACTGTCACCATATCCCCAGCCCCTGGCTGCTCCCACTGCTCCAGCTCCCCATAGAGCCCAGCCCCAGAGCTCACAGCTCCCCCACGACTCCTCTGTGCCAGAAGCTCTCAGGTTTTGGTTGATATTTGCTGCCCCAGATGTGCAGGATGTCTCTGCTTCGACCTGTGCAGCTGAAGAACGAGTCTGGACTCTTCACTTTTCGGTCTTGAGGTTGTTTATTAATTCTTATCTATAAAATTTTCTTTCTGCCCAGCTGAAACCTGCTCAGCAAAGCAGCCACAGGCACTGTGTGTTGTCCTTTTATACTACAAACTACGTATAACATATTTACACTTAATTCCCAATACCCATCACCTGTGTTAGACAGTGCACTTCTACTCTAAACCAACCCAAAGTGCCAACATCACTGCAGAAAATGGAGAAGAAGAGAAGAAGAAGAAAGGCTGGACACGCCCAGATTCCTCCATCTTGTCCCCATAACCCCCGCACCAAAAATCCTAAAATCTACATTTTCACCCTGTGATCATTTTATTATTACACCATTCAAACCTGTGTGACTTTCACGTCCTCATACAAAGCTGGTAACTTGCTCCAGGGGTCACAATCAAATCCCCAGGTGCTCTGGGCTGTGTGCCAGGGTCTCTGAGCTCCCTGGTGGGGTCCCAGCAACTCAGGACACCCAGAGGGATGCACTGAGTTCCAACAAGAAGCAACAAGTGTCTCAATGAGAGATTTTTTTATCTTTTTTTTCTTCTGTTCATTTGCTGCTCAGAAAATTGAGACACATTCCAGGCTTGTTTTACTGCTCCTGCAATGACAAATTACACGTTAACGTCTGGAAGGCTACATTTTGTACAGTTCTGTTTCACACAGACAACCTGTTTGAAAAGCTGTCAAAATGCATCAATAACTTACCATTATCTCCCCTGCAGGAAGTATCAAGGTACTTGGAGAAGTCAGCATCTTAATATACGATAACTTTCAGGTGAGTTAAGGGGAAAAAAGTGGCTATTAAGACACCATATTTATAGCATAAACTCTTAATGACTCAGCAGAAAGCTTCAGCTCAAAGCAGAATTTAACCTGCAGCTTTTTGCACATCACTTAAAAATTCATCTAGCTCAATTTCACTAACTAACCAACTTTTATCATCAATTCTGGCAAATTTAGCTTCCCCAAACACGAGAACTCCAATCAGGGCACACCCTGACTTGTATTTAAGGGAGCATCTCAAACAAGGATTTACTTTGGGAGTCAATAAAACCACTGTATTAATCCAATTTCACAGATGCAGGCAATTAATTACTCCAAGGAAAAATGCTTTTCCAACCTAATGGTGAACTAAATAAGCCTCAATCTCAATTGCCCATGATCAAAAATGTTTAGCCCCAGCCGCTAATTAGCAATATTTACTTGTCACATCACAAGAGCATATAATGAAGTGGTTAAAACTTATTAGATGTGCTTTTTAAAAGTTAAAGTCAACAAGTACCAGAGCAGTCTCCATATTTTCATCACTTTGACCACAAAAAGATGTACATGTGAAGTAGTCAATGGACTGTAAACATTTCTTAATGAGTGTCCCACAAATACTCTGACTGTGCCTGGATGGGTGGAAGCCCCCAGAACTTCATTGCTGTCATGGATTAACTCATGTGCTGTGCAGCACCATCCCCACCACCACTGGGGCATTTCCCAAACACAAACTGCAATAATTTTTGCAAAGAATGTATAAGGTAGAAATCAGTGGGTTTTGCCACGATTAAGCCTTCCAGACTTTACTGTCAGAGCGTTTTCCATCCAAAATGCATTTGCACTCTTCATGCTGAGCTTGTGTTCCCTCAGAAAGTAAAGAAATGGCACCACTCAAAAGGGTTTGTTCAGGCAATTTTGTAAGTTCATCACAGAAGTTCCCTGTTACTGCAGATTGGTAGCAGTGGAACAATGAACATCCATGGAACTCCTCTTGTCTAAAGCAAACTGAATCTGGGTTTTTAAAGTAAGATTTTCCCAATGCAAGTAACTGAAGACTCCAAAGTGCATCAAGGAATTGTCTTTTTCTTTTGCCCCCATTACATTAATGTTTTAAACAATGATCTCTATTTTCCCCCAATTTATCCCTGTGATACAGAACCAAAATCCTCAATTACAATCTGAAAATAAAAAGGAAAAGAAGATGCTGCTGCTGGTTTCACCATTTGCATACAGAAGAGCAAGTCTCAAAACCCAGTGAAAATATTCTGGTTTGTATTACAGACCATTACAGATTTCCTGCAAGGATGCAGTGTCTCTGTTCAGAATAACTGTTTAATATTTTGCTGGGAATACATCCCAGTGATATCCAGACAGGGAGAGCTGCATTTCAGCAGGCTCCAAGCAGTACCAAGCAGTCATTTCTCTGCTTTGGAGCCACGAGCACACCGTGGCACAGGGGTTCCAGCCCTGCTTTCAGTCATGCAGGCTCTGAGGCAGCCTTACAGAGCTCTCTGCTGACACCAGGAATGTGTTTGCTCCTTTTTTAGGGCAGGAGGGAGATGGCAGATTAGCAACCTCAGGAAGAAGCCTGGGACATCTCTTTGGAAGGCAAAATGTTTCAGAGCTACAGCCAGGGCTCACTTTGATTCTTTTGTAAAAGCTATCAGTCATCAGGCAGCAGAGTTTGGTAAATGTATGACTCTGCAAGATTTCATTACCACCAAAAATTCCAGTCTCCTCAGCTGATGAATCGTGCCTGGCAATTTACAGATGCGTGTGGAGGAATTTGCTGCTCCCATTTTTTATGCCAAATGTAGTTTGTCTCTCCCCAGGCAGCAGCTGAACTGCCCATCCAATATCTCTCACCAGGCAGGTCTTTCATTATGCAGAGCATTCCTCTGGGACAGGATGCTCCTTGTAAGCCTGAAAGAAACAAATGTTGAATAGATTATATTATGGGCCGAGTTTTGATGCTACTTCAGATGAGCTGATAACCCTGAAAGAATGTATGTGCTGGATTAATTTCCTGTAACGTCTGTGGACTGTAATATCCCTGGTGTGATACACCTGGACATGACATTATCACCACGAGCTGCTGTGGGACCCCAGACCTCCCTGCCCCTCTGGCTGTGACTGGGAATGCAAACATTCCTGCTTTAATTTCAATGCATCTTTTAACAAACACTGAAAATGCAGAAATTCAGCATTACCTAGAGAAGCATCATGCTGCCTTCTTCAATTCAACTGAGCAAAAGGCTCCTTCCATTGCAAGGGTTTAAGCCAGGAAAGCATCATTCCTCATTGAATTAGAAGTCCTGGGTTATATAGTCACTGTGTGACCTTGCAAACACACATTTTGTACTTGCCAGTCACATCCCAAAGTTTTGCCCTGTGATGAATGGCACAGTTGATTCATAACCTGAGCCAGCTCATTAAACCAGCCCAAAGCTAAACATTTGCAACAGCCTAATCAAACAGCCATAAATTCCACCTGCCCTTAATTGTGGGAGTAAATCTGGAGCACCAGGCTCTGGAGGCAGCTCAGAGGAAACTCCAGTGGAAACAGCCCAGGGTGAAACTGGCAATTCCCACTCTCACAGAGCCCCTGATCCCACCTGGAAACACAACAATTCTGCCCCGAACATTTTATTTGCTTACTCTGTTTAGACTGCATCATAACTGCTTATGTTCAGTGTCAACAAGGCTTTATTAAATATCTGCTTTGTGCTCTCAGGTTTATTTGGTTTATAGGTTTTGTTTTCATCTTTTATTTTTCAGGGACACTGGTGCAGGGTTTTAGAGAGCTGAGCAGGCTGCTCTCAGTAACTGTCCCCACCATTCTTTACCCTTTATTTTTTTCTCCCACCAAAACTCAAAAACATTTTCTTCTCTTTTTTAAACACATATGTAAAAGCAAGAGAAGTAAAAATACATGACTTTTTTTTTAAAACAAGGATTTGTAAAACTCTTCCAGCAGATATTAACTGTATCTGTCAAGTGATTTGTTTTAACTGTTGGTATGTGTAGAGACAGGGTTTAATTGAAATCTGAATGATAAAAATAAACACATTTTAGGATTCAAGGCACAAAAGCAAATGAGATGTTCATACTGGCTTGTGAAGGTTGCAGCTATGACACAGCAAACACTGGAAGTGAATATGGGTGAAGTAAAGTTCCTTGGATTCCCGCCCAATTCACCTCAGCTTTGTGAGGCACTCGGGGATTGATCTCCAGCTCTACATTAAGGACTCCACCAACCCTCCCTGAAGGCACCAGAACCTTCCCTGAGGAGCAGGGAGCACTCCAGGAGCTGCAGGAGCATCTTTGCTCCAGAACATCAGGAATTCAGCACCGAGGCCTCGGGGAATGCACATTGCCAGTGCCAGGAACAGCTCAGCTGCCCTGCCCTGCACCATGGACTGGCCTTGCTCCAGACTTGGGAGAGGTACCAGAGGACAGCCAAGACACTGCTGCTGTTCATCCCTTTCTTCCCAAAAATAGGAGGGCAAAAATACTGACCCAGCAGCCAAAATCTACAAGTCATCATCTTACCTCTAACAGAGTTTAAAGAAGATTTTGGCTATTGAAAGAGCACTGAAACAAAAAAAAAAAAAAAAAAACAAAAAAAAAAAAAAAACAAAAAAAAAAAAAAAAAGGAGATATCAAGAAGAAAACAAATTAAGTTAAAAATAAATACTATTAAATTAATAACCCTGAGTAAAAATGAACTAACAGCCCTGCTGCTGTTATTAATAGAATGGAGTAATGATTAATGTTCTCAAAAGATGAGAGAATCTCAGGTTTGTGAGCTAATGGCACCAGTGGATATTCAGTGTTGAACTACCATCACTTCCCAGAGCCATGGAAAAAAGCAGCAAGAGCAGTGTTTACTGTAAATTCTGAAATAAAGCTTTTAGGAGATCCTACTCCCTGATACACAAGAAAAAAATTAAAAAAAAAAAAAAACAACAGAGGAAAAAAAATAAACCAACTAAAAGGCATCCATAGTTGACAGCAAGAAGAAACTAAAGCAGAACAAACTCTTACAGCACTCTGATGTTCCTGCAGTAAAAGGATGTGTCCTATTAAACCAGAACATCAGCATCAAAGGCAGCCAGAGAGGTTGAAGAGGAGCACAGGAGAAAGCAATGCATCTCCAAAGGATTCCTGCCAGCTGTGCCAGGCACTCCCTGTCCCAAGGTTGAATAAAACACCTGAAAATCATTGTTCTGCAGAGTGATGAGGTAATTAGGTGATTCTATCACAGCGATGCTGCTTCTTACAACACTGACAATTAGAAATGTCCCAGTCCTCCAGGTGAGGAGTCAGGCAGAAAGACAGAAACTCATGGGAAGATGCAGTACTGGCATTTTCATTCAGAGCTCATAAAACCTTCTTGCTTTCCTCTCAGTTCCTGTTTTCCCTCTCAGATAAACAAGGTAACACTCTGAGTTCCTGCCTCATCCTGTATTCCTCATGCAGCCAAGACTCCCTTGAGCTGCTGGAAATCCCTGACCCTTGTGGGCAAACACACAGCCAGGGAGCCAAGGGCAGAGCTGCAGCTGCCTAACAGGCAGAGCCAGAACTCCAAACAGATCTCAGCCAGGGACTGGAAAGGGAAAAACAAATACCCAAACAAACAACAAAATCACAACAATTTCAGCTTGTGGTCAAAACGAGCAATAAAATGGATGGGTTAAATGTAAAAAAAACTAAAATATTTTTGTCACCACAGTTGTGTCTTTACCATGTTACTTTCCATACAGTGCACACACAACCATGAACAACTCCCTGGCTAATTAAGATGTTATCTTTCCTCTGACTAATGAGGACCTGACCTGCACATATTTCAGAGGTGTGCACTGCAGGGAAACCCCAGCTCACTGCCACCCCTGCAAATCAAACTGTGCTGGCTTGGAGGGGCACAGTGTGAAAGGCAGAACTCCCATGTCCAGCCCTGGGGCCAGGACAGCCAGGACAGACAGGAAGGACGGGACAGACAGGACAGACAGGACAGACAGGACAGATAGGACAGACAGGACAGACGGGACAGACAGACAGGACAGGCAGGACAGACGGGACAGAAAGGACAGACGGGACAGACGGGACAGACAGACAGGACACACAGGACAGACAGGACAGACAGGACAGACAGGATTGCCAGGAATGCCAGGGCAGACAGGACAGGCAGGACAGACAGGACAGACAGGACACACAGGATACACAGGACAGCAGGCAGAGGCAGGCAGCAGCCACTTCCTACTTTTACAAAGCACTGTCATCTGGAATCTGGAGGAGTGACAACATTCTCTAAAATACAGCTGAATAGTGAGAGGAACTGACATCAATCTGCCCTAAAACATCAAATACTGCCTTAAAACATCCATTCCAGAAGAACTGCAGTAGCTCAAACACTGCATCAGTTCCAACAAGCACCACCAAACACCCCCACCCTGTTTCACCTGCTGCCCTGGGGTGAGGAGTGAGGAATGGAGCCACGAGGAAAGGCCTTTGGAGCATCCAGAGCATCCCCAGGCTGCCCAGCCCAGCCCTGGCCCTGCTCAGCTGTCCCCAGGTGTCACCTGCCCTTGGAGCAGCAGCCTGAGCGTGGAGTTCCCCTTCCAAGGGACAGAAAACCCTGGCTCATGTCCCTCTGCACAGACTGAAGGCCCTCCTTGCCCTGGCACCAGCTCCCTGGCCATCTCCAGGCTGCACAAGCAGATCTGCAGTGCAGACACACAATCATTAATCATTATCTTACACTCTGATTTTAGCACCCTGCCTTTGTGCCACTGAGCACATGAGTGCCTGGAGAACTTGCACACCCAGTAAAAGAACCATAAAATATCCTGCTGCCATAAATCCCAGTTGTACCCAGGGATCCCTAGCATGGATGTTTTTCTGTCTGCAGTGTACTATGGTTTTCAGAATTACAGTGTTTGTAGCATGGACCAAACTCTAAGAGAGGGCCCAGTATGCACAAGGCGCTGTTTTAACAGCTGCAGCCAGACAATCAAAACTTACTGGGAAAACAGACATGCAGAATGAACAGGTCTCTGGATGCTGTGAAAGCAACCCATAGGCTTTGCAAGGAATTTTCTTTGGGCTTGTCCCAAGTAGATGTCTCAGCATCCCTGCCCTGGTGCTGGATACCAGTCCCCATTTTAGTGTGAGGTGGTTTCAGTCCCTCCAGCAGCATCCTCCTCTCACAGGGCTCAGGCTGCCCTTCCCCAGGGAGCTCCTGTTCCTCCCTGGCTGCAGGGGCTGCTGTCCTGGACCCTGCTGCACCTGTGAACCTGCTCAGCCTCTGGAAATGGCCACAAAGAACAGCTGAGTGGCATCCAGCGCATTCAACATGCAGCAGAAAAACTCCAAGGAAAGGGAGCAGACCCATAAAACAATGAAAGGGCTCCAGGTCAAGGCCCTGCTATGGGCTCCAGACTCTACTAGGCAGAAGTGGCCTCCTTTCTCCTGGAAATATCCTTTTGCCTCACACAGGTTGCCTTTGAGATCTCAAAAGCAACATAGAGCACAGAATAGGAACAACCCTTGGGGCTGAGAAGATAGAGAGAAGGGGTCAGAACATCCAGGAACAGCAAAGCAAGAGGAGTTAATTGTTCCTAGGCTTGATATGCTACAGATATTTTGCTTTTGGTAGGTTTTGCATATCCCCTCCACTGGGCAGAGTGATGAACTGCATTTAAAGCCAAAGCCATTTTCCCCCCTGATGCACAGCCCCTTGCCTGGGAATTCCCACCACCACCCCTTTCTCTGATTTGGAAATGCAGTCCCATCCAGGCAGTACAAGGAGATGTTTTGCTCTGTACTCACACCAATGCTCTCCATTCCACACCATTGCACAGCTGCAGTCAGCACAGGCAGCCTTGAGCAACCCAAGGAACAGAGAACAGCTCCTAAGGCAGCTTTGAAAACCAACTTTCCTCTTTTCTGCTCCGGTGGAACAGTCTGGGAAATCTGCCTCCACAAAACCTGATGGCACCACTCCAAAAACCATGGAAGAGCTGAAGATCCCCCACACCCAGAGCAGGGACAGGGCAAGGTCAGGGTGGATTGATGGCTCCTGTTCCAGGAGATGCTCACATGAGGCAGCACTCTTAAATCAGAGAGTCTGGGGGAGCCTGGGGCCCTCAGTCACCTTCACATCCATTCCCTACCAGGCCAGTGGTAAATCTCAGGGTCCTGGGGATGGCAAGTATGAATGATTGCTCATAAGCTCTTTGGGGTGTTTGAACAGGTACTTAAGCACTGAATTGTGGTTTGAGTGATGTCTGGGCACTGCAGCTCTCGTGTCCATGGCCAGAAGGTGCCATGTTTATTGAGCACACACAGTCAGCCTAAAATGCCCTGGATATGTCACTGCTAATTCATCTTCCCATGTGGCCTAAATAAGCCCAGGCCTTGAGAGACCTAGATTTGATCCAGCCAGACACAATTTGGAGTCCAAAAGTCCCAGATCCTGTATGATGGATCTCAGATCTCTCCAGAGCAGGACTCCAAGCAGAGAAAAAGAAACAGGTGAAGAAATTCAGCCAGAGGGCAGCCCACCACAAAGAAAGCTGTAGCCATCTCAGGCCAAGGGGTGATTGAAAGTGATCAGGATTGAAAATGATCAGTGATCAGGACTTGGGGACCTGGATCAAGCACAGGAAGGACAATTTAGCTGCAAAATCTCTGCTGGTGCTGTAGAACAACCCTGGCACCTGCAAGGCTGAGTGTCTGTGTGAGAACACACCAGAGGGCAATGGCAAGGCCTGGCCTCTCTAACCTGCTTTACTGTGGACTGCTGCTGTCTGCTTCAGCTCTTCCTCCCTTCCACAAAAATCCTCCTTTTTGTCTCTCCTTTTATTCTGCTTCTTTCCCCCACAAACATCTTCTTCAAAACAGATTCTTTCCAGCTGTTACCCATTTTTTCTGCAAAGATCAGGAGGTCCATCCACAAACTCTTCTCCTGGAAAGAGAAACTCGCTTTTCTATTTTCTTGCACTGAACATATTTTTCCACTTTGTCTGGGGACTTCCAGGCAGGCAGTCATACAAGCGCAAAATATTCCCAGATGCACCTGCAATCAATGGGGCTGCAGCAAGGTCTCCCTCAGCAGATTTCCTTGCCAGCAGCGCTTAACATGCACTGTACCTGCCTGGCCTGCTAAAATCCCCTGCAATCCATGCTCCCCTCTCTTTGCCCTGAGTTTTGCTGCTGTTTTCCCCACTGCTGAGCTGATTCTGCCCTGTGGATTTTGGGGGTTTCACTGAACTGCAGCACCAGGCTCAGGACCCTGGTGGGTCTCACACACAAACCCATTGATTTGGAGCTCCAGATCAATGCCTGAGAGCAGCTTTTTGTGTAAAACCAATATGGATTCTTTCTTGCAATGGATTTTCCCATCAGGTTTGTGCTGGGCTGCTGAGTAAAACACAGCAAGGTGGTTTCTGCTCCCTGCCATGGTGTGCAGATTGATCTGTCCCAGGGTAAAAGGTACCAGGTGCTGCCATGGAGGCTGCAGACTTTTCTGTCACTTCAAGGTTTTAAGGGTTGGGTTTTTTTGGATCTGTCTTAAAAGAAATATGGATATTTTCCTATACCCTTAGTGAACAAAAAAAGGAAGAGGTCAAAGAGCCAAACAGTTTAGAAGGAATCTGCAGCAGTGTACATGACCAGACCCAGCAAGCCCAGAGAAGGGTCATTTCAGCCCTATCACTTTTACACTTGCTTAAAATTGTAAACACACTGCTTAAGTGTGCTGATTTCAGTACTTTGCTTTCTCTTCCTCAAATGAGAAAAATACAGGTGTTAGCAAAGACAACCTGAGGCACAGAACCCACTGTATACAAAACTACTCTGCTTGGAAGTTTTTTAATCAAGACTTTCTCCTGTAAGACCCCTAAGTCAGACAGAGAGAGTGACCCAAAAGCAGGACCCAGTTTAATGGCCTGACCCAGGGCCAGCTGACCTTTCCTCATCCCACTGCTTGGCCGGCCAACAGTTTCTTGGCATCAAAAAAGACTGAGCTGTGTTTAGCCACTTTTCATTTTCTCACTTGCACACTGTGTTTGGCCACTGAAGGACAGAACACACAGACCCGATGCCACAAAATTCCCCAGGGTATTCCCTCTCCTCAAGTGGAGAATTGCAGTGAATAGCAATGAGGTTCTTAGAGAAAGAAATCCTCCCTTCCTGTAAAGTACACAAAATCAGAAAGGACCATATTTTTTTTCTCTCCTACTCTGAAAATTATTTATAAGAATAGATTTACAAGAACAAACCCAGGTTTGCTCTAGAATGGAATATTTCAAGCCATGTTCAAGGTACTATTCACTATAACTTAGTAATTTTAGTGCATTCAACACTCTCTTTGAAACCAAAATAAAGAAAAAGCATATGAAATATGCTTAGAACTACTTGTATTTCCCTTATTAACAGCATATTTTCCATGCCTTATTTATCCTTTCTGCTGGCATATCTGCTGCAGACTTTGAATCAAAGTAAAGCTATACTCTTTTTATTGCCAATTCTGACTGGATCCCTGATAATAAACCATTAAAATGACAAGCAAGTAGATAAAACAAATGGAATCACTGATGCCCATCTATCACACTTCTTGACTATAATAAGCACATCTCTCCCTTTTCTCTCGTGTTGTACATCTGAAGAGGACTTTTTATTTTTTTAACACAGTCATAATTCAAAATTATCCTACTTAGGCATCAAATCACATCTTATACTACATTCTGCACAAAATTAGGTGAAGGCAGAACTGGTGCTCCTGTGGGTAAATGCTCATTCCGTTTCTCTGTTCCTGGACTATTTTAAGTTGCTCTAAGCCTAATGAAATTTAATGCTGAAATATTTCCTGTAAGAAATTAAATGTCCATCAAAACTATCAATTTTCAATATGAATTATTGGTCAGCTCTAGGGGAAGCTTCTGCATGGATCTGTGTTCCCTAGGGTCTGTACAGGCTTTATCTCAGCCCTGTCACCTGTACAGCCACAACCAGGTTTGCTTCTTCCAAATTTTGACCACATTATTGAAGCTGTCACATGAAAATCTCTTGCATCAAGCTAAGAGAAGCATTCAGTTTTTTTTATTGAGCATTGTCTCTCAAGCTGACAGTACCAGCCCTGTAGAACATGAACTCAACACCTCCCAAGCATCCTCCAGCTCTCCAGTCCCTTCAGCTTTTATTGTCAGAGAGAGTGGAACCCAAAACCACCAAAATGCAAAGCTTGAGCCCATCCAGGAGGCAGAAGTTACCACTTTGGAGAGCAGCCCTTGGGGGTCATCCCTAACATGGCATTTCTCTTCAATCCCACGGAAAATGAGGGCTTTCCACAGAATGCACCCACTGCAGATCTCAGTGCACTGCAGGCATCATAGCAAGCTGAGCCCTTGTGGGCTGCTCTTAGGAACACCCTATGGGACCCATTCCAGCTGTGGAACAAACAGATTTGCTTTTAAAATAACAGAAAAAAACCCACAAAAGAATTCACAATCTAAATTAGAACGTAAATTGATTTGCTTTGAAAGTTCTTAAAGTGTCACCCCTTGTACTGCCCCAGGAGTTTGGGCTGAATTCTCAGCTTCATAAAGGAACTCATCAAAGTAGCTTTTCATCAGCTGGGAGGTCTCAAACCTGGAGCAGTGAAGAGTGCAGGATATGCACACCCATTTTAGAATTTGCACCCCTGGCATTCATGTGCTGCCTTTGTTTCTCTTAGAGCAAAATCCCAGAAGTTAAACAAGATTGCTGAATTCTGATATTTCTCTGCAGAGAGATCGTATTTGTAGAACCTTCTAGTAATCATCTAGAGCTTGCAGAGTTTTGTTTAAAACCTGCTATCCCTTACAGTCCTGTGGACACTCCTCCTTTCTGCTGGTCATTTAGCAAGGATCATATTTGTATTTCTTGGCAAAACAAACCAAGGCACTCCCCCAGGCTGAGCTCAGGCTGTCTCAGCCCGAGGCTCTGCAGCAGCAGCAGGACCTGGGGCTGCTCCCCCTTGGCACTTCTGCTCCTGTTGCTCCTCCTAAGACACAGAATTTAGTGAAGCTGCCCCAAAGCTGCCCCAGCAGCCCCTTCCCACCCCCCAAACTCCAGTCAGGGCTTGGGGCAGCAGCAGCCCCAAGGCTGGCACTGCCTGGGGGTTCCCAGATGATCACTCTGATATTCAAAGATAAGTTTTGCTTTTAGCTATATGAATCCCCAAACCCTGGCAGACGTGTAATTATACAATGGCAGAATTAGGAAACATTTCAGCAGCTCAAAGGCACCTAAAAAGGGCTTTGGCTTCACCTCATCACATTTCAGTGGGCACTGGACAAGTCCAAAAGCCCTGCTGGATAAAAGCCCAGTAACTCCAGCTGTGGACCTCTGGAACAGACTGACCAGTCTGAAAACATAACACAGAAATGTTATCTATGCTTAAAATAAAAATTATAAAAAGGATTTGAAGCCAAAAACCTACTGCATATAAGAAGTCAATTAAAACATTCTGTTCAGAGTTCTACAAGACACCTTAATTCATCACACCTACCAAATAAAATCTGCTTGAACCTATTCCTGCTGTCCCTAAATCCAAAGGAAAGACACCCTCCAACCCAACTTCTGGCTTAACATTATAGAGAAATTAGGTTATACATGTTCTTGCCCCTTGAAAATATTGATTATCTTTGTTTACTTTCCTGTGGGAAAGTCCTGTCAGCATTACCAAAACTTATTTCAGAGAACAATCCTATGTTATAAAACAAAAACAGCTCATCATTCTTTAAAATGCTAAGTTTAGAGACATACATCCACTTTCCAGCTGCCAACAAGCCAGGGACACCATGGCTTGTGGTTACATTTAGGGTTAAGTGAAGACCTTGAAGAAAGATGGTAGAGACAACAGCCTGATAACTGCATCTGAAGTGCTCAGGATTATTTTAATCAGCTATAACAGTAAATCTGAAATTCCCTTAAACTGGGCTGTCCTTTGCCTCAGTTGCTCTTTTGCTTTGTGAACTTTCAGAGCTCACATCCTCCAGCTCTTCTCCACTGCCACAGAAACAAACAGGAGAAAATCTGAAATGTGAGACAAGCTCAGAGTGCAGAGCACTGCAGCAGATGGTTACAAAGAGACAGCAAAGCTTACATGAAAAGGAATTTAGAAGCAGAGAAAAAAGGTTCACTGCTGCTTCCATTCAAGGGGAAATGAGGGTTCCCCCCTCTCCTGAACATGCTGAGATCAATGTTCAGTTTGTTGGGACTCACAGAAGTGCTCAAAGGTGGCCTTGCTGCCTCTGTCATGGAACCAATTTACCATGAATATCACTCAGAGCTGCTTCCAGGCTTTGTCATTTCATAACTCAAGGTACAATTTAAGGGGAGTTGCAAATTAATGTGAGCAAGACCTTTAAAGTCAGCTTTATGGTTTCCAAAACAACTGATTTGTGAACTGGAGGGGGTAGGCAGGAGGGCACACGAGCAGTGGAGTTTATTGTGTCAGAATACTACAGAATATAGCTGGGATTCTTTTGCTGCTGCCTCCACAGGCATGAGAGCACCTGAGAATTCTCTCCACGAAGGCCATTTTGTTTTCTTGTATATTTTATCACTTTCACAGGTTTCAGACTGGTTTTCATCAGGAAGAGAGCTGCTCTCCCTAAGCTGCCTTTGAAATGCACACAAGGGAAATTATTCCCATTTCAGACCTGCTGACCCAAACAAGCTCGCCAGCAGCAAGCCTCATGTCCTGTGTGCCCTCACCTCCTCTCAATATGCTTTCAGTGCTTCCCAAGTCCCCCATTTGCCTGGCTGATATCCACCCACTGCCTCCCAAAGCAAGCAAGGATTGAGTTCTGCTGGATTCCCCCCTGGAGCAGCTTTAGTGTAGGTCTGTCACCTCCAGCTGGGGATTTTCACCAAACTTGGGGGAACTCTGTATTTCTGAAGGCTCTAAATTACTTTCAGCTTCAGTGGAAACTGGCCCTGGCTTGGAAAGTAATTAGCAGGGGGCTGATGAAGATGCACAAGCAGTCACACAGGTCTGCTGGCCACAGGTGTGCCTGTGCTGAGTGTGAAACAACATCTTGAATACTCAGTGCGGGTTTGGTCACTGCAATATCAGATATTGAGCCATCAGGGTTTCCAAAAGAGGCCATGGAGATGGTGAAGGGCCTGGAGGAGAGGCTGAGGGCACTGGGCTGGGTCAGCTGCAGCAGAGGGGCTGAGGGCAGAGCTCCCCAGGGCTGCAAGGGCAGCTCCGAGCTCTGCTCAGGCCAGGGCAGCCCCAGGAGGGGCTGGGGCTGGGCCAGGACAGGCTCAGGCTGCAGAGCAGGGCAAGGTTCTGCTGCCCCCAGAGGGGGCTGGCACTGCCCAGGCTGCCCAGGGAATGGGCACAGCCCCGAGGCTGCCGCAGCTCCAGGAGCCTTTGGGCACCAGGGATGGACAGGGGGGATTGTTGGGGGGTCTGGGCAGGGCCAGGGGCTGCATCCATCACCCTGGGGGGATTGTTGGGGGGTCTGGGCAGGGCCAGGGGCTGCATCCATCACCCTGGGGGGATTGTTGGGGGGTCTGGGCAGGGCCAGGGGCTGCATCCATCACCCTGGGGGGATTGTTGGGGGGTCTGGGCAGGGCCAGGGGCTGCATCCATCACCCTGGGGGGATTGTTGGGGGGTCTGGGCAGGGCCAGGGGCTGCATCCATCACCCTGGGGGGATTGTTGGGGGGTCTGGGCAGGGCCAGGGGCTGCATCCATCATCCTGGGGGGTCCCTTCCCACTCAGTTTATTCTGTGGTTCTGTGACGTTATATAAAATTAAAACCAAACAAACCACACCCTCCTAAAAGAAAAAAAAAAAAAAAAACAAACAAAAAACAACAACAAAAAAAACCTCAGCTTCAAAACCCTACAGCTTGCTGGGTCTCAGTCTGAATGTGAAGGATGTGAGGGTGTCTCTGATTCCATTACACAGGAGATTTGAAACCCACACAAGTGATACAGGAGATTTGAAACCCACACAAGTGATTTAGGAGCCTTTTGTTGAGTGTGACAGGGCTGTGCCTGCAGGCAAAGACAAGCCCAGTCTTCCCAGTGGAGGAAGCTCAGGAGATATTTGGATCTGGAGGGAAAGGCATCATAGCTAAGAACAGGGGGAGGATGACAGAAACTGGAAGTTGCAGACATATGGATAGAAAAAATGGCTTTTTTCTACCTAAATTTAAGTCTCAAACCATATTTGAGCTTTTACTTTTTATTTATTTCAACATTCTACTTATGAATGCAGTAATATAAAAGCAATTCAGCCTTAATTATAGTGGTTTAGCTGAGTTGCTATAATTTTCCTGTCCCTTAATTCTCCCCATGTTTATAACTATTAAAGAGCTTAGGCTCTGGTAAATTTTTTATTCTTCATAATTGCCAAGCCTGAGCAGAGCAATAAGAGCTCCATGCTTAGCATTTCCTCATGCAATCCAAAGTCACACTGTGCCAAATATCAGGCACTTGAAGCAAGTCCCAGTGGGTAGCAATGTATCTGCTTTAACTCATGGCACACGAGGTGTGGGATGTGGATTTTGGAGTCACCCACACACCTATTCATCCCCAGCCCACCCAGGGCCAGGCACTCTCTTAATGCTCCTATTTTTATCCTCTTGTTGCTCCTTTGTTCAGCATCACAACTCACTTTTTCTACATTTCTACTTTACTGGAACAATTCACACTGGGAAGCCAGGCCTGAGGAAGCCCTGCAAGCCCCCATGTCCCTGCAGAGGGGAAGGGTGGCAGTGCCAGGGAAGGGGAGAGAATCTAATCCTTTACTCAGCAGCTTTCTCCTCCCAGAAAAAGGGGGATATTCCACCACACTCTCACTCTCCTGTAAAGAAAACTCTTGTTTTCTCACAGGAAAACAAGCCACCCTTTTAGCAATAAAACATCCTAATTGTGGTAGCAGCAACCTGCAGATTTTACTTTAAACAGACAAACAATTGAAAAAATGCATTTCTTTTAAGGTGGGGGAAACCTTAGGCCACACACATAAGGGAGGGACTCAGGAAATTCTTTTAGATGTTGCAAGCTGCCAAATGAAAGGAAAAAGTCCCTAGCTGCACTTGAAAGATGGCTATTTCCTCAAAATTCCCATTTGATCACATAAAATGTGGCCAGTGGTGATGCAAACAAACATTCCTAAAAACCAATTCAAGGTTTTGTGAGCAGCCCAGCTGCCCCAGAGCACGAGGGAAGGCAAGTCCATGTGCATCTCTGTGGGATCACTGGAGCCCTCCCAGAACCCACCATCCAAATGGCTGCATCCTGCAGACACAGCCCCTGACCATTTTATTTTCCCTCCTTTCCTGTCCAACTTTAATTTTCAAAGGTTTTGCCCAGGGCCCTTTGCTGAACTCCATTGTTTTACACAATCAGAGCTGTCCTTTTTCAGAGGAGACTCCTCACTGTCTGCTCTGAGCCTGCCCAAGCTGCTTTTCCCTGCAAGATCCTCATCCCACGTCCCCCAGAACAAACCCTCAATGCACAGGCTGCCTGGGAAGTGCAGATTCCAAGGCCAGTAACCAAAGGCTTCCTCAGCAGGGCCCAAATCCCCAACTAACAGCTTGTCACAGCTTCAGTTTACAGAGTTTATAATTGTTTTGGGAGGTGCATTACAGAGAAATCAAAATGATAACAATTCTCCAAAAATTGCAGCGGGTTGTGCACAAAGATTAAACAGCTTGGTCCTATTCTCACTGGGAAACGGGAGGCTTAGCAAACATGGAATTAACATTTTTAATATTGTGAAGGGGAATTAATCAGCTGATAAATACTGGGGGTGGGAATCAAGAAATAACCTGATCAACAGCAGGTATTCTGCTGCTATCTGGAGGCTGAGGAGGGAAGGAGGATTGTGTTTGTGAAGGCTCAGCAGGGAGCAGAGCTGGCCTGGGAGGTTCAGCCAGCAAAGCAGTGACATGAGGGGTTCAAGGTGTGGCCAGGCAGTGCCCACAGCAGGAGCTCAGTGACCCCTCTGAGGGGATTTTGTCCAGGGGATGTGGTGCAGCAGGGACAGAGGCTGGGAATCCCACCTGGTCACTCACACACACACACAAAGAGGTGAGTGCAGCTTTCAGCGGTCTCAAACCCAGCCACTCACCCAAATGTTAATTACCCCCAGAGCACAGCACATACAGCACAGGCTTTGTTCCTTTTCACTTGAAAGCAAAGTAATTTCCAGGTGGTGTTGCCATCGTGCTTAATTTAGATTTTGTAACATCCTGGAAACCCTGACATGACGTGAATGATGGCTCTTAAAACATACTCCAAAGCTGCCTGAGAGCCTTCCACTAACTGTAAGAGGAAAAGGAAAACAGGCAGGGCATCATTTGCTCTCTTATCAACGATTTTATCATAAATTTACTTTTTTTTAAAAAAAGAGGTCACAAAAATAGCCCTGCATCACAACTAAATATTTGCAGTTAACACATGCAGATCTGGGTAACATGTTCATGCCACCCCTGAATAACCAACATAACTTCCAGAAACTTGCACCCATTCCTGAACAAAATCAGCACTGTTCATGTAGGATCAGTGCAATCTGCAGCCAAGGCTGGATGTGTCAGGGAGCTTCAGGTCCCAAAGGTCAGGTGTTGCCAATGCAGAGGCTGCAGCCCTATCACAGCTGGGCTGGAATTCCCTCCCAGCTCCTGAAGAAGTTTCACATTCTCTCCAAGCTCCCAAGGCTCCACCACCTGTGTTGGAAAGGTGGAGCAGCTCAGGAGACAGGAGCAGGAGAGGCAGACAGAAGCTGCAGGGGTGTGTGTACAACCCTGGCATGATGTCCAGCTGTGAGAACACTGCCTTCAGCACAGCAAAGTAACAGGAATTTACATTTCTGAGTGGTTAAGCTACAGCTGAATACTGAGCATCTGTGGGGCCAAGTCTTGTTGTCACAAACATTGTAGTGATCTGAGCAAAGCTGGGGGCAAGGAAGGCAGAAAGAGTGCTGAGCTCTCCTCAAGTCACCCACAAACATTCCATTCCTACAATGCTCCACTGCAAGCTGACAAATCCAGCTCCCTGGGCACTGGTATTTTATTAACCTTTTAAATTATCTAAATGTTTGCAAAAATTGTTGTCATTTTGCCACATGCTTCCTTTTTCACTTGAGCTTCATAATGCAGAAGTGACAAGAAGTGGGAAGAAAGGTTAGAAAAGCCAACCAATCCCAGTCTGGAGTACAATTATCACAGTACTTCAGTTTCACAGGGCAGTTCTGGCTTAGTAAACATAATGATAGCTTTACTCCGAGGGATAAATGAGAGGGCATTCATTTGCATTACTAACACACCTTGACAAAGGTTCCAAGATCAAAGACAAGCTGTCAGCATAATTGTAAAATAACACTTTTCCCCATTTTAATTACTTGAAATAGCTTTTCTGTATTATTAATAACATTTTCCACCATTAGAGCAAAAGTTGATTAAAGGCACTGCTCTGTGCACAAACACAGAGGAGGTTTGCATAACGTGGGAATGACTTAGAGATGAGTTTGGAGCACACTCTCAAGCACAGGGTGGCACGGTGGGGGTCTCCTGTGCACCAGGAGTTGGGCTGGATGGTCCTGGTGGGCTCCTTCCAACCCAGGACATTTTGTGATTCTGTGTTTGGATTGAAAACACAGAACAAAGCTAAACAAATGTGCTCCCTTCAAACCCAGCCATATCCAGGCAGTGTGAAGCAAGACTCGGCTCCCTCTGAGAAGTTCCCAGCCCCAAGAGGCAGCTGCTGTGAACCCAGGCTGAAAGCCCTGCCAGGCAAGCAAAAAGAAAAGATTCATGCCCACCAAACCCCTCATCTGAGAGCAGATCCCTCCTCACAGAAGGAATTAGTTCTGTTAGGAAGGAATTGTTCCCTGGCAGGGTGGGCAGGCCCTGGATCCCTGGCAGTGCCCAAGGCCAGGCTGGACACTGGGGCTGGAGCAGCCTGGGGCAGTGGGAGGTGTCCCTGCCATGGCAGGGGTGGCACTGGGTGGAATTTAAGGTCCCTTCCAGCCCAAACCATGCTGTGAAGAAACTCTGTGATCTCAAGTCTGATACAGTGCCCCCTAAGCCTCTCTCCAGCACTTTCAGGGCATTCTGGAGGAGTCCCCACATGCAGCTGCTTTAGCCACAGCAGGTGATTGGCATCCCCCAGACATCCCATTGCTCATTTTCCCACCTCACAATCTTACACTTCATGCCCAGAACAAGGACACCACAGAAGAAAAGCCCTGACCATCAGGGTTACACAGCCCTGGCCAGCAGGGTTACACAGCCCTGGCCAGCAGGGTTACACAGCCCTGGGCATCAGGGTTACACACCCTAGGCCATCAGGGTTACACAGCCCTGGCCATCAGGGTTACACAGCCCTGGCCATCAGGGTTACACAGCCCTGGCCAGCAGGGTTACACAGCCCTGACCAGCAGGGTTACACAGCCCTGGGCATCAGGGTTACACAGCCTAGGCCATCAGGGTTACACAGCCCTGACCAGCAGGGTTACACAGCCCTGACCAGCAGGGTTACACAGCCCTGGCCAGCAGGGTTACACAGCCCTGACCAGCAGAGTTACACAGCCCTGGGCATCAGGGTTACACAGCCTAGGCCATCAGGGTTACACAGCCCTGACCAGCAGGGTTACACACACTAGGCCAGCAGGGTTACACAGCCCTGACCATCAGGGTTACACACACTAGGCCAGCAGGGTTACACAGCCCTGGCCATCAGGGTTACACAGCCCTGGCCAGCAGGGTTACACAGCCCTGGGCATCAGGGTTACACAGCCCTGGCCATCAGGGTTACACAGCCCTGGCCAGCAGGGTTACACACACTAGGCCAGCAGGGTTACACAGCCCTGGCCATCAGGGTTACACACACTAGGCCAGCAGGGTTACACAGCCCTGGCCATCAGGGTTACACAGCCCTGGCCAGCAGGGTTACACAGCCCTGACCAGCAGAGTTACACAGCCCTGGGCATCAGGGTTACACAGCCTAGGCCATCAGGGTTACACAGCCCTGACCAGCAGGGTTACACAGCCCTGGCCAGCAGGGTTACACAGCCCTGACCATCAGGGTTACACAGCCCTGGCCATCAGGGTTACACAGCCCTGGGCATCAGGGTTACACACACTAGGCCATCAGGGTTACACAGCCCTGGCCATCAGGGTTACACAGCCTAGGCCATCAGGGTTACACAGCCCTGGCCATCAGGGTTACACAGCCCTGGCCATCAGGGTTACACAGCCTAGGCCATCAGGGTTACACAGCCCTGGCTGTACAAAAGCAAGTGACATCCTGCTCTTGCACTCCCCCAGTATTGCTGATGCATGAGTGTAACAAAATAATCACCACAAAAGTACCCACTGCTGTAATAATTCTTCTCAGTTTGATGTGTCCTTCTCTCCAAGAGAATGCCTTGCATTTGAGGCTTGAAGGATTAAGTGATTTAATAGGTTTTTGCATCCCTATCTTCCATGACTTCCCTTTGATAGCTCTGGTCCAGCCTCCACACTCACTGAGCCATTTCTGCAGATGATTAGCTCTCTGAATACATTTTGCATTGTTTGATTGTATTTAATAGAGGAATACTGTAGTACAAGACTAAAAACAAATTAATTTACAATAGATAAACTTTTATGGTCGCATTTAAAAAAAAGTAAACAAAAACTCAATTTGCTTTACATGTGAACAACCTAGATGTTTTTCCAAGAGATGAACAAACTGCAGGCATTCCATAGTCCCCAAAGCAGTGACCACAACAGCTCACCAGTGTTAGACTTGTCATTTGTTCCAGAGCACACACAGCAAGTTACAAACTTCCCTCAGTACTGAGTGTGGTGATTACACTGATTTTTCCCAAGCTGCCCTGCCCTGTGCTGGAAAGTGCTGGCACACTGCAGTTTCTCTGTGGAGAAGCATCATCACTCCATCAGCTCATTAGCAGCCCAGCAGAGAGGATGCTCTTGGAGTGCTTGTGTAGTTTCCTGCTAAATAGGGATACAGCCCATGAGTAACACAAACATTTTGTAAAAAATCAAACCAGCAAACAAACAAACAAAATATTAACATTCTGTGATTCTCTAATTTCAGTTGTTGGACACCTCTGCAGCCCAAGCAGGGCCAGCCTGTGGCTTGCCACACCTGGGAGAGCTCTGGGTATGTGTGCTCTGACTGTTCCTGTGTCTGATTTACATTCAATGGAAAACCATTCCCATGAAAGTCACTTCAGCAGTACACTCAGCCTCTAAAGCACAGCCCCTGAGGCAGGCCAGGTACACTGCAGGACACTCTCCCTCCACCCCTCCCTGAGCTACAACTGCACTGCACACAAATGCCTTCCAAAAAACTCCTCCTATCAACATGAAAAGAGTCTGAGATCCCAATAAGCAAAATACCCCTTCTCTGAGAGGTTAAGATGCCTCTTACTGGAGGAAAATTGGGTACCTGGCAATCTTAGAATGCTTTAGGAAGCTGGGATTGTATTTATTTCCCATCTGTGTGAGGGAGGGAAAAGAGCTCTTCAAAAATAGTTTGTTGCTCAATATGGTCTTTTGCAGGCCTTTAACTTTTTTTGTTATTCATTGAAATTTATAAGGGAGAGCTGAGAGTCACAAATGGAAAAGAGATTTGACTGGCAGCTACAACTTCAATTTCTATGAGAAATCTCCCTGGAAAACAGACTTATTTTATCTTGGCCTCACCTTCCAGGAACAAAACCATGACAGTTACACTCACTGTTCTCTTGTGTACCCATCCTCACACTGGAAATTACAACTGAATTACAAAACAGATTGTCTGATACTCATGAAAATAAAATTCATAGTCCACTCCACTCCAGCTAATTAATTTTCTTCAAACCACATCCCAGAGTGATCAAATGAGACATGAGCTCTTTCATGAGAAGAAAATCCCACTGGAGTTCCTGAACATCAAATGTAACAAACACCAGCGTTCCAACATTTGCATCACCATGTTTGAACCCCCATGTTTGCATATGTAAGCATCCATTTGCATGCGAGCACTATGTTTTATTAATAGTGATTAATATTAATATTCCAAGGTGGAAATGAGTTCTGAATTGATGCAAAACAGGCTCATGCCACGAGACAAAAGCAGATTGCTCATGGTTAAGGTCACCATGAGAAGAGGACACGTGTGAGCACACTAAAAACAAAGCAAAGCACCACGATCCTGCTCCCAGCACTTACTGCTCACAACAGCACCGCTGTGAAGCTCTCCAGCACAGCCCTTCTTTTGTCTGCCTGGCCCTGGGAACCCTTTTGCACATTTTCATATAGTTCATATTAAAAATGAGAACTTTAGCTTCCCTCATGAGACCAGCTCCAGAGCTATTTTCCCTAAATAATGGCCATCTGTTCGGAATGACCTCCCCAAACAACTCGCTTTGTTAACGGCAACTTTGCTGCAGTTAATTCACCGGTGGGGATTGCTCCAGCCAACTTTCCACGGGCCTCTATTGTTATGAAAACCTATTATCAAGCAATTAAATGACAGCAAGACCGCAATAAAGTACAACAGTTTCACTTGTAGCATTATCCTGGGTGCTGATGTTAATGAAAGGCTATCGCACCCCTGACTGCAATTCCGAAATTCTGCCAGACAGGAGAAAACTCCAGTCAGCAGCAATTTCCACTCTTAATGGTCTGAGCAATTACAATCCTTGCCTAAGCCCCTCCCCAGTATTTCACCCCAAATTAAATTAAGGACAGCTCTGAGGTGATCTCTCTGCTGGAGGCAGGCCCAAAGGACACAAAGCCCTGCTTTCCCAAAGCTCGGCCCATGCGGGAAGGAGTTTACTTCCCTGTCACACAGGTGAACCTCACAGAGGAGCAGCCACAATCCCTCCTCCTCTGTGTAAATGAAACAATAAACCAGCCTTCTGAATTCTCTACTCTGAATTTGTCTCAGTAGAAAATAATGAAGCTGAATTGCCCTTAAAGTGCCCCTCTGGCAGGCTGCACTTCTGGCATGACACCTTTCCTTTCCTTTTCTCATTTCTAGAGCTAAACATAAACTTAAATAAACCTCTTTGAGAAATGAGATGTACATAATTGCCATGAATACCACAAGGTGTCTAGACCATTTCCCCTTTCTAAATTACACTGGGTCTGAAATGTATACAATCACCATTTTGTATTTCTGATATAAAACAGAACAGTAGGTCTTGAAACGAGTTATGGGTTTTTCTCCCCACCATGAAAGTACAAATCTGTGTTGACATGAAGTAGTGCTTTCCCTACTGCTGAGAGGATCCAAGTGCAGTCATGCTGCTTGGCATGGATTCAGCGAATATGCATTTCCAGTTCCCCTGCCCTGACAGAAGGCAGTATATTTACCAGCCTGCGTGTGCAGTTAGGCTAAAGTGTTGTTTTTCACTGGGACTCATAACCTCTCCTCTTTGGAATATTTATTTTCGTCCTAAGATGCCATAGGGAAACTTTATACAACTTACTATATCACTTCTCCATCAAAACTACACCCAGGTTTCTTCCAGGTAGCTGGCCAAAACAACTGGGTGGGAAAGCTCTACAACAGAAATCACTGCATGAGAGAGAATATGAATGAATTCTTTGTTCATAAGAAATTTTAGATTGTTTTATAATTCAGCTTTTATAATCCTGACATTAATTTTATCAGGCAGAAGTGTTTCACTCAATCTAATTACAGGAACAACCTGCAAGTACAGTGTCCCAGGAAGGGCCCTTCAAATGGAGATGCTTTCCAAACTAAACAATAAACATAGGATTCAGCTATCTCACCTCTTAGAGGAGATGGAATTGATTTTGCTGTTTTCTAGGGAAAAGCCACAGCAACTGCCAAGCAGGAGGGACAGTGTTGGCTGTCCCTCCAAACCCACTCCCCTTTGCCATGCAGGGACAGAATCTCTCTTCTTTCCTCTGGGTCCACAATCCAAGCCAGAAATAGGAAGAACTAATGTGGTTCTTAATCCTCCTCACTATCCTTCACATAAAATATCTTCAACTAGAATTATACAACAGAAACTTTATCCTTAAAAATTGGAAAAAAGCAGAAGAGAACCTCATAACATATAGGAATGTTCGCTGTGCACTGAGAAAAAGAAACAGGAAAATAATATATTAATCTAATAACACAGATAGGATTGTTTCTTGGAAGAACATTGATAATAAAGCAGCAGAGGAGAGTTTTGTTCTGTAAAACAAGTTGTGCTCACATGAGAGAGACCTGAACATCACTCATGCTGCTGAGAGAAAACCTGTATTTCTCAGCTCCCTCACGAATGACAATTTCATCTCTCCCAACTTTCTGTTGTCAAGCAAAAGAAATATGGTGTAGACTTGTATAACAGCCAAACAACTGACATTTACTTTTGGTAGTCCCTCCAAAGTTGTGCACTTTCAAAACCAATATTTTTGACTAATAACCTTTCTGTTTCTCATCATAGCATTTGTTTGGATCTCTTTCTGAGTCCTGGCTTATTGGAAATACCTTACTAGAGTGATTGTGTCCTTGACAAACACAGTGTGATATGGTGCCTCTCCTCTTGACACCGCTGATATTTCCCAGCACACAGGAGAGCAATGGAACAGAGCTGAGGGTTTCCCAGGAGCTCCCAAGAGAGAGTTTTGCCCTTGAGTGTTATCCCAGTGAGCTTTGCCTGTGTGCAAAGCCAAACCATGCACTGAAGGACATTTCTGAAGCTGCACAAAGGGGGTTTTACCCCTTCATGCAATGGCCTGTCTGTAGCAGATCTGGATTCTGGGGTTTGTTTAAAAGGGGATCAGAGATGTTCCCCTCACCCCCTTCAGTGCTGTCTTTGCTCTTCGCGTCTCAACCTCACTGTGGAGTGGGATTTGAAGCAGAAGTTCTTTTGTTCCTGCTGTGCACAGCTGTCCCTCTCAGCATTTCCTGGCCCAGGTCCCTGGGCATCCCTGGCCTTCATCCCCCCCTACTTATACCGAGTATCCAGGATCTTCCCTCCAGGAGCTCCCTTCTGGTCTCTCTTCTTTCCAAGACCACTTCTCACTTTGGGAACATTCCATTTTCAGGCCCTGCTCTGCTTTCCAGAGCCCCAAGGCCTCAGTTCTCCCTCTGCAGTCTGTGTACAAAAGCCCAATCAGTAAGTCTGGCTTAGGTCTCCCTGGAGGATTTGGGATGTGCCCCTTGTCTAATCCAGGCATTGTAAGACTTTACAGCTGTCCTGTAGCAGGCTGAAAGGCAGAGGCCACCTGTGAGTGCACAATTTGTCCCACTTACAACACTTTGGTATGAATTTATTAAAATATATGATGAATAGTCAGCAGAAATTCCTGATTAGACCCTAATCACAGAGTTCCAGCCAGAGCACAAGCACAGGTACTGCACTCCTGATTGAACCTGCAGGCAAAGCAGGCTCTGCAGGAGCCCTGCAGCACACTGAGGGCTCTCCTCACACATGTGTCCCTGTGAACACAGAGCCTGACCCGTGCTGGCCAAGCCATTTGTGTTCTGGGGCACTGACACCCCTGAGAGGGGCTGCAGTGGGGGTGAAACGCCGTATCTGGATTCTTTTTTTGATATTGAACTTCCATTGGAAACGACAGCCCCAGCCAGGGGGATGGCAGGGGAGAGCAGCACACAAACACAAACGAGATGATTAAAAATGTGGAGGTGGATGCTGAGAATATACAAATCAGAGCACTGGCTTTGCTCTTGTATCAGCACAAAACCTGACTGGCCCAAGGGAACTCGGTATGGCTGAACCTACATAAATAATGAGCTGTGAAATCAAGCCTTGAATAGCAAATAATGCACTTCATGATAGTGCTCATTTCATAATATTGCTGTACTACCTGCCTTCTGCATTAGCCTGCCTTAGAGTCAGGGGTGAGATGAGTACACAGCTGATAACCAGCTCATCAGTGGTTACATTAAAACACATCAAATTAGGCTCTGCAGTAAAGGTGGGGAAGCTTGCAAATAAGAATTTTTTTTTTTTAGATCATACTAATGATTTTTTTAAAATAGCTTTTGAGACATCTACTCACTTGATTCACCTCTAAAGGCAGGGGGGAGGCAGGGATGGTTTTCCTGTCCCCCCACCGAGTGACAGTGAGCCGAGCTGATTGCTGCACACATCATTTGACATCCTGCAAACACTACGAGCAGCAAAGGCAGACAGAAACGTTCTCAACACTTGTCACATTCCCTGATTGGTTCTCACTGAGCTGTTTGGCATGGAAATGTGGGGAGAGATGGAGCTCTGAGAGACGGAGCGCAGGGAGAGCGCCTGCGACAGCGTCATCTCCTTATTAGCGACTCTGGATTGGGAAACTGAGACAGGGAAATGCATCACCGTGACACTTCTGCTATTGCCTGTTACACAAATAAAGAGGAAGTTCATCATTAAATCCCAATTAAGTATGCCTTCATGGCTGTACTAAAATCCATTCATTTTCCAGGAAGCACGCAAGCACACACAGCTTCAAAGTGGCTGCAGCCCCAGCACAGACCCCAAGCTCAGCACAGCCCAGATTGCTCTGCCAGGCAGGGATAAACACAGAGAGCCCCTGTGCCTTCAGCCTCCAGAAACTGCTTATCACAAACAGGATAAGCACATAGGCAGGCAGCGAGCTGGACCAGAAACTTCCATCCAAAAATGATTATGAAACACTTAAAATCTAAAGCAGCAAAGAATGCAAACAAAAAGAAGATTGAATTGCCCTAGGAGGCTCAAAAGAAGGCCATGCTTGATTGGATTCAGATTTGATTGAGATTCGCCCTCATTCATTAAAAAGTTTGAAGATGTTGAGTGAAAAATTAACTCTCGAGTTGCAGAGCAGGGTACAGAGGAGCCATTTCTCACAGGCTGGATTTCCCACACAGCTTTACTTACAAACCCATACCTGAACTCCTACGGCTACATAGGCACTCACAACCCACACATTAGCAAGCCACATTTGTTTTAGGAAATAAAGACACTCATTCAGGCAGCTGCCAAAGCCCCCAGCACCCTGCGTGTATGCACACACATCTCCAGCCCACAGCACTCCCAACACTGACATTCATCCCACTGTTGAACTAACATCCATGCAACTATTTATTTAAATACAGGTTAGTAAAAAATTGGTATAAAATCGTACAGTTTATGACTATATGACTTCAGCAGGGCTGGCATTTATGCTTAAATTAAGTCCTGCACTCTGTATCCTGTAACTCACATGAAGTAGAGAAGAATTATTATCTCCATGCCCTTCATAAATGGGAAACTGAGGTAAGGGAAGGTTGAGTGACTCGCTCAAGAACACCTGAAAGGTTAGAAGTGATGCTGTTGTGAGGGATGAGTAGGAGAGTGGCTGAATAACTCCTTGTTTAAAGCCTGAAGTACGTTTACTGAAACTGAGTAAAAATAGGCTTTGCTTTTAAAATGGCTCGTTGGAATTTTTCAGCATTGTGTGATTCTTTTCCCTTGCCCTCCACCAGCAGCAAAGTTCACACACATGAAAGCAATATTTAGCATTGAAACCTTTAAAAGTTATTCTGGTCCCAGTGATGTTGACCTAAATTTAGAACAAATTCAAGGGTGAGCTTTATCCTGTAACCTCCCCATGTTCCACCAGCCCCTCGTGCTCAGGCTCACAGCATCACCTTTCAGGAAGGAGGCCCTAAAGAACATCAGCACCTTGCCCAGCCCAGGGCAAGCCCTATCCCCACAATTCCACCCTCAACACAAGCAAGTCAGCAGCACAAATCTGCCTTCAAAGTACAAATTCCTTGTGTTTGTGCCTAGATGTTTCTTCAATACATCAGTTCACTTACTTAAGGTATCCATCCCAATCAAGGCAGGATAGACCATCCAAGAGCAGTCAGGCTCTGGGTACTGAAAAGATCGTACATATGCAGCAGAAAAACTAATTAAACTTGAAGCCAAGAAAACTCCAGGCATTTCCCATTGTCCAGTATGCACAAAAGGGAGTGACTCAAAGAAGAACTTGCAGTTTCTTTTTGAGCACAAACAAGAGATGCTCCTGAGCTGGAGGAAGCAGGGTCACAGGGAGCTGCATCACAGCTATAAATAATTCTTATTTTAAGGCTGCAGTTAAATGAAAACAGAAAATACAACTGACAGCACCTATGCTTCTTGTCTTTCTCTATATTCTCTTACAGTTGACCTTGAGAATATTTTATATTAGCCTAAGGGTGGAAAGAAATGTTCTTCCTCACTGCAATCGTTTAATAATAGCTTGTCCTCCTTCTGCTCAATATGCAAGCAGACACTGCTTTTGTCAAGCCTTCGGCAGGTGCTTTGTTCCCGCTGAGCTGGTGCCCGAAGCTCAGGGAGTGCCCTGCCCGTCTGGGCTCCAGTTGCAGCAAGCGGCAGTGCCACAGCACGGGCTGAGCAGGGACAATGCTCTGCCACTCAGCACAACTCCAACTTACAGAGCCACCTCTGCCTGGGGATCCTGCCCCTCAACCGGGGGAAACCCAACCCCAAACACCATTAAAGTCAAACCACAATGTGAATTTTGATTCAACGGGGGTTTCGTCAAGAAAAAGCGTCTGCCAGCAGTTGGGCGATGGGGTGAAATCAGATTGTTAAATGTGTTTTGTTGCCGTTTGGGAGCGCTCCGGTCTGACGGTGTCACTGGTGCCTGATGGAGGCAGGAGGAGGCTCGGGCTGTCCCCGCCGAGCCCTGGAGCCGCAGTGCCCTCTCCCGAGCTCGGCAGGCAGCGGGACCCGGCTGCTTTTGGGAGTGGATCCCTGCACGGGCAGAGCCGCCCCCACAGCGGGGCTGGGAGGCTGGGCCGGGCCGGGCCGGGCCGGGCTGGGCTGGGCTGGGCTGGCTCTGCTCTGCTCTGCTCAGGGACCGTGCGCCGGGGACGCCTCCACGGGGTGGGACAGGACAGGGAGGATGTCCCTCGTTCCCTTCTTGAAAACACCTTTAAAACAAGGCGAAATGGGCAATCGGCAGGAAAGCGCTGCCCCGGAGTGGGACTGCCGCAGGCTGGAGGAGCGGCCGGGGAAGGGACCGGGAACGGTGACCACAGCCAGAGGCACAGCCCGGCCACAGCAAGGCCACAGACACCGCCCCGGCCACAGCCACAGCCACAGCCCCAGCCCCGGCCACAGCCACAGCCCCACCACAGCCACAGCCACAGCACAGCCACAGCCCGGCCACAGCCACAGCCCCACCACAGCCACAATCACAGCACAGCCACAGCCCGGCCACAGCCACAGCCCCACCACAGCCACAGTCACAGCACAGCCACAGCCCGGCCACAGCCACAGTCACAGCACAGCCACAGCCCGGCCACAGCCACAGCCCAGCCACAGCCACACCACAGCCACACCACAGCCACACCACAGCCACAGCCACAGCCACAGCACAGCCACAGCCACAGCCACAGCCCGGCCACAGCCCCGCCACAGCCACAGCCCGACCACAGCCACAGCCACAGCACAGCCACAGCCACAGCCCGGCCACAGCCCCGCCACAGCCACAGCCCCACCACAGCCACAGCCACAGCCCCACCACAGCCACAGCCCCACCACAGCCACAGCCCCACCACAGCCACAGCCACAGCCCAGCCACAGCCACAGCCCCACCACAGCCACAGCCACAGCCACAGCCCGGCCACAGACACAGCCACAGCCCGGCCACAGCCAAAGCCCCACCACAGCCACAGTCACAGCACAAGCCACAGCCCGGCCACAGCCACAGTCACAGCACAGCCACAGCCACAGCCACAGCCACAGCCACAGCACAGCCACAGCCCCAGACACAGCCACAGCCCGGCCACAGCCACAGCACAGCCACAGCCACAGCACAGCCACAGCCACAGCCACAGCACAGCCACAGCCACAGCCACAGCCCAGCCACAGCCACAGCACAGCCACAGCCACGCCACAGCCACAGCCCCACCACAGCCACAGTCACAGCACAGCCACAGCCCCACCACAGCCACAGTCACAGCACAGCCACAGCCACAGCACAGCCACAGCCCCACCACAGCCACAGCCACAGCCACAGCCCCACCATAGCCACAGCCACAGCCCCACCACAGCCACAGCCCGGCCACAGCCACAGCCACAGCCCGGCCACAGACACAGCCCCAGACACAGCTCGGCATTTCTCCAGCCGAGCAGCCGCAGGGGCAGCTTTAGGATCGCTCTCCCAGCAGTGCAAGGGGGTAAAGGCCATGGGCAGTGCCCACAGTGCCCGCCCTGGCCCCAAACAGCCAGCGGGCACACCCGGCTGCGGGCACACCCGGCTGCGGGCACACCCGGCAGCGGGCACCGGGCCTGGTGGTGGAGCCCCTGCAGCCACAAAGCAGCCCAGGGCAGGAGCCTGCATGCCAACTGGATATTTCCCTTAAAAACCATTGCAGCCATCTAGGAGCCTAAATATAGGCTTCCTTTTCAATAAAGCTAGTTAAAAACTAGTTATCTTAGTTTTTTCTATGATAACATAGTCTCTTGAAATATTTTTTCCTTCTTTTCTCTGTTCACATTCTCTCTTCCCAGCCCCTCTCATTTGGGTTCCTGATGTCGGCTCCAGCCCTGCTTTACAAGATGATTTCTATTGAAATGGTGACAAATTCTTTCCCATCTTTCTTCCAGGGAGTCATGAGGACACAGAGATGCCATGCAGTTCAGTTTCAGAGGACAGTGAGTTTAAGGGACATTTAAAAACCCGGTTTCATTTCTTTATCCTCATGCTTAGCACTGCAATTTTCCTCTGCTGATACACCATAAATCAGTGATGCACACTGTGACTTTATTTAGACAGAACTCATGAGTCATGAGGAACATGATGACGATGAACCAACTTTTGGGCAAGTCTTTGCTGTGGCTCTCACACCAAGGAGTTCAAGAGCTTTCAAATGACACAATTGTTAAGGCTGGAAAAGACCTCCAAGACCATCCAGTGACTGATTCCCACCTTGTCCCCAGCCTAGAGCACTGTGTGCCATGTCCAGGTGTTCCTTGGACACCTCCAGGGATGGGGACTCCAAACCTCCCTGAGCAGCCCCTCCCTGCCAATGTAGCATTAAAAGGATTTCTGCACATTTATGTATCATGTTAGCAAACCACAACTCCTTGCTTAATTTAATATTTGCTGTTACCAAAATAACATCCAGATATTTCAGCCTTGATGCTCACAGCAGCCACCCTTCTCCATGATGCTTTCCTCTCATACATTTATATACATCAGTTCCTCCCTTACCTGTTTAAACTGAACTTAAATGAGCACTGCTGTAAAGTTTAGCAACAGCAAGAACTTCAACTACCAGAGCACCTTTTCATGCCAAAACATCTGTGTTTGTGCACCAGCAACAATGATTAATGTCAACAGGGCTCTGGGAATTGTGTTTGTTAATTAACTGCTGCTGTAGAGCTTGCAGGCAGAGTACAAAACATGACATTCCTACAGGGTGTACACAAATACTTATTATTTTCTTTATGCAAAAAATCCCAATGGAAGACTTATTGTTTGGGTTTGTTTCAGTTAACAGATGAAACAGTTACACTTCCTGTGGGGTATTTTACAGGAGGGTCTCCACCAGCAGAACGCTGGAGAAGATGAACAAAGAAGGAGGTTGGGTTTCTGTACTTTATCTAGGTTAGGTCACCGCTGGAGAAAGGCAGTGCCTGCTCTAAAGGCAAGTGTGATAAATTCCTGGAGGGGATTATATGATACAGCTTTCTGTGATAGCACGAGATTGAACTCACCAACCCAAAAAGGCCTCTCTGCTCTTCTCTTGCTAAAATGCTTCTTCCCAGGCACTGCTTATCAGCACCAGGTGCACAAGGAGAGTCTGGAGTGACTCTTTAGGCAGGTGATGCTGACAGGAGCCAGGACAGGCAGCATCCTTTGGGGCTCCACCTGAATCAGCTGCTGCCGACAGAGCTGTCTGCTGCTCTGCAGAGCAGAGCCCTGTGCACACCCAGCTGATGGGAGAGCAGGCACAGCTCCATGGCTGAGCTCTGCACTCCAAACAAACCCCCTGAAATATTCCCCAGCCAGGAGCTGATCCATAGCCACAGCCTCTCCCTGCGCTCACTGCAGAGCCCTGCTTGCCATCCTGGGCCCTGGGATGCTGCTGTAATTGACTCCATCCATTACCTTAAAGTGTTCTCCTGTTTATCCTGCCTTTATCACATCGAGCCACTGTAAAAATCTCTTCTGGTTTACATCTTCCCTGTGCTTTCAGCAATGCTATTACTCCTATAATAAGCTTAATGAGGACACTGAGTGGAAGAGTCTTCACATAAATCATCGCAAGAGAAAATGCTCCAGAGATGCAAACAGCAATGTCACACTGCCCTCTGTTGAAATTAAAGACACTAAAGTAATTTGGAAACTTCTTATTTCTAAGGACTAGAGGTTAATTATTTAATATTTTTTAACTGCAACATTTCTTTCCAGCCATTAGAGAAGGTGATTATTTTTTTCCACGGATTACAACATACATATTGAGCTAAGTGTAATGAGCTGTCAGAGAGAGAAATCCTTACATCCCTGCAGTCAGGGGGGCGGCAGGAGGGCCTGCAAATTCTGAACCTGAACAATCCTTTCAAAGCTCAAGACTAATCAAAATAAACGGAGCCTTTTTAGCACCTGAGTCATCAAACCCAGCCTAAAGCCAGGCTGGCTCTCACCAAACCCCATCCATTGTCACAGGGCCACTTCCTGCCACAACCTGTGGCAGCCACTCTGTCCTTCAGAAACATTCCTGCAGGGAATGCTTCTCCCTCAGTTAAAGGAGTGGCACTCCGGGAGGATGTGCTGAGAGTCTGCAGGAACCACTGAAATTTGCCCTCTGTGCTGCACAGGACTCTCCTGCTGCACAGCTCATCGTGTCTCTGCATGTAGTGAGAGTCCTATGGATTGGATAAGTGGGTCCTAGTTGCTCTAAATGAGCCACAGCTGTGGAGTCCTTAGTTGGGCAGCAGCTGTGGCTTGCAAAGATAACTGGGATAAAAGGGGATGGGTCTAGAACCTAGGAGGAGTCCCTGTGAAGCTGTGAGGAACTGCACAGCGGAGAGGAGCTACATGGTAGAAAACCAGCTAGAAGGTATGGACTTTAAGAATATAACAACACCAGTATGGGGCTCTAGAAATATGAAATACAATAAGATAACAACAATACTCCTTACCTGCTGTCTCAACTTCACCATTAACACTTTTCAGGTTTTGATCAAGGATGGATATATGAGATTTCATGTTAGCCAAATAAGCCTGGTATTTCTGGACGTCTGCTTGAAGGGACGATTTCACAGTTCGTAGTGTTACTCTACGATCCTAGGAAATGGGTGAAAAGAACAACCACTCTTAGGTAAATATAAAATAATGACTTCACTTTCCAGATAAGACAGTAGAGTAATTGATCAATATCAATAGCACAAATATAGAACTAAAGAACTTTAATAATTTAAGATAACTGGGATAAAAGGGGGTGGGTCAAGAGCCCAGGAGGAGCCCCTGTGAAGCTATGAGGAACTGCACAGCGGAGAAGAGCTACATGGTAGAAACCAGCTAGAAGGTATGGACTTTAAGAATATCATAACAAGAGTATGGGACTCTAGAAATATGAAATACAATAAGATAACAACAATATCTGCAGTGTGTTAAAAGCATAAAATACAAATTGTTCTTCTTCTGTATTTATCAGGTTGTGCCATATGTCATGCTTTAAAAGTCCCAGGTGACATCCCATGATTACAGCACAAGGTTTTTGACAGGCACAGACCCACACTGCAATCAGCCCTCTTTGCTTTGTGCACATTGCCCCAGAAATGGGTCAGGGTCAATGATCAATACCCTGTGTGCAGCAAGTCTGTCCTTAGGTACAGGAGGAAAATTAGACTCTGGGAGAAACAAGTCTGTTTTCTGACCCTGTCCACCTTGAAGTCACCCTTAGTGGGGTGGAATTTGGGGAGAACACCTTTTGGAATGACTGGCAGGAGGCCATTGCAGAGAGTGGGAAGGTGCTGGAAGGAGCAGCTCGTGGCATGCTCAGAGTTGGGCAGGGCCGGCAGAGCAGAGCTGCCAGCACAGCCTGTCCTGCACTGTCTGTCCTCCTGGGGCCAGGAACAGCCTCAGCTGCAGAGAGAGGAAAGGAGAGCAGCTCTGCACTGGCATCTGGCTCAGGAGGAGCACAAAGGACTGGTGTAATTCAATCGTGTGCTTTGACTGCCAGCAACAGCACAGAGCCCTCCTGAGACCCCCACCCAGAGCCAGCATGGAGCCTGAGCTGAGGCACATCCATCCTGATTGCCTGAATGCACATTTTTATCGTGTGGGTGACATTCACAAAGGCAAAGGCAAACAAGGCTCTTCAGAATGCATTTCTAGTAGAGATAATGTTTTCTACCACAATGACAGCTACAATACCAAATCCAACTTATCAGCATTCTTCTCTGATCTAAAAAGTAATTCATCAGCTCTATCATTGTAACTAATAAGAATATGCTGTAAAGCCTCAACTTTGAAAATGAGAGTCAAAAGCATTTGTAAGAACCCCATGAAGTTTCCTTCCTTATCTCTCATTTGCTGCAGACATCAGCCTTTCTTCATTTAAATTACAAAAGTGAAGAATGGGGGCTTTTGGTGACTCTAAAGATTTCTGAATTTCAGTGCTAAAAAATTGTATCCTCTGCAGCATGGCCCAAGAGGATTGGACACAAAGCAAACTATTCAATATGTAAAATCAAACAATCAGTTATTTTCATTTCATCACTGCTAAAGCAGGAACACACAGTGGCTGGCTCTGCTCACAAAACTCTCCCAGGCCTGTGAGAGAGTGAATGACCATCATTTTGGCCTCCCCTGCCCATCAGGGACAGGCATTTGAGGCCACCTGAGGACTACAGGATGATGGAGTCTGAGCATCCTCTAAGCAACATTAGCTTTAATTACACATATACTTCTCCCTGGAACAAAGGTGCTCATAAAAGCACCCTGAGCTCCTCCCCTTCTCTTAGGAATTACATCACAACAGTGATTTGCAGACCAATTACTGGTGTCACAAAATAACTTTATATCAGAACTGAGGTAGAAATCAAACTTTCCTGATATATTTATTATTTTTTCTTACCAGAAGAATGTATAATACGGAACCAAAAAAAAAAAACAAAAAAAAAAAACAAAAAAAAAAACAAACAAACTATTCTGAAGGCTAAACATTTAGACACACCCTAAAAAAAACCACACCTAAAGCCTGGAGGTAGCAGCATCAGTTGAAAATAGATGGAGGTTAAAAGCAGCCTTCCCCAGTAGCTGCCAAATACAGATCTAAAGAAGAAAGGATGCACCATGCTTGGTGCATCCAAGTTTTATGCTTGGAGTCCAGTTCTAGCAAAACAAAACTGAGAAAAAAAATGGCACCCTGGGCTAGCAAGAATCCTGTGTTAAACTCATGGCCAAGTCCGCATCAGTCTGCAGGAATAAAGGACATTTTAATGCTCCAGCTGAATAGCACTTTACCTGCTGCTAAGGCCATATGCACAACAGCTTTACAGCACTCTTTGTGTTGACTTTTTAATATCAAGCCTGAAATATTAAACTGGAATTCAGTCTTTAAGACTTGAGAGCATTCAAACCAGAGTGAAATTTCAGAGAATAGAGATAAATTATCGGAAACACTGAGGACAGGAAGAGGTAATTAAGTTGTTGCAATACAACAAGTCCATATAGTCCTGAACTGGTTATGTTATGCAGAACAGAAAAATGACCTATTTGATAACAGTTAATTCTCAACAGTTGGATGCCAAGCTAAGTGCAAGAAAAAGCTGAAGAAAAGATCACAACTTGCCTGTGCTTGTAACACCCAATCAGTGCTAAAATACAGATTTATATCTGCAATAGGTGTTAATGCCCTTTCGTTTTTACACATGGATGACAAAGCCATACAAAAAACCCAGAAGTACCTTCAGTTTATCTGCTCTCTTCTCTTTTGCTTCTACAACCATAACTTTCTGAGTCTCTTTAAAATATGACTATCCAGTAGTCCAGTATAGAATCATACAATCACCAAGTTGGAAGAGACCTTTAAGGTCATCGAGTCCAACCCATGCCCCAACACCTCAATTAAACCATGGCACTGAGTGCCACATCCAGCCTTGTTTTAAATGCATCCAGGGATGGTGACTCACCACCTCCCCAGGTAGACCATTCCAGAACTTTATCATTCATTCTGTGAAAAACCTTCCTTAATATCCAACCTAAATTTCCCTTGGTGCAGCTTGAGACCGTGTCCTCTGGTTCGGTCAGTTGTTGTCTGGGAGCAGAGACAGACCCCAACCTGACCACAGCTATCCTTTCAGGGATCTGTAGAGAGTGATACAGGCACCCCTGAGTCTCCTCTTCCCCAGGCTGAGCACCCCCAGCTCCCTCAGGGGTTCCTCACAGGGTTTGTGTTCCCAGCCCCTCTCCAGCCTCGTTGCCTCCTCTGGATGCTCTCGAGTGTCCCAAGGTCCTTCCCAAGCTGAGGGCCCAGAACTGGACACAGCACTCGAGGTGTGGCCTCAGCAGTGCTGAGCACAGGGGAAGGATGATCTCCCTGCTCCTGCTGCCCACACCATTCCTGATCCAGGCCAGGAGCCCTTGGCCTTCTTGGCTACCAGGGCACTCTGCTGGCTCAAGTTCAGGTGGCTGTTGACCAGTGCCCCCAGGTCCCTTTCTGCCTAGGCACTGTCCAGCCACTCTGTCCCCAGCCTGTAGTGCTGCAGAGGGATATTGGGGCCAAAATGCAGGACTGGGCACTTGGGCTTACTAAACTTCATTTTATTAGACTCTGTCCATCCCTACAACCATTCCAGGTCTCCCTGCAGAGCCCTTCTCCCTTCCAACAGATGGACACAGCTCCCAGCATAGTGTCATCTGAAGATTTACTAATGAAAGACTCAATCCTCTCATCCATGTCATCAGTGAAGCCATTGAACAGAGCTGGCCCCAGCACAGGGCCCTGAGGGACACCCCTGGGGCCTGGATGCAGCACAGCTCACCACCACTGTCTGAGCTGGCCATCCAGCCAGGTCTGAACCCAGCACAGAGTGCTCCTGTCCAAGCTGCACAACTACAGAAGAGCAAAATATATTCAATGCTTTGCATTAAACAACTATGTCTGTTACAATTTGATCCCCATGGCTGGCTTTTCCCATGAAAAGCTGGACCAGATGTTCCTTGAGGTTGCTCCTAACACACAATTTTATGATTCTAAGATATTCAAAAAAGTCTCTTTGTCTCTCCAGAAGTTCTTTTTAACAGCTCTTCCATGAAGCTAACATTTCCTCAAGTTCCTTCCTCTTTGAAGATGGAGAAGTTGAGGGGAAGTTGATACCTCTTGAACCTGCTTGAACTTCCAAAGTCCCATCACCTCAGCAGTGCACACAGCCTCAGGAGCTTTGGGGTGCACAGCAGCCAGATGTTCAACTGGGTGAACTAACTTCTCATAGCATCTGACACTGCCTTTCATTCTGAGTTTTATTTTTCTTTCATGCTCTGTCAGCTGCAACCAGAATAATAATAAAAAAAAAAAAAAAAAAAAAAAAAAAGGAAAGAAAAGCCCAAACACAACAGGCACTTTTCCCTTCAGGTTCAAATTTCTTTGCCTCTTAATTAAAGGTAAAGTGCAGAATTCCACAAAAGTGTCACTTTTTAAGGGCACTGTCTAGTTACACAAATTTACTGTTCTGCTCCTGTTTCTGGGAGGATCTTTCTTGTCTGTGTTCCCTGAGGCAGCAGAGTCAGCTCAGAGCCCAAAGCAGAGCATCCCCACCACGGCTCAGGCATGGCCAGGGCAGGCTCAGCCCCAGCTTCATCCCCAGACATTTCTCCTAGGCACCCACAAAACCCAACAGAACATTTTGCTGTCTGTGCCAGGGGTAGCAAAGGCCTCCTGTTCTGCTCATGTTTTCCAGGTAGTTTGTGTTGAATATTTAGGGGGGTTTAATGTCAACACAGTTTCAATTAAACCCAAAGAGCACAGCAGCCAACCTGAGGGGGCATATATTAAATCCTGAGGTACTGAGCAAGATCTCTAGAGAAATACCTTGTGGAATTAATTTATAACACTATTGTGTTTTTCTGAATAATAATGCCTGTTACATATAAGGCACCTATTTAAGTATTTTCCCTTTTCTCCAACCTCCAGAAAATAAAGTTTGAAAAGCATTCTTCTCTTTAAAAGCTCTTTTTGGTGTTTTATATTACATATGCGGCCTGAATTTTTCCTACAATTACTCAGATAATTTATCTACCAAAAGTGTAAAACAGATAATTTCCCAGCTATGAAAATACCAGTATTCCACTTCAATACGTGCTGTTATTTCCTTGCCTACTAAAAAAAGCAGCTGAAACCATTATCTACCTGTTACAAAGAAATTTCAACTTTCTAAAAAGCTTAGATAAGTAAAACTGCCATTCTCAAAGGTCTACTTGAAAGCAAGTAAGGTACATCTTATATTTAAAGGTGAAGTTTCTTCTTCCACCCTAAGGGCTTTATATTCTCATCTTGATGTATTAATTAAAGCACATTTGTGGTGAATTTTTAATTATCTCCCTAATAAATGGTATCACAAGGAATAAAATGGTCTCTTCACAAGTCTCTCTAGAGTCCCCTGTGCCTTGGAAACAGCACTCATGCCAGCAGAGGAAGAATGCAAATTGCTGGGAGGCCTGTGAATGCTGATGGGCAGGGACCAGATGGCTGTCTTGCACTCTTTCTTCATCAAAGAGCTCTGCAAAATTCTGCAGCTCCACTTGGCCACACAAAAAGGTACAAGTCTCCTTCGTTTCCTTCTGAAATACAGATATTTCCTTCCACTGAAAACCAGATCAAAGGAGGAAGGGGTTTTTGTGAAGCTGATTCCAATGTGCTTTTCTCTGGATCGATTTTTGCTCTGTCCTCCAAGGCAGAGAGGGAAAGGACAAGGGATGAGGATGTGGATGAGGACATTTGGGGTGTTTCCACTCCCCAGTGCTGTCACCTTTTGTTTGGAGAGCAAAGCAAACCAGTCCCCATGGAGGGCCAGCCCCGGAGCCAGGACAGCCTCACGTGGTCCCTGAAGTGTCACCTGCAGGAACTCGTGGCTGACAGTGAGGCCTCGTTACTGCCACCAAACCCCGGCCAAGCACAGGCACGCTCACAAGCAGGTCCAAAGGAATGGAAGAATGACCATAGAAAACCACAGAAAAATTGCAATTTGCTGTACAACATCAGCCAGGCACTCCCTTGGGAAGGGACACAACTTCTGCCTGTGCAGTGTCAGCACAGAGCAGGTGGGAAATGGGACATTCACTGTTCAAATGGCAGAGAGTGCTGCCTTTTTACCCCTACCTATGTACACACAAGCACAAAACGCAGGGAAATATTTGGTTCTTGTGTTTCTTTGCAGGAGGTTTTTCACAGAAGACACCCCAGGCCCTGCCAGACAAAGTGTACAGGCACATCTTTATCAAAGAGTGACACAGGTACACAGCCTCAGCACAGGGAATTACACTCCCCCCTTTCAGAAGGAGCTAATAAACGCCTCTGGGGGAGGTGACTGTTGCCTGCCTTGCTTTTTATCACCCACCTATCCCTCCTGCAGAATGCCAGTGGTCAAATCCAGCCAACATTTCCAACCTGCTGTTAGAGCATTGAAAGAGTGGAGGTAAGTATTACTAATTCCCTCAGAGCTGAGGCCATAAATCCATGCTGTTGTAAATGCTGGCAGTCAATTGGTATCATGCAGTTAAAATCCTGTTTGCTGTTTCCAAAACAGACTCTAGCCCAGCCTCAGTACCTCTGGCCTGTTGCCAGACACTTTAAATACAGGGGGAAATATTGGAATTCATTACTGCTATACAGAATTCTTCATCGATTAACAGGGAACATATGACTATTTCTTTAACCACAGTCTAGCTGTTCTAATCAATTTTGTCCACCTTTAGTTAAGAAAGCTATTTCAGCTATGCAGAGCAGCAATCTGGAGTAGCATTTTTAAAATGCACATGCAAAACAAGACCTTAAAGCCACAGCATTACACAGAAGAGCATCTATGGACTGTAGAGCAGGACCACAGCATTCATTGACTATTGCACATTGTTATTTGTGAAATGGAGCTTCCTGTGTTTATTGTGCAATGTTTGAAGGTCTAACAAGCTATGGATAATGGGGAAGAACCAGGATCTCCTGACCTGAGAAGTTTCTTGTAGACACGTTGAAGAAATTCATGAGCAGGCATGTAAATAACCCTTTCAGGATATTTAATAATTAACATCCCCGTGGCATTTTCCTGTTCCGCTAAAAATTGTTACTAACTATGCTTTAGCAATTCTATGTTTTCCAACCTGCTGTCTTTTAGATTCAAAGACTTCAGGAGTTTTGCAAGACTTCTGCACTCACCAGTTTAGAAGCTACTACTCATTCAAGATGCTAAGCAGAAAAAAGTCAATAGGAATTGTATACATTATGTATTGTCATTACATGCTGGCATGATTCCCTTGCAGAACAGATTAGGCTGCATCTCCAACACGTTGATTTGCTAATAAAGCATATTAATTTGTCTATGACAGTTATAGCCTTGAACCACCACAAATTAAGGATGAAATAAAGTATTTTATTTTTAACATTTTCATTTATATGCTCATCTGTTGAAGTACTGGCATTATTTTCATGCAGGTTATGATGTGGGTGAATCAGATTCACTTGCTTGTAAAGTCTTAGTAGCTTGTAATTAAATTGCATATTTTATATGTAACACAGGGCAGAGATTTATGGTGTGTGCACTGCCCTGGCATGTGTGCAGCTTCCCTTGCAAACCTGCACAGCACAGCCACTACAAACCTCTCTTTTTACACTTAATTTTCCAAGTCATGGCTGATTAGCACTGGCCTCCAGAGCAGGAGCAGAGCCAGGCTCAGGGGATGCCTGACACAGGTGTGCTGAGCCATCCATTCTGACACCCTGGTGCACACACACACACACAGGAGGAGCCCAGCACTGCCACTGCTGGGTTTGGGTTCTGGCCCTGGAGACCCAACAGCTGCTCCCACGGCTGGGCTCCAAAGGCCCCATGGCCAGAGCAGGTAACAGGCACAGGAACACCACAATAAAAATTCAGAGCATCTATCACAGCTCCAACTGCAAACCTCCCTGGGCAGGAGAGGCAGAGCACAGCCCTCCAGTCTGAGCAGCCAGCAGCCAGAATTTCCATCAGCTTTGTTCCTGCACAGAGCAGGGAGCACAGCCTTGGGGATGGGGACACATTCTCCGAGCTGCATTCCGCTCACAGCTCCTGCTCCCAGAAAGTCTGGGGCAGAGCTCCTCATCTTGACATTCCTGTCTCATTTGTGCCCAGCTGGAGCAGGAGCATTCTTCCAGCAGGTACAGGAGGGAGGTCACAGGTGCACAGAGCCAACCACAGCAGCTCCTGCCAGTGGAAAACCAGCTGTGGCCATGGAGTGACACCAGAGCTCCCCCTCCACAGGGACACTGGGTGTGCCTGGAACCAAAGCTGGGGTGGCTTCATACAGAGGGCTGTGCTGCCATCTGCAAAGCAGTAGGTAGTGCTCAGGGTAGAGTTCAAATGAATTAGAAATCTGTGGCACTTTAGAGTAAAACAGCACAGACAGCTGGAGCCAAAGTCACAGAGTGTTGCTAGGGAAGTATTCTGGAGAAGGTCATTTCTTTCCAAATCACACTGCAAACAGAAATATCTGGAAGCTTCTGAAGGCAGAGAAGCCAGCAGATCACAGACCTTTTCCCTCCCAGCTATAGATCCCTGTGAGGTATCAGGAACTCCTCCATCTTTCTCATAGAACAGTCTTGTCTCAAAGATACCCCACTCTGGGTGAGCCCCTCTCTCCCTTGACCGCAAATCAGGAACTCTAAGTACCTGTGGCCAACCTGTGGTCTCTGCTTCCTTCTGGTCCCTTCAGCTGATCTCAGAGCAGTCAAGATTTAGCTCCTAGGCAATTGATATTTCCACTCTGACATGAAACACA
The DNA here is from genome assembly GCF_028018845.1 of Melospiza georgiana. Classification (NCBI taxonomy): domain Eukaryota; kingdom Metazoa; phylum Chordata; class Aves; order Passeriformes; family Passerellidae; genus Melospiza; species Melospiza georgiana. Next base: position 1,412,718 of record NC_080443.1, read on the forward strand.
TCAGAAATTAGAGCATTAGCAATCTCTTGCACTCATCACCCATTGAAGTGTCAACCTTTTGACAGGTGAATTGTCAAGGTTGTATCAATAAGTGACATTAATAAGTTTTTCCATTAATCCTTAGTGGATCCTGGTTGCTAGGCAAACTTTTTATTACAGCATTGCATGAGATTAAGGGGTGCAAAAAGGCATATTAAAAATGGCAAAGTTGTCCCCCTTCCCCAGAGCAGATTAACAAAAAGCCATTTACAAAATCAAGATGAAATAGTGTAGAAATTACTGGGGGCTTTGATGAGGGGAAAATGTCTTGAATTGTGCACCATTTGGCTGAGTTTTACACAGCAAACTATTTATCAGAAACTTTGAAACAGTGATTTCTTCCTGAAAATTCAACATAGCAAAACATGGATATCTGCCAGTTTCCATCTGAATTCCTTCAGAATATCAGCACAGCTGCATCAGCACTTGGAAAGTAAGGCACTATTCACAGGAATCTGTCCCCTGGTCTGACTGATATTTACTCTGGGATACACTTAATTTATAAACATTCACTTTCAGACATGTCTTCGTTTTCTGGGTAGACAGTGCCTTCATCCCAGAATTCCCATTTTTACAGGATGTGCAGCTACAGCTTTATGCCCTTAAAGGGCCTCTGTCAAGCAGCAGAAGATAAAACAAAGACCTGTAATTAAGTGTTGTTCACCTCAACCCCCTGTGCTCCAGCAGCCCCAGAGAACAGCCCCTCTCCCTTTTTGCCTGGCTTTAGGACCTCCAGCCTTCCCCAACCTCCCTCTTGCTCCTCACCACCCTCTAGACCCAGCAGAGGAACATCATCTCCTTTTCTTCAAAAAGGAGATTAAAGGATCAAAAACCTCTGAGCACCTCTCACCAGGAGGCTTGGCCTCCACCCTGAAATATTCCCTTCTTTTAAGTGCAGGAAGGTTAATAATCCTTTCCCATTAAGCCTGTGCCACCCAGGAGCCCCAGCCCAGCCTGCCATGGCCAGGATGCCCCACTGCACAGATTTTCTGCCTGCTCTGTGCTCTGGAAAGCTCACTCCCAACCTATCTAAAATATTTAATGAGGGCTTGAAACAGGCACCAACGTTTAGTTTGTCTCCTGAAAAACAAGGGGGAAAACATATGGGTAATATGCAGCCTGTTTTGCAAAACAATAACGAAGCATCTGGTAACTTCTCCAGGAAAAGAAATGGAAGCTGAGGGGGTATTTTGCAAAACTTGGAAGCGTGCATGGGATGGTGTGCTGTTATCCAGCATGTGTCTAAACACACACAGTCTCCTAGCACAGCTTGAGAGGAGATATTTGGTGTACTCATTGTAAATCTCTGGCAAGCACAGCACACGGCCACTCTGTTGCTGGCAGCAGGCACGGGAGGCAGCCCAGGCAGGAGGTGTGCCCAAAAATGCAGAGCCATGGCTTGTGACAGAGCCACGGGCAGATCACACCTTCACTGTGCCACAGCCAGCAGAGCAAACCCTCACAGGCCAATAGATTTTTGCCAGCTGGGGTGATACAGCTATGCTAAAATTCAGGTTTTCCCTTCATCTAAAGTTTAGTATCAAGTCTAATTCTATCCCCTGCTATGACATATAAGCAAATTCAGTTTGTGTGATTGAAGTCTAAGGCATCAAATGTATGCCTTCCAGATATCCCTTTAATGGCATTACTACACTCCCATAATCATGCATGAAATGCCAAATGTAACAAGAGTACATATAATGCACTACATAATGCTCACACCCACGGATTGGGGAGTGTGTGTTGAGCCACAATATCAGCCTCTACAACAGAGCCAGGCTTTGCCTCAGCAGTGGAAGAAAAGAACTCTAATTAGAGACCTGCAAGAGAATTGAAACCCAAGTTGTTATGAAAGGCAATAAAAAGGATCAATGCTGAGGGAGGGAAGGGCATGCAAGTAGAATACACTCAGCAAGGACATGATCAAAGGCAGGACAAATAGGCTGCAAACACTCTGTAATGTGCAAACACCTCCAAGGTGTGCTGAGGATCTGAGCAGCATCCTCCTCACAGCAGGAGGCTGCAGGCACATTTGGCGTGGCCTAATTTGCCAACAGATCACAGCCAACTAATAAAGGCATTCCTCAAAGCCAGGCACGCTCTGCTGGGCTGGCCAGGCAGCGAAATGAGAGAGCTGCTCTCCCTGCAGCAGGCAGCAGCCACCCCTGGCTCTGCTGTACCTCCAGCATGCAGGGAACACAGGGCTGGGACACACTGGGGTGTGCAGGAACCAATGGGGACACTGAGCAGCCCCACACTGGGCTGTGCAGGAGGCCATGGGGACACTGAGCAGCCCCACACTGGGCTGTGCAGGAGCACATGGGGACACTGAGCAGCCCCACACTGGGCTGTGCAGGAGGCCATGGGGACACTGAGCAGCCCCACACTGGGCTGTGCAGGAGCACATGGGGACACTGAGCAGCCCCACACTAGGCTGTGCAGGAACCCTGAGGGGACACTGAGCAGCCCCAGACTGGGGTGTGCAGGAGCCCATGGAGAGGGGGACACAGAGCAGCCCCACACTGGGGTGTGCAGGAACCCTGAGGGGACACTGAGCAGCCCCAGACTGGGGTGTGCAGGAGCCCATGGAGAGGGGGACAGAGGGCAGCCCCACACTGGGGTGTGCAGGAGCCCATGGGGACACTGAGCAGCCCCACACTGGAGTGTGCAGGAACCAGTGGGGAGGGGGACACTCAGCAGCCCCAGGCTCACCTTGGGGTGGGAAGGGCCAGCAGCAGGTCCCAGTTCAGGTCCCAGTTCAGGTCTCAGCTCAGGCCCCAGCTCAGGTCTCAGCTCAGGCCCCAGTTCAGGCCCCACCTCAGGCCCCAGTTCAGATCCCAGCTCAGGCCCCACCTCAGATCCCAGCTCAGGCCCCAGTTCAGGCCCCAGTTCAGGTCCCAGCTCAGATCCCAGCTCAGGCCCCAGCTCAGGTCCCAGCTCAGGTCTCAGCTCAGGTCCCAGCTCAGGCCCCAGCTCAGGCCCCAGCTCAGGTCCCAGTTCAGGCCCCAGCTCAGGTCCCAGCTCAGGTCCCAGCTCAGGTCCCAGCTCAGGCCCCAGCTCAGGTCTCAGCTCAGGTCCCAGCTCAGGTCTCAGCTCAGGTCCCAGCTCAGGCCCCAGCTCAGGTCCCAGCTCAGGTCCCAGCTCAGGTCCCAGTTCAGGCCCCAGCTCAGGCCCCAGCTCAGGCCCCAGCTCAGGTCCCAGTTCAGGCCCCAGCTCAGGTCCCAGCTCAGGTCCCAGCTCAGGTCCCAGCTCAGGCCCCAGCTCAGGTCTCAGCTCAGGTCCCAGCTCAGGTCTCAGCTCAGGTCCCAGCTCAGGCCCCAGCTCAGGTCCCAGCTCAGGTCCCAGCTCAGATCCCAGCTCAGGTCCCAGCTCAGGTCCCAGCTCAGGTCCCAGCTGAGGCCCCAGCTCAGGTCCCAGCTCAGGTCCCAGCTCAGGTCCCAGCTCAGGCCCCAGCTCAGGCCCCACCTCAGATCCCAGCTCAGGCCCCAGCTCACACCAAGGGCAGGGCAGTGCTGGGAGGGGGCTCAGCCCACCCCCAGCCCACACTCCTGCCCTGGGACAATCAGGCTGCCAGGCCAAGCCCTACATCCCACTGATCCCAGCAAGCACCTCAGAGGCCCATGTAAGCCTCCATCTCAGCTGAAGAAATATTTTCTTTTAGGTGCAGCTCATTTCTCAAAACAGTCCTCAGAAACACCGAGCCTTGGATGCTCTTCCTCAAAGCAACAACCCAGGCCCAGATTCCCTTTTTGTTCGGGAAATTCCACAGGGGAATGGCACAATGGAACAGCTCAGGTACAGAGCTCCAGGGGGTTCAGGTGACCTCCAGCCCCAGCTGTCAGGCAGCTTAACCTGTCCCTGCATGTCCCCAGCAAGAGCAAAGCAGCCCACGCTGGCTCAGGAGGGTCCCACACCCATCCCCAGCTGGACCTCATGCCACTCTCTGTCCCTGAGCCTGTTTGATCTCTCTGCACCCATCACTGCAGACAGAGCCTTGGGCTCTGAATACTCATGTCCTTTGAAAATTAGAAGCAGGGGAAGGTGGCAGTTTTAAAAATTTCAGCCTTAACCCAAACCAGTCTTCTGTACAGTGCCTAAGCATGCAGAATTCCAAGGAAGAATTAATTATTAATATCTTAATGTAATGAGAGCTGCAGTTTTCATTCTCCTCACAGCTGTCAGGGAAGCACAGATGCAGCAACACCTTGTGTAATTGGAACCTTTATTTTACAAACAGTGCACTGGGCTCTGTTTTATCTCCTCTGATCCCTGTGTAATACAAGCAAGGCTCACCAATCAACGCTCCTTCCCCTTTGTTTGCCCTTCAGACGCTGCAGAGAGCCTCTTCTGTGCCCTGCTCTGTGAGAGTGGTGTGACACAGCTGCAGCACAGAGAGCTTCTGTCCTGGCTTTAGGTATCCCCAAAGTGCCAGCTGGCAGCACATTCCAGCCTGGCCAGGTGCTGTTCTCCAAAAGATGCCATTGTGTACCAACAATTAACAAATCTATCAACAGATTTCCTTTGTGCTCCTTGGTACACAGAATTTAAACACACTGCAGAAGGGTAGCAGTGTCTGGGTGGCAAACAGAACCACATTTAGCTGCCAGAGCTGAGACATGAACACAGCAGAACAGCTCTGCTGAGCCTCAGAGGGGTGGGAGCACACACAGATCATGATCCTGGGGAAAATCCTGCAGCCACAGCCAGGACAGAGCCCATCCATGGGGACACTTGGAACTGCAGAGCGTCAGCTGCAGTGGAAACCTTGTCAAGTCCTAACCAGTTATGGCACTTCAAAGGGACATTTTTCGTGTGAGCATTTCAAGCTCAACCCTCCTGCTGTTTCTGGGGAGGTCGCTGAAGGAAGAAGGAGCTCATTTTGCCTGGGCAACTACAAATTTTCACAAATATTTTGCTTTAAGATCAGGATACTTTTTTACTTTTTCCAGAATACTTTTTTACTTGCAGATAAGGCAAGTGCTGGGGAGCAAGGAGGCAAAGATAAAAACAGCAGTTATCAGTTTTCATGATAACCTGCCTGATTTTGTGATCACTTTATAAGTTCATGCCCGTTGAGTATAAATATGGATTGGATAAAAAGCCAGGAAAATAGTGTGGATGATGTGAGGAGGGAAGACTGTTAATGGTCAGAGCTGGAGACTCCGTATCAGGCTTTGCAGGTGAGCTGCAACAGGAACACCAGGATTACCTGGTTTGGCTTTGGATTCAGACAGGAGAGGAGCAAAGGCTGAGCTTGGATACAACCACCTGGAGAATGGGCTTGTTTGAAAGGGAAGGAAAAGCAGCAAGGATTTGGGTAAGTGAGCAGCAGAATGTGTGTCCAAATATCACAACTTCTCCCCAGCCTTGGCATCACGTCCTGGGCACAGAAACACCTTCCTTATTTTAGGAATAGGGGAAAAGGATGTATAAGCTCAATTAGAAAACTAATTAAAGCAGATATCAAATTATGAAGGTAATTTACCTTGAGTAAGTCTGCAATCAAAGATCAGGGCAGTTTTGGAGGTCTCTTTTCCTCAGGGAGTCACAGCTGGATCTCACAGCTGGATCTGGCCCAAGTGAGCATCTCTTCTGCTCTGAGCTGTGGCCACTTTCCTCACCAGCCAGCAGTGGCAGAACAAGCAGGATTTATATTTTCTTTGCCAGGAAATCCCTACAGGTGGGTGAATTTACCTGCACTGGGCTGGCTGCCCTTCTCTGGGAGCCCACAGGGCAGTGTGAGACCCCCCTGCAGTGCAGCCAGGCAGGCTCACTGTCCCTCTGCCCTGGCTCTGTGCCCTCCTGATCCCCTTCCCTCTGTCCTTTCAAAGAGATGCAGGGAAGTCCAGCAGCAAGGAGATAAGGAGGCTTTGGATCAGGGTCTGCATTCCCTAGCAAGTCCCAAGAGCTCAGAAGCTTTCAGCTGTATCCTATTCACATCTTTTCTTTGTCAGACATCCCTTGATGAGAACAGGGTCTGACAGGATGGAAGGAAGAAGGAAATTACATGAGCAAAACAAAAGTGTAATTAAATTCTTTCTGCAAATGAGCAGAAAAGGTCTCGGTTGTTGCTTTTCTTTCTGGCACATTCTGGAGAGTTCCTTCAGGAATTCTCTGCTAAATGAAGCTCAGAGGGCAGGTTAAGGGTTCCTTTTTCAGAGGAGTGGCAAAAGTCTGATCTCTTGTTTCACTCCCACTGTCTCATGCCATTTGCACCAACGTGAGCACTGACAGGGAAAGCACTGAATGTTTCTTTTCAGGGCTCTGAAATGAAAGCACCAAGGCCATGGCTGAGTTATGCAGGATGAAAGCACACTTCCAGCCAGAGCCAGCCTCCCTGGGGTGCAGTCCTGGGCTGCCTCAGTAACTCTCTCAGCATCACAAAATGCCAGCTGACTGACACTGTTAGTGCTCCTCAGGCCTCTCATCAATCACAGCCCTAGCCTTTCCCAGGGAGTCACTCAGGGAAACAAAGCCATTCCTCCTGCTCATCCTGCTCTGGAGACTTGCAGTGCTTCCATCATTCTGAGTTAGACAGGTGCTTTGTTCCTGTCCTCTCACCACTTCTAGATACAAACTGCTTTTGATTTAGCACCCAGATTAAATCTTTACCCCATCTCGGTTTTCTAAGTGGGAAAAGGCCTGAGGGAAATTCAAGGAAAATTGTCCCTGATTCCTTCTCTCAAAGCAAAGCTGTGACATTTCAGAAGTACACAGAGGATGTTGAGAGTGAGGAGCTTTCAACACTGCCTGGAGAAGAAAGGCCATGAGGTCCTGATGAGGACACAAAGTGATGTCACACTGAGCTGCTCTGCTTTTGTCCAAGGTTCCTGGGCAGAACAAACTGAAGATATTTCTTACAGGGGGGACAGTAGATCAAGTCCAGATATTTTACCTGCAGGCAGAACATCACCCTGACATTCCTGGAGTGCTTAAAGAGATCAAGACAAACTCCAGAAGCTAAATACAGTTAAAACAGGTTAGATCTTCTAAGAAATAAAATGCAAATTACTGAACTAGAACAGGCCTCCACATCCCATGAACAAGAACAATACTTTTGCTCACTTTCTGACAACTTACTTGCAATATGTGCAACCTGACACAGTGCAAGGCTACTTTGAAAGGTGCTGAAATAGTAATTCAGATTCATAATCTGATTGCCCACATGGAAATGTTACCTTATCTGAAGGTATCCCTTTCAGTTACTTCAGCTATGAAATTCTGGAGAGCAAATTATCCACAAACTCTCAAAGGTTCAAAATTAATAAGCATTACCTCAATTTCTTCTGAAAACAAAATTATGTCTGATTTTCTCTCAGTATTTCTACCAGCTGAAAAACTTTGCTCCTTCTTTTTTTATGCTGAATAAAAAATAAATAAATAAATAAGTTTTGAGGGGCATAAAAAAGGAAGCAGCAAAGTTTTAAAGAAATTGTGAACTTCCTTGAAAGCTGGAAAGAAAAGGAAAGAATCTTTCAACTCCAAAATGCAAGGGAGACAGCAAATCCCCAGCATTTAAACCAGCGAGGACTACATCATTTTGCAATCAAGATTACTGCATTGACAGCTTTATTTCTCAAGTTTTAACTTAATAACATTTAGCAAAGGTTTCAGAAATTATTCATTTACATGGAGGTTTATTTCACTTCTAAGGTACTTGATCATTTATTTGGGTTTTGGGCTGATTTTTTTAGCTAATAGAAGAATGACAGCGATAGTTTAAAAAATTCTTTAGTTATAGCTGCAATAGAGAAAAACTCTCTCTGGATACCATTTAATTTCCATAACAGAGTTATTTCTGAAATCCACACTCTAAAACCTATCAATTTAATGCATTAGATGGATTTGCATGCACTTAAATTGATGACTTAAAATGGTAACAAGTGTGCTCACACAAAACTAACACTCAGTCACTCATGGCCATTTAACTGACCCTCTCTAAGTTCTAGTGGTGCTTTCCCAGGCTGGGGAAGTGATTTACTTGAGTGATGCTGCACAGGGGGAACTCCAGCTCCAAGTTCTGCCTTCCTTGCCCTGCTTTAACATCTCACCAAAACTTCTGGGGGAGCAGTTCCTCCTCTGAGAGGAGGAACACTCTGTGGGAACACAGGGCTGCTCACTTCCACTTAGCTCTGGGAAACCCAGCACAGGGATTTCCCAATGAATCAGCCAGAGTTCACTGGGGTTCTTTAGGGAGGCCTTGAGGAAGGAATGGGACAGCTCCAGCAGCAGTGCAGCATCCTGAAGGACACAGATTGCAGCAGATCTGCACCTGAGCTTTGGGAGGACACTGTACATGCAGCCACGTGGATGGATGGATGGATGGATGGATGGATGGATGGATGGATGGATGGATGGATGGATGATGGATGGATGGATGGATGGATGGATGGATGATGGATGGATGATGGATGGATGGATGGATGGATGGATGGATGGATGGATGGATAGATGGATGGATGGATGGATGGATGGATGGATGATGGATGGATGGATGGATGGATGGATGGATGGATGGATGGATGATGGATGGATGATGGATGGATGGATGATGGATGGATGGATGGATGGATGGATGGATGGATGGATGGATGATGGATGGATGGAGGGATGGATGGATGGATGGATGGATGGATGGATGGATGATGGATGGATGGATGGATGGATGGATGGATGGATGGATGATGGATGGATGGATGGATGATGGATGGATGGAGGGATGGATGGATGGATGATGGATGGATGGATGGATGGATGGATGATGGATGGATGGAGGGATGGATGGATGGATGGATGGATGGATGGATGGATGATGGATGGATGGATGGATGGATGGATGGATGGATGGATGGATGGATGGGGTGCACTGCCCAGTGCAATTCCAGGGACCTGGGCAGCTTCCAGGGAGCAGGCACAGCCATCCTGGTGTGCTCAGCAGGAGCCTGTGCACCACATCTTCTGTGCCCACCCATCCCCAGGGACAGCTTTCCTAAGCCTGTGTTCTAGTCTCAGCTGTAGTATCAACAATAATCATTCTAGGGGGGAAAAAATGAAGGATTAAAGCTTTTCTATACTTTTAAGAAGGTCTGAGTAATGACATGAATTAAAATTGCTAAATGGGTTGAGAGTTATAGTTCTCTGCAGTGAAGCAGAGAAATGTGAGTCTGTGGAAACAGCAGGACCTGTAACGGTTGGGAATTCAAATGGAGAAATTGTTGGGATGGAGTTGGCATTGGAGAAAGCAGTTTAAAAATCCCTTTATACCTCTTTCTCTAAAACTAAGATTATACTTGATCTCAAATGTAAAAAATCATTTTTTGTCCTAGAGTAAAACCAAAACCAGCATATTTCTTTAAAAAAAATTAGATTTACCATCAAATTGTGGTTCACAATCCCTCCCATCAAATCCTGACAATAATTTTTGTTGTCAGTAGCAGCAATAAAGGATTGCCCATCTTAGCTGTAGAGGACATGCAGTTTATATGATCCAAAGAATTGCCAGTAACATACACAAAAATGAGGAAAAAGCATTATCCAAATTACTAGAGCAGCAACCGGCTGTAACAGGCTTATATAGTACAACCTGCAGAAATATTCATTTATCTCTTTGCTTAATGCAATGCCTAGTACATGAAAATGATACTTTGCACCATCTTATTTACTGCAGGCAAGAAGGTTAATGCAGGAGAACATATTAAAGGTCATTTCCATTCTTTGAAATAATTAAGTGTAGCACTTGCAGAATCCTTTTAGGGAGATTTGCAGCAGAAAATGCTTTTAAATAACTCAATGGGTAACTGCATTACATAAATCCTCAGACAGTGGAGGCTGGACAAAGAACTTGGAATAAAACAGCAGCCCCCATTTGAGAGTCTCAAGGTGTCTTGAGTTTCCAGTCCAGCAGTGCCCACTGCACACCCTTTTGTGTATTGACCCTTTTGTAGCGCCAGTAGGAACATTTTTATGTGCTTACAACTAGATTAATTCAAGATTTCCATATTGGAACAAACCTTCTAGTGGACTGGAAATACCATACATTCTTCTCTATCATTTCACCAGATCTCTCAAGGGCTCCAAAAATACTGAGGCCATTAAAGGAAGTTCAATAAACAAGAGCAGGAATCAAGCTGAAAACCTCACAGTCCTGGACCCAGAAATTCCTCTTGGAGCAGAAAGAACTGTGAGACCTCAGCAGCCAGCATGGGAGAAAGTGGATCTGCAGCCAGAGAGGAGGAGCCAGGCAAGCCCAGCACTGCTGGCATGGCTGGAACCCATTTCCTGCCTCTCTTTGGGGGCAGTGTTTTTGTTAGATGGAGAACTTCTAAGAAATCATTTTTAATACTCTTTGTTCAGTGTTGTCTCCTCTTGAGGTATCACAGTTAAAATACCCAAAACTGGTGGTACTGAGAGGGGTGCACAGAGACAGCAGAAAGGAGGCTCCTGTGTTTTAGTTGTAGCACGCATGGCAGGAATCCCTGAGCTCCCACATGCAGGAAGCACAGGAGAGGCAGGCATGTCTCCCTAAATTAGGTCATAAGAGGAGCAATGGGATGTGTCAGAATGATGAGGTGGAGAGGCTCCGGCTGTGAAACATTTTGGTGGTCTCTGTTAGCGCTGGCAGCCACAGGGACAGTGCTGTGCCTGAATTACACCAGGAGACATTCCCAAAGCAGTGACAGGCTCATAAACTCACAAATCTGCTCCCCAGGTCCAGTGAAACCCTTCAGCTGCCCCCAGGGATAGTGTGAGCCCCAGCAAAGCCCTGCTAGTGCTCACTGGGCATCAGCTCCCAGCAAAGAGTGAGCTACAAACAGCCCATGGAGAGCAGGCAGGGATGAGATTCTGCTTGGGAAATCTTCTCGTTTTGGTAATTTACCACTTTTCAGACTCAGCAATCACTTGCTTCTGCATAAAAGCCATGAAACCTGTAGGAGCGTCGGGGGGTAGGATGGTTGGGACAGACGGACACGAGAGATCTCTGGAGCCAGGGCTGGAACTTGGGGTTTATTGCACAGGGCCTGGGTGCAGGGCCCTGCTGGGATTTGGGGTTTATTGCACAGGGCCTGGGTGCAGGGCCCTGCTGGGAGCTGCCAGATACAGCTCAGAGCAGCAAAGAGAGAAGAGAGGGGGAGAGAGGGTGAGAGAGTGAGAGGGGAAGAGAGGAAAAGTGTAAGAGAGTAAAAAGGGTAAGAGAGTAAAAGGCAAGAGCTAAGAGAGCGAAGTTCCTGTAACAATATAATAAATCATCTTCTGTGTTGAATATTCTGATTCTCACTAACCAATCTAGTACAATACACAAATCCTATAGCATTTACATACAGCCGATAAGAATCATTACATCACCATACTGTGTTACATTTTAAACCCTAAAAACTCCTCTTGGACCCCTTCTGCCAAGCTGTAGAGTCTGCTCTGACCCTTGGGCCTGTCTGCAAGCAGAGGGTGTTGTTCCATCAAAAGGGGATCACCTTCAGCTGGCCATGCCATTGTTTTCCAGTTGTTCAGTAACTGAGGGATCTCAAAGCTTGCTTCAAAGCTTGCTTTCATTTCAATATCACTTATAGTTTCCATATTCTCAAAATCTTTTGCCAGACAATCATATTTATAAGGCTTTCCTGTTTCATCTTCCCCAACAGAAACCCAAAAGGAAAACCCAAAGTGCTGGGAAGTGTCCCCACGTTCTTTAAGCGTCCCCAGGCTGTTGGCACAGCAGATCAGTGAGTGCTGCCTGCTCACTGATGCTCACAGCTACACCTCCCCCTGGGCAGGTCTCTGCCCATGCCTTGGAGGGCAGGGCAGCTCCCCAAAGAGGGGGCAAGGTGCCAGGGAAAGGCTTCTCCTTCCAGCACCAGTCAGTGTGGCACAAACATCAGGAATATTTTCCTGCTGAACTCTGCTGTCAGCTACAGGCTGTAATTTCTGCCCTCAGGCACATTACAAGCATAATGGAGAACACATAAATGAATGCACAATCATTACAGATATTTATATGCATCCTGCTGGTGAGAGATCATGCCTATAATTCATATGTGGTAAAGCCACAAAATTATGAAGGTCTTCCTAGCACAGCCGCTCATAACCCAATGGGAATCCATTACATTTTTATTTCTCATGCTACAAGAGGCAATTTATGACTGTCTGTATTTCACATTATGTTTTAGAGGTGATGATAATGTAAAAGCAGCCTGACCTCAAAATGGAATAACTGATTGAGGCAAAGAGCCATTGCACAAAATGCATACTTGGTTTCTTAAAGAAAGAAGCAACTATGGCTTTTTTAATATTTGTCATGGAATTCACTTCAGAAAAACATTTTCATCAAATTAATTTCTTTAATTTAATTTAATTTTCCTTTTAGGCACAGAGATCTGGATTAATTTGATTTCCCTGATTTCAACCCAACATACAAACTCAGGCTCTTTCAGAAACATTAAAATACCTCATTCTCTGGTCTTTCAGTCAGGTCCTTCCCAAGCTCCTTTGCTTGAGCTGTTCTCAGCCTCAGTGGAAATTTGGAGACTGTTACTATTTATCTACTTCCTTATTGTGTTGTGAGACTTAGGCTCTTGGTGTATTTACGTGTATTTAGAAGTTACTGTGGTGGCATGGCTAAAAGAGGACAAGAATTAATGTCAGAGCTGTCACACCTAACTACTCAAAATATGATGGGTTTGAGTTGTACTTATTCCTTCTTAGAACTGAAATAACATTTGTGATAACAGCTGTCCTATGTCCTCTGCAAAACCATTCCTTTACCAGTGCTGTTGTGTGGGGTTTGTTATTATTTCTGGGGTAAATCTTCTGTAATATCCATTTGATTCCTAACAGGAATATAATTCTGTTCATACCTCTGCAAACCCACCACATTTTCATTTTCAGATTCTCAGGTCCCCAGTATTAAGGATAGCATTGCCATATTCTGGTAACAGATTTTTAAAAGCAGTAAATTGTGTTCTCTCTTGAAGGGCTGCCTTTTTGAGGGCATGAGTATTTCAGAACAGATCCATAAAAACTGACAGCTAGCTAAACTTTATACATCTTGACCTCACTAAGAGCCCTGTTTCACCTGCAGCAGAGCCATTTATATTGGCATCATGTGTTACACAAGGCTGGCTGCAGTAAAATTACCCTTAATAAGCCAGACTATATTTTAAAAAAATAATGAAATAAGAAATAATGGCTATAATATTTAATGTGTCATTTAACTGTCACATTAATAGTAAATCCATCAGTAAAGATGACAGAGCTACAGTGATTTAGCAGTCAGCAATCCAGACCATCAGAGCTTTATGTTAACACCAGCAAAGAGCATTTTGGGGTCCAAGCCATGTAATTTCTCAGATGGAAAATTACTTTCTTGAGCTTTCTGAACAGTCACAACTACATGGGACTTGTAATGAGGCTGCTCAGAATTACTCAGAGTACCAGAACATGGCTCTAGCAAGAGTGAAACATGATGCCATTTTCTAGATTTTACTGGGATACCTCCTGATGGACTATTTTAATCTTTTTAAATATCATTCTGACTACACAGAATTTCATATTGTAACAGTGCCTTCTTCTCTTCACATTAAGCAAGCCTAGTGTTGGGCAAAGGTACAAATTTATTTCCCACAGTGTGAGGCCTGGATTGCAGCTGAGCTTCTGAATGTTTCAGGGATGTCAGCCCCAGGCTCTCTTAGCTCACCATGGAAAACTCCAATTGCCCAAAGAGCCTCCTGTCCATGGAAAGGGAACAGCTCCAGTGCCACCTGTCCTGTTGTCCCCTCCTTCATTGCAAGGCCACCAGTGTAGGGTTACCTGATGCCACATGGCTCATGTGCCTGAACCCCCTTTTTTCTTGGGCACTGGGCTTTGCTCTCCAGCCTCCCAGAGCAAGGGAAAAGCTCCAGAGTCCATTAAAAACATCCCAGGCCATTTGATCATCCAGATCAGAATCCCTCTGAGAGGGTTTGGGTCAGAGGAGACACTTACCAGGCAGGAGGGATGTGCCCACTCAAGCCCTATATAAACATTACCTATGCAAACACACAGCTTTGCCAAGACCTGCTTCAGGCTGTGTGCTCTGTGGAGGATTTCAGGCCTGAAGCTGCAGCCCTGGTCTCAATCTTCAGTGCTGACCTCCCCCTGTAACAATTCTCATGGCCACTGTGCTCTGCTTAAAAATTCAGTAGCCTCTGGCCACAGATAACCATCCACCAAACAACCTTAAATGTTATCCTCTCAAGGTTAAAAAAGTGTGTTTGGGATTACTTTGGCTTCCAGGTCACATTCTTGCATCCTTCCTGAACTCTTGCTTCCCAGGAGATTCTGCCTGGTGATGGATTCAATGTGTTTTTACTCCTGTCCTTTAAAGCTGATTCATTCATCACACTAGGTGGGGTACATTTTTTAAGCACTGGAATGAGAGCTGGTCAGCACAAAACAGCATGTGTGAAAGGGAAAACTGTGCTGAAAGCAGGCCTGGGGCAGTGCTGGGGAAGAGTCCAGAGAAATGCACAAAAACCTCCCTTATCAAACCCAAAACTTTGTATCAAGCAGCTCACTGCACCTCCCTCTCAAAATCTCTGGAATCTCAACTGATGTTCCAGTTGTTATCCTGCATTGAGATTTACTCATATTAATCTGGAATATGGCCCAAAAATTTCAACATTTTCTCTCATCTTTGCTGGGGGAAAGCATCAGGAAAGCAAAAAACAAAGCTGCTCCACAGCCAGCCTGGATTGGGACTGTCTACACAGTGAACACAACATCACAGACAGAAACTATTCCAAGTAATTTTCACATCACTTTTAATAGACAGTGACATTTCTCCATATATATATTCTCTGTATGAACACTCACCCTCTTGGCTCTCCCAAATTACTGCCAAAGAAGGTCTTGTTTTAGAAAAGATCTTAGAAATGCCCTGGCCATCGAATATTTGGCTCTTGTCAGTCCAGCTGTGAGTTTGGGACTGGTCACAAAGCTCAGGGCACAGGGTTTTCATCTCTGGGGATAGAGATGCATCACTCCTGCACTGTGTGCACATAAACAAACCCAGTTTAGAACTCAGGCTGTTAATACCCAACAAAATCACAGAGCACATTTGGAATTCAGGCCTAGAAGCTTTGTTGAACTACTGGCACAGAAAAAAATTGAGCCCTAGAGATGAAATCTTTCTGCTACTGTTGATTTTCATGTATCACTAACCTACATAATCTGTTATTTAATCTGCCATCACTGATTTTAGTGGGCCAATGCTGATAATTTTTTTAAGCTGTCATTAAATACAGAAATGAGGAGAGACAGATGTCACAGTCACAGAGGAGACACTAACCAGGCAGAAGGGTGTGCCCACTGAAGTCCTATCAGCACACAGGGTGATTACCTTATCTTGAGACAACAGCTCCTCAGGAGGGGGCTTCAGATATGGGCAAGGGGGGACACAACCCTTATCTGTTGGAGGAAGCTGATAAACACAGCAAAGGGTATCTTGGATCTCCTCCAAGATCTCCTGTTTCTAAAATGCATTGGTATTAAAATTCTACACTAACACAGAAAAACAACTTTCTCCCTTTCCTTGCATTCTGCTTTGTTTCCCCCATAGCCAGTTTCTGAGGCATGGAAAAAAACCTCAACAATTGCAAAAGAGAAAAGCCCAGTACAAAGGTACAAGTTTGCCATTCTACCACAGTCTATACCTTCTTTCAGCAAAGTGCAAACACAAGGTGCTTCCTGTCCCAAGCTCTGCAACAACGGAAATCCTTTCAACAGAAGCATAGATGGGTCAAAACATACCAGAACTACTGCATTCAGAGAGAAGAAAGTTCCCTTTCCCACCTATTATTCTATTCAAAGTGTGCTTGAGAGCATTAGTGGCACACAGGTGGCGTGTGTGTGTGGTGGGTTTCACTGAATGTCTTCGGGGAGCTGAGAAATGTGTTGGTCGTTTTCTCTTCAGTAAACATCTCCTCTTGTGACAAAGGAGAGGGGACAAGACATATAATAATTAATCCAATAAGTGTGCAAAAATTGCCTTGGGAAATCCTAGCTGGGACACAGGATCTGCCCAGCACCACCAGAGCCAAACCAGTGTCACTGTGGGCTGGACAGGGACAGGGAGACTGGCAGGGAGCAGAGCACCCCACTCCCAGCTGCATTTGGGGTGTTCCATGTTGCAGACATCTTTTATGGAAAATCCTTTCCTTAGGATTTTTCCTCCTGAGAAGCTGAGAGGCCTCAGGAACAAAATGTAAACAATGGTTATCTGCTGCTGTGGAATGCAACAGGTGCATCTGGGATTGGCCCATGTTGGATGTTTGTAATTAATGGCCAACACAGTCAGCTGGCTCGGACAGAGAACTGAGTCACAAGCCTTTGTTATCATTCCTTCCTATTCTATTCTTAGCCAGCCTTCTGATGAAATCCTTTCTTCTATTCTTTTAGTATAGTTTTAATGTAATATATATAATAAAATAAAATAATAAATCAGCCTTCTGAAACATGGAGTCAGGTCCTCGTCTCTTCCCTCATCCAAGAACCCTGTGAACACTGTCACAGTTCCTGACTTTGCTGTCCTGAGTTTCAGAGATCCTTTGGCCCTGCACATCCCTACCAGCAGAGGAGGATGAGGCAGCAGCACCTGGCACAAGCACACACACAACAGCCCTGAGGGACCCTGGAGGGTCACTGAACACACCCCAGCAGCACCCCCAGTGTGGTTTTCTCTCTTTGGCTGCTGATGGAGTTCTTTGTGTGTTTGCATCATTTATACAACAGAAAGCAGCTCACACTACATAATGCATACAGCAAAATGTTACCAATCCAATTAAAACCAGAAGTCAGCTTCTGCTTTCCAGAAAATGAAAGCAGCCGTTGATTTTAAGTGGTGATAAAAAGCCTTTAAAATCACCACTGTAGTTCTTACTACTTTCAAAAGATACACTTCCAAGGCAAATCAACCTCCAAGACTAAAGCCAGAATTCAGATTACCTGACTCATTCCAGCAATACTATTCAAGGAAATGGGATGATTCTTCCCACCATGGGGCACACAGTAAGCTGTATTGTTACACAATTCTGTGTCACACATTAGGATCCAAAATGAAAAGTCTAAGCCATCCTTGAAGAAATATGACCCACAAAAACCAGGAAAGAAAATCAGTAGGAAATAACATTTGAGCTATTCAGAGACATATTTGTTTCACAGAATCACAGAATTGTTTAGGTTGGAAAAGGTTTGAGATCATCATGTCCAACCTTTCCAGCACTGCCAGGGCCACCATGTCTCCACGTGCCTCATCCTCATGGCTGTTAATTCCTCCAGGGATGGGGACTCCAGCTCTGACCTGAGCAGCCTGCTCAGAATCCCAGAATCTTTTAGGCTGGACAAGCCCTCCCAGCCCACGGAGTGCCAGCTGTGCCCGATGCCCACCCTGTCCCCAGCCCAGAGCCCTGAGTGCCACCTCCAGCCCTTCCTGGGACACTCCAGGGATGGGCACTGCAAACCCCCCTGGGCAGCCCCTGCCAGGGCCTGAGCCCCCTTTCCATGGGGAAATTCCTGCTGTGCCCACCCTGAGCTGCCCTGGCCCAGCCTGAGGCCGTTCCCTCTGCTCCTGTCCCTGTGCCCTGAGCACAGCCCGACCCCCCGGCTGTGCCCTCCTGTCAGGAGCTGTGCAGAGCCACAAGGGCCCCTGAGCCTCCTTTGCTCCAGGCTGAAACTCCAGTTCCTCAGTCCCAGTGCTGGACAACCCTTTCAGCAGCACTCAGTCACAGAATTTAACATAAAATCACTTTTAAAGTTAATTAAGCTACAGCAGAGTAAATTGATCAAAATGTTGCCCTATTGCCTCCAATGCCTTGAGCAGGAGAAATGAGCACTTGCTAGGCCAAGGCTGGCCTGAAGATTTTATTTGCACAATATTCAGCACAACAGGGCCCTGTTCCAGCCTGGCCATCACAATAAACCTTCTCAGCAATGGTCTCAGCAATGGTCCCAGCAGGTCCCACCATCGTTTGAAGCACTGCACCTTTGTAGCTGGGGTGAAACTGAAAAGAGGTGGTTTGGCCCTGAAACACAGAGCACCAGGACCAACCCTACATCACCCTTCAGCCAGGAGGCTTTTGGCATGCACATCCCATTAGGAAATACTTTTGGCACTGAGCAGGCCATATCTGTTGTGGCTGGGGAAAGCCAGGGAAGCAGGAAAGCTGGATTCAATCTCCCAGATTCCCTGGCCCATGGCAGGGGCTGCTCCCTCCTGCTCTGCAGGGGTTTGAGGGCACAGCTCTGCAGAACAGAGCAACCTGGAGGTGCCACAGGGGGAAACTGGGCAAGAGTAAAACCTGAGGGGCTGCAGGAAGAGCAGGAGAAGGATGCTGAGTGCAGGAAAAAGGAGGGAATGCAGTGTACTGGCTGAAAAATGGATGGGTGAGAAGAGAATCCCCAAACAGCAACAGAAAACACAAACTGTCAGCTTTGTGACAGGAATATCTGCAATCATCCAACCTTCACCACCTGTTTAATTCCAGCAATTCCCTTCAAACCAGCCTGTCCCACCACTACCAGCCAAAGAACCTCTTGGCTCCCCCTTACCCACAGACTGCGTGCAGCCACTCTGCTCCTGCTGACAGACACAACCTTACAGAAACAAGACTGTCTGACCCTCCTCCAGCAGCACAATGAGCAACAATTGTTCCACCTCTGAATTCTTTTTGTTCCACAAATGGTCCATTTATGATGTAAACTCTCTTTGTGCATCAGTATTAACAGGGCACACAACAGAGCAGGCTCAATTTGTCATGTGCTACCTGGTCTCTTGTCTGGAAAGCCAAAACAAAACCTGGAATTTCTCATTTGCCTGATTTGTGATGCATTCAGCCCTTACTGAAAAGTCCAACTCTGTGGCTACAGTTGCTCTTCATTTTCCTCTACTTCCAGGCTGTTAAATCAAAATAATACTAATCCTAGAAGTAGTAGTAGTAATAGTATTAATAATAATAATGACAATAATAAAACTTTCACATATAATTCAACACCTGCACTGGCCAATTGCCACTAAAGAAGTACTACTACTACTACTACTACTACTACTACTATTACTACTTTTAATACTAAATGTATATTATGGATTATACATTATATACTATATATCATATAGTTTATATATATATATATTATATATATAATTATATATAATATTGTCTTGTATATTTAATATATTATATAATATAATATAATATAATATAATATAATATAATATAATATAATATAATATAATATAATATAATATAATATAATTATAGTGAAGTGCAGGATTTGCACAACTGTTGTCGACAGCTTTGATGAAAGCTGTTTATATTTGCACGTGTGTAATAATCAGAGATCAAGTCTGCTCCAATAAAGTGATTTATCATAAGAAACCTGACTCTATTACAAGCTTTCCTGTAGTGTATTAAATACCTCAGCCTGCCCACAAATGCAGCCATTGGGTACCCATCCTGTTAGCCTCAATGGCACTGTGAAAACAAATCCCCTTTTTGTAATGATAGCAATAATTGCTTTTTCCTCCAGGTAAGACAGGACAGAAAATCTTTGCTGTGACAGGCAGAGAGTGCTTGTAAAACAAACACACACAGATGTGCTCATCTATTTTAGCACCAGAAAAGCTAAAATAGGGGAGCACATATGTGTGTGTTTGTCCCTTGTTGGGCATCCTGCAGACAGTGAAATCCCAGGCAGCCAGGCTCAGTCCCACTGCACTGACACTCTCTGGGCCCACACTCTGGATTTTCTTCCCGCACCCAGCTGGTAGAGGCACCAAAGAGCATCCCCCAGCCAAGAGCCCATTCCAGGCTGCTGGCTCACAGCATCCTGTGCCATTTTGAAATGTGCTGGGGTTTAATGCTCGTATTTCAGCCTTCTTGTTTGCTGTGTGCAGCCCTGGCTGTGATACACCCCAAGGGTGGTGGGAATGTCTCCTTTCCATGCCAGCTCCCCCAGGGCAGCCTCTGGGATGTGAGGGGAGCACGTAGAAGGCGTTTCCCATTGTGCTGCCGCGCACCTGCAGCTGCCGGCCAAGGTCACGAGAGGAAACAACAAAATCCTTCCAGAGAGCCCCTTCCTTTGTCATCTGAACACGGGCAGGAAACACTGGAAGTGTCTTAAGAAAGCTTTTCTAATGAGCTCTCAGCCCAGCCTTGCAGAGGCCAAAGACAGACAATCCTTCCAGCTGAAATAGCCCATTCCACCCTAGCCTGCTTTGAGGAAAAAGAGCAGCAGGACCTGGCTATTTCACACCAAAATCCACATCCTCATGGATTCCTGAGCTTCAGAGCACAGGAACAGCCACAAAACCTGGGTTTAAGGGAAGGGTCTGGGTTAGAGCTCTCTGAATGAGCCACCCCATCCACCTGAATTCATGTCCTGTCGCTCTGGTTTAACCTCAGGAGCCCTTCAGAAGAGGCTCAGAGTTATTCTGCAGTATAAATAATATTAATTACCACCCCTTTTATTTCATAGGTGCTCAAAGCCCATTAAAAAATACTGCACTCAGTGTGCAAATAATATGTAAAAGGTGGGGGGTTTTGAAAAGCAAGTGTTTTAAAATTATGCTTTCTCTTCAAAACAGATTATTAAAGTTAAATCAGCATCATTTTCTGCTGCATTAAACCGGGGACAAGTCAAAATGGCTGCAAGTCTGCCTGAAGTATTTCACAAACATTTCTCTTTCCTCTTTTTTACTGTAAATCCATCATTATAGAATAAGTTAATTTTGCTACATACTTTTTCAGGGGCAGTCAGGAAGACAGATCCTAACAGAGCTGTTCATGCACAATCCTTGCAAACTAGCAAAATCAATCATTTTCCTTTTCTCTGAATTTCCAAAATTAATGTAAATCCTGAGAAGTCAAAGCAAGGATTTAACTGCATTAAATTTTCCATTGTGCTTTTAAATATACATGTTCTCTCCTTTGAGATTCTGTTTGGATGTAAGGAACCAGCTCTCATTCTTTTTAATCTCTGTGAAAGTGCACAGGGATGGGCACAGCATAAGCATTTGTACGGTCAAGATGAAATATCAGCAAAAGAAAACTGTCCAGGGCAGATATATTTCAGTATGAATCATTAGTTCCTAAAGCTTGCATTTTTCATTATTCATTCCCCATTTTTCATCCTGTATTACCCCCTCAGTTTGCAGAGCTGCACGGAGATCCTCACAGCTCACAGTGCTGGGGGGAGCAGCCCCACACCTCAAAGTGAGCAATTCACAGGTAAACAGAAGATTAAAAATTATTTCTCCAATGCACTGCAGAGATCAGTCACTGAAATTTGGCATTTTATAGACTGAACCCTCCAAGGTCTGTGACTGCTTTCCCTGACTATTTGCAGGGTACATCCTCATGCCAAAATTCCAAGTTACAATACCCAAACCCAAAACCTCAGGTTTCCATCTGATTTGCACTGCCCCTGTGCTTGAAAGCTAGAAAGCAATTGATGCAATTATAAACACAGGATTAAAAATCAAATGCTATTCTATCAGTTCTAGGGAAAGCCTGAAACTTTTACATTCCACATTCCCGTGCAACAGCTAAATTCAGAGCAGCACAAATCAGAGCAGCCTCACTGCAGAGGAGACATCAGAGCCTGCAGAGTTTAAATAAAGGCAAAGCCTGCCTGCTGTAGCCTGCACACAGATGGCTGGGGGCAGAAATCCATCCTGACTGGTTTCCAAGCCATTAGGAGCTCTCACACATCCACTCAGTGGCTAAAGAGGCACGGAGCCCACTGCAGCACAGGGACAATGCACAGGGGGTGGCACTGGGGCTCCTAAACCATCTGCACTTGCACAGGCCTTGGCAGCAGGAGCAGGACTGGCAGCCTGGGCCTGGGGTGTGATAAAGGGAGGGTAATAAATGAGTAAAAGTCACTGAACCAATTTACAAGGCATTAGTGCCTTGGCTCTCACACTGCAGCCCTCGGCAAGGATTCATCCAGAGCAGCTCTCTCCATTCTGCTTTTGGCAAGGGCTCAGTTCCTGCAACAGCTTTGGAGAAGGCACATCACCTCCAACAGCTATGGAGAAGGCCCATCATCACCTCCTTCCCTCACCCCATGGGCCTTTGAGCAGCACAAAGCCGTCTGGAACCCCTTGGGATGGGGGGCAGCAGCCTGGCAGTGGGGCCTGTGTGGAGAGGCTGTGGAGCCTCACGGGGCCTGTGTGAGCTGCAGCCACAGCTGGCACTGCCCAGCCCAGCCCGGCTCCCACACGGGTCACAGGGTGTCCCTGCCACCCCCAGCCAGGAGACATCAGGAACACATGGCAGAGAGAGCTGGGCACAGCCAGGGGACACCGGCTGGGCTGGCACAGCAGGCAGGGCCATGGCTGTGGCACAGGAGAGACTGAGTGTGAGTGTGAGTGTGTGAAGGCTGAACTTGAGCCAGCAGAGTGCCCTGGTGGCCAAGAAGGCCAATGGCTCCTGGCCTGGATCAGGAATGGTGTGGGCAGCAGGAGCAGGGAGATCATCCTTCCCCTGTGCTCAGCACTGCTGAGGCCACACCTCGAGTGCTGTGTCCAGTTCTGGGCCCTCAGCTTGGGAAGGACCTTGGGACACTCGAGAGCATCCAGAGGAGGCAACGAGGCTGGAGAGGGGCTGGGAACACAAATCCTGTGAGGAACCCCTGAGGGAGCTGGGGGTGCTCAGCCTGGAGAAAAGGAGACTCAGGGGAGCCCTCATCACTCTCTGCAGCTCCCTGACAGGAGGGGGCAGCCAGGGGGGTTCAGGCTCTGCTCCCAGGGAACAGTGACAGGACAAGAGGACACAGCCTTCAGCTGCCCCAGGAGAGGTTTAGGCTGGACATTGGGAAGAATTTCTAAACAGACAGGGTGATTGGGCATTGAAAAGGGCTGCCCAGGGAGGTGGGTGAATCACTGTCCCTGGAGGTGTCAAAGGAGAGACTGGATGTGGCACTGAGTGCCATGCTGTGGATGACAGGGTGGGGTTGGGTCACAGGTTGGACTCAATAACCTCAAAGGTTGGTTCTGTGACTCTGTGTCTGTGTGTGCGTTTGTGGTTTTGTATGTTTATGGTTTTCTGTGGTTTTTTGTCTTTGTGTTTTTGTGTGGTTTTTTGTGTTTTGTGTGTTTGTGGTTTTGTGTGGTTTTGTGTGTTTTTGTGTGTTTGTGTTTCTATGTGTTTGTGTTTGTGTGGTTTTATGTGTTTGTGGTTTTGTGAGCATTTGTGTTCTGTGTGTTTGTCTGTGTGTTTGTGTTTTGCATGTTTGTGGTTTTGTGTATTTGTGTGTGTTTGTGGTTTTGTGTGTTTGTGTGTTTGTGTGTTTGTGATTTTGTGGTTTTTTGTGTGTTTGTGATTTTGTGGGTTTTTTTGTGTTTTTGTGTTTTTGTGTGTTTGTGGTTTTGTGTGTTTGTGGTTTTGTGTTTTTGTTTGTTTGTGTGTTCTTGTGTGTTTCGTGTTCCACAGCCCCGTGTGGCCACACTAGGGGAGGAGGTTGGCTGTGAGCAGGACACACCAAGGTCAGTGCCATGACTTCCCTTGGGATGCACACATGGAGATTGGATCACCTGGGCTCAGACAGCTCACAGAGGAAAACCCAGAGCCTTGAAGGGGCATCAAGGAAAGCATTGGAGCTATGGGCCTTGTCACATCCTGTAAACATCACTTCCCTTCAGGAACTCTTTATGGGCACTCACTGAACAAAGCCCAGTGAGGCACATCCCTTGTCTGGTCCTTTACAGGGGGAGGGACAGTGGGATGAGCAGCAGCCCTAAAGCAAACCCACAAAGTGTGTGACCTGCCTGTTGTGCCACCCTGCTCTTCTCACCCCACTACTGTATAATCTTCCTCTCAAGATAAAACTGCCTCTGCACTTGAGTAGCCACATGAATCCCAGCACAGCAGAGCTATTTGTGTGCTGCAGCTTTTGGGATGACAGCTCTTCTCTGCCTGGAATTGTTATTTAGTATATAGGTTGCAGTTCAAGCAATAATCTGACTTTTTATGTCCCCTGAAGCTTTCATAGAACAGTGACAGGCATAAAAATTAGGTCTCAGACTTCCTTGAAAGAAAAATCAACATTATTTCACCCACTTAAAAATCTTTTTCTGTTTTAGAGCTTTCTAGCAGACATTTAGCAGCAGGACAATCAAAGAGCCAGTACTGCTGGGTGCAGGGACCTGTGCCCCTGCTCACCCCAGTGCTGAATGCAGGAGCTTCAGGCTGAGCCATCAACGGGCAGAATGCCGTGGGAAGGCCAGGGCCAGGATGGGCAAACAGTTGTGTAAACAGTGCAGGAAGCAAAGGGAAGAGGCCATCAAAGCCCTGGACCTGTCTGATCCCTCACAGCCAGGACGTGAGCGCAGGTGGGGTTCACAGAGGGAAACCTCAGCAGTTCTGCTGCCCCAGGAGCTCCACACCATCCCCTGCACACTCTGCCTCTGGAGTTATTTAAATTAATGCCACAGACATAAGAATGTTTGCACTGCAGACTTACCCAAATTAAGGTGGATGGATGGATGTTCCTCTGCTTTCAGATTTTGCATAGCAGAGAGAGCCTCTTCTACACCAGACATAAGCCTTCCATTTCCACCAGCAGTCAGAGCTGAAAGCTGGGCTGCTTCAACAACCAAACAACTGAGTTCATGAATGGAAGGTGACAATTTTCATTTAGGAACAGATTGCCTTGGTTTGGGTTTCTAAGGGGCATTCCAGTTAAAACAGGAATGTTCTTCAGGTGAAAAAAAAAATCACTGAAATGAAGATTGTTTATCAAAAACATTTGTAGAAAACTTTTTATCAGTTTCTCACCTCTACACTTGACCTGCTCTTCCCACTGGACTCCTGTGTAAAGGTTTGTGCTATCCATTGTGAGGCTACAGCCTTGTTGTTCCAAACCCCTGGGGACTGTGCCTTCAGTGAGCACATCAAAGGGATCCCTGACTCCTTCCTTCAGCTCAGGAGTGACGCATTTTATGGCTTCTGCTCAGGCTGTTATACAGTGTTAGTGCAATATGGGTGCATTTTGTACCATCTATTCTCTCCTGCCATTTCCAAACAAGGCAACAATATCATTTGGGACCATTCCCTGCTGAACATTTTAAGAAACACCCCTGTAGTCATTAGTCTGTATGAAGCAGAGGTCTCATTAAGGAGCAGGGGACTGACCCTTCCAGGAGAGATCTGCTGCAGTGAAATGAGTGGGGTACAGCCAGAACAGGACTCTGGAAAACAGCTCAGAGATGCTATCACACCTCCCCAGCAAACACCCAATTCCACCAGCTCTAACTGAAATTCCTCAGCAGCTTTTGTTTTTTTTTTTAATACACTTTAAATTAAAAACAAATCAGAGCTCCGTTGCTTTGTTTAAAAACCCTGACAAGAGGAAGCTGAGTCAGAGTGGCTCCAGGATGCACACCTCAGGCTGTGACAGAAAGGAAACCAAGTGGAAACCAAGTGACCAAGTGGAAATGACTAAGAGCACATTGCACTGCCCTGATTAAAGGCCCAGAAATAATAACACAACGTGCTGCAGAGATTATGCTTTCCACACAGAGGAATTGTTATTTTTTAACCTTCAGGTAATGGTCCTTCCAGAGAGGCTGCAGACAGCCATCAGATACAATTGCACATTTCAGATGGGAGGGATTTTGCACTGATTAGCTGAGCTGCTGGAAATTAGCATTTGGGGTTTGTTTTTATAACTGAAGGAAAGCCTGTGCTCTCCCCTACTCTAACTGGTCAGAAAAATCCTGACACAGTTGGATTCACTGCTGTGCCTGCATTCCCAACCCTGGCACACCTTCCCTTGCACGATGCCTGTGACAGGCTGGGATTAGCAGGACAGACTCCTCAATCTAACTTGTATAAAATGTTACAAAAGCATTTTTGGGCTGTGCTGGCCAGGGTAAAGCCCTTCCCTAGTGAGATAGAAGGATGAGAATTAAAAGATTATTAGTTGCAGCTGTTTCAATAGCTGTCTCTGGTTTTGATGATTGTGCTTATCAAGAAGGGCTTATTTATCATGTGGAATTTCACCATAACTCAAATTACTTGTGAAGGAAAGGAAAACTCTCACTTAGTGAAAAGTACAGGGCTGCTTTATCCACTTTGCTGGTTAGGAAAACAATGAACTTGTTCCCACCACTATGTTTTCCATGAATTCTTTGAGGAGAACTTCCCAGAGCACAGCTCAGATGAGACAGTGAACAAACAGCACAGCACAAAGCTGAAGCCAGCTGCAGCCAGGAGTCAGGCTGCCCTGCTGGGAACACAGCAGGCAGAGAAACTGGAGCTCCTGATCAATCTCCTCAGCCACAGATAGAATCTAATTCTGAAGAAAGGTGCTTTAATCTCGCGTTCATTCTGTGCACTTACCAACCCAGTAACTTACACCAACCCCCCGGGTGTCTGTGCACAGTGAGCACAGCCAGACTGAGCAGGTTTAATGTGCTGAGGGAGGGCTGTGATTCTGCCCATTATAACACATTATTCCTCTCAGCAGCAGCAAGATGACAGTTATTACTTCAGATTCCCAGGAATGTCAAATTCAAACTATGCACAAGCACCTGTAAAGCAAAGTTGAGTTCTACCCCATCATTCAAGAGAGGGAGGACTATTTTAAACTTTACTAGTCTGGCAAATTGCTCAGCCTGCATTTCAATAACACAGGCTGAACTCTCACAGAAAGAGATGCTGATCTAAACCAGACATGTCTGACCCAGGTGCCACAGAGCCCCAGAGCAGCAGCTAATGAACATCTGTGGGAAAAGCACTGGAAAGAAGCAAATGATCCAGTGAGGGCAGCTGGATATAGCATGGAAGAAAACTCATACTGCAGAGCTGAACAGAAAAGGGCCTGATGTCATTTGGAGACGGGAATGGCAGGAAAACACCATGAAATGACAAGTAAAAAATTACCACTCCTTTTGCTCTGCCACCATCTCCATCCATGAGGCACACAGACAGTGTCTGCTAATTCATTTTTCACCTGTTCCCTTCTATTCCACCAGCTGGATTGTTAAATAATACTTCATACCCAAAATTACACAACTAAAAGGTAATTATGCCTGCCAATGTTGTCTGATCATGCAAAGGATTTTTCTCATTAGCAGAACAGTGTGAATTAATAATATTTTTGAAGCATTACCCTCTGGATTGCAAAAGGCTTGAGCCACCAAGGAATTTTTCCAGTCTTATGATTTGGCCACAATGATTAAAATCTGAAAGTCTGAGATCTACAAGAAATCTGTTTGCCATCATTTAAAACTTTCACGTGGTGACTTTCACTGCCTGGGAGGGATCCGGGCAAATGTGTGGGACCAGCCAGAGGGCACAGGGCACTCTGAACCATCAGTTCTGCTGCTGCTGGAATTGGTTCTGCTATCCATGAAATCTCAATGGACCTTCCCTCATAGCCAGAAAGGAAACCTAAAGAGCCAGTTCAGCACTATGAAATCTATAAAGCATCATGGGAAGGTTTGAGGTGGTAAATCAGGTCTCTCAAATTTCAGTGGAAGTGTCTTCCTCTTAAACTTAGAAAAGGTTTCCAGTTTTCTGTCGAGCTCTGCAGCAGAGCATGTGAAAAGTCCTTTAGAAACTTTCTCACTTCTTACCTTGAACTCTTTGGGGGAGATGAAGCAAATCAGATAATAGGAAGGTAATTTAGCAGGCTTTGAAAGAGACCTGGACAACCTGAGCACACAGAGCACACAGAGAGAGCCCTGGGGTCTCCTCTTTTCCCTCTGAGGAAAAGAGGATGACTCCTTCCCTCCTCCTTTCCTGAATGTCACCCTCAGTCCCAGCCCCACACAGGACAGCAGAGGCACCAGGGGCTGGAAATGCAGCTGGAGCCACTTGCAAGGGTCCATCCTTTATCTGGGCCCTGTCTGCTGTGGGCACCACGTTATCAGGGGGCTGCATCCTGCCCAGAGAGATGGAAAACCCCTATCAGCATCTCCTCTCCCAGCAGTGACACAGCTTATTTAACAGCTCATTTTCCTGCAAGGAAACTGGACTCTCTGAGCTCCTCACACAAGACTTTGAAAAATGTCTCCTTTTTTAAAAATAATTAATATAACAAATTCCTTCAGGAGCCATTCATCTTCATGCTGTACAGCATGAAAAAGTGAAATAATCTGACCAATTTCAGCCTTCTGGCAAGGCAGGAAATCAATCCCACCACCTGTGCTGGACTGTAATGACAAATAGGGGCAAGAGAGTATTTAACTGTGGAATAATATTAAAAATTTAATTCAATAATTAAAATTATTAAAATCATACTTAAGATACTTAGAACATTTGCCTACATTTATTATAAGTGGTTCCAAAGAGTGTGTTTTGAGTAAGCCCTGCACTTCTCAGTTTTCTTCTGCATTATTTAGTGGAAAAGAAATCCTCTTTCATTTGTAGTGCACAGTGCCAAGAGCTACACCCTTGTGCTCAGTTTAACACTGAAGCTTCCCCTCCTGAGCACCCTGAGTGATCTCCAGACTTAGAACTCAGTATAATCAAGATGCTATGAACATTTTCTCCTTCTGAAAGGCCTACCTACACTGCCTTGCTCCTCAGGTTACCTGTGAAAAACACTGTGACATTTCATCTTCACACCCAGCACGGGCAGAGCTCAGCAGGAGCCCAGTCTCATTAACAGGAGGGCTCTACCCTTTTGGTTTCCAGGTATAAAAAGTCTTACAGGTAGGACAATTCCAAACAGCTTTGAAAGCCCTGTTTGTGCAAAGCAGCATGGTCTGTGCTGATCAAGCGTCAGTCACCAAAAGTTCCTCTCAGATATTTGCTAGCTGCTAAAACTCTCTCTAAAACAACAGCAAATAACAGAAAAACACTGGTGTTTCTCTCAGAGCCAGTTTCCTTTTATTCAGTTCCCTCATAGGGTCAGCAACAAATAAGTAGATAGAGCAATAATGCTAAGTTTATCTTGTTTCCTCCACTCCCTTTTCTCCCTGGGCCACTAAGAGTTGGAACAATTGCAGGATGCCGGGATGCAGGATGGGAAAAGGCTGACTCCCAGCTGGAAAACCTTGGACACTGGAGAGCTGAACACTCCCAGTATTGCTTCACTAAAAGAGAAGTGCATTTTTCTATTTGATTTTCCTTTTTTTGTATTCTGCTTCACATTTTGGGATTCTGTTGGGTTCAGTTTGCCTGATTTGGTACCAGAATGAAGCTCGGCCACCTCGGACTCGGGTAAGAGACAAATGTTATTTTCTGTCCTTCAGCCATTAAGTTAATTTCAAAGGGTTTTTTTACCTCCACGCAGATTATTTTCTAATGTCTTAAATAAGTTCAGAAATATCAGCAAATGGGCTGTGAATTTTATACATATCCACCAAATCCTTTGGGTCTTACACTGGTGGCACCCACGCCAAGTTAAGCACAAACAGCAGAGCTGTTAACAATTCACATTGGAAGAGGAAATCTCTGGCTTTGTTGTCTCATTAACAGGAGGGCTCTACCTTTTTTGTTTCCAGGCATAAAAATTCTCATAGGTAGGACACTTCCAAACTGCTTTGACTGTTGGGCTGTACCATAATATTCCCAGATTATTTAAAATATATGTATATACATTTCACGGGGTTTTGGGTATTGTTTTGTACTATTTATATCATGTTGCCAATGTTCATTCATAACGGAAAAGAGGTGGAGATTGTGCTGCCAATTGCACCCGTGAAGGCTTTAGGAAGGGATTTCCCTCCTGGTGTGGGCAGGTGCAGCTCCAGGGCTGTTTGCAGTGAGCAGAGGTGCACTAGGCTGGGATTTGATGCAAATCTTTTATTGGGGTGGATTTGGGGTCTGTCTGTAAGGTGGGTGGCTTTCCTGTGCCCAGAGCCAAGAGGTGACAGCCGCGGTGTTCCCTGCCAGCTCTGGCATATCTGTTCAAAACTGAGAGGGGAGTTTATCAAACCCAGGTCAAGGATGTGGTCTCCTAATTCCCAAATGTCCCAGGTACTTTAACACCCTAACTCTGGAGTGCCAGGTTTTACACACCTTGTCCTAAAAGACCAGCAATTCTTATTCCAGAGGTTCCTTGATCTCAGTGGTTCACAAAGACTCATCTTTTTTCTGATGGGTTATTTTATGAGCAGTGGCTCGACACAAAAAGTTGTTTGGAAAGGCTTTTATCTTGTCCTAGAGCAGGTGGAGCAGGTCCCTGCACTAACAAGCTCGCTGTGCAGCTTGCAGAGACAAAGCATTTCTGCATAAGAGATGAAGTGATACTGGTTTCTCTGTGAGAAATCCATTCTGCAATAGTGGGACTGTCAGTGTGCACAGCACCTCACCGTGCTGGCTGTCACACTGTAATAAAGATAAAAGAAGGAAAGAAATGCAAGGGAAAAAAGATATGGAGGAAGATGAATTTCTGTGAGAAAATCTCTTCCATTCTTAGCTCCCACAAACATTCCAAGCTGGCTGTTTCTGCAGTTAACAAAGGTAGAGTTAATCAATGTGTCCCTGCCTCCTGTGAATATAAATCATTAGATCAGCATTTGTAAAAGCACACAGTATTATAGATGTTCATGCAGGAAAATATATTAGACAAAAGCAAGGATGCTCCAAAGATCTACAAAAGCTTCTCATCTAAGGTTAATTGGTGACTGGTAACAACAACCCATATAGCAGAAACAAATCACAGAAATGCTGACTTGAAATTTATCCCTGGTATCTCCAGGAGGTGTTTTATCCTTAAATAAAGGGTGACCCACCGGAGAAAAGGACACAGGATGCATTTAGCATAGGAAAGCCTTAGAATGATAGTGTGCTAGAGAGAAGAGTGGGAATTTACAAGTAATAAAACAAATTAATTTGAAAGCAAAGAATAAACTCGATTAAAAAATCATTCCTGCTTTGCCCACAAAGCCACAAACCTAGGTTATTTTTCAGACTGTTACATCTGCACTGCAGTGCAACAGGAAGCATTTCCCAAAGCTCTGCTCTTTAACAGAAGACCACAAGAGTGTTCTTCACACATTTTTAAAACAAATGTTAACACTGAAATACTGAAATTGAGTCCCTGAGCAAGGTGCAGCTCACAGGCAGGGCAGGGTTAACAGCTCTGCTGCCAGCTCTGCCTCACATCCTGCCTTGCTGAGGAAACGGCTCTGAAAACAGGATAGAGGTAAAAATCACAGGGCATGGCTCAGAAACTGCTCTGATTTACAGCACTCATGGAACAAAGGACTTCATGTCCCTCCATAAATCAATTAATTACATTAATATTTCAAACTCAAAATAGAAAAAAAAATTCATAAAACTCTCTTTTCTTGTCTGGGTATGTGTCTACAGAACTACAGGTTTAAATCAGGCCAGAAAATAATTTTTGTTTTCTAAAAGAGCAGAGGTTCACATAATCAAGATAACTGATTATTTCTGGCAGCTGAGCTTTCTGTAAGGAATCTTCATTGTATTTCCATCATAATTCCAGGTTTTGCTCAGATTCTACAAGTTTAATTCAGAGGTTCCAATGTTAGTGCCAAGAAGAAAATAAGATAAATTAGTGAGAAATTTCTTGGGCATGAAATTACTTTGGTGTCTTCTTATTTTTATTTTTTTTTTTTACAAATGGGTTTCCCTTGTTATCCTCGTGAGTTTACAAACTGAAACCCCTCAGAGCTCAGCCCTGGTGTGAGTGGTTTCCCCTCCTCCCCTGGGCACAGCAGACAGAGGTTGTTGGAGCTTTGCTGGCACAGAGGTGCCCATTTCACCCTCGCAGGGCAGCTCCCACACAGCCCTGGGGCTGCAGGAGGGCAGAGCCTGGGGAGCAGAGCTGGACACTCCTCTGGGCCATGATAAAAAGGGTTTTGTGGGCTTCCCTCAGGGCTCTGCTCTGCCAAGGGCCATGCAGGGGCAGCAAACACAGAGAACCCACACTGGTGTCCCTGTCATGGCCAGGGGCCACCAGCTGTGCTGCTGAGGAGCCCCCAGGGATCCTGTCGAGATCCCTGCAAACACACCAAGAAATGCTGGGGATAAACCAGGGCAAAATGAAGGCATGGTTTGGAACTGAAGGCATGGTTTGGAAATGAAGGCATGGTTTGGAACTGAAGGCATGGTTTGGAAATGAAGGCAGGGTTTGGAACTGAAGGCAAGGTTTGGAACTGAAGGCATGGTTTGGAACTGAAGGCATGGTTTGGAAATGAAGGCATGGTTTGGAAATGAAGGCATGAACACCACTGAGGACACTGCCCTGTGTAGCCCTCAGGGGAGGGGTCCCATGAGGGACTCAGGCTGCCCCAGGCCCACCCCAGGCTGTCCCTGCTGGGGCTGCAGCCCCTTCCCAGCCCCAGGACCCCACAGGACCCTCTGTCAGACAGGATTCTGTCCCTGCTGGGGCCCCTTCCCAGCTCCAGGACCCAACAGGAGCCAACACACACCCTCTGCCAGACCAGGATTCCTGCCCAGCCCCAGCCCAGCTCTCCCATGGCAGTCTCATTCCATAAAGGCATTTATTCCCATGCAGGAGCACAGAACAGCCCCAGCTGCTGCCTCCCAGGAGGGACCCAGCCAAGGAACCCCAGGGCTTTTATCCCCTCCTATTTCAGGGGTGCCCAGGCCTGGCTCTCCCTGCTGAGCCCTGGGCTGTCTCTGGCTGTGCCCCAGCTCCCTGTGCCCTTTCCTGGGGTTCCAACCACCCCCAGGGCTCCACCAGAGGCTGCACAGAATGAATTCCTCACCACACCCCTCACCACTGCCCCTCCTGCATTCTGCAGCAAGCCTGGCCCTGGAATATGAAAAATCAATAATAAATTGTGAAGAACCTGTTTGCAGTTCTTGAGTGCAGGAATACAGATTAGCCCCTTTCATTTGATTTTCACTCATCTGCATCAGAGTTTCAGACCTGTCAATAAGAATAGAACTGGCTGTGTTTTGAATGCAAGCTTTTGCTGAATATGTTGAGTTCTGTCATCTCCTGAAAGGGAGGGAAGCTGTTTGTGCCATGGGTCTGAGCTGTGCCTGTGCTGCTGTGCACATCGGTTGGGCAGGCAGGGGGATTTGGGGCCCAGCCCTCCCAGGTGCTAATTAAAACATTCACAGGACCTGGAGCAGCTCAAGAACTGAAATTTCCAGGGCTGAAAAAGACAGGAGAAGGGCACAAGGGCAGCCTATCCCTCCATGGCACTGCCTACACTCCAGTGTTGGTGCTCTGAGAATAGACCAGGGGTCAAGAGGTGAACATACTCTGGAAGACTTTTCTCCAGACAAGTATTTTTGTGTGAGAGCAAAACTCTTACAGTAGATTAGCAGCTGCATTTGAAACCTTTATCAAGAATTAGCCACAAAAGCCCAGAAGGTATTGTGAAAAATGACAGATATTTTAAAGAAAGGCCAGCACAAACTAGGGAAATGGCATAGGTACCTTCCCAAAGAGTAGCAGAGAGAAAAAAGAGTGTTCTGCTCCAGCACTGCTGCCTGAACTGCAAGGACTTATAGAACACCATCATAGCTAGAGGTAGGCAGAAAGGCAAACATGTTTTAAATTCTTCATTTTTGATCCCCAGAGAGGCCACTTTTATTGTCCCAGTTGTCACCAAGACCCTTCTGTCCCTGTCCACTTCCCCCAGCATCCCCTGGCACAGCCTGGGGCAGCAGAGGCCTCTGCTTGTGTCACACATCTGCGAGGCCACAGAGCAGCAGCGGCACCTCTGCCTTTGTCCTTTCCCTGCATCCCTGTCCCTCCAGCCCCACCTGCAGGTGTCCCTGACCCCTGGCACAGCTCAGCAGGGCCAGGGGGGCTCCTGCAGCACACGGGGCCCGTGCCCTCATTGTGCAGGGCAGTGGGAAGGGAAATTCCACTTCCACCAAACTCCTTTGTCCACGTTTCTAAGCCAGGCTCTGGTAGCTGCAGTCTTCCTGTTCCCCTTCCTTTGGTGATGCTATCTGCTGTGAATCTGTGCCCTGGGAACCCTCAGGGAGCACAAAGCCTCCTTCCAATGCTTGGCCTGAGGGGACCAAGGGCTGCTGCTGCTGTCCTGCCACGGATAGGAAATCCTGCCATTGATGGGAAGGGCTCCTGGGATGGGCTCAGCTCCATCAGCAAATCCCCCTGGCACAGAGCTTTATTGGCTTCTCCATTCTGTCCTGGGATGGTCCCTGCCTCTACCTCCAGCCCTAGACCTGAATCCAGAAGGGATTTGCATTCTGTTTCTGGCTTTTGCTGTCATTATCCTTCAGATAGAAATGGTCTGTCTGCAGTAGAATCAGTTTACTCATGGCTTGATGAGCTTAAAGGCCTTTTCCAACTTTAACAATTCTGTGATTCTATGTTAGGATTAGGCCAAGCAATCAATATTAATAATAATGTATCAGAGTTTTCAGCACCTCCTCTAGGAGCCCAAAGCTGCAATGGATTTGTGTATATTGGCTGTTTGCTCAGTGCTGGTAATGTGGGGGTTTAGGCTCTCATTAAAGCATAAACAAGGATGGCACATTTTAGTGTCATTGAGATGGTCAGGGCACTCCAGACACTCACCCAGCGCACAAATGAACAAAGGAGGGCAGAAAGCAGGAGAGCTGGAATGCTTTTTGCTGTGGGTACATTTTACAAAGAGAGAAATGTGAATTCCAGAGGGGCAGAACCATCACAGAGCTCCATCCTCTGCAGCACCATCTCACAAACACCTCTGCTTTGTACCCTGGAGCTGCCAGCAGCAGCTTTGGTAAAAGATTGGGATTAGAACAGATACTGAATTATTAAATTACACTTGCACATGACTTCAGTCCCAAACAGGAAGGAAGGGACACATTTCTCAGTGGAATAGATTTTCTCATTTCCCTGCTGTGAAGTGATGAGCTGCATCACCTGCCAAATCTGGACTGACCTGCAGCTTCTTCAGATGAAGAGAAAGGGTTTATTCACCCCAGAAGGGCTTTCCAGTGGCTGTGATTAGAACATGAGCTGTGGCAGAAATAAATGTTCCATTACACAGCCTCTGAAAAGTTCCACCTCAGCTTAAGAAAAATCTCTGTTAAATCACAACCACTCCCAAATAGAAACAGATCCACACAACTTACAACAGCTTTCCTCATCTCTTTAAGCTTCCCTGTGTCTGGGGCCCGCATTTTCAGGCTCTCCAGCTTTCCCCTATCAGCACATTAAAGAGGAAATTTGCTGCCCTAGTTTTATTTTGATTTAAAGATGGAGTTTTCCTGACAAGAGCTAAGCTGTAACTAAAACTATTGGAAGACTCATTGTAAATTCACAAGGGCAGTAAAAATATCATTTGCATCATCTCATAACACATGGAGATAATACAATGGAAGTGTTCCAGGAAAGGACTGTAACTATAGGGATGGACATAAAAGGTCTTAAAGTTAATTAAGCCTGGTCTACAATCTGCTGGATCTGCTGGATAAGGGCAGGAAATTGAGAAGAATGAACTGACATTTGAATGAGACGTTCTAAAAAGGGAGAAAAATACAGAACACTAAACAAAATCTATCCAGACACACCCTGCTTTTTCAGCCTCTTGCCCAGAGAGAAAACAAGAGATTGATGTATATGTGCATGCTTTCTTTATCTGCCACAAGGTTAATTTTCAGAGGAAACACTGATGCATTCAGCTACCCCAGAGAACACTCTGGACAAAGGAATGGGCACACCCAGGCAGCTGTGCAGGGTTTCTCTGCTGCAGATTGGGGCAGTAAATATCAGTTATGGGCACCTGGGCACGATGCTCCTGTGCCACACAGCTACGTCTGCTCCTGAGCTTTTGTTAAAGAAAAACGTGGGGAAAAAATCTTACCTGCTATTAACACAGCTACATTGTACTGTTAAAACATCATATTTATTGCAAGTGGTTCCTCAAAGGAGAGGGACTTTTCCTTAATGAGGAGGCTCAGCTGGAGATCTCTGCTAGGAGGCCTCTCTGATATTCAGGATTTATGTGGAAGCAGAGGGGAAATGGAGAAAGCTCTTCAATACATTATTCTTATTTGTGCCTTGTGTTCTTTGAGCTTGGCCAAACTCTGGAACACCCCGTGGCAGCTCCAGCCAAGCTCTGTAGAGCTGAGCCAAGCAGGGGAAGCACCAAAGCAGAGCCAGTCTGAAAGGTGCACACCATTAATGTAGGGAGCAAAGCTGCTCAGAGAGGCTGCAGAAATCTTTTCAGTGATCACAAACACCTCCAAGATGCCCAAAATATTCCCTTTCTGCGCTGGAATGAGCAAATAATTTTTGGAGGATTCTCTTGTGCTCCTGCTCCTCCAAAATCTAACAGCATCAGAGTGGGGTGCTGGAGATCAGGGGGGGTCCTGCACCTCTGTCCCACTGAGCCACCTCAGTTTGGAATGAGAGAGAGGAAATTGGCTCAGAGGAGGCAGGGGAAAAAGCTGGATCTACAGCCAGGCAAAAATGTCACTGAGAGTCCCTGCCCGGGGGAGCACTCCTGAGCATCCCTGGAATCTGCTCTTGGATGCAAAGAAGGGAATCAGTGCTTTGCCTGTCTGCAACACTGGCACTTCATCACTATTTTCAACATCTGCCTTTATCAATAATTAATCCAGATGGGAGGTATCTTCCTCTTTATCTTGGACGAGGAATTCAGAGGGGGAAATGTCTGCAGTTCCAAACTATGCATGCAGGGTGATCCCACCCATCTTATCAGCTCCCTTCAGAGCAGGAGGGCTGCACTCAACCCAGAGATAACCCCCACCATGGCTCTGCTTCAAAAGCACTTGACAACTGTCACCACAAGACATGTGGCCAAGAGCAGATTTTCTGTCATTTGATTGTTTGTTTCACCCCTGCAACATCTGCCAAGTAAATAAATCGCAGCAGTCATAGGTACTGTGGGATTTCTGATTGTGATAAATGGAATGCTCTAAAGCAGGGAGCACAGAATGTGTGTGACAGTAATGGTGAGGTGAGAATATTCTGTGCCAAGCCCCAAACTCTGCCTGTGGGTTTGAGCCCAGTCCTAACACCAGAACACCCTGCTCCCAGGCACCAGAGGCTGTAAAAAGCTACAGCAGAGTGGGTTGGGACCTGAAACTCCATGGGATTAATGCTGTCAACAACTGAGGGAAAGCCAAAATTTTCTGGTTGTGATGATATTTTTACTTGCTATGAAACAAAATCTAAAAATTGCTTTAATAATTTAATCACAAATATTTCAGCAGCTGTGTTTATACTGGGCACTGTGCTTAAGCACATTTTACCCCTTGGTGTATTTTGGACTGACATATTTGTACATGAAGTAAAAGGCTTTATGCATGGGCAGACTGGACAATACTCCTTATTTAAAGGCTCTAATCCATTTTGGGAATACTTCAGGGCAAGTAAAGCATTGTGTGACTACAGGAGAAAGAGTCAGAAAGCTCAAGCAGCCCCAGAACATTTCAGTGCTTCATGCTTTGTATGTGTCCCATTTCAAACTGGCTCTCATCAACTCTCAGGTGTCTCTGCAGCTTCTGTGGTGACACCCAACATGGTCATGGATAATGAGCAGAGCAGGGATTGTGCCCTGCAGGACACAGCCCTGCCTGCTGAGAGTGGGGAATGAGGAAAGGCTGTTAAAGCTCCCCTCAGGCTGAGTGTGCCTCTGACAGACCTGAACCTCTGCTTCCCTTCTGGGCACAAGGCCAGCAGATTGACCAAGATGGGATTTCTTGCTGGACATACCAGCATGGGCACAGAAAAACAGTCATCCCCTAAAACAACAATTAGCTGCATCACCAATCTGATGAGAAGGAAGTCTGTACTGTCACTGCTCCTTTTAATGACTCCAAAACATTAATTTATCTCCATCACATCCACAGCAAACAACCCTCAGTTCAAGAGTGCACTGTTCAACAACAGAAGCCATTCAAGAATTATTAATTTATCTATCCAAAAATAGTCCTTCCTTAAGGTCCATGAACATTCCAGTAACTGAAACATTAACATATGTTTAATTTGCTTCTCAATTACCAGATTTACAAAAAAGGAACTCAGATAAAAGCCAGATTACTACAGATTGACAGGGAAATTATTTGATTAAAAATAAGAATAGGAATCCAAGCTTGTGCACGTGACCTGGAGGAGCAGCCCCTCTGGGGTGACTCATTTTCCTGGGTAAGATTTTTGACATGACACCTAAAAATAAGTCCTAGACTTTCTTGACCTATGTGGAAGTTGCACAGTTTTGTACAGACTCTCCAGGTCTTCTTCTATTAGATCATGTAAGGGATTCATTTCCACAAACAGAAGAGTTTCAGATCCCCAGACATATTTAAATTAACACTATCCAGAAAAGGCTACAGGTACCAAAACAATGCAGGACAAGCAGGCCCAATCCATCAGCCCGTCTCCCCCAGACCTCCCCAGGAACAGAGATTCTTTGAGGTTTTCTTGAATTCTAACAGAAGCCAATTTCAGAGCTGATTCTGAGCTGTGCAGGTGTTATGTAAAGGAAATCAAGATCTAAGCCAAGCAAATGTGTGTTTGTGAACAGGAAATTGAATCTGGACCTACACCAGAAAAACACATTCAATAAATAATTGTGTCCATTCTTTATCAGATACAAATCATACAGGAGCACAGACAGCACCCCCCAAACTGCAAATATGCTTTTGAAGGTTTTTAATGGAAGTTTTAATTTTAAGAAAATGCACATTAAGAGAAAGTTAGCTAGACAATGAGAGAAATCAGCAGAGGTTAAAAATCCTTGCACCTTTGAGGTTTTGGGCCTTAGTGCTTCACTCTCTGACAGTACCTCCCAACTCAGTCAGATTTGTCAGCAAGGAACAAAAGGGATCTTCCTTCCTCACTCTTTCTGTTCACAACCAAAATCTTCCTGGACCATCCATTTCTGATCCTCAGCTCTCACTCTGCCTCCTCTCAGGATTCACTGCAGCATTTGAACCAGCAGGGCACTCACTGAAATGCAGGCAGGGCTGTCAGGATCTCTGGGAGGGCTCCTGGGTCCATTTTTGCTCCATTTTTGCTGCTCACCTCTCTTTAGGGCACAGGCTGTCACTCACTGACTTGGAGAGTGGCTTTGCTCCTTTGGAAAGAAAAAGAAAAGCAAAAGAAGATAAAAATAAGGAAAAATTGAAAAAAAACCCCCACCAAACCAGGTCTGGCCTCCCTCATTTTCTTCCCCGTTCTGTATCTGAGATAACAAAGACTTGGAGCACAATTTGGCTCCAAGGCAATAAACATTCAAGGTATACAAAGCAAGTATTTACAGTTCTTTAATAGTCAAATTTCTTCATTTCCAAAACACAAATCTGTCTTAGCTGAGGACTCCATCCACCCATAAGGTGAAGTTGTATTTTGCATCATGCAGGAGAAACTTTCTGGTGAGGTGAACAGACAGGGAAAAACAATTATTAACAAACTTCTCCCAAGCCTACCAGAAACTTAAGCTCAAAACACAAAGCCATTTCAGATTAGAATTAGTTCTCCTTTTCCCTGGAAAGAAAATATGAGGAGCCCAAAGGAGAAGTGCTGAATTATGTCCTCACCTGTGCTTATACCTTGCTGCAGTATCAACACCAAGAACTGAGCAGCACCAAATGCAGCACGAGTGCTCTCACTACACTGATATTTTTAAAGAAGCAAGTTTGCTTAAGATATTGCTCAAGTGTCTGTTCATTCAGAGGTACATCCCAAGCAGAAAATGTAATTTTTCCAATCAGTTTTCAGGCAGACATTTGCAGTCCAGACTGTTCAGTCATCAGTGGAAATCGCTTCTCACATGCACAGAATGGACACAAGGACAATCAGAACTCAGCCCCAGGTATCCAGGCACGAGGCTGCTGAAATCAGCTCAGGAACCTGGAAAGGAACAAGCAGCAGAGTGTTCTCAGGAAAGAGCACTGCTGTGCCTTGCTGGGACATGTGACAGACACAGAGACACCGAGTTCTGCCCCAACACACGGAACAGCTGAAAATGGAAACGAATTTTAAAAAAAGAAAAAAACAACAACAACAACAAAAAGACTCCTCTGAGTCAAAACTGTCAAAACTGCACAATTTCCTTAGGCAGCTGTTCTCAGGTCACTGGGGTTTGAGGACCTCCCCAGTTCCTGCTGTCACCGGGTGCCCTCAGCCCCTGTCCCATGGGAGCCCCGGCAGAGCCAGCACGGAGGGGAACGGGAGCAGAGGTAACAACAGAGAGGGGACACAGCTGGGACACGGCGGGGACACAGCTGGGACACAGAAGGGACACAGTGGGACACAGTGGGGACACAGTGGGGACAGTGGGGACAATGGGGACACAGGTGGGACACAGCTGGGACACAGTGGGGACATAGTGAGGACACAGTGGGGACAGAGCTGGGACACAGCTGGGACACAGCTGGGACACAGTGGGGACACAGCGGGGACACAGTGGGGACATAGTGAGGACACAGTGGGGACACAGCGGGGACACAATGGGGACACAATGGGGACACAGTGGGGACACAGCTGGGACACAGTGGGGACACAGCTGGGACACAGGTGGGACACAGTGGGGGACACAGCTGGGACACAGTGGGGACACAGTGGGGACACAGCAGAGGACAGAGCTGGGGACATGTCCTGGTGCTGCCCTGGAGCTGGGCACAGCCGTGGGCAGCCGTTCTGAGCTGAGGGAAGGGGACAGCAGAACCTGAGGGCATTGTCACTCTGGTCCCTGGCAGGACCCCACAGACACATCTCAGTGCTCTGGGACAGACCAT
Source organism: Melospiza georgiana (assembly GCF_028018845.1). Classification (NCBI taxonomy): domain Eukaryota; kingdom Metazoa; phylum Chordata; class Aves; order Passeriformes; family Passerellidae; genus Melospiza; species Melospiza georgiana. The sequence continues at coordinate 1,453,415 of NC_080443.1, forward strand.
GGTTTTTATCTGCCTGCAGAGACACAGGAGCTTTATCAGCCCGGGTTTGCACAGCCCTCTGTGGCCCCTGAAAGGCTGCAGTAAGTATTGCTAAGGCTGTTTTCTTTTAATAATGTTCTGCCTGCTCACAAAACTACAGCACTGCAAAGGAAAAAGATAATTTATCCCTCCTGTGTTTGGTGTGCTAGCTTTCTGTTCCTTAGGTCTTGCTGCAGTCACACATTTACTTTTAGTCTTACCCATCCTATAGATGGGAAATTGAAGTTAAAATGGATTCTGTATGGCCAGGCTGTTCAGAATCATTCTGCTCCCTGAGACCAGGCCAGGTTCTGCTCTCTGTATCTGCCGTGGTTTCATTGAGCACAGCAGTTCTGGAGGTGTTTAGATACTGTATCAAAGTACATTCTTTCCATCTGAAAAATAATTTTTCAGCGCCGTTTGCTCCAAGAAAGACTAATTTTTTTTTTTTTTGTATGGGGTTTTTCATTTTCATTTAGATGAATCATTTATATTTTTACTGGAATCATTCAGATTCCAGTAAGAATCTAAATCATTCAGATTCCAGTAAGAGAAAATAAACTTTCGTTTCCAGCCTTTCTCGCAATCAGTAATGCAAATTATCTCAACAACACAGACATGACCCTTTTAAAATGTGTTAGTTTTCTTGTGTATTCATATATCTCATGCCATTTTTAGCAAATTTCTCTCCCAGAATGTTCATTATCACCACTCTACATTATCCATTTGGGGATTTTTGGATGCTGAAAAATTCTCAAAGATAAGCATAAGGTTTTAGTATGATTGACGAGGAAAATAAATCATTTCAGAGGCAACTGTCCCTCATGTCCTAAAATCTCTGTACAGAAGCCTGGTTTAACTTTTGTTTAACATCCAAGCAGAGAACAAATTTATTTGCCAGCTACACTACTAACCTTGCATAAGAATTAATACACACTTTTAGAGTTGGAAGTAAACCAGGTGAGAGGCAGGTAGCAGAAAAAAACAAACCACACACACAAATATTCATAAGAATATTTCATCCAATATGGTTTCATTATGTGGAGACTGTATTTATATCAGCTGTTCAACTTTACAGTTGATTACTTGCCAAAACAACCTGTAAAATGCAAACTTTTAATTAGTACAGTATTGTCTGTATCTCCACCCAACATTTTTTAATAATTACTCCCAGTCTGGGAGAAGAAACTGCACTATATGAGTCATGTGTCACACAAATCACTTTGAATACCAAAGTTTCTCAGTTATCTGTCTATGGTACCCTGCAGACCAAGAGTTATTTGCTAAAATAATTCAACACATAAAATGAATAATATGGGTGGGAGAGCCCATCATTTGCTGGAAGAAAATTTAAGAGCACAGCAAGAAACTCAGCTGCTTGAATAAACCACTCCCTGCTAACTTTCAGCAGCATTTATGGTGCCTGATTAGATTAAAAGAGGCTGGAGCTGTTGGGCTGATGAGCCAGGACAGAGGGAAAAGGGGGCTGTGTGGGGCAGAGCAGGGCAGGGACTCTGTCAGCATCCCAGAGATCCACCTGCATCCCCACCAGGCTGGAAATGGGGGTCCTTGTTCAAGGGATGCACCTGATCCCATCCCTCAGTGCTGGCTGCCCAGCAGACACAGAAGAAAGGAAAAGCTGATCCCCACAGGGAAAAAAAAAAAGGAAAGCTGATCCTACCTGTTAACAACCCTGTTCTCCCTCAGAAGTGTTCTTGCTGCTGGCTTTGTGGGAATGCCCAGGCCTGGCAACGTCCCCTTCTGCTGCTGCCTCTGCTCTCTAGCTGAGAACTGCTGGGAAGGAAAACTGTCATGGCCAGAAAAGAGCATTTAGCACAGCTTGTCAGGAGCTGGCACCCAGGGAGGCAAGTGCCCTTCCCACAGGAGAGAGCCCATGGCAGCACTGCCCACAGGGCCTGCTCTGGGTGTGCTGCCAGGGAAGGGCACTCCTGAGCATGCTGAGGGACCCAGGGACAGCAGCAAGGGCTGCCATGAGGAAAATGGGCATGGTGTCCTGGGGAACGTGTCCTCAGGGTCAGCCTGCCCTGGGGTGTCAGGATCCGTCCTAGTGGACAGATGACCTGATGGTTTGTAGGAGTGATCTCAGAGTGCAAAAACCAACACGGTACAAGGGGGTTTGCTGTGATAATCAAATCAAATGCAGTTTTATTGAAATAGCCACAGCAAAAATGCGATAGAGGGATTAAGGGAGAGAAAAAGATAGAGAAAGAGAGAGAGAAGAGAGAGAAAGGGAGGGGATATAGCTACCAACGCAGAGACGAAGTCCTTTGGTCCAGTCCAGCCGAGGGTCCGCCTGTTGCGCTGGGGAGATCTCAAAGGCTCTAGCTAACTCAGAGGTTTTTATTACTGAAAACTGTGAGGGGGGAAACAGATACAGTAGGGAACAGATGTAACAGGTAGTGTATGTTCTCAGCAGTAAATGAGAGCCATTGTTTTCTTGCTCCAGTGGTCACAATCTGCAGGCAAACATCTCACTTTGGTCAGCTTGCCGCCCCCACACACTTCCCCGGGCTGGGGGTTTCAGTCCCAGTCCTAGGAAGGGGCAGAAGGGCCTTTTCCATGTCTCAGGCCTTGATGGAGAGGGGCCTTTTCATGTCTCAGTCCTTGATGGAGAGGCTTCTTACATCTCAGTCTGTCTGTCACAATGGCTGTAAAACAGGCGAGGGTCTTCTGTGGGAGACCACCTGAAACTCAGGAGAAGTCCAGCCAGGCCGAGATGTGGGACAGCTTCCAAGGCTGCTATTGTTGAAAACGGGGCATAGTGCCCTCTTCTTAGCATACAGCAAACACACTTGTGAAAACAATAGCTTAACACTGAGCTTTCAGGTCTCAGGGCCCTTGGCATGTGACTTTTCCCCTTCAGAGCCAGATATTCTAGACGGGGGGGTTCTTCTCTTCAGTGGTCTCCCAAGGATGATCGTGAGGCAGATGAGGGACAATTCAGACCGACTCTCACATGGGGAATGTGTCCTCAGGATCAGCCTGCCCTGGGGAAAGTGTCCTCAGGGTCAGCCTGTCCTATGGGGCAAGTCACTCCCGTGGAGTTTGCTCTTGTCCCTGGAGAAGAGCAAGCAAAGAGCTCCAGAGTGCACTGTCATTTTCCCCAAATGAGCAGCTTGAAAGTTGCCAAAGGTGGAGCAGAGATGAGTTTTTGCAAGAGGCTCTCCCACCTCAGTCTGTGTTTGGGCTGCAGTGCCAGAGGGCAGCCAAGATCTCCAAACTGCTGCCAAAGGAACAATCCACTTTCCAGGGAGGCTGGACAAATATGAGCAAGGAATCCACTAATCAGGAGTTAAAGGAATTGAAGTCTCCTTAAAATCTACAAACACAAAGATGGACATGCTGAGTGGAAGGGGCAGCGAAATTTCAGCTGAAATGCACATTCATGTAAATATATTCAGTCAGCACTTTCTGTTTTCAAGCTTCCAGGCAGCAGCTCAGGCCCACAGGAGAGCTCCACTCAGCACAAGAACCAGAGAAAAAGGCTCCTTAAACACTTCACTCTGCTCTTTGGCAAAACCACAGCCTGTGCTGGTTGGCATTGGCCAATGGCTTTCTTTAGTTATTGTGTTTTGTAGTTTTATTGATAAAAGTCAGACTTATGCAATCACAGCAGAATCATATCACTGCCTTCCAGTTTCCAGTTGTCCACCTACACAAATAAAGTATAGAAAAACAACTAAAATATACTCATTGTTTCTAAAAGTATTCAAAGTCAAGCTAAGGGCATAGAATAGAAAAACCTAGCTTAATCAAAAGGCTTTGTTTGAATCCAGAAAACTGGATCAAACACAGCTTATCTACCACAAAGCAAATTCAAAGGCACCTTCTTCACTTCCTACCCAGCCACAAAGGAGGAACATTCCTCAGGTTATGTACAACAGTGTGAGAGGGAGAACGGTACAGCAGAGAAACATTTCATGGTAAATAAAATCCTTTTTACTGACATTGGGATAACACTGATTGCCTGGTTACCAAAGAGTAATTTTGGAAACGTCTCAGCACCTTCCTGATGAAAATATTAATTTAATCTCGCATCCAGCAGCCTGTGTGATGTCAACTTCTCATCACAATTAGTGGGTTTATTTTTGATGTGCATGCTGACAGCTCCTAAAAGCTAATGGAAAGTCATTTATGTGCAATTTAAAGTCTGATTACTTGAGTGTTAAAGTTCCCTGACAGTCCTTTATATCGGGAATGGGAAATTTAGGAAGAAAATGAATCAGCTTTGATAACATTAGAATAACTTCTCTGATTTGAAAGTCAGGCCTAAAGTTTGCTAATATTAACACAGGATGCAAAAATATGATTTCACCTGAAAATCATTTCACAAATTATCATTTTGCAGATGTTAAAGTCTGGGAATAGGGGATAAAGGAACTTTATGTGAGTCTCCAAAGCTTCAGAAGATAAGGAGTTGAATCAATAGATGAGCCCTTAAAGAAAGATAATTTGCTGTATTGTACTTGGAATTGATTGAAAATTTCACACTAATAACATTTTCCACCAAAAAAACCCCAAACATTTTATTCTAAATCAATCTTTTCCATAGGAACATATTGACTACAGCATATTTTGTGTTGGGGCATGTCAAAACACTGGATTTGGGTTTGTCAGACCTGAACATTTCATTTCCAGTGGAGCTCAGCTGTGGTGCCAGGCTGCCCTGGCCCTGGGCACAGTGGGGAGCTCAGCTCTGAACGTGTGAATGTGTTCCTCAGAGCAATGACAGCCTCTCAGGGGGATGCTGGCCCTTACACCAGCATGCAAAGCTCACTTTTTATTGAATTGAAATACTTTGTGCTGCTTTTTTACAGTTTTCATCCAGCTAAAGCTATTTCATAGAAGGAAGAAGCCTTCAAATTTTGATGCTGAGGAAAATGAACAGAAACAAATGTCCATTTGCACTTCCACGTGTGCTCCCTCTGCTGAATCTGATTCTGTTGTTATTTATATTGTTGCTTTTCTGTATTACTTTCTAGGCTCTCATATTACTGGCATCAGAAGAAGATGAGCCACCTTATTCTACTTTTCTCGTTGTTCTTGGCCCCAGCATTTGCTGATGGAAGAGGTCAGAAATCAACCCAAAACCTTTGCTCAAATGATGTCAGCCACAAACGCCAGAAGAGAGACTGGATATGGAACCAATTGCACATCCAAGAAGAGCTTGATACACCTTTGCCACACCACGTTGGCAAGGTAAGCAGCAACCTGTCAGCAGTGACTAAAAACAGCAAATGAGGATCTTGAAAAGAGTAAGTGTTTGCAGTCTAGGCAGGAGAAATGAAAAGGAAATAGAAATGGGACTTAATACCTGCATATTGACATGTTAAAATCTTCAGAATGTGGGCAAAGAGTAAGTGAAGAGCAGTGCCACAGGAATTTTAATTCCTTTGAAGAATACAGGTAAATTTAAGGGAATAGCAGGTCTGGAGATTCCAAATGCAGGAACAGCCCCATTACCTGCAGGTGCATGGTTGGGAAGGAAGTCTGGTGACTGATGCCTGTCAGGATTTTTCTGGCAGCACAAGATTCTTTCAGAAACCTCAGAGATCAGCAAGTAAAAATAAAAATCAGCAAATAAAAAAACAACAGTTTACATCTTTCAGCTTGTACTCAAAACACGAGTGCTATGTTTCGAAATACTGTTACACAATCAAAGATATTCTTGCACAAAGCGAAAGCAAAGAATTTTTAAAAATACTAACGAGCATTGACCTGGTTGCAAACTCATGTTCCTCAGGGCAGGGCTCATAAAGGCCAATCATGCACTGCCCGTGGCCAGGGAAGTTCCCCCAGTGCAGCCTCTCAAAGGGATGCACAGTGCACTGCAGGTGAATGCAGCTGAGCATCCCCTGCCCTGCACAGCACCCAAATCTCTCTGGGCTGGCCCAGCAGAGCCCACAGGCCCTGCTGGCTGCTCTGGGCTGCCAAAACAGCACCACAGGGAGAGCACAGAGCCACAGGGCCCTCTCAGCTCCCACGGGGCATCTCTGCCTCATTTCAACTCAGCCCCACACTGAGGAGCAGCTTCTATTGCTGGAGCTGTCCTAAATAGGAGTAATTATCTTTGTCCAGCTCTGGGTGTTCCAGCAGTTCCACAATCTCCTGAAGGCTCCTGCAGCACTGAGCCCTTGGTTAACCCTTCAAAGAAAGAACCCAGTGAGGCAGGGCTGAGGGACAGCTGCAGGAGTGTGCTGACACATCTGGAGTGTGCTGACACATCTGGAGTGTGCTGACACATCTGGAGAGTGCTGACACATTTGGATTTTATCTTGCACCACTCAGTGCTTCCCTTTTGTCCTCAGCACCAGAAAAGGCATTCTGAGAGGTTTCTGCTTTTGACACTGAATAGGTACACAGAAATCAATAAAGAAGGCACAGACCATCCCATCTCTGAGACAATGGTGGGATTCTCTCTCATGGGGCATCTCCAGAGTTGTGAGCTGCTCTCCAGCAGTCCCAGCTGCCTGAAGCATGATTAAGGAATGAGGGGTGGAAATATTAATGGCACTTTTCAAGAGAGAAAACTGAAATTTAAACAATGCTCAACAGTAAATGACAACTAGAGGATAAATCAAATCCTGAACACCCAACAGGCGACATTTATAATAACATCAGTAAGAAAAGGATGGAAATACTTGGTAAAACCCAGCAATCCTTGATAATTTGCTGGCTGAAATAAGAATACTGATATAGTGCATGGAAAATTGGGGGTTAAATCTTCTAGCAGTGTCCCTGTATGTGCGAGGGTATAAAAAGGGAAGTATCATTATGTTATCTGCAGATCAACTAGTGTGCAACAGCATTTAGAATTGGATTAAATTATATTTTGAAACTGATTAATGCTCATTCCTCTTCTCACATCCCCTTTTCACTGCATATAACCTTAAATTTCTATGGGGTAGAAATGTAACCTTCCTGTCATACCATGAGCCTAAAAACTGCCTATTAAGGGATTGGATGTGACTGAGCATGAGAAAGCTGTCAGCTGTGGCAGGAATCCTGCTAAATGCTAAGGAACAGAGGCTAATGCTGAATAATGTCAGGAGCTGTGAAGACAGATTTCATCCTGTAATCCTGTGAAACTGAGCAAAAACCCCTGGCAGGTCCAGAAAGCTGCAAACAAAAGTAAGTCAGACTGAAGGTGGCTCATGGCATTTCAGACATAACGCAGTTAATTATTTGTAAGTGTTGGCTGCATGAACAATTTAAACCTTTAGGAAATATGAGGTATGATTTAAAAAAAAGCTTTGTTCTGTATAAGCAAGGAAGTTTCAGTGTGGGTGCAAGTGTCATCCCACGAGCGCAGCTCTGCTGTGGTGCTGCTCAGTGACAGCACAAGCCCTGAGGGTTCCCAGCGGGGTGAGGAGTCCCTGGCTGTGTGAATCCCCCAGGACAGACCCAGCTGCCAGGCCCCACCTTCATCCCCCTGAACACCGCTTTGCCCCCAGATCACGTCCAGCGTGAGGAACAAGAATGCCAAGTACATCATCGAGGGCGAGTTCGCCAACACCATCTTCAAGGTGGAGGAGACCAGCGGGGACGTGTACGCCTTCGAGAGGCTGGACAGGGAGAAGAAGGCCGAGTACGAGCTGACGGCCCTCATCATTGACAGGACCAACAACAGGTCCCTGGAGCGCCCCTCCAGGTTCATCATCAAGGTGTACGACATCAACGACAACGCCCCCGTGTTCGTGCACAAGGTGTTCAACGGCTCTGTCCCAGAAATGTCACCTGTGGGTGAGTCCTCCCTCCAGCGCCCGCCTCCCTCACGGCTGGCCTTGAAAAGCACCGCTTATATTAATTAATATGCACCTTGAAAACCCTTCTCTAGGGACCTCAGTCACCAAGGTGACAGCTGTGGATGCTGATGACCCCACAGTGTCAGGTCATGCCACCGTGACCTACGAGGTCACCACAGGAGGGGAATATTTCACCATTGATGACTCTGGTAAGTCAGACACACAAACATCCTTACGCTTTGTCCATACCCTACCCTTTGTAGAAAACACAATTTTAAAGCATTTTCATTCTTTAAAAGAGGAATGATCATTCAAAAATATCATGTTAAACATGATTAAAAAGGTTTTTCATTCACACTCCACAATGCCACTGTCTGTATCTAGAAATGAACTCATAAAGCCAGGATATCAGCTGCCATGAACACAATGAGGAGATAAAAGATCATTTTTTTTCCCATCTTTGGAAAGATTAACCAGGAGCTGAGTTCATGTTTTCAGTTTAGCATAGATACTGTTCCAGTGACCAAACATGAAAAGGGAATACACAAATTCTGAAGCAGCATTTGGTAATCAATAATCATTTGCTTTCCTAAACTTCCTACCTTAAATTTTGCCCAGTTTTAAAACCAATGTCAGTATCTCTTGTAACCACACTAGTTTGGTAGAACAAAAGGAATATTCCGCACGAGCTCTCCTAAATATTACATCAGGAAGATAAATTTCTAACATTTCTTGAAAAGTACCACTGTAAGATCGGTATTTAAAGCTGAATGTGTGGAGATAAAAAAAAGATAAAAATTTGCCACCAAAATTGAAGAGATGTTGGACGTGCTGCAAAATCTAATTGCATCCAATATTGTTTTTTCACAGGTGTGATTTATACAAAAGAGCCTAATTTAGACAGAGAGACCAAGGCCACGTACGAGATTGTTGTCCAAGCCAAAGATGCTCCGGGTTTCTCTGGGGATTCCAGCACGGCCACGGTGATCATCGCCCTGTCCGACATCAACGACAACTCCCCCGAGTTCAAACTCTGTGAGTGCCCCCAGCCCTGAGCCCCCTGCAGCACAGCCAGCCCAGCTCACGGGCCTGCTCAGCTTTCCTTAAAAATGCCCAAAAGAACTTCATGTGTTCAGAAGCTCTTCTGTGTTTCAGCCAGAGCCAGTTTTTCACCTAGAACTGAAAATAAAAATCAGTATTAATTTCACCCCTTTGCTAAAGATCCTCACAATTTGGGGTATCATTTGTGCTTTCACATGTCCTAGAGATACACAATGCTAAATTCTCAATGAAATACTTTTATGTGCATCTGTCAAGTAAGAACAGTTTCAGCTGAGTCCTAACTTCCATGTACACACTCCTTATGTATTTTTCTTTTTTTTTTTTTTTAACAGCATCATTTCACTTTAAAGTTCCTGAAAACGTTTCGGTCGGAGGAGAAGTTGGCAGAGTCAAAGTAGAAGATATTGACGAACCACAGCACAGAAATACAAGATACAGCTTTATCCAAGGAGAGTTCAGGGACACCTTTGACATTGTAGCAAATCCATACACAAATGAAGGAATCATTAGGCCAAAGAAGGTACTTTTCCCCATAACAGAGATGTTTATTGTGCTTTTCCATGTGTAACAAGCGATTTTTTGGTTTAGGACTAGCAGCAGGAAAAAAAGGAAGCACATGAAAGTCAGCATGAAATATATTGATCCTGAGCACCAGCTCTCCGAGCTCTGGGAGAAGAAGAGCTGGTGATTTCTGGTCCTTTTCAACCTCCAGACCTGAAAAACTGCAGAATTACCTCAGAGGGCAGTGGGGGCTGTGTCAGATATTCAGGTTAGGTGCTTTGGGTTCCTCTCAAATTTCAAGTGGTTGGATGCTTCAAAGAGACAGTGATTTAAGAGTTGAACCAAGTGGCCAAGCCAAAGAATCCTTCCCTTGTGAAGCCCACCTGAAACCAAAGCAGAAAATGTGAACAAATCCACCTGAACTCCTTTCTAAAGTCTCTTTGCAGTTTGGCATTTGCTCCAATCCGAGCCACAGCTCCCTTGCTTTCCTCAGGGTGAGGAAAAGCTTTTTTTTCCTTAAGAGCTTCTCCACTAATTTCTTATGTCTTTAAGACTCTCCAAAGCCTTTATTAGGGTCTGTTCTTTGTTTTTTTTAAATTCTCAAACCCACATGATTTGTACCAAGGGACTGCTGCAGAGCATTGCCAAACCAAGGCTTCATTGATTTCATTGACTCGCTGTTAAAAGAAAAAAAAGAGTAGAAAGGACCATAAATCAGCTCCTGTAGTCCTCAGATTGACAGGAATGTGTTTTTCCCTTCCAAATGCCTCTCTGTAACTGCTAAGACTAGAAATGTCATTAAGAAGAGAAAACATTCAGGAAAAGCTGTACCAAGGGTTTCAAGACGGGCAGTAAAATCCTGGCTGTGGTCACACTGGGTATGAGCAGCTCTCCTTCCCAGGAGCTGGGGAATGCAGTGCCTGCCCATGGGAGGAGCACTCACAGACCCCACACACCCTCCCTGAGCGATTTGGAACCAGCTCTTCCTCCAGCACACAGTGGGCAAAGCTCACCCCGTTTTCAGTGTGATTTTGGCCGTGCATACGTCATAATTTTAAATACACAGCCATGTGAGATAAAATGTCAGCTGCTGGATAAGTCCCATCACTTCCCCTTGCAATGACTGCCCAAAAAGGAAAACAAGAGTCACCATAACTGCTGTGAATCTCAGTGCGTTTAGAATCTCAGGTGCTAGAACAAAGGAAACTGAAAGGATCATTTCTTACTGCCCGAGCTCCTGGCCTTCCTCCCATTGTGTGATTCCTTTTTAGTCTCAGACAACTGGAAAAACAGGGAAGAGGATGTAATTTTTCACTGGATGCCCCAGCTGTCAGCCAGTGCAGATGTGCAATCTGCCTTGAGTGCCTTCAGAACACAAAGCATAGCCAAGAGGAGAATCTCTTCCCCAGCCTTTAGGGGACAGGAGCTCACCGAGTTTTGGTAGTTACAGCATTATAAAAACACAATTATTCAACCCAAAAGAAAATTATTTTGCTGAACTTAAACTACTGGATGAATCTGTCCCACAGCAGAGGTACCTTGAGCCACGCTATGACAGAGAAGTTCAGCTGGGAAATGTTCTCCCATGGGTCCAGCCAAGATGAAATTTGGTAACATTGCCAAACATGAATGAAAGCACAGATATTAAATCACAGAAAGCCAATGGAAAGTCTGCTTAGACATCACCAATAAAAGAATACCTGTACCTGTCTCTTTGTTTCTAGCCCCTGGACTTCGAGGCAGTGTCAGAGTACAGGTTCAGCATCGAGGCCACGGACCCCACGGTGAACCTGCGGCACTTCAAGCCCGGCAATCCCCGCAGCATCGCCAGCGTCGTCATCGAGGTTACGGACGTGGACGAGCCCCCCGTGTTCAGGAGGCTCCCCTACGAGTTCAAGGTGAGGGAGAACCACGCAGAGGTGAAAACTCTCGGCTCGGTCCACGCCGAGGACCCCGACGCAGCTAAACGGAAAATCAGGTGAGACAACGCCAGCTTTGGCAATTCTGTTTGAAAGTGCAGAATCCATCCATAGCACCAAGAATTTCACAAAGAACCCAGACTTTGGCCCTATATTTTTAGAATCTGCCTGCCAAACAAAACAAAAGGTAATCCAATTTAATTTTTCCAGCACTGCAGCCATGGATATATATGCTCACCAAAAGCTGAACATAAATTTCATCTACCCATGTCATTACCACATGGACTTACTGATAAAACATTTGCACGTTTAGGGAAAAAAATATAAACTTGGATATTTTTACATTATTATAATTTATTGGTTTTTTTTTTTATTGTAAGAGCTCTCTCAATCATGTGTTTAGAGAAGAAAATAGACTTCTGAAAGAGCAAAGTACCATAATATGGAAACTCTTCCCACAGATGTATTTCACTGTCACAGCTTGCATAGTTTTAGGGCAATATTCTCAGCCCTCCTGGTCAAGATATTAATGCAATTTGTCACACAAGAAGCCTATGACCTTCCTCTGAGAAGAAATGAAATGAAACACAGTATTACCATCCATGCATTGACATATCTTGTTTTAAACAAAATCCAGATATATTCAGCGTAGAGCAAATCCTAATGGAGACTTCGTCAGGGTATCCAACAGCGGAGTTATTCAACTTCCCAAGCCTCTGGACAGAGAATTCAGCTCCTCATACAACATCACTGTGGCAGCTGTGGAGATCCTTGAAGATGGTAAGTGCCACCCGTTTCCCAGTTTGAAAGAAATCCGGGTACACCTTTCTAGGAGGGCTGTCAAGAAGGAAAGGCACAACCTGACAGGCTGTTCCTGCTGAGCTAGGAATGAAAGGAGTGCTCCAAGGCTTGCATCATCATCTTCCCAATCAAACAAGTCCCTACAAATAGGTCAGAGATCATTTTAAGGTTTGACCCCTGGCTTTGCTCAGCTCCAGGGAGTGGGGCAGGCCAGTCCCAGCTTGGTTTGATATTTCACAATATAGACATGTTCTGTGCCAGAGAGCAATGCTCAGTCCATCAGCATGCAGTGGGAAGAATCAGGAAAGCCATAATCTACTGTCATTTCACTCCCAAAAAATCCTTGATGATTTAACCTCTACGAGAGGTTTTAGGAAAATATCTAAATCTCAGAGGGAAAGTTTCAGTTGTGATGGAGCTGGAAAATGTTCCTGATGTGTGAGGCACAGAAGGGGCAGGAGGTGTGGGCTGGGGGCTCCAGGCTGTGCCCTGCTGTCGTTCCAGGCCGCCTGTCCGACAGAGAGTCGCACGCCCACGTCCATGTCATCGTGGATGATGTCAATGACAATGCTCCAGAGCTGGTGTCTCCTGAGGAGCCCCGAGTGTGTGAAAATGCTGCACCTGGGAAGGTGAGACAGGGAGAGCATTGCCCTGAAATCTGAATTACTGCTCAAATAAAATGTGTCTTTTAATACAAGTGAGTCTCAGTTCCCATGCGAAAACACCCGATTATTTCACTGATTTCCAAAACATCAGGAATAGCTCTTAAGGATATTGCACTGCTGGAATATTGACTTTTATCTGCTTGCACACATGGGCTGCGCTGCTCCTCTCCCCCCAGGCTCTCACATCTGTGTATTGACAGCTGAGCCATGAAGGACAGTCAGGCTTTGCACAGCAGGAATCAGCAGCTCAGTTCCTTCACACAGATGCCTGAATGTGATACTGAGGAGGAAACCATTTCAAACTAGTAACAGAAACATTGCTGTATGGAACATTATCCTGCAGTCACAGAGTGCACAGATCTGCACATCCAAATTGTTACTACTTGGCACAATGTTGGTATTTTGGGTTTATGTGTTTGGCCTCAGACACATGTGTTCAGCCCATACTGTAATGTTTGTTTGATTAAGACACTTTGAGTCAAGATTTATGGGAGGTACTCCCCAGTTTAGTGTATTTAGGATGGAGAGGAGAACTGGAGGAACAAAGGGAAAGATCATGGGCTGAGATCAGAACAGTTTACTGGAAACAGCAGTGAGATAAGAAAATGAACAGTAATAGCAAAAATATAAATAACAGAAATATATATAGAAAAAAACAGAGAGCAGAGCAGGCATACCACCAAACATGCTCCCTCCGGCTCAGCACCAGCATTATCCCACCCCTCCCTCCACCACACCTGCTCAGACAGAAGGAACCCCTTCTCCAGAAAGAGAGTCCCTTTGCTCTCCCAGAAATGACATGAGGTGCTCAAGAATAACCACTCTGCCCCCTCCCAGCTACTGGAAAAAAAATAACTCTTTGCTGGCCAGAACCAGGACACTGCCACTGCCTGAACTATCTGATAGAACACACAAGGTAGTAATTTCGCCTTTAGTTTAATTTATAAAATACTTTTGGGATATAACCAGGCACATTTTTTATATTTTATACATCTAATGTTCATCAGGTTGAAGATTTCAAAATCCAAGCATGTTCTTCAGGCATGGCAGTCTCAAAGGCATTCCAGGAATGACAGTCACATCTCAGAGTAGGCTGAGGACTTCAGAAGACACCATCTTAGACACTTCAACAAGCCATATGTCTTTAAAAATTAGGCTTTTTTCATGCTTTCATTGCACAAAATTTGAAGAGGCAAAACTGCTCTTTTTGAAGACCCACAAAGAAAAATCTGAAACTGAAAAAACTTGAAGAGGGGTGTCCTGAGGTGTCTCTGTCCTGCTCCGAAACTGAAGGGTTACACAGGACACAGAGCCCAGCTCAAACACCCCACATGCTTTATCCCTGGAGGCAATGTACACTGAAAACTGTGACCTCTTCCATCCTTGCAGGTGATTGTCAGGATTTCAGCTGTTGACAAGGATGAAACATCTCCCAGAGGCTTCTTCAGATACTCGCTGGCCACAGAAGACAGCAACTTCTCCCTGATTGAGAACTACGGTAGAGTATCCCTGCAATGCCCTCCTCAGCTTGTTCCAGAGCAGGACCCCAGGGCTCAGGGAACAAAAGCTGCAGCGCTGACCTGTGGCTGGTTCAGCTGAGCTAAGTAACTCTTTATTTGTACTGAAAAAAACTATGTTTGGTGAAACCAAAGGGTGACGGTGTTCACAGGGGTTCTTGGATGAGGGAAGAGACAGGAATGTTGACTCCATGTTTCAGAAGGCTTGATTTATTATTTTATGATATATATTAAATTAAAACTATACTAAAAGAATAGAAGAAAAGGTTTCATTAGAAGGCTAGCTAAGCTAAGAATAGAATCAGCAAGAATGATAATAAAGCTTCTGTCTCAGAGAGTCCGAGCCAGCTGACTGTGATTGGCCATTAATTAGAAACAACCACATGAGACCAATCACAGATGCACCTGTTGCATTCCACAGCAGCAGATAATCATTGTTTACATTTTGTTCCTGAGGCCTCTCAGCTTCTCAGGAGGAAAAATCCTAAAGAAAAGATTTTTCATGAAGAGATATCTGCGACACCAAAGTTTCACTGGGTTCCCAAAGGGCTGGCACTGTCTAAGGGGAAGAGGCTGACTGGGAACCTGTGAGGACAATCTGGTGGAGATTATCACCTGGTGGGATGTCCTTATTCTGGTGGAGATTATCACCTAATGGGATGTCCTTGCTTCTTCCAGACAACACCGCTAACATCACTGTCAAATACGGGCAGTTCAACCGGGAACTTGCCAAGTTCCACTACCTGCCCGTGCTCATCTCAGACAATGGTGACCCTGACCTCACCAGCACAAACACCCTGCTCATCAGTGTCTGCAAGTGCAATGAGAAAGGCAACTTCACCTTCTGTGAGGAGAGGGCAAAGCAGGTTGGCGTCAGCATACAAGCGCTGGTGGCAATTTTTATCTGCATCTTCACAATCATTGGTGAGTACCTGACTTTTGGAATGTTCTCTGCAGCACAGTGTGAGGATGTCTTGTTCTTTTTTTAGCTGAGATCTACAAAAGCTTTGTGGCTATGAAATGGTCACAAAGACAGAAATGCTGTACCTGTTTGATTCATCTCATGTGCTCTTCCTCTCTGGGCTGTTAGAACAGCTTCAGCTGCAAAGCTGCTCACTCCTCTAGACAGGCTATTGCACACATCTATAATATACTTGATTTACTGGTACCAGCCTCATACACAGCTATAAAACAGGAAATTTGGGCTGGAGCAATAACAACAGGTATTCCTGGTTCCTATGGCAGGAACTAGTCTGGAAACCCTTGAAGCAGCCCAGCAAACATAAATGCATTTGTAACAAATCAGCAGACCAGTACCTGCTTGCTGCATTTGAAATTTATCAGAGAAGGCTGAGCACCTTTTCCTTGCCTGAGAACTGGGCTGTTTTACAAGTTCCACATAAGCAGCATCTGATGCTTGGCATTAAGAGTTCAATTATTAATTCATTAAGTTGATTCAATGACCTTGTGACACCATGCACTTGTACTTGTGATTCCAGCTCAAGAGTCAGAGCTGGAATCACAAGTACAAGTCTGACAATCTCTGTCCGGACTGAACTCTTTGAACAAATCCTTAAACAGAATTTTTAAAAATAAATATATGTTAAAAAAACACTCAAAAAAACCCCCCAAGACTTCAGACTACATTACATATCATAAATGCAATTTGTCTTAGTGCCTTACTTGTCTATTCACTCGCGCTCATCCAAGTTTCCTTTGCAGTGATTGTGTTGCTGATCCTGCTGAGAAGGAGGCACAAGAAGGACCTGAGCGGGCTGGGGAGGAGCGTGGCAGAGATCCACGAGCAGCTGGTGACCTACGACGAGGAGGGCGGCGGCGAGATGGACACCACCAGCTACGACGTGTCCGTGCTCAACTCCGTGCGCAAGAACGGCCTCAAGGCAGAGCCCGCTCCCTCTCCCTATGCTCAGGTCCAGAAACCTCCTGGGAGCATCCCCCCTGCAGCTGGGGGCATGGAGATGATGATTGAGGTGAAGAAGGATGAGGCTGACAACGACAGGGATCTGCTGCCCTACGACACCCTGCACATCTACGGCTACGAAGGCGCCGAGTCCATCGCGGAGTCGCTCAGCTCCCTGGGCTCGGGCTCCTCAGACTCAGACATTGACTATGACTTTCTCAATGACTGGGGACCCAGGTTCAAGATGTTAGCTGAGCTCTATGGATCAGAACCAAGCGAAGATTTTGTGTATTAAGCTCAAACTAGCCACGAGTTTTCTCCCTCCCGCTACAGACTGACACCAAGAGACTGCCAGTGGCCAAAGAGGAACTCACAGCTCTTCCCTCAAGGAGTTCAAACAGGCATGGAAAAAATCTGCAGCAGGGTTAAAAACACACACAGAGATCACCTGTATTAACTTCCCCCAGCACTACTGTCCTCACTAACAATCATTTTTTGCCCCAAAATTCCTGCTCACTGATCTGCTCAAGCCTTCCAGAACACACCTGGAAGTGTGTTCTTCCCTTCCTCACCCTCTTTTCCCCACTTCTCCAGGTTTTGTCCCCAGTTTCTCCCTCAATCCTCTCCTCCTGTGCTGTTTCCATCCACATGCATCAAGGTCACCCTCCATTGGGAGAGAGGCTCAGTGCCATTGGGAATGGATGTTTCAGCCCCCCTGGATCTCCAGCTGGCTGCTTTGCCTGCCCCTCTTGCAACATCTTTATTGATATTCCACACTTATGCTCACCCAGCAGAAGAGAGGAGGAACATATGGTCTATCACTTAGTATTAGAAACTATTCCATCACTTTCAAAAAGAAGCATTATTTTTTTCCTTATTTCCCTTCTATTAATTATTTTTGCTTTATAGCCTTCCACTACATCTATGAGTTACTCAAGATAAAATTAGACAGGATTTTTAGACACACAATCTGGTTTCATCTGTCATTTTTAACAGCCTGATGACAATTTCATGTCTGGCATGCTAGAATTTGCTCTAGCTAGCAGCAAAATTGTTTTTTCTCTCTGTAAATAGGATCTCAGTGTTACTCAATGGAACATGTCCTGCAGGGCAGGAAATGTGGAGATCAGGGGAATGTCAAGACTCCGAGACTGTAAATCTCTCTAGATGGAAATACAGGTCTCTCCAGATTTCTTAAGAGGTTGAATAGGGGGTTTATTCAGCATTATTAAAGCAATAGCATTTTTTCAGGGACAAAAAAAGAAGGGCCTCATTACTGTGAAACTGTTGTGCTTTTTTTCTAAGCAGGTACTGTAAAAGGAGTTTTTTCCACCTAGGAAAATACTGTAGACTCCCATAGCCATAGCAGAATGCTACACACCCCCACACTGGGCTGCTTAAAAGCACCACAAGCTTAAGGCAGGTTTGGAGCTGCAGTCTCTGGAAAGGGACTGTGCTCACATTCCCACCTGTGCAGAGCCTCAGAATGACCAGAATGAAACTTCCCACACTGGAAGGGAAACATCCCAAACACCTTTTGGGAACAGCGGGTCCCTTGGGACCATGGCCTGTCTCTGGCTTCCAGCAGAGCAGAGCCCTGTTGCCTCCAACAGGAACAGAGCCCTGCTACACAGATCCTCCACTGGGCAGGGTCTGTGCTGGAGCTGTATGTATTAGTTTAGTTGATTTGATTATTTAAATCTGGTAGCTAACCAAATAATACTAAATCTTTTTTTTTTTTTTTTTTTTTTTCTTAAACAAGTATAGTGGAACCTTGCAAATTTGCTTTTTACTTGTTCACATCATTTCCAATTCATACTATTCACACTCCCTTCCCCCAAAATGTTTTCTGGGCAGGAAATAACAATGCACAATCATGGTCTCACACTGCTCCTCACTGCTGTAAAATGTCCAATGCAATACTTCTGGGACATTAATATAACATCAACAATGTTATCACTCAAATTTTCAAATATGAACTAAAGGAAAGCTGAGGAGAATTCTGTCCATTGGGCAAATCCGCCTTAGAACCTATCCTTTGTTTTTAAAAAAGCATATTTTGGGGTGACAGCCTTGGTTTTATTTTCAATGGGCTCATTCTGTTTTGCTTAATCCAGCCAGCAGTATGTGCTCTAGGGGTTCCACATATTTGTGTATTATAAAGAATGCTAACTAATAACACTTAGAGTTTAAGGGTTTTGTCAGTACCTGTGGTATTGGCTATCAGCAGGTAAAGTTAGTTAGGAAATTATTTAGTGAAGTAAGTCAAGAACTTTGGTAGGTATCAGCCAGATTCTATTACCTAGAATTGCTGGTTTTAAGCCTGATTTTTTAAAAGTTATTTTAAGGAACACTGTATCCATTTCCAATGTATATGATGTTTGCACTGGACGGTTTCTTTTTATACTCCTGTACTGTATTATGTTGGTTTTTTTACTACATAAAGCCAATCTCAACTTTGGATTTTCTGCGCATTAACGAGTCCCACTCAGCAGACAACATCAGGCTTTGTGCCACAGTGAGCCAGCCATGAAAACCCTGCAAGGGAGCCCAGCCCTCTCCCTGTCTGCAGCCCCAGACCGCAGCAGAACCTGAGCAGAACCTGTGCAGAACCAGAACCTGTACAGAACCTGTGCAGAGCCTGTGCAGAACCTGAACCTGTGCAGAACCTGAACCTGTGCAGAACCTGGGCAGAACCTGTACAGAACCTGAACCTGTGCAGAACCAGAACCTGTGCAGAACCTGAACCTGTGCAGAACCTGTGCAGAGCCTGAGCAGAACCTGTGCAGAACCTGTACAGAACCTGGGCAGAGCCTGAACCTGATCAGAACCTGGGCAGAACCTGTGCAGAACCTGTGCAGAACCTGAACCTGAGCAGAACCTGTGCAGAACCTGTACAGAAGATGTGCAGAACCTGAACCTGATCAGAACCTGGGCAGAACCTGAACCTGTGCAGAGCCTGAACCTGTGCAGAACCTGAACCTGTGCAGAACCTGAACAGAACCTGTGCAGAACCAGAACCTGATCAGAACCTGTGCAGAGCCTGAACAGAACACCCTGGGTACAGAACCTGTGCAGAACCTGAACCTGTGCAGAACCAGAACAGAACACCCTGGGGTACAGAACCCTCCAGCCTCCTCAGGACAGACACAACAAAACACATCAGCACCAGAAAATGAAATCAGCCCTAAATCTGCAGCTTTAGGCAGCACAGCTCCCCCCCTTCTCTCTTTGCTGCTGCCAATGACTACCCCAGTATATTCCCAAGATTAATCTGGGGCTTTACAAAAGATCACATCCATTTTCCCCAGATATGGCACTTATAATTTACAGAGCCCAGAATAAAGCAAAAAAGTTCAATTCCTTCACTGCTAATTGCCATGAGCAAACACCAGATCAAACACACTTTAGCACAAGTTATATTAAAAACACAATAGATGTGCTAATTATCTTATAATGAAATGCATTTTTCCATAGAAAGAATTTGATTAAACAGCTACTTGCAACTTGTGGGAGAGAATCTCACAAAGGTTTTCATTATTCATTTAATTAATATGCACTTTAATCTCTTATCCCTAAAAATATATCATAAATTATTATTTTATTACATTCAGATCCAGAAGTTCATGCCATTTAATAAAGGGTTTTTTTACTCCCAGCCCACTGGAACTTTTTATGAAGCAATGTCTTGTGATGAGAATCCCTGATATGTATCAAAGCAGCAATGAAAAGGTGTTTGAATGTGAACACCTGGCACATCCCAGATAGGGCAGGTGAGCCAAAGTCCCCTTATCAAGGCAAAGAGGAAAGGAAAGGAAAAGGAAAAGGAAAAGGAAAAGGAAAAGGAAAAGGAAAAGGAAAAGGAAAAGGAAAAGGAAAAGGAAAAGGAAAAGGAAAAGGAAAAGGAAAAGGAAAAGGAAAAGGAAAAGGAAAAGGAAAAGGAAAAGAAAGGAAGAAAACAATTCTGTGATTTATTGTCCTATTGCAGTCCAGTGCAGTGCTGCTGCAAGAGCAAACCCAGTGAAAACAGAAGGATTGGTTACCAGAGGAAAATCAAATCATCATTTCTGAGCTCCTTTTCTTCAAGTGCATTCTTCCTTTCAGCCCCGAGGGCTTGGGACAGCCCCAGGAGGGCCTTGCACAGGAATTGTCACAGGAATTGTCACAGGAATTGTCAGGGACAGCCTGCAAAGCCTCACTGCTTTGTGGAGCTGAGGGTTCAGGTACAGACCTACCTCTATACATTTATTTTACTTCTTTTTACTCCCTAGCATATGTCACATGCAGGGAAAATGCTCCAGTGGCAGTAAATATCTGCCAATATACGGTGATGTACTCTCTTATTTGGCTAGAACTAGTTACATTTATTATATTTCAGGTGGAGTTAGGACTAATATAAATAATCACCATGCTTTCTGACCTATTCTCCCTTTTTTTCTTCTTTTTTTTTTTAAATAAATGTTTCAAGTTTGAGAGAATAAGAAATAAAACTCTTCACAAACTATCTGGAATGAAATACATCACCAAGGTGATATCTTCCTCATTGAAATCTTCCCATTTCACAATCTTAGTGTACCACAAGTCATGAAGTCCTACCAGGAAATGAATAAGAGTCTGATCAGATCACAGTGTAAGATTTAGGCTGAATCTTGTCCATAGAGAAAAACCACAACAGAAAACAAAACAGCAAAGACATTCTTTCAGGCTGAATCAGAAAATAAGGAAAATATAACAATACCAGAAAAATGCTTTTATGAGCAATAAACATGCACAGATCTTTGCTGACCTCTCTCACCTTCCTGACTTTGTTCCTGCCTGACCTAACGGAAAAGGGAAAACCAGCAGTTCCTTCTACTTACCCCAGTGAGGAGCTGTCCCACCTGCTTCCCCTCTAGGCTCTCTCAATTCACCCGGTTAACCCCTTCATCAACGCCACAATCCGTCAGAAATCTCTGCAACTCTTTAATTCCTCTTTAAAAAAGGAAAGCTGTGGGTGCGGGCACCAGAACAAAGCAGGACAGAGCTCCTGGGCAGACACACCAGCAAACACAACCCAGAGAGGTTTGCCAAGAGGTCAGGGACGGCTGGGCTGCACATGGCCCCAGGAGCCCAAAGCCTGGCCTGCAATGCTGCTCCAGAGCTGAGCATTCCCACACGGATGAGAGCCTGAAACACAAACTGCTCTGCGCTGCATAAAGAGCCTGAAACCATTCCCAGCTCCAGCACTCAAAAATGGCTTTTCTAAACAGCTGTCCAGGCTTCCCTCTTCCCCCTGAAATTCAGAGCAAACCTGAAGAATCCCAAAATCCCAAAGGCCTGAGATGCACTTGGTGTGTCCCGCAGCACTGATGTGTGGAATCCCCGGCACTTCGGGGAACCTGAGCCTTGTCCCTGCTCTCAGCACCGGGAGACTGCCCTCGGACCCGGGACACGGCCCTTTATCCCGTGTCTCTGCTCCCGGGACACTGCTCTCTGTTCTTTATCCCTGCCCGCGCACACTGCCCTTTATTCCCTTTATTTCCCTTTTTCCTTTTCCTGTTTCATCCCGACCCGATCCGCACAGAGCGGCTGCAGTGACCGCCGGCGGCCGCCAGGTGGAGCCCGAGGGCAGCGCTGGGCACGGCCGCGCTGGGGCCGCCCGATGGATCCACCATGGATTCCTGAGGGATTCCCCACGGATCCTCGTTAGATTCCCGATGGATCCACCATGGATTCCTGAGGGATTCCCCACGGATCCTCGTTAGATTCCCGATGGATCCACCATGGATTCCTGAGGGATTCCCCACGGATCCCCGTTAGATTCCCGATGGATCCACCATGGATTCCTGAGGGATTCCCCACGGATCCCCGTTAGATTCCCGATGGATCCACCATGGATTCCTGAGGGATTCCCCACGGATCCCCATTAGATTCCCGATGGATCCACCATGGATTCCTGAGGGATTCCCCACGGATCCTCGTTAGATTCCCGATGGATCCACCATGGATTCCTGAGGGATTCCCCACGGATCCTCGTTAGATTCCCGATGGATCCACCATGGATTCCTGAGGGATTCCCCAGGGATCCTCGTTCGATTCCCGATGGATCCACCATGGATTCCTGAGGGATTCCCCACGGATCCTCGTTAGATTCCCGATGGATCCACCATGGATTCCTGAGGGATTCCCCACGGATCCCCGTTAGATTCCCGATGGATCCACCATGGATTCCTGAGGGATTCCCCAGGGATCCTCGTTAGATTCCCGATGGATCCACCATGGATTCCTGAGGGATTCCCCACGGATCCTCGTTAGATTCCCGATGGATCCACCATGGATTCCTGAGGGATTCCCCACGGATCCCCGTTAGATTCCCGATGGATCCACCATGGATTCCTGAGGGATTCCCCACGGATCCCCGTTAGATTCCCGATGGATCCACCATGGATTCCTGAGGGATTCCCCACGGATCCCCGTTAGATTCCCGATGGATCCACCATGGATTCCTGAGGGATTCCCCGTGGATCCTCGTTCGATTCCCGATGGATCCACCATGGATTCCTGAGGGATTCCCCACGGATCCTCGTTAGATTCCCGATGGATCCACCATGGATTCCTGAGGGATTCCCCACGGATCCTCGTTAGATTCCCGATGGATCCACCATGGATTCCTGAGGGATTCCCCACGGATCCTCGTTAGATTCCCGATGGATCCACCATGGATTCCTGAGGGATTCCCCACGGATCCTCGTTAGATTCCCGATGGATCCACCATGGATTCCTGAGGGATTCCCCACGGATCCTCGTTAGATTCCCGATGGATCCACCATGGATTCCTGAGGGATTCCCCACGGATCCTCGTTAGATTCCCGATGGATCCACCATGGATTCCTGAGGGATTCCCCACGGATCCCCGTTAGATTCCCGATGGATCCACCATGGATTCCTGAGGGATTCCCCAGGGATCCTCGTTAGATTCCCGATGGATCCACCATGGATTCCTGAGGGATTCCCCACGGATCCTCGTTAGATTCCCGATGGATCCACCATGGATTCCTGAGGGATTCCCCACGGATCCTCGTTAGATTCCCGATGGATCCACCATGGATTCCTGAGGGATTCCCCACGGATCCCCGTTAGATTCCCGATGGATCCACCATGGATTCCTGAGGGATTCCCCACGGATCCTCGTTAGATTCCCGATGGATCCACCATGGATTCCTGAGGGATTCCCCACGGATCCTCGTTAGATTCCCGATGGATCCACCATGGATTCCTGAGGGATTCCCCACGGATCCCCGTTAGATTCCCGATGGATCCACCATGGATTCCTGAGGGATTCCCCAGGGATCCTCGTTAGATTCCCGATGGATCCACCATGGATTCCTGAGGGATTCCCCACGGATCCTCGTTCGATTCCCGATGGATCCACCATGGATTCCTGAGGGATTCCCCACGGATCCCCGTTAGATTCCCGATGGATCCACCATGGATTCCTGATGGATTCCCCATGGATCCTCGTTCGATTCCCGATGGATCCACCATGGATTCCTGAGGGATTCCCCACGGATCCTCGTTAGATTCCCGATGGATCCACCATGGATTCCTGAGGGATTCCCCATGGATCCTCGTTAGATTCCCGATGGATCCACCATGGATTCCTGAGGGATTCCCCAGGGATCCCCGTTAGATTCCCGATGGATCCACCATGGATTCCTGAGGGATTCCCCATGGATCCCCGTTAGATTCCCGATGGATCCACCATGGATTCCTGAGGGATTCCCCATGGATCCCCGTTAGATTCCCGATGGATCCACCATGGATTCCTGAGGGATTCCCCACGGATCCCCGTTAGATTCCCGATGGATCCACCATGGATTCCTGAGGGATTCCCCAGGGATCCTAGTTAGATTCCCGATGGATCCACCATGGATTCCTGAGGGATTCCCCACGGATCCCCGTTAGATTCCCGATGGATCCACCATGGATTCCTGAGGGATTCCCCGTGGATCCTCGTTCGATTCCCGATGGATCCACCATGGATTCCTGAGGGATTCCCCACGGATCCCCGTTAGATTCCCGATGGATCCACCATGGATTCCTGAGGGATTCCCCAGGGATCCCCGTTAGATTCCCGATGGATCCACCATGGTTTCCTGAGGGATTCCCCACGGATCCTCGTTAGATTCCCGATGGATCCACCATGGATTCCTGAGGGATTCCCCACGGATCCTCGTTAGATTCCCGATGGATCCACCATGGATTCCTGAGGGATTCCCCACGGATCCTCGTTAGATTCCCGATGGATCCACCATGGATTCCTGAGGGATTCCCCACGGATCCTCGTTAGATTCCCGATGGATCCACCATGGATTCCTGAGGGATTCCCCACGGATCCCCGTTAGATTCCCGATGGATCCACCATGGATTCCTGAGGGATTCCCCAGGGATCCTCGTTAGATTCCCGATGGATCCACCATGGATTCCTGAGGGATTCCCCAGGGATCCTCGTTAGATTCCCGATGGATCCACCATGGATTCCTGAGGGATTCCCCACGGATCCCCGTTAGATTCCCGATGGATCCACCATGGATTCCTGAGGGATTCCCCACGGATCCCCGTTAGATTCCCGATGGATCCACCATGGATTCCTGAGGGATTCCCCACGGATCCCCGTTAGATTCCCGATGGATCCACCATGGATTCCTGAGGGATTCCCCACGGATCCTCGTTAGATTCCCGATGGATCCACCATGGATTCCTGAGGGATTCCCCACGGATCCTCGTTAGATTCCCGATGGATCCACCATGGATTCCTGAGGGATTCCCCAGGGATCCTCGTTAGATTCCCAATGGATCCACCATGGATTCCTGAGGGATTCCCCACGGATCCTCGTTAGATTCCCCATGGATCTCCCGTGGATCCCCCAGGGATCCCAAAGGATCCATCATGGATCCCCCATGGATCCTCTATGGAATCCTCCATGGAATCCCCATGGATACACGATAAATCCCCCACAGATTCACAATAAATCCCCCATGGATCCCCTATGGATTTCCAATGGAACCTCCATGGAATCCCCCATGGATGCCCGATGGATTCCCCATGGATTCACGATGGATTCATGATAAATCCCCTATGGATCCCCAACAGATTCCCAATGGATCCCCTGTGGATTCACAGTGGATCCCCATGGATCCCAATGGATTAATTATAAATCCCCTATGGATCCCCGATAGATTCCAGATGGATCCCCCATGGATCCCCCATGTGGATTTCCAATGGATCATGATGAATCCCCCATGGATTCCCAATGGAATCCCCATGGATACACAATAAATCCCCCATGGATCCCCAATAGATTCCTGATGGATCCCCATGGATCCCCAATGGATCCCCCATGGACCCCAAATGGATTCCTGATGGATTCCTGATGGAATCCCCATGGATTCATGATAAATCCCTCGTGGATTCCCCCATGGATCCTCCCATGGATCCCGCCATGGATTCCCCCATGGATCGCAATGGAATCCCCATGGATTCATGATGAATCCCCCATGGATCCCCCATGGATCCCTGCTGCATTCCCACTACTGCCCACTCCACTTCCCTGTGTGCCTCCTCACACCGGCCATGGTCAGTGAAATCAGTGATGCCCCAAAGGTCATTCCATCCATTCATTCTTTAGCGCTGACTCCACAAGAATTCCCAGACATTTGTGGAGCCAGGGAGGCTGCAAGGCTTGGATTGCTGCAGGGAAAGGCAGTGATTCGTTCAGGCAGCAGCTCTGGAGGGCATGAAGGGCAAGGAAGGGCTCTGAGGGGATGCCATCTCCAGATGTCTCCTTCCATCAACCTCAGTCCAGACCATCCTCGCTGGGGCACACTGGCCTGCTTGCCAGGAGGAGCCAGCACCAAATCTGCTGCTTTCACATGACACTGCGCTCTGGTTTGGGGGATTTGGAAATAGGATGTCCAACACTATTTATCCAGGTTATTCTCTTTCCAAACCAAACTACAACTACTAAACAGGATTTTCTGAAGCAACACCAAATAATTTATATCTTTGGTGACTCTTGGTTCTGTTTTGCCTTGAATGAGAACATTTGTTTACAAGCACATATGTCATCCACTAGTTACAATTTGTTAATTATTTCTATGTTATAACCACACAGGAAAACTTTCCCAAGTAGCCACAGAAACAAACCAGTACCAAAAATGTACCAGGAACCGTTCAGTGATCACCTAAAGTTGGAAATATTCACAGAAATCCTGACACACAATTACAGATTAATAACTACCTGCAAGTCAAAGAATTCTTGCAAGTGGATCCAGTTCAAGAAGTTTATCAGCCTCCATCTTCTCTCCTGCCCCTCCTCTGCACAGATTCCTGCAGATCCAGCAGCTCTGCCAAGAGGGAGCACAGTGGGAGAGGCTGGCTCTGCCTTTGGGATCCACATCACCTGCAGATCATCAGGTCAGCCTCAAAGAACAACAGCAAACACCCAGGTCAGCTTAGGATCTGTTTGTGGCATTTCATGGGCTGAGATAAGGACAAAGGTGACAAATTAAGTGTTTGTGCACACTGACAACGTGTCCCAAACAGCCCTGGACAGCAAGCAGGATGCAAAGGGAGGAGGAAAGAGAAACATCAGCAGGTAAGTTTAAAATGTTATTTCTTCCTCTGATCCAAAAAGTTCTGCTGTACACAAGTAGCAAATTCCCTGTGAGCAGAGCCAGCCTGGAGGGACACGGCTGCCCCATTGCTCACAGCAGCTGAGCCACCTCAGCCTGCTCAGCCCACACCTCTGCTGCCCCACAGATCCCATCCTGGCCCCCCTGCTCTTCCCTGTCCCCACAGATTGTCCAGGGCCCGGTGACCACCACCCTGACCAGCTCCCACCCTGCAGGGTCCCCTCTCCAGAGCAGTGAGGGTCCCCCCAGGGCTTCTGTCCTGGCCCAGGGACAGCACAGGTGACACCTCCAGCACGTCCTGACCTGGCTGTCAGCCTGGGCTTGCTCCAAGGCCACCAAGGGCAGATTCTCTGCACACACTCCCTGCAGCTGGGCTTTGCCATGCCTTGGAGCACAGCCTTGCTGGCTGAGGAATCCTGCTGGAGCAGGAGGGAGCATGGATAATGGTGGAGGATGTGAGTGTGTGACACAGCTGGGCAGGACAAGAAGCTCTCGTCTGTGTCACCCAGCTGTAAAAGAGCCATCCACATGGACACTGAAAGTGCCCAAATGTCACTGCTGGCTGCTCCAGCCCTGGGGCTGGGTGGGCTCCCACTCCTGCAGCCTTTTGCCCTTGCAGACACAAGCAGGGCCCTGGTCTCTGTGGATTTCCCAGCCTGGGAATGACCTGAGCTCTGCAATTGCAGCCAGGTGAGGACCCAGAGCAGCAAAACCACAGTCTTGGTGCCCAGTGCAGCCAGGACAAGGCTCAGATGGCCATGGCCAGTCCTGCTAGAACTCCACAGCAGCTGCCAGCACCAGCAGAAGCCAGGCTGGCAGGGATCCACATGAAACTCAGCTGTGGGAAAGAGCTGGCACCAAGGAATACACCTGGAAAGCCAAGGGATAAACACTGGGCAGTGAGAAATGCCCTGAGAAATCCCACCTTGGAGACCCTCAGATCTGCCCCTCAGGGCCTGCCTGGACCTGGCAAAACTGCTACTCAAGGCAGGCAGGGAAATCACTTGGAGAAGTTCAAAGCATTAAACCCTCCCTGAAGGGCCATGAAAGAACAGCCAGCCCCTCTTTTGCCTTCACTGGAAGAGCTTTGAGTGAGCTGGAAAAATTAGTGATTCTCTTCAATCCTGGTAAAACCATCTCCACAATGAATTCCTTCCTATAAATAGGTGATTAAGCATTAACCCTAATCAGAACTTCTTGGGTTTCATCACCACTTCTGGATTTTTGTGCACACTTGTCACAGCAGGCCCCTGGCCAGGTAATAATCAGCACTGACTCCATGATTCACAGAAGGCTGATCAATCTCTTTATTATAAATCATTATTAGGAAACCCATTGCTTTTATAGACAGTTACAATACACCTGGACCTAATTCAATCAAAACCCATCCTGGTCCTTCAATCCAAGCCCCATCACCACTGGCTAATTAAGAAACCACCCTCTGGTAAACAAATCCCCATAACACATTCCACATGTGCACAACACCAGGTGTTGAGACAATAATTGTTTCTCATCCTTTGCTCTGCTCTTCTCACAGCCCTTCCCAGAACAATGCCTGTGAAAGTTGTGTTTCTGTGACCAGAGAGTGCTGCCACAACACTGAGCCAAGCACCTGGGCAGGGCTGTGTGTGACCCCCCTGCTGCCACAGAGCCCCTCCTGAGGGCAGGGGAAGCACTCACAGCTTCCAGGAGAGGGGATCTGGCAGAACATTTAATGGTGACCAAACTGACTAAGCCAAGCTGGTCACCTTTGGTATTTTGGGCAGTGGGAGCACTCACAGCTTCCACGAGAGGGGATCTGGCAGAACATCACATGGTGACCAAACTGACTATGCCAAGCTACCTTTGGTGTTTTAGGAGGCAATTAGGCCCTATAAACACCATGCACTAACAAAGCCTGCTGGCAAGAGCAGAACTCAGGGCTTGTACCCTCACTGGGACACAGAATTCCTTCCCACCTCAGGTACATCATGCAGGCCAATTTTCGCTTTTACACATCAAGTGGGATTCCCTTCTCAAAGGCCCTTCCTGTACCACAGGAGCCACACAGACACACTACAAGGGTTAGTTAACACACACCAATGCATCCTGAATAAGGAATTTCTCTTACATTTACTCATTTTACAGATGAAATTTTTAGTACCACTCATCATTTTAAAGCAATTTCCAGGAACGAGAGAATTTTGCAAAAGATCTACAAAAACCTGTAAGTGACACATGCTCCCCTGCCCATATTTACAGCTCTGCATGGAATGTACAGGATTATTGCACTGCAATTAACAGAGAACCTGCAGCACAGCACAGGGAGGGAACCTGAACCTCACAGGTCCCTGTGGCCAAAGTGAGGGGTAACACTTAAGGCAGTCAAACACACACCTGGAAGTTAAAATTACTGTCTTAGGCATTTATAATTCATGGCACAGCCACAAAGAGAATTTACAGCAGAAAACACTGGTGGGAAATAAAGTGTTATTTTTATGAGATGCTAAACATATGAACAACACACCTCATGTGGCTCTGTATGGGATGGAAAAATATTTACTTTTAGTCAAGGGATCCAAGTTTCAGTGCCTTTTCACTCCTTTGATTCTGCCTCTAAGTTTATCTTAGCCATTTGTAGTATTCACATCAGAGTTTTGGTGCAGCTGCCCAAATCAGCCTTTTTCAAACCACAAAAAATAACCAACACTCACCTGTTTTTCTTGTATAACTAAGACTGTATTTTTTTAATTTCTACCCACCTCTGATGTTCTCAGTCACCAGGCTCAGAGGCCCTATGTGACTTTCCTCCTCTGAGCACAGCACAACTACTTCATCCTGCAGGAATAAGTCTCTTAGTCAACTCAAAAATTTGTGTTGGCTACTGCTGTTCAGGTGCAAGGACAGTCTGCAAGGAGGCCACATGGCCACAGGCCTCTGGAATAAATACAAATATAGAAATATAGAACTCTACACAGCTCTGATCTGAACGGGGCTCCACCATTAGGAGAGCACAGTTTCACATCATGATGTTTGGGCAAATGTTAAATCACAGCACAGCACATTGCAAGCACCAAATGAAGACCTGAAAGCTGAGTTATGGGGCCCTGGAGATGGGTGAGTCCCAGAAATGCTGGTGGAGGCTGAATTACAGAGATCCTGCTGTTTGGAGCTCGGCTGGGCAAGCAGCTCCAGCCCTTTCAAGAGTGCTTTCCTGCAATGGGAACAGCCTGAGCTCCAACATTACACCAGCTGATCTTATTCTTTCCAATAAACTCATTTCTAAAGATTTTTTTTTCTGCCGATCCCTATCACTTGCCCTCATCTCTAGAGAGAATAAATGCCTTTTTTCTGCCATTTTCAGTTAGCTGTAATTTTCAGATTCAGCTTGGAGGAGCTTCATTCAATATCAAATAAGTAATTTTTTCACATATTTCATTTATTTGAAGAAACTGAAGGTTTCCTACTGAATGCTGTGCATGGGATTGCACTGCACCTGGGAAACTCTTCCCTTGCTAAGTATCAAAAAGCTGCAAGACCTACCCTCCCAAGGAGTCTGAGAAAATGGAACTCCCACCAGATATTTCCACAGAAGCAGCCAAAGGAAGGAATCACTCAGAATGAGTGGGGGGCATCAAGAGAAACACATTTCCCAGCCATGACATCAGGCAGTGGTGTGAGAAACAATGCTCACTTTTAAAATTTCAAAGGTTTATTAAACCTTAACAAACATACAACAAAATGACTGAATAAGGAAAAATGACCGCGCTGAGAGCATGGAATAAACCACGACGTGCTCATCTGCAAAATGGATGTGATGCCTTGTGAAGGCTGACCTGGAACAGCTAAAGAACAGAGCTAAAGAATAAAGCAGGGATTTATTGAAGCCTCAATGGATCCACCTTGGGCAGCACAACCCAAAATGGCCATAAAAAATGGACAACTGGTCACAGAGTCTCTCACTTTATAAGATTTGGTCCATTTGCATATTGGAGCTAATTGTCCAGTTACAGCTCCAGCCCATGCAGTCCCATCCTTCTTGTTTTTCTCTCTTCATTCCACATTGTTTGTGCCCTTGGGCCTGAGGTCTGGACTGGCTGTCCTTGGTGCCCAGCTGGAGCAGGAATTGTTTTGTCTCCCTGCTCTGTGCACAGAGCTCACCATCCCCTGATATGAAACCTAGGCTAACACACTAAACCAGAACAGAATCTGAAAAATATAAAAGCTAAAACCTGAGGCATCAGAGGCCCCACCTTTTATACCTCTAGCTCCTCCTAAAGTCTTGTCAGTGACTCCTTCCTTGCTGTCCAGGGGTGCAGATCACTTTCCTACACCTTGATTTGAGGTCAACAAGCCAACCCTCCCCAAATGCCTCTGTGTGCCCAAGGCCACCCCATGATAACCATGCAAGGGGGAGGACACGTTGCAGTAACACAACTACACATCTACAAAACTTCTGTTAACATAGCTGTAATGCTCACCACTGAACTGTGAGAGCCAACCACCTCATCACTCATTGATAACAGTGGGGAGCCAAAAAAGAATGTGAGTCCTCTCTTCTGAGAGCACAATTTGTGCTTGCCCAGCTTGGAGTTTGTTATCCTTATCCCACCTTCCCAAACTGGGAACTGCTCCCTCCACACAAATCCCCAGCACCTTTCTCTGCCCTTGCACCCTCACCTTTGCCAAACAAGAGCCCAAACCCCTTTTCTTGCACTCTACCCATCCCATTGAACATCATGAGTTTCCTATCTGAATTAATTAAATCTGCTTTGTTTTTCTACATTCTACAGAAAGAGAAACTCCCTGCAGCTGAAAAATGGCAGCAGAGCCCCAGGGAATCCCTGCCCTCTTTGGCCACATCAGAGCCCCAGAGTCAGGGACAGCAGCCCCTGACCAGAGCCTCCAGCACAGACCTGAACTGCAGAGAGCAGAGCTTTTCTGTGTCCATCACCTTCAATGTTCCAATGGACTCACCTTCAAAGGCAAGGCACGACCCAAGGCAATTTGTACGCAAACCTTCTCATCAACTGTCTGCATTTATCCCCAGCCTCTTAATGCCATGTTTCAGTATTAAGACATTTTGTTTAATCCCATCTCTAGCTACAGCTGTTCTAGGATTCTGATTTTTCTCACAAGTAATCCTGTTTTTCACCTAACAGCCTAGAGCTCTATCAAAAAAAAAAAAAAAAAAAAAAAAAAAAAAAAAAGGTGGATTATCAGCTCAACTAATTGCTTATTTATTAATAAAGCATTTTAAAATATAAGTGATGATTGTGGGGCTATATATATACCTAAGGAGTAAGTAAGGTCAAATCACTTGAATTTTTCTTGACTTAGCAAATACAGCAAAAATACATTATTCATATAGTAGCTTGTCTCGTGTCTTGATACACTTTTATTTTTTCATAAGCAATTAATTCCACTCAATGGCAGGAAGACAATTTTCATAAACTGATCACTTCAGTGAGGATTTCTCTGTGAATTAACGGGGCTTAAGAGTCTTTATGTAATAAAACTTGAAAAATTGAATGTCAAACACAAAGATGTACTTTTCCTGTGCCTTGTGTAAGCTTCTAAAACCATGGGCAATCCCACATAACAATGCCTGGTTTCCCTCTCTCTGGTGCCCATTTCAAGGCCTCCCAAAAAGCACTGTGCAATTCCCAAATCCAAGTCCACATCCAGAGCCCCTTGAGGGTGGGTGGACTCTGTAAATAGATCTTTTCACAGCAGCACTAATCATTTTCCAGCAATAAATTCCCCTTCTTTTCTCCCAATCCCCATAGGGTTGTGTCTGCACCATTTAAATGCAGCTGAATTTTGGTCTCCAGTGAGGGTAAGATCTACACCCAGCCCCTCACATGGGGCAGCTAAAGGGAAAAGAAAGGAAGAACATGTACAGAAAGACATAAGTGGGTGGGACACGTTATCATTATTCTGCCAGTTTGTTGCAGACAGGTAGAAGAATTATAAAAGAATGGTCTTATGAAATCAGGACTCACTCTGCTAAAATTGCCAAAACTGACCTGGCATTTCTTCTAAGCATAGCTAACAAGCAATTTGCAAGTTCCCATGTGAAGCTATTTTGTGAGTGAGAAGTTCCTTTAACACAACAATCTGTTCTGAGGGTGAAAAACAAATGCACCTGTGTAAACAATAAGATTTGTCCCATGAGAATCCACAAAGCAAAAATGTTAACATATCTAGAGAGAGAAAATTTGATAGATATATACAACAGCCTTAACTGGCCAATGAACTGAGTTTCACTGTATTGCTGACCAGTTAGGTTTAGCACAGTCCCTTCTGATATTTCCTACAAATATGAGCTTTGTGAATAAAGAATTGGTTTTCTGCACGTAGAAAATGGAGTCTCAGCTGATTTATTCCAACACATGGTGACCTCGAAGACGTGATCAATGTGAGAAAAACAGCCTGTCGTAAAAGAAGAAGGTGAAACGAGCCAAGCTGACCACAGGACTGGGAATGAGATGGAATATACAAAGTGGGAAAGGAAGATTGCAGCCAGCCATGAGCATGGCCAAGCACAGCCTGTGTCTGCAGAGAGAGCAGACACAGCACAGGAACACAACTACCACAGCATTGCAGGCTGCAGGAGCAGCATGAGCAGACATCCAAGCAGTGAATTTACTAAGTATCAAAAGGCTATGGTCAGCCACAGGATCAGCACAGAAAAGCAAAGACAAGAGGCAGCCTTGGAGCAGAACCCGGGCAGCGAGTGCACAGGGCCACAGACAGTGTGGGATGCACAAAATCAAACACAACTGCTGGGGAAAGAGCACACTTGGGGAGAACAAAACTGCAAATCACAGCATGCAAACACTGTCCTAAACCACGGAGGATAAGCAGCCAAAAGAGCCACAGAGGGTGAAGCAGCCTAGGAGCTGCCCAGGAGAGAGAGGCCTAGTGAGTCATGGGGAGAACAGCCTCAAGAACAGTAGTGAGTGAACAGTCAAGAAACAGAAAATACATCTGCTAAGGTGTGGGGAAACAAGTCTGAGAATAGAACTGTGAGAAATGACTGACCACTTTTGAAAATTTTATTAAGCTCTAACAAAAACTATGAAAAAAGAACTAAATAAGGAAAAATTACAGTGCTGGGAGCCCCTGTGATTACCAGCCACATCCTCATCTTCAAGATGGATACTTTGCCTTTTATACTTCCAGCTCCTCTTAAAGTCTTGTCAGTTGACTCCTGCCTTGCCATCCAATGGTGGAGATCACTTCCTTACATCTTGGTAGGAGGCCAAGTGTTACTACAGTACCAGGCCAACCCTCCCA
This sequence comes from Melospiza georgiana, assembly GCF_028018845.1. Taxonomy (NCBI): domain Eukaryota; kingdom Metazoa; phylum Chordata; class Aves; order Passeriformes; family Passerellidae; genus Melospiza; species Melospiza georgiana. The sequence continues at coordinate 1,487,540 of NC_080443.1, forward strand.
AATGCCCTGAGTACCAAGGCCATCCTGTGATAACAATGCAGGGGGGAGGACATACTACAATAACATAACTATACATGTACAAAACTTCTCTTAACATGCACCTAATGTTCACCCCTTAAATATGAGGGCCAACCATCTCATTACTCATCTATAACAGAACCATGATGTGGAAATGGCACATGGGAGCAGCAACTGTGCAGAAATGTCAGACATCTTTTCATAAAAATCCTTTCCTTAGGATTTTTCCTCCTGAGAAGCTGAGAGGCCTCAGGAACAAAATGTAAACAATGGTTATCTGCTGCTGTGGAATGCAACAGGTGCATCTGGGATTGGTCTCATGTGGTTGTTTCTAATTAATGGCCAATCACAGTCAGCTGGCTTGGACTCTCTGCCCCGAGTTACAAGCCTTTGTTATTATTCTTTCTTTTTCTATTCTTAGCCAGCCTTCTGATGAAATAATTTCTTCTATTCTTTTAGTATAGTTCTAATATAATATATATCATAAAATAATAAATCAAGCCTTCTGAAACATGGAGTCAGATCCTCGTCTTTTCCTCAGCCTAAGACCCCTGTGAACATGGTCACACAGAAACATGCATGTCACTGAATGAAAGCCAAACTGTCAGTTAAAAGAGGCAAAATATGTTGGGAAAAGGAGAGAGAAGGTACCATAAGTATGTGCTGATACCTTTATTACTGTGTTGTGTGGTCCAGGGGCTGGTTCCTGATTTGGCTAATGTATTTAGCAGAGCCCAAGCCTACACTGGTCCCAGGACTGTGGCTGTGTGTGTGTCCCTGCCTGCGGATGCTCTCGAGGGCATGGGCCCTGTGTCAGTCATTCTCCCTTCTGTCCCACGGCCAGACACAGTGGTAGGTGCAGTGGGATTCAAACCTCATGGAGAAACAAAGAACCAGGAGCCTGGAACCAGAACTGGTTTTGTGCTCTTGCAAAATTACCTCTGGTGCGATTAAGTTACCGCCACAGATGGGAGGGACAGGCGGCACAGGGCCGGCCAGCTGCTGCTCTCTGGGCACCTGGGGTGACTGTGGGGGCAGCGTGGCAGCCATCTGAGCAGGTCTCATCCTCCAGCAGAACTGTGAACGGCAGCACCAGCAGAGGCCAGACAGGATTTTTGCAGCAAAGCTTCTTTCCAGACCCAGAGGCTCCCCTGGGGCTGCGCCCCTCAGTCAGCACTCCCCTATGGAACTCACACACTCCAAAGCAAAAGAGAAGAGCCACGAGCACTTTGTGCCTTTCCAGCGTTCTCTACATTTGTATTTTGGTATTTTTCCCTTTATAGTGTGCAGTTTTTAGGGTTTGTTTTTATTGCCTTTTCCCCTCCTCTTTTTAACTGCAAGTGTTTTAGGGGGGAGCAGAGGTGCTGCAGTGCAGGACAGAGGTATGGAGTTTTCCCTTCCCTCTCTGGCAGCAGCAGTAGCACAGGGTGGCTTAGCCCCCTTCCCCCTCTTTGGGGCAGCACCTGCCCATCACTTGGGACTGGCTGATCTGTATTTAACTGCTGTTCATCTGACACACCTGTTGCAGCTATGGGGTGGTGCAGCAGGCCTCTCCCCACCCTGCCCCAGCATGTGGCTTGGCTGCTGCAGCTCTGCTCCTTTTTTTTTTTTTTTTTTTTTTTTTTTTTTTTTTGTATTTTTTTTCTTAAGACACAAACTGGTTTAATTAAAACTGTAAAGGAAAACAATATGCAGGAATAAAAACTCCAGATACATAGCACTTATTAATTATGAAGCTGTTGCTGATCTTGAAAAAGCATTTGAGAATCCATGACCAAATATTCAGCCTTAAATTCTGAAGGAAAGGGAGGGAACGGCCATGACCTACCAAGTCCTTGCACACTATGGCACATAAAGCTGTACTACTTGATATACTTTTCCATGACCTTTTTGTGAAACTCTGATCTCAGAGTATCATTGACGAATCTTTTGTCCTTTTTTGTCTTATCTATCCCCTTGGCACAGTTCTTGAAGACAACATCATCATCTTCTCTTCTCCTTTTAACTTTGAAGTTTGCCTGAGGCTGTGCTGGCCCAGTAAGGCTCAGCAGTGTTACCAGTCAGGATGTTCTCCATCCAAATTCTTTCTTCTTTGGCCTTTTGTGCTTGTTCCTTTTGAGCATGTTCTTCAGCTTGTTCTTTCTTGATTTTTTCCAGCTCAGCCAGAAGAGCTGCAGTATCATCATTCTCATATTCATAATTTTTATAATTTCATCATCTTCATCAGTAAGAGGATCATCTGCATCAAGATTTGCTGCAGGAATTTGGTCTAGCTGAGGCTTCTTAGACACAGAAGATGATGTTGTATGTTCTCTGGTTGGTTTGTTTCTGTTCTTTTCTCTTGCAGCAACTCATTCTCTCTCCTCTTCTGCTGGCTCCCTGGCTTCATATTGGCTGTTGTATGGTCTTTTCCTCTCATCTAACTGCATGATTTCTTTGATGTGGAGAAATCAAGCCTCTTTGGCATTTAGAGCCTTTTCTAGTTTTTCTTGCTTCTTTTTCTCTTCACCCTCACTGTTGGAATTTGAGCTCTTCTTGTGCTTCTTTTTTTTTTTTTTTTTTTTTTTTCTGTTTCTCTTGGTGGATCTCCATTGGTGCTTTGGGTTTTGTCATGTGTTCCTCCGCCTCAGGCTGCTCTTCCATTAAACTTGCCTCTGTATTAGCAATTAGCAATTTCTTTCCCAGCTTCTCCTGTACAGTAGGAGCATTTGACAAAGGAGTGACAGCACTTATAACCCCACTTGCCTTCTTTCTGGTACAAACCCCAAATGCATGTGTGGTTGATGATCTTCACATTCTCTTCATACTTAGAACAAGCAATAGCTTTCTGCTGTCCTTTGATGACTGTTCCATGCCTAGAATACTCCACATGATCTTCTGTTTGAGCTAGCAGCAGTTCATCTAGGAGGGGCATCCAAATGTTCCTGTCCTCCATACTTCTCTAGGATGCTTTCTTTCAGCTGAGCCTTGAAATCTTCTTTTTTCACTTTGAAAGATTTATAAAGAAACTCTAATTTTGTAGGGTCTGCTTGAAGATGAAATTCAGAGCCTTTGTCTTAACCTCCCAGGCAAAGAGCTGAGTCAGTGCCATGGAAATGGTGTCACCTGTGTAGCAAACAAAGTTGTCACCTGCATAACCAGCTTCATCTGGATTCTTGCCTGTGTTGGCATAAGAGTTCTCCCTCATTGCTCTTGTTTTGGGATCATAATAAGCAGAGTTTGGATCCAGATTCCTCAAATATTTAGCAATATCTTCCAAAATACGTAAATTTCAGACTGTGATGCATCTTTTAGAGTCAAAGTTCTGCCCAGGCATATCAATGTCATCTGTGTTTTTGTCTTCATCTTCACCATTATGATCTCTTTCTGTCTGTGAATTTGATTCCTCTTCTCCCCACTGGTGGAGTTCACTTGTTCCAGCTTCCCTGATGCCAACTCCTCCTGAATCTTCTGTGCTTTCAGTGTACATTTGGCCAAATCAACCTTGGAATATTCCTCAACAATTTTCATGTGCTTCTCTGGGTCATAACCATTCCACCAGTCTCACTTCCCATCATAATCAAACATCAGCTGAGGCTGCACTGCATGTGTTCATTTTGTTCATCAAAATATTCATGTATTTTTGCTCCAACTTTCCTGGGTCTCTCCATGCAGCCTTTCTTTTTTGTGTGTCAGTGCCCTGCAGTTCTCACAGGCTGCTTTGCCATACCTCATGGCCACAGGGTGCTCCTGAACTCCTCATTTATACGATATCCAGAGGAGTTATACTGCTCCTGCTTCTGTGGCTGAGGTCTCTGAAGCTTTATTGTGGGTCCCTTAGAAGGATCTATGTACCATGGTACTGAGGAGATATACCGAGGAATTTGAGGGTTGATATATTTTCCTTCTTCATCCACTTCAGCAGGTGCATTCCCTAGTTTTCTCTGCTCTTCTAATTCTTTTTCCTCCAATTTTCCCTCATCATCTTCTTTGGTTCCTCCAGGCTCGCATCATTTCCCCCTTTGTCTTGGTTTGGAAAGACAGGAGTCTGCTAAGGAAGGCAGGAGCCTCCCCTGAAATGGAGAATGTAAACCCTCCCCACCCCTCCCAATTGCTATAAATTTTAAATTAAGGGGCTCTCAGGCAAAAAATATGGAAGCAGGAAATGACAGTTCTTTAATAAGGAAGAAAATAAAGGGATAAAATAAACAATACAGTACACTAGAACAACACTGACAGAGTCAGAACCCAACCTGACACCCTGTGGGTCAGGATGTTGGTAGCAACCCAACTGGAAATGTGGCTGCAGCCCTCCTGCAGTGTCAGGGGTGGTTCTGCTGGAGCAGGGATCCTGTAGAGAAGGATGGATTCTTCCTCTGAAGATCCAGTGGAAGAAGAGGCAGCTGCTGTCCCTCTGTGAAATCCAGTGGAGAAGCTGTGCTGGTGTTCCAGAATCTCCAGATTATATCTGGGTAGCAATGCTTGGCTCCTCCCTCTGGGCTCACATCTCCCTATGGGATGCTGTAGTTCTTATCAGTCATGCACTGACATTCAATAGCTGTTATCAGCAGATGTCCCCTTCTGAGGGAGGAGTGATTGTGGAAGAGATAAAGCAAACTGCCCACTTAACAAAAAACAGCTGCCATACAGATGGTAATAGAATACATCTTGCCTTGCAATCTGGAATACTCTCCTGCAGTGGGGGTGTTCACCACCACACCTGAGCCATTTTGGGTTTTTCCTGCCAAACCACAGCACCACTCCCCATGCTCCTGCGGCTCTCCTCTTCTCCCAAGATTATTTGCAGCAATTAATTTTAAGTTTCTTAACTAAGTCCTATAACCTCAAACTTTATCTGCAGGAGTTCTTTAAAGTTTAGAAATCATTAGCTCACAAAAAAAATTTGTACTGCTAAAGCAGATAAAGTCAGGATAGGACCAAACACCCTCTTGGTCAGGGTGGTGGCACAGCTCCATTCCATGATGGCTCAGCCCTCTTGCAGTGCCAGCTGTGGCTCTGTTGGAGCAGGGATCCTGGAGAAGGGTGTAGTCTTCCTCTGAAGATCCACTGGAAGCCTAGAAAGGTCTGGTCCTCTGCTGGGAAATCGAGTGGGAAAAGGCCGACTGTGGTGTTCCACATCTCAGATTATATCTGGGTAGGAATGCTTGGCTCCTCCCCCTGGGTGGAGTGACACTGCAGTGACACTCAATGGCCCATTAACAGAAGATATCTCCTGGAGGGAGGATGGTCAAGGGAGAGATAAAGCAAACTGCCCCACCTGGTTTTAACAGCTCAAACATTTCCAGGCCCATTAGCAGGAGCTATCCCCCTGGAGTTATAAGGGATGGGTCATGGAAGAGATAAAGAACATTCCTCACCTGGTTTTAACAGATGGTGATAGAACACATACTTCTGGTTACATCCTGCATTGCAATCTAAGACAGTAAAATATTACTTTTCAACATTGTAAGATACGTAGTTGTTTTCTTTTAAGGGATGTGATGACTCCAACTAAAACAGCTGTGATGAAACATGACAAACACCTGTTTGTGGATAAAGAAGATACAGTCTTGATTTTGTCAAAGACTCTATTGCTCCTTACAATCTCTGCTGTTTTATCTTCCATAAATGACACAGAAGAGTCAGTTATGATTCTACATTATGGCTGTTAATGATTGTAAGCTTTTCCTTTGTTTCATTTTGCTGTCACAGGTACATGACTGTTTAGAAAGGTGCTGTCTCAGCTCCCTAAGTTGGTTACTGCTGATATATTGATGAGAATTTACTGATTTTATAATAGGCATTATTCATAATATGCTATTACTGTATTTATAACCGGCTTCTTATATGCTTTAACATCTTTGTGTAATTATCTAAAAGACACGTGTTGTTTCAGGATGTTTCATTTTTGTTCTCTAGCTGCTTATGCATCTCTTATATCAAGTTAGCTATCTGGCTTGTCCCTGCACTGGCTCTATGGTTTGACCCAATGCTGTCTCATAATTTTAAGTATTTTTCAGAGTTCCAAGAAAAGATACCTGAGCTTTGTTAAAAGCCTCCTCCAAACTGCAAGTCTTGTAGTTTGTCCCAGTTATTATTACAGAAGCACTCCAGCAGTTTGCTGTGTTTGAAGCATCTCTATCCTGAAGGAAACTTCAGAGTTATACAAGTACTAGATGGTTTGATGAGTCTTTAACCCCAAGGCCTTTACTCATAGCTGCTACTATTAAGAGCCTTGTTTTAAAATGTGTTTAGGGAATTCCCTCCCAGATGGATCTTGGGCAGTGGCCAGGCCTTGGCTCTACCTGGATGGGGAATTTGCCAACAAACCCAGATGTTTTCTGCATCAAAACTAGATTCAGGTCACTTTGACTTGGCAATTTGACCCTTTATATATGACAGCAGAACCTATTTTTAGAGTGAGCTTGGGAATTACTATCTGGAAATAATTATCCAAGCCCTTGCTAAATTGAGGTTTGTCAGCTGTTCACAGACTCTGGGATGATGGTACAGTATTTCAGAGATTCCTAATTACCTAATTTCACATTTATTATTAATTATGTGTATTATCTGAAATATTCTTAATTGTTGTACCTGACTGATTCCTGATTGCTGTCAGTTTCTTGTTCACTACATGTATTGTTTTGCCTTGATGTTTCTTCATGCTCATAACCAAAGACATGCATCTCATTTAAAAAAAAATAAAAGAAGGGGAATGTAGTGCCTTAAGAACATCCAAATAATATAATATGTGCATTAGAAACTTAGACAACAAATCATTTTGAATAATGCAATATTTGCATTAGAGATTTGGAATAAAGATCATCAAATCTAAATCCCAATTGAGTGTGCCACAGCAAAGCCTAGTTGATTCATTGACTTGAAGAGAGAGTGTGCTTGTGTTTTATCATCAGCAGGTTCAAAGAAGTCACCTGTTCATTCATCAGACACCAGCTGCCTCTGAAGAAATGAGGACCAGTGCAAAGAGAAATAACCTAATCACCATGCAGCCCTCATGGCCAGAACAGGAACAGAAATGGGACTGCCAAGACATGGCTGTGTCTGCAAAGTACAGAGGCAATCTGCCAACAAAAGCCTCATGGCATCCTCATGGTACAGTGCTCCTTCAGTTATTCCCTGTTCCAGGACCCAGGAGGACATTCAGCGATGTCAAAGATCAACATTTCCAGCTAATGAACTTTCTCCTGAGTGTCAACTATTTGGACTTTAAAACGATGGTCATTTATTTCCATTTTCCTGAGAGACATTGGACATTATTCTTTACTTTTCTCATGCTGTGAAACCCTGTGTCAATACTTTGATAGAATTTGATACATTTTGTTAATTGTAATTGGTCTTTTATGAATCTTATCCCATATATAATTGATAACCAGTGATAACCTTAATGACATAATACCCTCATAAGAGTGAGCTGTTTTAACATCAGAACACATGAACCTTTTTTAAATTAACCTAACAGGTGAGATGTCATAGACAGGTAGAAGAATTATAAAAGAAAGGCCTTATGAATTCAGGCCTCACTCTGCTAAAATTGACAAAACTGGCCTGGCATTTCTTCTAGGTGCAGCTCACAAGCAATTTGCATGTTCCCATTTGAAGCTATTCTGCGAATGACAAGTTCCTTTAACACAACAATCTATTCTGAGGGTGAAAAACAAATGCACCTGTGTAAACAATAAGATTTGTTCCATGAGAACCCACAAAGGAAAAACGTTAACATATCTAGAGAGAGAAAATTTGATAGATATATACAACAGCCTTTACTGACCATGAACTGAGTTTCACTGTATTGCTGACCAATAACACCAATTAGTTGTTAAACCTTCTGATATTTCCTACAAATATGAGCTTTGTGAATAAAGAATTGTCTTTCTGCATGTAGAAAATGGTGCCTTGGCTGATTTATTCCAGCACCAGTTCACACTGTGAGATACAAAGTGATTTTGAAAGCAGTAGAAAAGCAGTGCAATAACAGTGTCCTCAGCGTGGCTCCCAGATCCATTCCTGGCAGCCCCACGGGCTCTGCACATTGATCACTGCAGCCAAAGCTGCACTTAGCTCCAGACCAAACACCATCAGGAGGCAGGGTGGTAAATAATGCCTTTCCCCAGGGCTTTTGACTGAATGTGTGATCATTCCATGCATTTCATACCCTGAGAAGAAGCCACCCACACAGTAATCTCAGCTGCACTCTCCCTGCATCAGCCCCAGAGCACCAGCATCAGTCAGGGAATGAGGACCTTGGTGCCCCAGCAGCAGCACAGTTTGGGGTTCCCCATGCTGGGCAGCCCTGGTTTCCAGTCCCTGTGTTCATTTTCCAGGAGATCCACAAGCAGCAGCCACGGTCACTCTGCTGTGGCACTGCAAGCAATGTTAGCTCAACATGTTCAACATTAACAAGGCCATCTCACGGTTTTAAAGCATGCTCCAACTCTCTTCATGCACCTCTTCTTCCTCAAGGACAGCCTCTCTACAAAGCCATAGAGAGTTTTTTTAATTTTGACTTGAATATCAAGGCCCAACACTGATTTTTTTATCAATATTTGCCAAGCCAGGTGCATGTGTCAGCTGGCTTTGGCTTTCATGCTGCCAAAGAGCCACAGGCAGCATCAGAGGGGGGACATCACCTGTTCCTGGGCAGCTCTAATGGAATATCCCCCAGTTCAATCTCACATTTCAGAGCAGAGGGGAGACATTTTTAAGTGTGATCACTGGAAACTGGCTGGAAAAACTGACATTGCACCCCCTGCATTCATGTTGTTAGTATTTGCTGTATTCATAAGAGAAACAAGGTATTTTCCTTGCCAGGACAGCAAATGCATCTGGAATTTATAAATCCACATGTTCTCTCTCCTTCTTAAAACTTGGGCATTTAAACCAAGTATTTCTGGTGGTAAAACATGCTACAATTGCTCAATAGATATTTACATTGTATTTCAAAATCTGACAATAGAGATCATGTAGAATCATTTTTGTATTTATAGATATAGATATAGATATAGATATAGATATAGATATAGATATAGATATAGATATAGATATAGATATGAATAAATGTTTTCAGTTCTAAGATTTAATAGCTATATGGTTTTGATCTTGACCCTTACTCACTACTAAAAAAAAAAAAGTGTTATCAAACCTTTGGCCACAGATATTACTTTGAAGATGGACCTGCAATGAATTTATGACATATAAAATACCCAAGTCTGGCATTGTTTAAATAACTTCTTCAGATCCAAACTGTTACTGGTGGTATCAGCAATCCAAGTGCCCCAGAATAAGCAAGACTTGACCTTTTTATTATATTCCAGCACCTGAAAATCACATGGGATTTTTTTCTTTGTTATTTTTTTAAGGCTCTCAAGCTCATTCCCAGAGTCTCATGCAGTATCTGGAAGCAGAAAGCAGCACAGGTTGAGTGCTTTCCTCTGCAGTGATGGGCTGAGTAAAGGTGACTTTCAGAGATAGTAAAATGAGCTCTGAATGCTTTATTAGCACAAGCAGGGACTAGTGTGAGACTGTTTTAGATGAGCATGGAAGTCAGCTGCTCATACTATATTTTATTTAGTTTTGTTCCCTTTGCATGCTCATACTCTTAAGCAGATCTTCACCTGCTAGAAGAGATCCAGGTAAGGCATTGGAATCAAATTCATGTTACAGTGCAAAAACATGAGCAAATGTCACATTCCTGGTGACTTCTGAGCACATCAACACTGGACAACATCCTTGTTTCTCATGCTGGATGATCCAAAAGGAGCAAGGAGCAATACACTCATTACAGCTTTTTTCCCTAAGACACTACATTGTTGTGTAGCAGACCTGAAAAACTGTTGGTGTGTGTATATATATATATATATAATTTAGCTAAAAATTTCAAAAACAAAGAAATATTTTAACAAGTCATATCAGCAAGACTCAATTCTGAAGCTTCTTAGGGCATAGTGAATACTTTAGGATTTAACAGGTGCTCATTTGGGACACTTTGTAGACCTTGGGAGTGGTCTATTTGTTAGAGATCTGAAGCAAAGTAGCATCAGAGCTCATGGATGAGAATCTGCACATTGTGCTCATGCTATACTTTAATCCTTAATAACAGATAGTTAGTGATAAGAAGTTTTAACAACCAGAATAAAGGAGCCTCTAAAATATAATTTATTCCAAATAATAAAGTACAAAGCATACACAGGAATTAAAATGAAATTTTAAAACAAAGCAAAAGAGAACAAACAAACAAAAAACAATGAAAAAAACCAAACCAAAACCCCTCCAAAACCAAATTTGGTCCCTTGTCAAGCTAATAATCAAACAATTTTTTAAAAAAACATTAAAAATCTGGTTGCCCTTTACTTTCTTCATCCCCTGTTTGACATTCAGCACATTTTCAGTTAAGCTTGGACCAAATCTGTGTCACTAAGAAGGGCAAGCTCCTCTGTCCACCTTGCGCTGTAAAATAATGAAAGCAAGAGTGGCAGAGACACATCTCCAGTGCTTGTGTTTGTACCATTCAATTGTTTCTATTTGGTTTCTGATAAAAGTCAATTGTCCTTTTAAGTACTAAGGAACAAAAGAAGTGGCTGTCCTAATAAAAATCACCAGCTCAGGGAGCCTGTGCCTTCCTTCCCCTTCAATTCCTTTCTCTTTTCCCAGCTACTCCATCATCATTTCCCTCTGCAGACAGCTGGACTGGCTCTGGCTCAGTTCTACCTTAGAGAGCTCAATTCACAACTGCTCCTTTATAATCTTACCAGCAATTTTGGGAACACCGTGTTCTGTCCCAAGCCTACACAAAGGCTGACCAGAGATTGTTGCAGTCTGAGGGCTGCAGCACCCCAGCCCCTCTGGGTTGATTTTGGTATCTCTTTATCAGTTTGCGCCACCCTGTTTGCTCTTCCCACTGCACTAAACACCTGCCCAGGCTGTCCAAGTTTTACCCCAAACCCCTGCAGAACCTTTTTGGGTTGCAAACCTCTGGATCTGCTCCTTCTCCTTTGCTTTGCTCTGTTCCTTCTGTCCCCGAGCCTGCCTGGCATTTCTCTGCAAAGGAACTGCACAAGGCGCCTGATTGCCCTGGTTTGCACCTCTCCACATCATTTCTCACAGTGCTCCTCTCTCCTGGCACATGAACTCCTCTGCTCTTCAGGTTTTACACTAATTGCCAGACTGCTTATCCCACTGAACATTTATTCCCACAGGGCAAAACTGTTAAACAAAAGAATAGGTTATAGCCTTACTTTAACAATTATTAAATAGTTTATAAATACATGTCTCATTTCAGGAGTGGTGCCAGTCTGTCAGGAAACCTGGAGGCTGCTGATTTTATTTTATTTTTTTTTTCATGTTTCATATAAAATTTGTCTGTATTTGCATCATTCCCTGTGCAAGTTCTTTTCTGTCACTGGTTTCTGCATCTCATGGCAGTTCCTCCAGGGCAGGAGCCTCCCAGGGCCTCATTCTACCCTCCCTTTTGCCAGCCCAATGCCATTTAAACCAAGCTGGGATTGCACAAGGGTTTCATGAGCCCTAGGGTTCCTCCCCAAGCATTTTGATCTCCAGTCTGCTTCTCTTCCTTACTACCATGAAAAAGTTCACAGCTCCAGTGAGGAACTTTGCACCTCTGCTTATTTGTAAATTTTTTACCACCTCCAGAGGCTCTGCAGATTCACAAACACTTCATAAATAAAGCAGTAATAAAGTGGAGGGGTACTGACTTGTGCATTCACTGGTAAAACACAAACCATGAATTATGGGGTTTGTACTTCAAGGTGAACGAAGTATTTCTTGTTAGCACACAGCGGTGTCAGAGAGATAAAATCAATGCTGGGTCACAATTACATTTTGGGCTGCTGCCATGCTGCCTTCTCCTCACTTGTGCTTTTGGTTTAGGTGAACAAAGGCATGGCTGGGTTCTCATTCTTGCCTGCACTAACAGCACTGCAGGGCTGTCTTCTCTGCCCTCTATCAAAAGCCTCTTTTAAAAACCATCCTGAGACTAAATGACAAATACTTCATTCCAGTGTAAAAAAATAAGAAATAAATCATAAAACTGCCAACCTCTACACTGACCAGCAATCTTTTAAATAGTCAATAAACTACTCTGCAGTGTGGAGCTTCCTATCATTTCCCTTTTCTTTGCTCCTTCTGACATCTGATGCACACACTGAGCTCTGCCAATATGGGACGGGGACTCTGCACCAAAAAAACAGATTTTAAGCCTGGTCCCCCCCAGGGCCATGGATACCCCTCACCTTAGGAACAGGTGTATCCATGTTTCATGGGATACTGGTGGCTCTGATCAGCCAAATGTAGGATTTCCAGCACCAAGTGCAACACCCATGTCAAAGAGTGGACCTACAACATAACCATTCTGACATGCACATTTACTGTTATTGCTGGTGGTAGTGCTTCTACCTTATTTTAAATGCTGTGTATGACATAATTCAGTATTTCTTTCTATATATTTACGTATATTTAAAGTCCTGTATCTCCAGGGACACATATGTTACTATTTGTTAGTAATCCAGTGGCCATCCTTAATTCTCAAAGTGCCATTAGCCTTTATCACAAATCCATTCAAGGACCCATGGAAATAAACCCTGAGACTCCACATTCACCATCAGGTGCTCTAAGGTCTTTGAAAGGTCAACACAAAATAAATTGCATAATTAGCTATAAATTTAATTAAGGAGTCAGAGAATGAGAGGGAAAAGAACACTGAGATGAAATTTTCCATTCTACATCCTTAAAACTGGCATCAGGAAGATTGAATACATTTAGGGAAAGTATTGTATCTTCAATAACAATCTTGGACCACATTATTTCTTACCATATATACAGATATTTAAAAAAATGTACAGCAGGCACTGACAGAATAACTCACCATCTTCCTCAAAAGTCTGCAAGCAGGTGAATAAATAAGAAACTAAATCTGGCCCCAGAGCCCAAGAACATCTTTTGTTCCAGAGAATAGGACAGTTGGCAAGCTAAAAATCAGAAAAAACAGCCTCTGAGAATTTGGGCTTGACATAAAATTCCTACAGAATCCTTTCCTGCCATGGCAGTTACAGAAAGAGAGCCTCTTCCTTCCAGTCTCATTCCTTTACATGGCAGGTAAAAGAACAGAACTTCTGCCTCTGGGTCTTCAGGCTGCTGTGAAATATTTGTTACTGACATGCTTCATCTGTATTAATAATTTAAAATTATTTTTCCTCTTGACAGATTTTATGCCTAAAGAATAAAACCACTTGATTTAAAAGTCTAGAAAATATTATTCAAAATAAATTTACCTGCCCTATAAATGCCAGCTGAAAAATGTTCTACAGTAAATGCATACCTTTAAAATTCCACCCTTTCCATTAAAATAGCTTTCAGCAAGGAGGAAATTCCTTTGTTAGTAATTCTACAACAAAACCAAACTCAGAAAGTATTTAAAACCTGGCAAACGTCTGTTTGTTTGAGTTTTTTCAGAAAATTTGCAAACTTTTCCTTCAAAGAACTCTTCTTATGACATTTCAGGACCCAGGGGGCTGTGAAAGCACCAAATGCTTCCCAAAAACCTCCAGAGCCTCTTTCCCTGACCTCCTTTGCTCTCAGCAGCAGGCACAGTTTCACTGAGCCACCTCCACCACACTGTGGAGACTCCAGCAAGGAATTCCCTGAGTCCAGGGCCTGGTGCAATCAGCTTTTCCAGCAATGCCAGAGCACTGGCAATGCCCAGCCTGGTGCAATCAGCTTTTCCACAGTGCCAGAGCACTGGCAATGCCCAGCCTGGTGCAATCAGCTTTTCCACAGTGCCAGAGCACTGGCAATGCCCACCCTGGTGCAATCAGCCTTTCCAGCAATGCCAGAGCACTGGCAATGCCCAGCCTGGTGCAATCAGCTTTTCCACAGTGCCAGAGCACTGGCAATGCCCAGCCTGGTGCAATCAGCTTTTCCAGCAATGCCAGAGCACTGGCAATGCCCAGCCTGGTGCAATCAGCTTTTCCACAGTGCCAGAGCACTGGCAATGCCCAGCCTGGTGCAATCAGCTTTTCCACAGTGCCAGAGCACTGGCAATGCCCAGCCTGGTGCAATCAGCTTTTCCAGCAATGCCCAGCACAGTGCAGGATGAGCTGGCTCGAGGTGACGCGAGGGCAGAAAGCTCTGCAGACTCCACAGCAGTGATGAAATCTCACTGCTTCCAGATTTTCCATGTAGAAAAGACTTTCCTGTTCCTATAATCGATTTTGCTCATTCTGAGGTGTTTTATCTGTGACTAATTGTATAATCCAATTGACATTTATTTCATTACCACCTTTTCCACAAAGGAAAAAAAAAAATACATAGTGAACAGTATGCCCCAAACGTCTTGCTATGAATACATAAAAATTCTCAGTCAAAAGTGATCTCATTATAGCAAGAAAATTTATTTTGCCTTACAAAAATCAGCTACCAGACTGCAGCTTCCACTCAGCCCCAAGGATCCCAAAGCAAGCCCCAGGAGATGGGAGGCTGAGCTGAGGTCTGTCACTGCGCTGACGGCAGCTTTATAATGAAGTCCCTTGATGGACAAAATGTAAAATCATCCTAGAATAGAATTATCAGTCTGTGGTTTTTTTCCTTATCAGTAAACTGGGCAAAAGCCACTGTGGACAGCAACTCTGTGCAGCTCCAGCCATATAGAATAGCATTCCAAACTTCACCTAAACGTGCTTGGGCTCCCCATCAGTCATAGTCCCCATTTCTGTAGACCGGGAAAACATGAGAAGATGGCAGAATTCAGACTGGAAACACTCAGGTTCACACAGGCACTGCTGTCGTCACCCCTGCTCTGTGATGTCCCAAGAAGGAAAAACTAACCCAAAGTCAATAGATAGGAGCAGCAGGAATACTGAATAGTTCTTATTTTTGTTCCAGCTGCCCCAAATACCATCCATAAGCAAACTCCTATGTGTTAAATCATTTATTTGTGGCAAGTTTTCTTTAATACAAATCTGTTTTACCAAAACAGAAAAGCAGATGCTACCAGAAGAAACAACTAATGATGTAAACTACTCACAGCACGCCCATGACACAACACAGCGCTGCTGCACTGGCTGTGCAAACATGAGTCTGGCCCGAGCCCCACTCCACAGCCAGGTTCCACTCAGCTGCACAGCATAAGGAGCAAAACAGGAAGGTCTAAAAGCTGAAAAACACACAGGATAAAGGGTAAAAAATGACCCCACCTCCACATGTATGTGATATAGATTTGGAAATCAGTGGGGTGAGCAAAGCCCACTCCATTCCAGTCCACTGCAGCTGAGCACAGCGAGTACTGCTGGTTCCAGAGGTTCCCATTTGTGAGACTGTCTGAATTTTCCCTCATCTGCCTCACAATTGTCATTGGGGACCACTGAAGAAAAGATCCCCCTGTCTTAAATCTCTGGCTCTGTAGGAGAAAGTTACACACGCCACGGGCCCCGAGACCTGAGAGCATTGCTAAGTTATTGTTTTCACAGGTCTATTTATTGTATGCTACACTGAGCTCAGTGAAGGACATCCTCCCCTTTTTGCAACAATAGCTCTGGGATTTTTGTGATGGTGCTCATAAGGGTCTTTGGATGAGGAAAGAGATGAGGATTTGACTCCATATTTAAGAAGGCTTGATTTATTATTTTATTATATATACTACATTAAAACTATACTAAAAGAATAGAAGAAAAGGTTTCATCTCAGAAGGCTGGCTAAGCTAAGAATAGAAAGGAATGAATAACAAAGGCAGCTGCCTCAGACTCTCTGTCTGAGCCAGCTGACTGTGTTGGCCATTAATTAGAAACAACCACATGAGACCAATCACAGATGCACCTGTTGCATTCCACAGCAGCAGATAACCATCGTGTACATTTTGTTCCTGAGGCCTCTCAGCTTCTCAGGAGAAAAATCCTAAGGAAAGGATTTTCATAAAAAGATGTCTGCGACAGATTTTTCCCCACCTCTCAGCCTGGCCAGACTTCTCCTGAGTTCTGGGTGGTCCCCTGCAGAAGACCCCTCTCACTCATTTGCAACCACCATGACACAGACTGAGATGTAAGGAGCCTCTTCAGCAAAGAAAAACTGAGACACGAAACCCCTATTGAGAGGACTGGGACTGAAACCCCCAACCCAGGGGAGGTGTGTGGGGGAGGCAAGCTGACCAAAGCAAGATGGATGTGTCAGGTGTGAACAGTGGACCAAGAAGACAATGGCTCTGGCCCACTGCTGAGAACATGGACTGTCTGTACCCTTTTCTAAACATCATTCTTTTCCCCGAGGATACAATAAACTACCTTTGATTTGGTTTCAAAATTCATTCCCCTCCCTCCATCAAAAAAGAGTATAATAAGAGTTCAGATGGACTGCACCACTGAGATCTCCTCAGACATGACCTGGTGGACTCCCTCAGAGACTTTGCCGTTCTACGTTTGGTAGCTATGTACCTTTCTTTTTTTTTTTTTTCCTTCTCCCTCTTTTCCTTATTTTTCCCTTTTCCCCCAATTCCTCCCCAACGCATTTTGCTGTGGTTATTTCAATAGATGTGCATTTGTTTTGATTATCATTGCAAACTCCCTTGTACCGTGTCGGTTTTTTGCACCCTGAGATCCCCCACGAACATCACGAAACCCGTCCGTGAGGACGGCTCGTGACACCATTAGCTGTGGGGATGTTCCTGCAGGCTCTGATGGATCCTGTTGGGCACTGGATCCTGCTGTCTGACCCAGAAACAAATGTTCTCTGTCTCAGAAGCAGTTACAGCTCCTACTGCAGCAAAAGGACAAGAGACTCTCACAGAAAGGGCTCTAAATCCAAGCTGAGAGATTTCTTCAGAACTGCAAACACTGAGCAATTTCCCTGCATCCAAAGTCAGTTACTAGGGCACATTCCACGATTTGTGAGCTTATTTAATTGTCTGAGTGTGGATATCTCAAACTTAAGACCCCAAGTCTGTCAGGACTAAACTTAATACTGATACTGTGAGTAAATGTGAGGTGCCATTGAACAAAGACGTCACCACCAAAATTTGTAGAATTACTAAACATTAGGAATTCCTGAACTTAAAAGTGGAGAAAATATTTTGATATCCTAAAGTGCAGCATTACACACATACATGATTCTTGACTGGCAGTACGAGGCCACAGGGCACATAAACCAAAATCCCTAAATAAAACTTCAATATTTTATTTAAAAACAAAAAAATCAGATTTTCTCTGTGTGTACAGATTCACACCTTCATGCCATAACCAAACAACAAAGACCCCTAAAAGGAAGCCATGCAGTTTCCATTTATTGAAATTATAAACAAGGAGTCTTTCATGGAGTCAGACATTTTGAGGGGTTGAAGAAATTTATTACAAGGTAACTTCTGCAGCAGCATTCTAAGGGATTTTATGGTACCAAGGTACTACAGTTTTGGCAAAAGATACAGGTTTCTGTGATCCATAAGGAAACACACCTGTAAATTCCCATAAATCCTGATTTCAATTGCCTTAGATTCCCTTAATGCTCGCCTGGATTTAAGAAGAAAAGAAAATGAAAAAAAGGTGATCAGTAACAGCAGGAAACTGTTTACCAGGGAGTCCAGATCGACCCCAAACTTCATTACAGGTCTGCATCCATCACTGCTAAACCAGGGAGAAGCTGAACAGCCTAAATACTGACAGCAAAGCCGTTCTGATTGTGAGAACATGCTCTCCAGGCTCCAAAACTCCTGAAGGGAGGTTGTAGCCAGGTGGGGTCGGTCTCTCCCACTGGGCAGCACTGACAGAACCAGAGGACACAGTCTCAAGATACGTCAGGGAAGGGACAGGTTGGATATTAGAAAGCAGTTTTTCACCCAAAGAATAATAAAGTACTGGAATGCTTTTCCCAGGGAGGTGGTCCCACCATCTCCGGATGTGTTTAAAAAAAGACTGGACATGGCACTTGGTGCTATATTCTAGTTGAGGTGTTAGGGCATAGGTTGGACTCGATGGTCTTAGAGTTCTCTTCCAGCCTCATTATTCTGTGGAAAGCACCCAGGGACAGGGAAGTAAAGAAGGCTCTTTAGCTCCATGTCTCTATAAACAGTGGGACCACTCTGCAGTGTCCTGCAGAGCTAATGAGTGCGTGGGTGATAGAAACTGCCCATGGAACTTGGATAATGAAATACCCCAAACTGCTGACAGAACATTCAGAAAAGTGGCGCCGCTTCACACATTCTTTACCTAAAAAGCTAATGATGCTTTTCCTAGAGGTAAACAACCAGTTATGAAAGCTCATTCGCTTCAGTACCTGCTGCAGCCCTGTTCCCCCTGTATCCAGCACTACGGCATTTATCAAGCACAGTGAGAAACGTCCCCAAGACCCCCGGTAACAAATAAATGTTACTACTGTAGAGTGGGTTTAGCTCTGGCCTGGACTACATGACTACATCCTCCTGCTAGCCCCAATCCAGCCCCACGGCATTATATCCTCCGCACAGCCGGATAATCCCGTCCGTCCCCGTGGGTTTACTCCAGGCAGTCCCTCCCTTCCAGCACTTGGGCTGGACTCGGCTTTCCGGAGCCGCTGTCCGCCTCCAGCTCCGCATGCAGGCGGCGAATCCCCGCGGCAGCCCCGGAGCCGCCGCCCGCCGCTGCCGGGCGCTGCCGCAGGAGCGATGAGCGGCGGGCTCGGCCCCGGCGTGTGCGGCCCCGGGCCCCCCCGCGCTGCCCCCGCCATGTGCGGCCCTGCCCGCGGGGCGGGGGTCACCCGCCCCCCGGCCCCCAGCCCGGGGCCGCCGGCTCCGGCCCGGCCCCGCTCCGGCCCCGCGCACGGCAGGAGGCGGCGGGGCCCCGCCGGCCCCCGGGGAGCCGCGGCGGGGGCGGATGGAGACAGCGGGCACGGCGGCGGGCTGGGGTAAGGCAGGGCAGGGCGGCATGGGGGAAGGTACGGGCTGAGCCGGGATGGGGAGAGGCAGCAGCCGGGGGAGGGTACGGGCTGAGCCGGGATGGGCAAAGGCAGCAGCCGGGGGAAGGCAGCAGCCGGGGGAGGGTACGGGCTGAGCCGGGATGGGGAGAGGCAGCAGCCGGGGAAGGGTACGGGCTGAGCCGGGATGGGGAGAGGCAGCAGCCGGGGAAGGGTACGGGCTGAGCCGGGATGGGGAGAGGCAGCAGCCGGGGGAGGGTACGGGCTGAGCCGGGATGGGGAGAGGCAGCAGCCGGGGGAACGTACGGGCTGAGCCCATATGGGATAGGGAAAGGCAGGGGCTGGAGCTGAACCAGGCTGAGAGGAAGCAGGGGTTGGGGCGAGCTGGAGCGGGCTGGGGACAGGCAGAGCCTGAACGGAGCTGGGGAAAGGCAAGAGCTGAACCGAGCCGGGGAAAGGAAGGAACCAAGCTGGGGAAAGGCGTGAGCTATGCCGGGGTAAAAGGTAGGGGCCGTGCCGTGCCGGGGTATAGCAGGAGCCGTGCCGGCCGAGGCAGGCTCTGAGAGGCCGATCCCAGCCGGGTGGGGCAGGCTCTGCGGGGCCGATCCCGGCTCTGAGGGGCCGTTCCCGGGTGGGGCAGGCTCTGCGGGGCCGATCCCGGCTCTGCGGGGCCGCTCCCGGGTGGGGCAGGCTCTGAGGGACCGCTCCCGGGTGGGGCAGGCTCTGACGGGCCCCGGGAGCCCGTGTGTTGCCGCCCAGCCGCGGGTGCAGAGTGCGGGGATCCCGGAGCCCAAAGGCCCCTGCCCGGAACTTTGTGTGGGCCGGGCCCCCTCCCTAGAGGGAGCAGCCCCTTCCCGGCCGTGCCCGCGGGCAGGGCAGGGCAGGGCAGCGCCGAGACCCCGAGCAAAAGTCCGTGACACAGCGAGCGACCCTCGGGAATCAGGCTTTAAATCCTCGCCTGCATTAGCAAACGAGCTCATCTTTAAAGAAATCTAAAGATCTGGTTATTTAGGACACGTTTCACTCGTGTGCATTTTGTTGCCTGTAAATATAAATCTTTGAAGAGCAAGTTATAAATATTAAAGCCTAAGTGCATAGGGGGAGTATGTGTATCAGATTTTAGACTAAATTTATTCCAACCCAGTTTGGCACACACATGCCTGATGCATTCAAGCTGCACTCACACAAATCAGGGAAGTTACTTGGTTTTACAGTGGTAGGTGCCTGTTTCAGAGACTGGTGAATGACTTAACAATAATTAGCATATTTATATAACACATTGTTGTTTATACATGGGGTTTGAAATCTGAGAGGCATTAATATCATTTCCTGAACAGGAGGGATTCCTGGAAGTATGAAACAATGCCTTGTTTGGCATTTTCCCCCCAGTTGAGCTACATCTGTGTGTGCACTCGGGGTCTGAGATGTGCAGTCCTGCCCAGAGAGAGCAGGTGAACCTTTCCTCAATGTGCCTTCAACTCACATCTGGTACCAAGCAAAACCAAACTGTTATTAAGGACCTTTCTCTTCATTTTTCCCTTTTTAGTTATTTTCTTCCATCTTCCTTTCATCTCTGGAAGCTCCATCAGTATTGGGATAGGCAGCAATTATTCCAATCTCCGTAAGTAATGTCTTTTTCTTTTTTTTTAAACTGTATTATTGGCGTGTTTTGCAGTCATGTACAGCTGCAGAAATAATATATTTCAAGTTCTCTAGCAGATAAACATCAATCCAGTAAAAAGCAAATAGCTTCCTGACTGAGAAAAAACCTGAGTTAACAGAAATGTCCTTAACCTTGTCATCTTTAGGTAGACCAAACTCACAGAAATGACAGAATTGTCTGAAATAAAGGACCATAAAATTTAGTGTCAGGTGCAAGTACTTCAATATTTTATTTTTTTTTTTAAATCCTCCTTTCAACATTTTCTCCCACAACAGCAAACTAGCAAATTGACAAATGGAGCACACTGACATCAGTCAAAATTTATATCATTTTGGCAGTCACTAGTGAAACAAATGTGGCTAAAAATTACTTCCAGTCATTGAAATAAAACAATTCCTGACATTTGACTTCCTTCTGCTCTCCTTTTTATGACTGCCTTTTGTAGTCATTACATGAAGGCTTTTTGAAAAGGAAATACAGCATTGTAGGAGCCAATTATGCTCGTGTCACTGGTCCTATTTTGGCAGGAAACCACATGCACACAGGGAAGCAGGGCAGCATGTCCAGTGCCTTGGATGGAAGAATGCATAATAAAAAAATACTCAACAATTAAACCCACCAAGAGCCCTCTTGGAGCAAGGGCTGCAGCTCAAGAAAAGCTGTGCTGGAATGTTATAATCAGACTGTGACTTTGTAGCACTGTTCATGCCCATCATGGCTGAGGAATCTTACAACTAAAGGTGCAGTTTAAAGGAAGAACAGACCAGAAGTTCCCTTAATTTCCTTTGGAACATACATGGAGGAACACAGACACAGCTACAACCATTCACACACTAGAAATCACACCCATTTTAATGTTTGCTGTCACAACCTATCATGACAGCAAACTTGGAGAAATTATTCATGGGGTCAGAACCAGCTTCTGGCCACAGTAGGGATTTTTAGGATCTATCCCTAAGATAACTTTGGTAATTGAGAGCAGAGTTTAGTTGGTAAAGGTGAAGCCAGTGCAAAACCAAGTAAATGCCAAGTGCTGTCTTTCAGATTAATCCCTGAAACTCCTCCAAAACACCACATTCAAGCTGGGCTGAAGAGCAACTGCAAAATCAGTAGCTGCTGCCTAATGGAGCCCAAGTGGCATCACCCAAGTCACAGAAAATGTGTAATGTGGACATTGGGTACAGCTGCACTGGCAGTCTCCTCATTTGTGAGTGAGCTGCCTGTGGGCTTGGCAAGAAAATCCCTGTGCTGTGCTGGTGTTGTTACAGGTCAATATTGCAAAAAGAATGCTGAGATTATTTTCCCCCAGAAATGCTGGGTTTCCATAATGCACAAAGAGATGTTTCCCAGCACTTGACTGCAGGACAGCTTTGTGTTGCACTGGGTTTGGATCAGCAGAGTTCTGTGACAGAACAATTGCAGCAGCCAGTTCAGAGGAGTCTGAGGATTGCTCTCATTTCCACACAGGTGCCTACAGAATTAAGTGGTTTAGATCATGGTTTTCCTTCAGCCTTAACTGAGTCCAGCTCAGCCAGACTTGACACTCTGGCCCTCTCCACAAGGGCTCTCAGCTTTAATTCCTGTAATGCCTTGGCTCTGACAGGTTCCACTGACAGGAACAGATAACATTACCACAGCACCAGTGGGAATTAGCCACAAGTGAAACCATGGCTCATGGGATGCTCTTACAGCAAATGTGGAGAGACCAGAGTTATCCCCGGCTGTTTGGAGGCACCACAGCAAGAAGGCTCCTCAGTGGCCTCTCCTGTAGGCCAGGTACCAGCCCTGTTTGCTGCCCAAACACTGAATTTCCTAAGGGCAAAGGCCCAGGACTGCAGCTCTGCCCATACAGAGTCAGCTGAGCCTGCAGAGCCCTGCTCTAGCCCAGGACAAAGGGAAAAGTCACCCGAGCAAAGTCCAGGCAAGAGAACACTCAGGGATGGAGCCCAGTGACTGCAACAACACAGAGCCAAGGTGGGCTGACAGGGTCAGAGCTTAACAGAACTTCCTAGTCAGAAACAGAATTTGGTTTGACTTTGTTGCTTTAGATGTTTCTTTCTGAGAGAAACACTGGATTTTCTTTGCAAAGTGCTTCCAGGTTTTAGTCAGCTGTGTTTGGATGATTGGTTGGTTTTCAGAATAAAAAGTCAGATTTATCTCTAGAAAATAATGACAATGAAGATGAATTATTAATCAGCAGTCATGAACCTCAGTCAGTGTTTCAAATGCTTAAATGAAGGGGCCCAAAAACTGTCAGAGAAATAAAAAGGCAGAAAAATTGTTCTGTGCAAACTGCCTTTCTGCATGTGCCTGCCTCCTCCACCTCCTTCCCAGCACTTCTGAGATTTATCTCTGAGGAAATTGGTTGTAGACGCAAATAAAAGCAATCAAACCAACTGATTATTCAATCAATTATGCAGATTGCCAATACATATGTGGTATTATAAAAAGACAGTTTTCTCCAGCTATTTAGTGACTCCATGTATTTAAATATTATAGGATAGTCCAATTCAACTACATCCCTGCTTTTATATCTAAGAGCACAAGGAATGTCCAGAGATATGTAAAATGTGCATTTGCAGGCTTGAATGACAAAAAAAAGCTTCAAAATATACAAGCCAAGCAGCATTTCCAAGTCCAGCACTAAGATTCCTGTCTTAGAATCTTCAGAGAGTCTACAGACTTGTCCTAACTAACCAGAATTCTTTCACCAAACCAAGAAGGAGCAGAAGCATTCCTACTGTGGCTCTCTGTGCACAAAATCCCACCTAAGACAGGCCCAGGGGACACCTCCTGAAGGGACAAGTGCAGAAAATCCTCATCCTGGGACCAGAGAAACACCTTGGAGGTCCCCAGCATCTGGCTTGGGGACAGCAGAAGAGCACATCTGGCTGCCAGCACTGAGAGCTGCACCCTGAGACCCCAGGACAGCAATGAAAGGATGAATAAACTTCTACTCATAAACAAGGAAATCTTTCTGCACACAGCAAGAATAAAATGCCCTCTTCACTGGGACTCTGCAGCTCCTGATGTGTCTTTTTCCCATTCCAAACTGAGCCATTTAGTGCAGCTGTCTGAGGCACAAACACAATTCCCAATGACAGGATGCACAACATCAGCAGGAACATAACTGTGCATCCCCAAGCACAGAGCCCAGTGCCTCAGTCCAAACCAGGGGAGAGCCTGGGTGATTTGGGCTCTGTGCAAGCACCCCCAGGAGTTCTCCTGGCTGTCCCAGATTTGAGACTTGCAGAAAGACAGGAGATTGTTTCCAGCTTTGGTGGGAGCTGCTGGCTTGGGGAGGTGCAGGATGACAGGAGTTTAAGAGAGCCTGACAGATCTGCAGCCAGGCTTGGGCACAGCACAGCAGGACATCCCTTGCACTTGTGTCAGTGATCAAAGCACCAACATGCAGCACCCATAATCCAAAATGCCAGATAACCACATAGGGCAGTGTGCCAGACACTGAGACATGCACTGCAGTTGCCCCCTCTTAAGTGCACAGCAAAATCTAATCCCCAGAATAATCTGCTCTTTTCTTCCTTCATTCTATTTCTTCTCCAAGTGTTGATGTTTTTCTGAAGCTGGCAAAGAGGTTCCCATCCCCATTTCCTTAAGGGCATACCCCATATCTCCCTACAGTTTTCCACATTGCACTTCATGTTTTAGTGACTCCAGCTGGGCAGGAGGGAAGGATGCTCAAATACCTCCAGAACCACCCCTTGGAATCCTTTGTTCCTCTCCTCTACTAAGTAATAGCCAGCATCTTTCTGCCATCAATTTACTTTATGATGGCTTGAAATCATCTATTACATGAATAACAATTTCCTCAACTTTTAAATGGAATCTGCACTGGGAAGGGATCCATTTCTCTCCAAGCCTGACAGTTTCTCATCCTCCTGTATGAAGATGTAGGCTGACAACTCCAATTCAATCATTTCCATTGTGCCTACTAACTTAATGCTTTCATTTCAAGCAGCTTCTCCCAACTCACACTTCTCCACTCGAAATAACAGATTAGGAAATAATATCTGCATAGTTCCCATGCACCTGCATTGCAAACATGCAGAGTCTAGTCCAAACTTGCTCTCTAGCAAATAAATAAAATGATGCTTCAGTTTTTGGAGGGGTTCTCATCAAGCTGCTACAAGCAGCTCTATCAGGAAACCTCTCAGAGGGGAGCTTTGGTTCAGATCCTGTTTGAGCTGAGTGTTCAGGCACATGCCCAGTACCTTTATGCAGAGCAGCTCTCCAGGAGAGGTGGACTCCTCTGTAAAGTTTCCTTACACTCTGTCCTCAGATGTTTTGAAGACTTGGCCTACAGCTCAGAGCTGGCAGAAACAATTCAGCTGCCTTTGACAGCATTTATACAAACAGGGATTTTTGCTCCAAGACTTAATACATTTCTTGCTGGAACTTCATGAAATACCCCTGACCTTTTTTTTTTCTTCTTTTTTAATTACATTATATGACATAGGAAAGCCTACAGTCCTCAAGAACCTGTGTGAAGATATTTCACTAAAGGACATTTCAGCCAAAGCCCTGTGATCTCTTTCTACTCTTAAGGCAAATAGTTCTTCTATGACACTTTGTTTCTGTGGGCTCTTTAATTATAAGTTTCTTATCTTTTAATTGCTGTTTTTAGTTGCAGGCATGTTAATCCCTCTGTTTCCATCTTTAAAATGAAGATTTGTCTTTCAGCAATTGTTTTTCCTTCATCAACAAGTAATCTTTATTAGTTTTGTAGTTTAAGAAAAGCAGCTCTGTAAGCATCTGATCTTCACAGGTTTTCAGCATCCAGGTTTGTTTTGATTTAGCTGCAAAATTGCTACAAGATTACTTCTACTTAGAAATCCCACTTCTACTTAAAATCCCACTAGAATTGCAACTTAATCACTGCAGGTTCTGCACAAAACAACTGGCCCTGTCCTTTCAGTTGACCGGTATCCAAAAAACAGAAGGTGGGTAGAGGAAAAAAAGGCTGGCAAAAAAGTCAATTGCTTTAAATTACACAGGAACTTTAGGAGAAAGCTCTCCTGGCTGCTGGGGTGGTGCCTGCCACTGACTCTTGCTAAAAAGAGAGAAATTCTCTGAATTCTGTTTCCACTTACTGAGGACATGCAATGTTTTTTATGGTTAGATGATAAATGATGTGTTTCCAGAAATTTTCAAAACAGGTTTCCTTGTTGTCACCTCAATGTATTACCCTGAAGCTTGCTCCAAGGGCAGTGGTTACACAGGGAACCACAGGACCCTCACTCCCTGGGCAGCAGAGAAAGGATAAGACCAGACAATAAAAGCTCTGAAAGGTAAATTAACTGTGGGGTTTTTTTCTTTTTTTTTTTTTTTTTTTTTGTTTGTTTTTTGTTTGTTTGTTTTTGTTTAAAGACAAATTGCTGCTTTATTGCAGCAGCCATGTTGACAAGTAGCCCAACAAAATCTAGTGACTGGATATTGTAATTCCAACTCTGCCCCAGAGACACATCCAGAGAGAAATGTGAACCCAGAGATTTCTGGTTTGGCCTGGAACTTGGTTCTAAGGGAGGAACACACACACTGCAAAGAGGAGCAAAAAGGAGGAGCTCTTTGGGGTGATTTTTGTGCATCATTTGAAGAGTACATCAAACTGCACTAATGATCTCTCTCCTCACAGTAAACACATTTGTGGAATCAGATGTTCCTTTAGAAAGAACGTAGGACATTGAATAGTAGACTGAAAACAGTTCCAGTGCATCCTGCTGAGTGCTCTGGCTGAACAGCACATCTCTGAGCAGCAATCCCAACCAGAAATGCCCAGGTGTTTAGAGAGAGCAAAATCAAAATATCACCAGTACTTTTTAACTACACAGACAATTTTATAAAAGACTTTCCTTTTAGAACAGTACAATCGTAAATGGAAACATGAGTGGAAACTGCACTTCTGCTACTTGATCCTGTTAATCAATCTGAAAGATATCTGAAAATCTGATAGCTGAAAATAGAAAAAATCCCTTAATTAAGACCTTTATTTCTGTGCTTCTGATTTAAAAAAACCCAAACAAACATGTTTCTATTGAATGAAGCAAGCTGTAAATTGGAAATGTTCCTAAAGTTGGAGACATAAGATCTGCATCTCCTAAGGAGAGCTGCAGCATCTGTAGAGGTAAAAACAAGAACTCTTCCCCAGATTTTCAAATTATGATTCCCAAATACAGCCAAAGGCAATGTGGTAAAATGCAGGGACAAAGGTGGTGTTAAGGTACTGTAGTAGTACTGAAAGGACATCCTGTGTCTGTGCTCTGCTTTAAGGTTATTGTACTTTCTTTTGGTTGCCATCAGTGGAGGAACTGGTGGACACAAGAAGTCGCTAGAGATGAGAATTGTCCTCCTTACATTGTGTTTGGCACAGATTTCTCTGTCATGCTCCTCTAGATCATAGATACAGAGCTTTAAATATCAACCCAGCCTGGGCCAGGAGTGGTTCGTTCAGTATCACTCACTGGCTGTGGGTGACAACTGGGTACCCACTCCAACAGAGACTCAAATGGGGGACATGTGGCTAAAAAATTGATTTTATTGACACAGGAAAATTAGCTGCAAAACTATTACCTTTTATCACTGTATTTTAATATTGACGCAGATTAGTTTTCAACTCATGGGTCAATTTTTTTGATCACATCTTTTTTTTCAATTTTTTTGATCACAGGTTTTAAATTGTTCACATAAAGTGGCCTGGATACGACCTGAATTCATAATACTCTGCTGAAAATAAAAGCTGATTCCCAAAGAATCTTTCTGCACAAATACTGCCCCTTAGCCTAAATTTGACATGGCCATTTGATGTTCCTAAGTTACCAGTTTCCACTTGCTAAATCCATCAAACTGGGCTGATCTGGAATCCACACCCTGCACCCCATTGCTTGGCCCTCTCTGATGGGAGCAGGTGAAGAACCAGAAAGGGCTCCTCTGAGAGAGACTTCTTAGCTCCCTGTCATCCACAGGAAAAACGGGTTTCAAATCAATTTTAGTTTTAAAACATGCTTTGAAGACAAAATACCTTTTGGCAGCATGTGCTGGGACAGAAGGATCACCTTGGGAAGTAATGCATGTTTCCACCAGTGAAACAATCAGTCTCACAAGAATTTTCATTGCAAAGAACTGAAAGCTCATTATTTGCTCAGTTTGTGATGCCTCTGTCCCTGCTGGCTGTCCCTCACTCTCTTCCTCATAAAAACACTGACATGTTTTTATTTTTTATTTTGGGGATTATTTTACAGCTCCCTTTGAGAACACATGGGACATTGTATCATCTGGATTCACAAGACACATAATTTGCACTTGCTACAGCTGGGATAGGTTTGCACACCCATTTTTTAACCATTGTACCCCATTTTTAACCATTGTACCCCATTTTTAATCATTGTACCCCACTTCTCCTCAGCCCAAAGGAAATGGGACCTGCCCCTGTAATGTTTTACAGTTCACAGTCTGAATCCCTGAGGCTAACAGAACATCACTGTGGGTTTCTGGTGCTCTCACAAAGGCCAAATCCCAAAGTGGCTTCCCCAGTTCCACAGCAGCTGAAAGCACACAAAGCACACATTACCTCATGGGACATGAGGGGTTTGGGTTAGAGGGACCTTCAGAGTGGAGCCAGTGAAGTGGTGAAAGATAAAACAGGAATTTTATGTTGCAGGAACTGTAGAGAATTTTCCTATGTCCAAAAAGGGGTGACATCACAGCCAGTGGTGGAGGAAAGTTGTTCTGAACTGATAAAAACAGGGGCAGTGATAAAGGTACAAAAGAGTGTAAACTGGAGCAACTTCATAGAGGTTTAAAATCATCAGGGCAACTTTGAAATAGATTAGGAATTAAACAGATTTATGGATGATATCACCAATGACTTACATATGACTGTTACTTACAAATGACAATTAATATGACAATTATTACCAGGACCAACTACTCCAATAAATTTCCTAATAAATTATTTTTTCCCTTTGCATCATTTTTCTGTTTGACATTTGCAATGACTGTGTAACCAATCCAACACCAATAAAAGATGTTTCCATTTAGACAAGGACTACCCTTGGTACCACAAAGTATTATTGCTTAGCAGCTGCTTCTATTATTTTATTAACTCTAAGAAAAAACCCCAAAATCAACAAATAACAAACAAACAACACCCTTCAAACCCCACAAACAAACAAGCAAAACAACCCAAGCCCAGACAGGAACCCCCACAAGGTTAATTCTGGGAATTCCATGCCATTTCACCTGGAACTGTCTGAGATGCCTGCCAGAAAAGCAGAGGCCATTTGGGAGGTGCAGATGATGTTCTGAAGGCACACAGTGATGCTGGCAGGTGGCAGAGCTGCCAGGTGCAAGGGCCCAGGCTGAGATTTGCTGTGGCATTGTGGCAGTGCCACAATGTTTATGAACTGGGGACACTGCCATCTTCCCCTGGAGCAGCTGTGCAGGAGAGAAAACCAGCAGCAATTACCCAAAGAGCAGGATTTGCAGCTGGAAAGGGTGACAAAAGGTTCCAAATGGGAAATCCTGGAGAGCTACCAAAGCTCAAGGAGCAGCAGTGCCTGTGCTCTGCTGGGTGCCAGCCTGCCCCTCTGGGCCTGTGTGCTCCTCAAGCTGGGCCTGAGCCTTTGCTCACCTCTGGAACGTTTTAGATTGTTCACATGAAGTGGCCTGGATACAACCTGAATTCATAATACTCTGCTGAAAATTAAAGCTGATTCCCAAAGAATCTTTCTGCACAAAGTTCTGCCTTACCAAACTTAAAAATATTTAATTTGGTCATTAATTAGCTGTTTTCTGTCTGGTCTACTTCTCTTTTTCTTTATTGGAAGACTCTACATGTGTCAGTGCACACTCAGATGCACTTGTCAGACAATTCTTTGCATTTTTGTACCATCCAAACAAGATCACCTTCAATAGCTCTTCTGGTGAAATGGGAAAACATTATAAAATAATATATTCTTTGAATAATGTAGGAAGTATTTACCTCTCTTTTCCTGAAGAATTTTCTGACTTCCTGATCTCCATAATTTTGTTTGTTCCATATAGTATGTTAACAGATTTCTAACCTAAGAAACTGGAATTTATTTACATGATAAGTTCTTTTTTCAATTATTTGCTCAGTAGTTTAGATGCTTCAGTGGGACACTGAAATTCCACGGGATATTTTGTATTGTGAAGTGTAAAACACACAAGCAAACCTCATACACTTCCTTATACAGAGATTCCCCAGTTCCCATTAAACTCAGTGTCATGCAGCTGCTGTTTGAGTGCTGATGGGTGTGAAAGCCAAACTGCTGCTGCTGCAGGCAAACCCTCAGAGCTCTTGGCATGGGAAGGGGTGGCCCTGCTCAGATGTGACAAGTGGCACCAGTCCCACCCACACTCCCATTTCTCATGCAAATATATTTTGTACAGGTGAATGCATGGCCTGAAACTGCTTTTCTGGCTGTTACCATGTCTGCTTTGAGAGGAGGAAATGTCTGTTCATTGATGTCTGTGTGCAAAGGAACCCCAGTGCACTATCAAAGGACAAGAGAAAATTATTTTTTTCCCTTCTCTAGGCAGAGAGGAGTGAGTCAGTTTTCTACTTGGCCCCCCCCAAAATCAACAGTAGCCCTGGGACATGTCTTCAATCATTTAACTGAGGGGCCAGGAAAACATTTGGCTTCAGGCAGAGCTGCTGACCCTACTGGGTAGGATTTCATGTCTCTGCAAACCAACCCTGAGTTTATGTCTCCATAAACTCACCCAAGGCTTTATTAAGAGTATTAAAAAAATCCTTCCCCACTCTATCAGACTCAGTTCCTACCCTTAATTGTCAAATTGGAAAGGGACCATGCCAGAGTTAAACTTACAGCTAAGGAGGTCTTAATCCAGTCCTACAGGTTATGGAAGATAACAGATCTCTTTTTTCCCCATTTAAGCATTTTGAGTGTTCAGCTGGGGTGAAGGTGCATTGTTTTGGTTTGGATGTTCAAGCACATCAGGCAGCAGAAGGCTCAGAGGCACCTCAGCCTTGTGGTTTCCCTGGTGTGCTTCCCCTGGACCTCCTCTGGCTCAAACCCACGGGAAATGCCCAGAACAGCAGGACAGGGAGGGTTTGTTCCAGTCTGAGACCCTTTTCAGGTCTGACAAGGCAGAGAGAGCTGCCATCTAGCCTGGCCTTTCAAAAGCAGCAAGATTGACTTCAGAAGGAATTGCTTGTTACACAATCTATTGTTTCTCCTCCTTTCAGATGAACTGAGCCTTCTGCTGAGTAAAAATGAGCCACACTGTGGTGACAGACTCTGCCTCTTACACTGGCTGTGCTGTCACTAGGAGGGGACTGTGGCAGAGTCCACATGTCCTTGAAACTCTGCTCAAGTGAGTTACCCTTCACTTTCCTGAATCATGCCCCCACATTCTGGGAATGTGAATCCATCTGCTCACCAGCTCAGTGTCTGCAGCAACAGGCTGCTCTGAACAATAGGTTTCATCTCCTTTTGCTGTTGCAAGGACATGGATGTTTAGAGGCTTATTTATTCATCTGTCTAAATCATTCATACTGGATGCTGAGTTCAAGGACCATGTGTGGTTCAGGCAGCAGTGGGAATGGAAGCTGTGGTCAAGCTCAGAGTGAATTAAGCTAATGTATTATGAAAGCTATTGCCCTGAAATGCCACTTGAGGAGGGAGAAGGAAGAAAAAAGCCTAAGGAAGGGAGCTGCCATTGCCAGAAACAATTAGGGACTGCTCTGCAGAGCAGTGGCTCCTGGCTCTGCCTCTGCATTTGGAAGTGGAGTGTGAATAACCAAACCACCTCAGAGCTGATGCACGTGATATTTGGCCAGGGAGAGGGCAGAATCACTGTGAGATACCCAGTGTGTTTAAAGGAGTCATGGGGTACTTTTGATACAGAGCGCAGACAGTTTTAGCCATTTGTTTTAAAACCAGATTTGTTGCAAAGGAGTTGAAGGAGGTGTTGAAAGATCTCTGATGAACACAAGAGTGCTGCAGTCTCAGCAGCTGCTGTTTACCAGCAAACTTGGAGATGTAACCACCTCAGCTTCCTCAGCTCCTGCCTTGTTGTGTTTACACGTTAATGTCAAGCTACAGTTTTAACACTGAACCCTTCCTTTTAGCATACCCACTTTGTGACTAACAATATCTAAGAGACAAACTGCTTTTAGACTTCTATTCTACTCTCTACAAATAGCATTGATCACATGCTGTCACTAATCACTTGTGGATTTCAGTTACCATGACATTTTACACATTTTACACAATTGGCCTCAATTGTGCAGAAGGACCAGATGTTACAATGGCAGAGTGGACTGTAAAGACACTTCAGGTGAAAGTAACCCAAAAATTGAGATTCAGGAGTAAATAATACACCCCATCCTCCAACAGGCATGAGACAGACGCATGGAGGAAAACTGCAAAGTAAAATGTCACACTCTGGCCATGCAGTGTGAACAGCAGGTCCTCACCACCCTCCCTGCTCAGCACCACCCACTCCCAGGCTGCCCAGAGCAATTCCAGCCCCACACAGCACTCTGACAATAGAGCAGCCTCCAGGTTAGATCCAAGGAGCACAAAAGATTATGACTTTACCCTGAGAATTCCTAAGGTTTGCAGTTAATGTGCGTGGGAGGAACATAAGACCTGAATTTAGGCAAGATCTCATGTTACACTCTGAATTTGTAATCTGATCAGCAAAGATTACAGCTAGACATGGGGTTGTGGTTTTTCCTCTGAGAAAACATATTGGGTGTGGCTGTGAAAGGTTTAATGGGAACACACCAGTGTGGATGATCTTGCATTTTGCCAGGATCTCATGATACCCTTGAATCAATTGCATTGCACATAAGATGTGTTCTTTTCTGCCCTCCTATAAAGGTGTGCACAAAGCAGTGACTGGCAACAATCTTCTTAATATATGTAAATATATATTTTTCTAAATGCAAAGCTGTCACTTCAGTGCTAGTAAAAAGCTACAGGAATGACAGCTGACAAAATAAAGAGTCAAGTACTCACAGGTTTGCTCTGAACACATTACAGCCATTAAGAGCTCCAAACCAACAGAGCATTTGCAGTAGTTACAGCAGTGCACAGAACTCAGAAACTGCCTGGGGGGAAAGTTATTATTTGGACTGATGATGTCCAGCCTTCACACACTGACTGTCCACAAGTGACCCAGAGAGCAGAGTCCCCACAGGGACACTCCAGAGCCCTGTGCAGGCCCCGCCACAGAGCAGCAGGCACAGCAAAGCTGCCCAGAGTTCCCCTGCTGCAGCATTCCCTGCCAGGCAGCCTGCCAGAGCTGCACTGCTGCTGCCCAGCAATGCAGGACACACTGACAGACAGGCAGACAGACAGGCTCCAAGGGCTGCCAGGCACATCTCCATAGCAGCAGTGTCCACATCAGGAAATCATCCATGAACATGTGGCTAAATCAGCACCTGAAAAACTGCTTGGGTACAAAACCCCCAAACTTTGTGACTAATGCATAGGTAACATTATGTAAGGTTTATATAATTATATACATTACATATTTTTATATATATATATATTAAAAAATAGTATACAGTGTATATATATATATATATATACACACACTAAATATATATACACTATATACTATATACTATTATATATAGTATATATATAGTATATATACTATATCTAGTGTGTATATTTATATACTATATTTAGTATAGTGTATATATATATATTGTATATTTTTTATATGTAATATATGGTATATAATTATATAATGGTATATAATTATATATGTAATATATAATTATATACCATACTTATTAACTAATATCTTGGGGATGAGTATATATCTTAATATATATCATATATATGTATCATATTTACTACTTTTCCTCCTATCTGTGTATAGGATAGAGGCACTCCACTTGAATCATTCACTGTTCTAATTTCTGACTTTCTGGTTTTGTAATACTGACCTCTAAATATTTAGCCCATAGGGTAGAAAACACCTTGGTTCCTTCAGAATAGATTTGATGCATTTGATATACCTGTTTCATCCTAATATATTTTAGGACATTTAGGACTTCCTGGCAGGATCCAAGCACCTTGTGTTGTCCTCTAAAAGCAACAGTCGTTTTGCTGAACTACATCCTTGGGCCATAAAGCATGAATGAAAATATCTGATTTTTACATGTTAGTTATCATTGTTTCTCATCTCACATTCCTTATATTTACTTTACAGTTAATGGTATCTCGATTCAGTAACTTAATTTTCTTTTTATTTTGGCCAACAAAAACTTCATCTACTTCATATGAAACCCATAAAAAATAAAAACCAGGAACCAAGAAGGGAGTATAGTTCTTTTATAGCATGTTTTTCTGTTAAATCATTATTAATGGATACTTTTAAAGCTTGTGTCCATCATATCACTTATCCATTATTTGTGTGTCCTTGGACAATTTCTCATGCTGCTTAAGGGCATTGATTAAGCATACAAGTAGATCTATCACCTAAGATTGTTGTTTATTTATTTAGAGGTTTTCAGAGACATGAGGATTTTGAATTGAAAAGGATTTTATATAGATAAAAGCAGGAATAGATAGATAGATAGATAGATAGATAGATAGATAGATAGATAGATAGATAGATAGATGATAGATAGATAGATAGATAGATAGATAGATAGATAGATAGATAGATAGATGATAGATGAAATTTACTTTCATATTATTACTTCAACAACCTAAAAATCTTTTGATAAATGGCTTTAAGTGACTTTAAATTTGGTTTTTAACAACAGGCAAGTGCAGCACTCTATAAAGGTACAGCCATCATCTCCCTACCTTTGTTTAGAGGTCACATCTGCATCCCCCACCCTCACACACACAAATTCCCAGTGGAAATTGGAACCTTCTGCTAAATGGCTGTTTCTTCAAGGACAAGAAGTGACACAATATTTTCTGATTCCCAGTGCTGGCTGCCAGCAGTGCTCCCACTGCTCTGTGTGTTCCTGACTCACATGAGCAGGGTGCAGCAGGACCTCTTACTCACTGCAGTTGTGATGAATTAACTGCAAAGGAGGAGGAAGAAGACAGCTGTTGTTTAAGCTTTTTTTTAAACCCAAACAAAACCTGTAGTCCAGATCTCTGCCATGCAATATGGTGTTCCTTGACTGCAAATGCCTCCGTGGATGCTGAGCAGATGTTTTGAAATTCATTTCCATTGGGCTGGAAGTTTGTAATTCTAATCATAAATCATAATGTAAAACTAGTGCATAGATAGGTTAACACTGCCGTTTTCAGTGTGTTACAAATAAATAATTTCTACATTGTAAAAATCAGAATAAAGGCAAATTCCCCTTTTGGAGCTGTCTGTGAGAACAGTCCTTGTCAAAGTTCTTCATTACCAGCCAGGAAGGACAGCTTTATATTTCTACAGGAGGCTGAGTCAGCTCCTCAGATCTTCCCTGCAGCTGACCAGAAATTTTTCTGTGAACCCCAAGAGTTCCAGGGAGTGTAACCCACAGCAAAGGGGAAGAACTGTCAGGTATAGGATCTTCACCAGCATCTGTTTTTGCTGACAGCTTGACCCAGACCAAGCAGGCTTGACATTGCTTCCTCAGCCTAAAAATGTGCGAGCACAGGAGGCCCCCACCTTGTCCCCTGCAGACAAAGTGTCCCTAAGTGCCACTGGGATCCCAATCCCTGCTTCTCAGGGAAGGATTGGACACACCAATATTGCACAGCACTCACCAGGCCAGGGGATCAGCCCTCCAAGTACAACTGCCAGACTGTGCTCCATCTAATTAGCAAAGCAATTTTGTGATAGAATCAATTAATTACAGTGCCAGGCAGATGGTGATAGAGCCACATGGTGTGCAGAGCTCTGTCTCCTAAATTCACTATCTGGAATATTTATCAAAGTCACAAGGCCTTTCAGTGCTGATAACATGCTTTATTATGTTATTTTGGGCTGCTCTATTTCAATTTTGTTCCAATTCCTTCCCCCACCTCTGGCTTTCCAGAAACCCAACTATCTTTCAGTAAGGCTGAAACAGCCTTTTAAAACAGTTTGTGTTATGAACAGTAATGGCAGCTGTTGGTTATGCAGCACCTTAAAGAGCTCCTTTGTCTTTTGGAACCCTGTTGAAAACTCTGTGCAATAATTTGACTTTCAAACATACATGAAACTGGAAAATGAGAACCATTTCAGGGGCTTCTGAAAAACAGGTTACCCTCCCAGAAAATGCCTACAAGCAGGACTTAGGTACTTTTGGTTTCTACTCACAAGCAAATCTAGCTTTAGCTTTTGAGATGATGGAATTTTTGGTGGACTACAGCTGTACAGGGATTCCCAAGGAAGCTCACTATGTGCAGCTTTATTTGGAAAAAAAACCCCAGCAGTTCAGTCTTAGGTATCAGCTAACAGAACAGACCAGTCACCCTGAGAACTGGGATAAAATACAGGAACCAAAGTATTGGGATGTATTTCCTGCTGCCCCAAGAGAACTTCCCCATCAGTCTGAAAACTGGTCAATTATTCCTGCCAATGCTGGAGTTATTAAAAATGAATCACAAATGAATGAATTAAAAAAGAAGCATTGTGGGGTTTTGCTTTGGACTGGACTAGATCCTCTCTGGTGGTACTTAGGTTCAAACTGGAGCTGTGGTGTGACTAAACAAAACCCTAAATTCAGATTCTAGAGTCCCAAAGCATGGAAGGTTGTGCTTTGTGCAGGTTTGAAAACAAAAAGCTTTCCCACTGTATACCCATCTAGTCCAGTTCTGCTTTTGGTCTGAGAAAGTTTTTTTCTTTAAACAGACATAAATGGCCAAGTTGCTCAGTCTGTTACATGTGCCCACAGTGCATTCATTGCAGGGCTTCTGGATTGGCCTGTCACTGAAGAATATTCATGAGATCTGCTTCTTAAAACACTGGCAGTTCACCAGCCACAGGACAGATTTATGACAGAGGGAAAGGGAAATGACTTTCAAAAACCTGCAGCCCACTGTGCCATTAGTGCCTAATCCAATATCCTGCTCTTGGCCCTCAGAGGGAATCAAACCCTTTGTTCTGGCAATGATAAAATCACATTTAGTGGTGTCTACAGCAGTGACCAGGAGGCCTCAGCACTCATCAAATAACAGACTGCTTTGTATCAGCCATGCAGGATCTCAGAAATGGGAAGGGCAAAGCAAAAAGAGATGCTGAGGAAGGAGTTCAGAAATAAATCCTGAGGAAAGGGGAAACCCAAAGCTGGCAGCTCTTTCTCAGCCATATCACACCAATTTTAATGTCACAAAATTCATGGAAATCTCAGGCCACAGGTGTGAGAATGAAGCCAAGGGGTTCTGAGGAGATCCACCACTGTTGGGAGCAGTGTGGTCACACTGGGGCTCTGGTGCTGTTTGAACAATCATGAGCAATGGAGAGACAGCCCATGTGTTCTGTTTGGGACAGGGAGAGAGATTCCCCCATTACACAGAGAATGGTGCTTGGAAAACAAAGAGGATCCACAGTATTTTACACATCCTTTCAGACCTAGGCATGTGCAGAAAAAGCTTTGTTGCCAGCAACAGTGGAGTGAATTTTCAGGGAAGGAATAGAGGAAAAACTCAGGTCCTCAAAATCAAAATCCACAGTATCTACTGAGAGTAAGAGTGGACTTCCCAGGGAGGCTGGGTTCCAGGATGGATTTCCATCATATGTTCAGCATATGTGGAAAACATCTGTGCCATTGCCACAAACCAGGCTGGCAGGAAGAGCCTGAGCAAGTGGTGGAGCAAACAAGAAGAATGTGGGAGGAGAGAATCTTTGTTCTTTTTTGTAGCACCTCACACATGCAGTTTCCCAGCCATGGCTCCTGGGCATTATAGCTATGGGAGAATATCAGTCCTGGAGTGCTGAGCCAGGCTCCAAAATTCCTGAAAGGCTGTGCAGGGGACCACAGTAACCAACAGGAGCCTGAGAAGCCACATGTGTGATTTATGGAGAAAATTCCAGTGTGTGCTTCCCACAGCTGAGTGTGCACACACAAACACAGCTCTGCACAGGAGGGGCTTTGTGCAGAAAAAAAATCAAATATAACTTGATACTTCCCATTTTATTAGTAATTAAACCTGCATAGAAAAACTTAGAATAATTATGTCATGAAGATTTTGCTTAAAGCTCACATTAACAGGAGCTTTCTGTTTGTTCTAAGAGCTCTATCTCAGCAGCCAAGCCCCCAGATTGCCTCAGGCCTTGGGGGTTCATAACCTCCATCCCTCTCCAGCAGCTTTCTAGAAAGTCGTGTATATAATCCTGCCCATGGAAAGTCCTCTCTAGGTAAAATGATAAAGGAGGGAGGAAAGCAAAAAAAAAAAAATCAGCATGCAATTCAGGGGCAGCTTAGGAAATAAATTATTATAATCATGCTGACTAATTTGTTAAGAAAAAATAATGTGAAAATAAAAAGTTCATATTGCAGGATAGGTCTCCAGAATTCAGTTAATTTTTACCCTCCATAGCTGTCCTGGCTTTCAGAAACAGAATTGTTACCTCCTAGCTTACTGTGAGCTTAATTTTAACATTTAGGAAGCAAAGCCCTTGCATAAAAGTATTGCATTTAATGTGCATCCACCATGAAATTCAGCCTAATGGGAAAGAACATGAACTGCTTTCAAGTGTATTGCAAGTGTGATTATATTTGCCTATTCCTTTCTGGCTCAGTCAACCAGAATTCCCAGATGAAAAAACACATTCCTATATTTTTCTTCCTCTCTATTTCTCTTTCTCTGCTCTCTTTTCTGATTGAGGGTGGGTTTTGCTGTTAAATCCTCTTGGATGGGAAGTAGAACCACTTCTAGGACTTAACAAAAGCATTGTCCTGTGTGCATTCAGGGGAAGCTGCCCTCAGAAGCAATGCATGGATTTGTTCCAGTTGAGAAATCAAGTTAAACTTTCCCTGGGTGGAAGAGGAAATCAAATGTATGACCTTTGCTCAAGGGTTAGCCACACATTTCTCAGAAATTACTCTTGGAAAAGTGGTGCTGACCTGAAGCACTTGAGGTGTTCTTGCCTTCATCTCCCCTTTGTCTCCTTCTCCACCACTCATTTAGCATGAAGCTAAAGCACAAAAGAGTTGAGCTTTCAGTGTCTCAGTTTACCTCTCTCCTTTTTTATAGGCTGTGTTTTCTACCTAGAGACTTTCCTGAAACCATGAGAAAGTAGATGTAAAGGGTAAAATTCTGCTTCAGGTTTAAACACACATTTTCATAGGTACCAAAGAATTCACCCACTGAAGCCAAAGAGAATCACAACCTGTTATTCTTGTGTAATCATGTGTTCTCAATTCTTGTGTACTCAATGTGTAATCATTGCTGCCAGTCCCAAGGGTTACAGGAGTGGAGGCTTTCATCTTAAAAAAAATCTGGTTTATGTAACTTGACACTTCTCATTTTATAAGTAGATAATTAAACACTGCACAAGAGCTTAAAATGATTCTGTCATGAAGATTTTACTTAAAGCTCACATTAACAGGAGGTTTCTGTTTGTTCCAAGAGCAGCATCTCCACAGCCAAGCCCCCAGATTGCCTCTCTGGGCAGCACCTCAGGCCTTGGGGTTCATAACCTCCATCCTTCTCCAGCAGCTTTCTAGAAAGTCACATATATAATCCTGCCCATGGAAAATCCTCTCTAGGTAATCCTGCCTGGAGTCCACCAGGGTGGTGAACAGAATCATGAAAAACAGGAGACTTTGAGGCAGGTATGTTTGAACCCAAAACTTGGGTTTTGGACAGGTCTTGTCCAAAAAGCTGATTTCAAGAGAGGCGAGGTACTTTATTTAAACATCAATTGCATAAACACAGCAGAAATTTAAATACTAAATATTGAAAACATTAAATGTTAACCGAATGACTGCATTCTTTGTTTCCATTCATTTCATTGCATGCCCTTTTAGAGCTGGTGCAGCTGAAGAAAAGGAATTTGCCATTTCACAGTTCTCTTGCAGATTTGTAGCCAGGTTTCTCCAGTCCTTGCCAGCAGTTCCAGGGAAGGCACACAGACCTTCTCCAGATTGTCAGAGACAGGCAGGTACTCAGGAGGGGCATTTCAGAGAGGTTCACCCTCCCTGCAGGTGCATCCAGGCTCTTCTTACCATCCAAATGGGAGAGCAAGAAATTTCTGAAACCAGCTCCAAAGGGAAGTCCCAGAAGGGGGGAATATTGGCTCTTAATCTGTGGGATACTGTCACACACCACTGAAAGAGATGGAACAGCTAGCTTTAAGGAACCACTGAAGGAACAAATGGGAGGGTTATCAGAGGCTCTGACAGGAAAGAATCCCAACTCAGGAGGCCCAGACTGCCCTGTGCCTGCCAGATTCCCCCTGAGAAGTCATTTCAGCAGCCTTTAACATCACTTTTTCACTCAGCAAATGAATGCAGCTGTACTTGTCAGCTTGGCAAATTGCTGTATCATGGTACCCTTGCACTTCTATGAAGCAACAAAGTTATGTTCCTT
This sequence comes from Melospiza georgiana, assembly GCF_028018845.1. Classification (NCBI taxonomy): domain Eukaryota; kingdom Metazoa; phylum Chordata; class Aves; order Passeriformes; family Passerellidae; genus Melospiza; species Melospiza georgiana. The sequence goes on from NC_080443.1 coordinate 1,527,599, forward strand.
ATATTCAGGAATTCCTTTATTATACAATCTTCTTAATTAGGAAAATTCTTAAACATCCCAAAGAAAAATATAAAGGGATGGGGGAAAATAAAAAACAACCCAATCAATATCCAGTTTGGGGACAACTTAGTAGATCAGTTCTTGTAAACACTCTGACTAATTGAGGCTCCTTAAGGTATCACACTGTTTGTTGTACTGATAGTTTAAGCAGGCTTTGTCAGGCAGTTAATTCTGAATTCACTGCTGCTTGTAACTCTCACTTCTTCTTCACTTGCATGGTGCCAGGCTGTGACCTCCAGACAGGTTTCAGTTCTTTGGAGCATTCACAACATGTATCAGTGTTTAGTAGGAGAGTTTAGATTGCTGTGGAAATCACCATCTACTGTTTCCCTGCCACAACAAAATCCCTTTTGCCTGTAAAAATCCTGCTGCTGGGCTGGTTATAAATTTCATAGATTACCTTGGTCTGGATTATCAACACTAATGACAACAATATCCTCTTCTTTTACAGCTTTTATTTATCCTTTCTAAGGACTCATTTGGAAGACTGCTTCTTCCAGCAGCTGGCACTGGGTTTTATTTAATGAGTATTTTACTGGCTGCTGAGGGTCAGTATTTGTTGATCTTGCCTGATACAGAAAGTGCCACTGACACACTATCAGCTTCTGTAAGCAGAAATGAACAAAGGACACAAGTGCAATAGCCCTCTGTTAATAAGAGCAGAACTTTTATCTGGGTTTGCATCTCTGATTTGATAGCTTATCTTTTCAGAGGCTTAGGAATAACAACTGAGCACAGAGTTCTGGCCCACAGGAAACAGGAGAGTCAAACCTGCAGGGCTGTGGCCCCTCTGCCTCCCTCTGGGAGCACTGACCATGGCTGAGGGAAGCCAGGAAGGAGCCTCAACACAGGAGGAGGAGCAGGGACAAGCAAAGATTGCAGTGCCAGCTCCTCCTGACATGGGACAAGCATTGGGATGATGACTCCCCTTGTCCCATGAATTTAGAAAATGCTCAGTTCTGCTAAATACAGCCATTTTCAAGATGGATTTAACCACAGTAAATTATCTGACAGGATATAAAGAATGACCAGTTCTGTTTCATAGTGAGAAATGATCAGTAGTATTGTTACATTCTGAAATAAATATTAACATATTTCTCTGAATGGCTGCCCTTTTTCTGGGGGAGAAGCCAAGGTTTAAAAGTTTCTATCAAAGCAATCTGTGAAGGCTGCTCCAAAAACCCACAAACACAGCCAAGATACTGTTCTTGTTAAAGGAGTTACCTTGCTATGCCTTTTCCTTCATCTGTTATATGAATCTATGAATTTCAGCAAAAGCACTTTCCAACATTCTGGTAATTTTGATTTTAACACTTCTATAATACAAACTTTGAAAAGAAGACAAGCCCATCAGCAAGGCAAAACCCTCTCCCACAATCTAAAGTGGTGGAACAGTGACAGTTTTAGAACATGAATCTCAGTGCCTTCTGAATTAGAAAAAATTGTAGAAATAAAATCAAGGATGCATTTACAGAGCACAAATTATGCACATAAGCACCTTCCTGAACTGAGGCCCAGCTTCAGTACCTTTATAAACAATAGCAGACTCCTGGTTTTGGCACATTATGAAATATGAGTTAGTGGAAAACACTATATGCTGTGGAACTGAGAATAAGATGAAAAACACAGAATGAACAGAGTGAATAGAAAACAGCCAGCAGGGCCAGAGGACATAACACCTCCTTGAAATCCTAAATTCAAATCTGCCTTGAGTCATAACTGAAATAATGTGGCTGGTTTCATCTGGGTGGCTTCCAGAAGAGGCTTGTTCCTATCATTGCATTGCAGGAGAAGTGTTTGTAGCTGCCAGACTTTGTTCCCCAGAGGAGACTGACAAATAAATGCATTTTACATATAAATACATAAATAGGGCAGGGGAAAAGTGTATAAAGTGGTAGACAAGAAAATATTCTGATGTCTCTTGTTAAGCATCGCTGGTGACTCCCATGGACAAGAGCCATTCCCAGAACCTGTAAATGATGTTTATAAACGAAAGGAAGCCTGAGGATGTCCTGTCTGGGAGGAAAGTGGAAGTGCTTGCTTCACTCCCTCTGTGGGATAGCCAGGGAAATGCACGAAGCAGGGACTGGGAAGGGACACCCAGGAGTTGAGGCTCTAACTCAGAACGCTCCTGGCACCGACTCCTTTGTGCACACACCTGGGAGTTACCCTGGAAAAGGGTCTGGGAATTCAGCCTCCTTCCAGTGCAGCTAGAGGCATGAAAACCTTTCTTTTCCATGGGTTCAGCTGTCTGGCCCTGGGAGTGCTGGATAAAGCTGAATTCCTCTTTGGGCTTGGAGCTGCTGGGTGCCTGTAGGGAGCTCTGCCACCCATGGTGGTGACATGGTCCTGCCTCTGCCCCAGGAGGAGGCCTGGGACCTGCCATGGAGCTCCAGGAGCCAGATCCAGGTGCTGAGCCAGGCTTTGGGAAGGGTCTCTGCTCCCAGCCTGCAATGCAGGGCTGTGCAGGCAGAACTCCAGATCCACATTTTGGGAAGGGTCTCTGCTCCCAGCCTGCCATGCAGGGCCGTGCAGGCAGAATCCCAGATCCAGGTGCTGATTTTTGGGAAGGGTCTCTGCTCCCAGCCTGGCCATGCAGGGCTGTGCAGGCAGAATCCCAGATCCAGGTTTTGGGAAGGGTCTCTGCTCCCAGCCTGCCATGCAGGGCTGTGCAGGCAGAATCCCAGATCCAGGTGCTGATTTTTGGGAAGGGTCTCTGCTCCCAGCCCGCCATGCAGGGCTGTGCAGGCAGAATCCCAGATCCAGGGTTTGGGAAAGGTCTCTGCTCCCAGCCTGCCATGCAGGGCCGTGCAGGCAGAATCCCAGATCCAGGTGCTGATTTTTGGGAAGGGTCTCTGCTCCCAGCCTGGCCATGCAGGGCCGTGCAGGCAGAATCCCAGATCCAGGTTTTGGGAAGGGTCTCTGCTCCCAGCCTGGCCATGCAGGGCTGTGCAGGCAGAATCCCAGATCCAGGTTTTGGGAAGGGTCTCTGCTCCCAGCCTGGCCATGCAGGGCTGTGCAGGCAGAATCCCAGATCCAGGTGCTGATTTTTGGGAAGGGTCTCTGCTCCCAGCCCGCCATGCAGGGCTGTGCAGGCAGAGCTCAGGGAAGGAGCTCGGCGGATGCGGGCGCGGCTGAGGCTGGCACCGCTCCCCGTGTGACTCCGAGTCTGCCACCAGCAACAAACAGAGCCATTCTGGGGATTCTCCGGCGAAGAGAAATGTCAGAACTGACACAATGTTTGCAGTAATAAGCTGTGTTGGCAAAATTGTTGTAGATGTCACCCGAATGTAAATGAACCCCGGTGACTCAGGGAAGCGATCTCCCGAAGAAAGAGACACAGAACTTATTTGCATTTAGCACTGGATTACAAATATCACTGTTCTCTCTCTTCCTCTCAGACTGAAACTGCTGGCTCAGTGTCAGCAGTGCACAGATGCATTTCTCCTTCTTGTTTCATAACTTGGTTAATACCAAGAGGATAAAGTGGGGATCCCTGAGCTTCTCGGGTGCCTTTTTGCACACATGCTTTGCTCAGTGATTCCTGATTCTCAGTACTGGGAATATTTTATACAGCACAGCAGAAACATGCAGAAGTGAATAACTGGTGCAGAAACACATGGATCAGACAATGAAAATAAAAACCAGATTCACTTTGATAAAATACAGAGATGTCAATCCACAAGCTTCTGTTGAGCTTTAAAAGTTTTCTTGCTATAAATACCACACTGGAAACAGTAGGCAGCAGGACTTTGCAAAGTTTTACAGAATCCCTATTCTGGAAATGCTCTGTGAAACATGGAAAAAGTGCATAATGAGATGGGCATAATGCAACATCTTAATTTTTGTTGCCTGGAGAAAGGAGACATCATCAGAATAAAAACAAAATACCCAAAGATAGTACAGGAATGTCATTTACATTTCTCACTTTTTAAGTAATATAAAGAAAAATATGCAAAAATCTAACAGACATAACTGTCATATTTTCACCATAAAGAATAAATAGCACAGTAATCCCCACTGCAGAAGAGATGAAAGCTTCAAAAAAGAAAAACTTTAAAAAAACCTGTTTCCATAGCAAGTCTCTCTATTCCCACTTTGTATCTTCACATAACCCATGAAATATTCATACAAAATAATTGCTCAGCTTAAGGAACCAGTGTGCTGGTAATTCACCCCTCTTCACAGGTCACAGCAAGTGCAGGAAGAATGTGCAGAAATAGGATGTGACTGAACACAGAGCGTGACAGAGATCATGTGCCACAGAAAGGGCCATTGGGGTTTGAATGAAATCACAAGGGAATGCAGGGAAGGGCAGAGTGAAGCCACCAGCCAAAGGAACAATCCCTCAGAAGTGCCTCCAGTCAGAGCACGTGGGGTTGTGGTTCATGGTGCCACCAGTGTCCTACTGTCCCTGCAGCCTGTCCCCACCACACTGCATCCTAACAGAGGCCAGCAGGGGATTTCAGGAGTGAACAAGCCAAAAGAAGTCTCCATGTGCTAAAATCCTGCACATTTAGGTTATTGTTTGGTGCTTGAGCAGCTGCCCTGTCTCATGAGCTCAGCATCCTTGTGGATCCCTGTGGGCTGGTGCTGGCTGCTCCTGGGCACTGACACCATCCCTTCCTTCTGAAACTGGATGCCAAGTTCCCAGCACATCCTCTGCTCTGCTGGGACAGAAGCAGCTCAGTTGGCTCTGCAGGTGATAAATTCCTTTAGTGCAGCCCAGCAAGGCCAGCTCCTCCTGCTGTGTGGGGAGCTGTTGCACAGGGGGGCTGACACCAAATCAACCCACAGGTTTTCCTGCTGGAACCCAGCAAAGCCACATGACTGGTCGTACAGAGAACCCCAGTGCTCTGCTCCGTGTTCCCCAGCAAAGGGGCACCTGCAGCCCCTGAGCCCTGTGGGGACTCCTCTGCTCCCAGCACACTCCTCCAGCATGGTTTGTCCTGGGCCAGCAGCCCCTCCCTGACCCACAAATGGAAATCAAACAAGCCTAAAGTCACATTAAGGAAACTTGAAAATCCTGCTGCCTTCTGCTAAGTCACTGTGGGAAAAAAAACCCTTAATTTTATTGGTAGAAATTGCCAACAAGAATTAGAAGAGCTCTTCATTAAAGGCAAAATAAGGCCAACATTAGGCAAACTGATTTTGTATTCATCTTGATTTGGGATCATGGCACAGAACTATTTGTGATAATATTGATCTATACACATTTGTAGGAGACAGAGATGGGTTTGATCTGCTCATATTGAATTATCGTGAGTCAGAACCCAAAGGACAGTGTTTGTAGAGTAAATAAAACCTTTAAAGTAGATTTCTCTGTTTAAAGTTGCTTTAAAGTTAAGGGGAAAAATACTACACTACTACTAAAAACGAAAACAATTTTCCAAAATTTCAAGGAAGATTAAAACTTCACTGAAAAAAGGCAACCATAGCAAAAAAGTATAATTCAAATCTAATTAAATAAGATGGCAAATAATGATTAAAGATATGTTCCTAACTTACAGATGCACGCATGGATGAGTAATTAATCTGCTCTCATACCATGATCATTCTGCTCCTACACTGTCTGACCAGGAGCAGCACTCCCCCAGCTCATCTGGGGACATCCTGCTCCCCTGGAATCCTTCCTCAGTGAAGTGGCAGCTGCTTTGTAATTTCATCTCTGGGAGGAGCTGAGACATGAGCAGATAGCAGCTCATGCAGCAGATAATTTGATCAGACACTGTATTGCCTCCTCCTGCAAGAACTCAGGAGCTGCTGGTGAGGAGGGCTTGTTTGAAGAGAGGAATAATAATGCAAAAAGCATTCCAGGGAGCCTGGAACGTGCTTCGTGTGCTTCACCTGTGCTTCATCAGGGGCATCCACTCCGTGGGCAGGGAAAGAATAAAAAAATGAATTTGTGCTAAATTAATCAGAGGAAATGGAACCATAATTCAGTCAGTAATCAACTTGACAGATGTAAATTAATGCATCAGCCATTGTACATTCCTTTTTTTCTCAGTCACAGAGGTTTTAGGGGTGACACGTGCATGGCTCTCTTTGCAGAGCTTTAGGGTAATCACACACTGATAAAGGGCAGCATGGGGATGAATACAGGCCTTGTTGGGCTGTCCCCAGCCTCTCTGCAGGCAGGGTTTGTCCCCAAGGGACACAGGAGGGGAGCAGGAGCAGTGAGTTTCCTTTCTGAACCCCCAGGCTGCCCACCCCCTCCCAGGCTGCAGGCTCAGGTATTGTTGGCTCAAACCAAGCACCTGTTCGTGTCCTCAGCCCTGCCTGCCTTGGCCCAGCCTGAAAATCTGGGCTTTCAGGAAACTCTGCAGCAGCTGCTACCTAGAAAATCTGTGATCTCATTCCCAGAAGGGCTGAACAGGATAGTATTACAAATGGCACAGTACATAGGGATCCATCAATAATTGTAACAATCCCAACAGCAGGGTTTTCCTTGTCTCTTGTGCTGTCAGCACAGGGGACATCGCCATGAAAGTCCCTGCTCCAGGTGCTGTTCAGAACAAACTGCAGCAGGTCAGCATCCACTGGCTGGACATTCCAAAGCTGTAGATGTAGCCCCATAAAACACAGAGATCACCCTTGTTAACATTTCTAGCACATTTCTCCAGTTAAAACCAATGCAGGGGCCATCCAGGAGCAGGAGGAGTTCTAACAGGATTTTGTTGTTGCAGAGTTCACACCTTCCTTGGCCAAGCACTGCAGTCTGTCCTTCATCTTCAGCAGCTAAAAGAGGCTTAAAACACACCAACCCCAACAAACAGCAACCAAATCCACACACAAATAACCAAAAACAGACCCAGAGATGCCATCAAACCAGAAACACCTGGCTCCAAAGCACTTTCCAGCTTCAGTGGAAGGCAGGACCCTCCTTCCCCAGGGCAGGCACCCACATCTCTGTAGCACTTTAAAGACACCACCACCACCCTCTCTGGGACCCCCTAAAAGAACCTTGTGATGCACATGTCAAGAATGAGGAGTTGAAGGAACTGTTTGTTACATGCAGAGATTTGAAGCCTTTCCCAATCTTGTGGTTTTCCTCAGGCTTCAGGACAGTGGGCACTTTGGATTTTTTCAAAACCATAAATAACTAAAACAATCCAAAAAGTATCTACTTCCCACTGCCATTCTAACAGGGCATTTTGCCAGTACAATTATATTTAGGACGCACTGTGAAGTTCATGGGTTTATTATGTTGAAGGAGCAGGTGGAGAGTTACTTCTCAGAGGTAACACAGATTTAAACATTGCTTTGAGGCAACAGGTCATTCTAAATTCACACCTTCTCCACAGCAGATCACTCTGACTGTCAACTTTTTAATAATTACTGAGGCTCATCTCAGCTGTTTGACTATTTCACTCCCCAGATACAATACCCACAGGGAGTCCCTGCTGACATTAAAGCACAAGAGCTCTGAGGAGGCAGCAGCCGCCTTTTCCAGACTGATTTTATTGCAGTCTCAGCGAGCTGTCACTGCTTGTGCTTTAGGCAGTGATGTTCAAGGCTCCCACAGCATCTCAGGATTCTGGGACCCCTGAGATGTTTGGCTGAAGGGAATTCCTGCTTGGGGAGTTGCTCTTGGTGCCCTCCAGGAGCCACAGCCCCTTTGCTGTGCCCAGAGCCCTGGGACTGCCCTGCTGGGTGGGGTTTCCCTGAGCTTTTCCCTTTGAGGTTACAGGGAACCCAGTGTCCAGCACAGAGAATATTTCCCACGTGCTGTGCATGCTTTGATAGTGCTCTGGTAACCCTGGAGCACCATTTCCCCCCTTTTATTCCTTTCAGTGCTCCATCACTTCTGTGAACAAGCCTTTTTCAGAACAGCACTCACTTTTCTGCAGCTCACACACCTGTGTTTCTCCAGCATCCTATAAAAGAGGAGCTATTTTCATGCTGTCGTTTTCTTCACTAAAAACTCTTTGTCTACTAATGCAAAGAATAGAAAATTTCAGCTTGTTTTTAAACTAAATGTCTCTTAATCAGGTTGTTCATGCACCAGAAACTGAAGAGGTTCATCAATTCCCACCAGAACTGAAGAGCAGTTGTGTCCAGCAGCTCTGAGTCCCCCCAAGAGCTGGAGAATACAATTTACAAACCTGAGGTTATCAATCTCCTGATGCAAACACTTTACATTGCCCTCATCCTGAAGGACATTCTGATTCTCCTGTAATGCAAGACTGCCTTCAGGCAGGGAAGAGGAATGTTTAGGTGATTTGGATGGAACTCCTTAACTGGCCACACCATGTGGGTGCTCTCAGCCTCATTAAGCACCTAACAAGGAAACCCTGATGTGCAGCAATGAGTTAAAATGACTAATTAGGGCAGGTGAGAAGAAACTAAAGGGGTTCCTTTCTCTTTTTTTTTCTCATTTCTTCTTCTCTTTTTTTTTCAAATTTGGTAATCCACGCTGTAAAAGCCCTTGCTGTTAGCAAGAATGTGGATTAAAATACCTTTGTGAACATGTGTGAGCAGGACAACAGGGACAGAAATTATTTCCTTTCCTATTATAAAGTTGTTTCTTTCTCCACGTGTTTACCCTTGCACTTGAAAGGGGATAGAAGATCAGCCTAGATACCAATTTCTCTACCAAGAATCCCCTAGTTTTGTTCAAAACTTCTCAATTTTTTTTTCCAGTGGGTAAATGGGAACAATTTAACAGCCACATTTCCACTGTGAATATTAAGAGAAAGCAGCAATAGTTAGTGACCTTTAACACAGACTGAACTTCAGGAAGGTGGGAGCTGGATGATATCCCTGGATACTTCCAGGCAGTATCCCTACAAGAGCTTTTATTTAAATAGCTTTATTAGAAGCACCCCTGCTGGGCACACTTATTTTCTGTTACTGACCCACTTTCTGGTGCCCTTTGTCCAAAAGGCCACAGAACCCAGTCAGTGTTCCAGGTTAAAGCATTGTCCAGGGTGCTCTGAGGGCATCACAGGGGTTCTCATCTGTGTGCAGCACCATTCATCACAAAGGGATTTATGAATCCTTTGGATCCAAAATTTAATCAACTTCCCCACAATGTAATTATTTAAATTGAGAATAATCTCCAGAACAGTGTGCTCACAGGAAAAGTCCAAGTTCTTGCTCCAGCCTGGCTCTGCATCCCTCAGTGATGACTCTCTCTCAATCTGACTGGGTGGCAATGCAGAACAATGCACACTGCAATTCCTGCTCCTTTAGAAATATTCTCTCGTTTAAATCATCTTTGAGAACAACAAACAGTTTGCCTTTAAGAGCAGTTTGGAACACCTACAGCCTGGACTGTCAGCAATGGTGCAGCAAGCCCTGCTGAGTCTCAGGGATCTGCAAATCTCAGTTTTCTCTGCTTGCCTTCCCTCTGGGGACAGCTCAGAGCCCTTCTGACCCCCAGCACACCCAGAGCTGCTGGAGCTGATGCAGATGTTTGTGGTAACTCTCTGCTGAAACAGGCCTTGAAGTGGGAACTGTATTTTCTATTTTAAATAGAAACATAGAGACACTGCAGTTTATATTGAAAGTGAATAAATGTCCTTTCCCAAAGGCTGCACTTGGCTTAGGGGGAGGTTTTGGTTGGTTTTAAAGTCTTTCCCCTGCCACCTGAAATGAAATAAAAGACATCATTGCATTAATTAGAGGAAGGAGCTGTGTGGAGCCTGTAACAGGAGCTCTGTGTGCAAGGCAGGAGAATGTCCTGCTGCCCCAGGAGACACCCCAGCTCTCCTGCCAGCTTTGCCAGCTTTGCCAGCTTTGCCAGCCCCTCAGGGTGAGTGTCTGCCCTGGCAGCCTGGCCCAGCCCTGCTGGGCACACACAGGGCACAGGAGGGTGGGCATCAAACACTGCAGAGATCAGGGAACGCTCCTGGGCCACGGGGCCAGTCCTACCCTCCCAGTGACCCCTCCTTGGGTGTTCTACACTAGCAACAGGGATTTCCCCCAGGCTTTTGAGCAGTGATGTTTGGGTGTTCCACTTCCACAGATCTTTCAGTGTCCTTGTATTTCAGTGGCTCCTTTAGCAGCAAAGAACCCAGGGGATTGGGATTGTCTCCAGAATCAGTATCTGACTTGCCACTCTTGACATCCCTGCATCTGTCTAAGCAGACATCCTAGTCCTGTTCAGATGAAATCTGAAGGAATTCAATCGTTTCTTAATGGTATGAGAAAAGCCCTTGATTTATGCAGGCAGATACTGCTGGAGCTTTCACAGGTACAAATGATGATGTAAATCACACCAGAGGCTTTGTGTACTCTGCAACACCATCACCATAACTCATGTGGGAGTGCAGAACACCACTGCAAACCATTTTAATTATTTTTTAAAATTCATGTCACCTTGAAAGAAAGGCCGAGATAGATCACATATGATGTGATACCACCTCCTGAAGGAAGATCCTGGGATCCCAGTGTTTGTTAACATCTCTCTATCTCAGCACCCCATTCCTTACACAACCCCCTGGATCAGTATTTCAGTCATCATTATTTTCTAAGCAGTAAAAATCAGTCATTCCTCTATGTGCTTTTTCAGTAGATTACTCCCACTGAAGACTGGCAATGGAGCTGGAAAAAGAAACAGGATTAATTTTGATGAGAAAAGCCCTAAACAAGAAGCAGCACAAGGACACAAGCACTGTAGGAGGAGTGCTGGGGTAGGGGTGTGTACCAAAGGTGGATCTGGTTCCTGAAGCTGAGCTCAGCCTCAACACTCAGTGGCAGATGGATGTTCATTATAGAGCTTTGACCCCTGTAAGCAGGGTAAGGATTGCTGAAGATGACTAACAGAGAGTGAAACAATTCATTGGAACACCAGGACAACACAAAACTCCATCATTTAAACAGTCATGAATGTGAGCCAGGTTAATAGTGATCAGAAGTGGATAACTGATTTGGAGATTCAGAAATGCATTTAGTGCACAAGTCAGGCGCTCACAGGTTGTGACTGTTTGAGCTGGCAGTAATTTCATCATTCCTTCCCATTTTCTCTGTGGAGGTTGAGAGAAAAGTTTGTAAGGAAAGGAACCTCTCTGTGGGAGGGTTTGGATTTTTAGTTTGGGGTTGGATTTTTGTCGCCCCAATATAGATTACATTTCCTACCTGGGTTCCATGCCCCATGAGCTGCCACCTGCCCTCTTTAGGTTACATTAAATACAGTTCAGACAGAGCTCAGCCTCCCAAAGACAAGACATGAGACATGCAGATCACAGTTCAAGCAGACTGATAAGGTAAAATATAAAATAATTTGCCCATTATATTTTTTCAAGCATTAAGAAATATTACTATATTGCAACATTTTCCCAAAGATTGATATGAGAAAGTTGTGTGCCAAAAATCCCAGAGTTTCCCACAATAAAAAACCCAAAAATTATAGGGTTTGTCCTATTCAAGTCACTACCAAGCTATGTTGGATCTGAGCTTATGAAGGTAACTTTACTTTAATGGATAAAAGAGAATTCTCATCATACCTGTTTCCAAGCCCTAATACAAGTTTCTGAGAAAAGTAATAGCTTTGGGTCCTGCTTATAAAACTGTATTAGTTCCAAGTTGTTTGAATATGAGAAAATAAGGGGAAAATATTCCTTGTCCATCAGAAAGTGGGCTGTTATACTTGCAGAGTGATTTGTTTCCCTGCAGTGGTATTTATCATGTTGATAAAAGAGACCATGGATCTGAAAATGAGAAGATTTTTCCTGTTAATTTGAAACAGCACCTATACAAGCTGCTGTGACATCAACATAATGCCCTAAAGCCACAGCAGCTGAAAAGATTTATTTCCTGAGCCCTTCTGCAGCCACATTCTCTTTGCTTCTGACATTCTCAATTTGCAGGCTGCTGGTGATCCAATCTTCCTCATTCTGGCTCTATAATAAGGATGTCAATGCAAGGAGGGAGAAATTCATTATCTGATAGGCATAAGAGAGGATGAAAAGCAGAGTTTGCTGTCTAGGGGGAGAGGCCACCCTCTCTGCCTTGGAGGAGCTCCTCAAGGTCATGGGCAGCTTTTGTACCTGAAGGATGTCCCACATTCACTTCAGACAAAACTGAGCCATCCCTAGCAAAGTCTTAGGTCTGAATGTGATTTTCATTTTTTACTATTAATCAGTGAAAAGTTTTAATTCTGGTTAGAAGCTATATATGCAGTTTAAAAGTTCCAAGAGTCTTTGAACTGCAGAGAAACTGAGTGTGAATTCACAGGTGCTGCCTGGTTAATGGCATTGTGTGGGCTTGGATTGTGCTGAGGGATCTCCCACAGCACCAATGAACTGGCAGGATTACTTAACCATTTGTATAGGAAGATTTACCTCAAATTTAGAAATAATAATGAATACCATCTGCTTTGGAAACTTAAATGTCATTGGTGCAGCAACTGACAGGAAAAAATTATTTATTCCTTGACTTCGTCAAATAACTATGAAATGTCAATTCCAGCAGATAAGAAGATAAGAGGTAAAAGTTTGAAGCACTCCCTATGGAGTTGATGTTGAACATCCATTGTGGCTTAAGAGGCAGTTTAATTCTCTGTGTGGAAAGCAGAAAAGCCTGAAGAACAGAACTGTGCTTGAGAGAACCAAACATGCTCCTGGGCCTCCTGAACTGCCAATTCCTTTTCCCATGCTATTGGTCTGGCTGGTGTAAAACTGCTTTATAGAGCAGACTGTTCTGGTCATCCATTCATTTCTCAACTTTTCTACAAGAGAATAAGAGAAATACAAAAGGACAAATAGCCTGCCCTGTTCTGAGCATCCTCATTGCTTCCTTTGAGTCCCATGAGCAGAGGTGTGAACTTCACCTGAGTGAAGTTTCAGCCTTCCTCAGGATCCAATGGAATAGCTCTGAGTCCAACAGAGACATTTCTTTTTAGTTAATTTAAGGTTCAGCTCTAGTGGGGCCTTGGATTCAATGCCTGAGTAACATCCCTCTCCCCCTGGGATGCTCCTGTGATCCAAACCCTTTCCCAGTTTTTGTTTTTTTGGTTTTTTTGGGGTTTTTTTGTGCCATAGAAACAAGCAGTGCAATTTCTGCTGATTTCCAGAGATTTATTTCCCAGGGCAGCAGCAAGGGCAGGGTCCAGCTGGTCACTCTTGGCCAGACTAAACCATCTCCCAACAGGAACTGTTCATAAAGGCAGAACCACCCAAATCTCAGATCATTGTACTGATTTAGTGCCTCTGGGTGCTCTCAGCTCCTTCCTGACATCTGTCACTCACCTCCCCTGGATAAAGAGACTGCATAATCCAAGGGACTGAGAGAGGAAGGATATCAGAAATGTGCTTTAGGTTGATTCAGAGTTTGAGATGCTTTGCTGCAATCATTTGGAGACCAAAGGATTACAGAGGGTGCTGTGCACCCTCCCAAACTGACCTTCCCACTGCTCCTTCCCAGCCCTGTGTCAGAGCAGTGCATTTAAGGGTGCTGGGAGGTGCTGGATCACCATCCCAAACAGTTTTTCTGACCCAGGGGGACAAGGAATACTCCTGTCCTGTCCTTGTGCTTCAGCTGCAGTTCAGCAAGGCAGCACCAAGCCCACCCTGCCCTCAGGAATAATCCCAGGCTGGCAGGGATGAGGAGGTGGATGATTCCAGAACAACACATCAGCACTCCTTCAGGAGATGGTCATGCACTTCTCAGCCTGGGAAACAAAACCACTCCATGTCTCATCCTCTCCACCAGTCATAACATGAATTATCAGCTTTATTAAGATGATACATTGGAAACCAGAGGAAAAGATTTGGTTGTCTTAGCAGGATCCAGCTCTGAAATCATCCCAAAGTCCATCAGTTGCAGCCTCACCAGAGCTGATGTGCCTTCAGGACAAAAGGAAACAGAACAAGACCCCACCACCAACACCAAACTCAACTCTGTGGAGAGAAGAGACTCATGTGTGGAGGTGCTCCCCTTCTCTCCTCTGAGGTACAAGCACTGAGGAAGGGAGAAGCCACTCCTAACAAAGGGCTGCACACCAGGACATTTCACCTGCCAGGATCTGACCCAGCTGAAACCTCCCCATTGCTTGAGGCCAAGCTAGAGGGGGGTCACTGTCCCTTCAAAGACAGCTTAGCAGGAGTGAGAAAGAACAATATGCCCCCAAAATGCCAGGCTGTTCTACACCTCCTTCAGGTACTTCCCAATTGGTTTGTTGAGATGCAGGAGCACTGAGTAAAGTAATATATTGTGATAAATAAGGGATTTTTCAAAATGCTGATTTATTGTCTGACAGTGCATGGGCAGTCCAGGCAGTTCTGCCCTGGTGCTCCCTCTGAAGTCAGTGTTCTGCCAGCCACTTGTGTACAGCACAGCACAGTACAGAGCTCCCACTGTGGGTAAAAGCCATGGTGTGTACATCCAACATCATTCATATTTAGAGGATTGGATATAAAATATTCATATTTATGTATGTATTATTTATAATTTGCGGTTTCATGGGAAAAGATACAATTTACCTCAAAACAAAAGTGTTAGCACTCTGTTAGTGGTATTATATTTATGGGCTTCATATACATTTGCAGGTACTCCTATTCTGAATGAAAGCCATAGCATTTTTATATGGAGAAATGCACAGTTTATCAAAAGAAGATGGTTTTGGATAAGAGGAGAAAAATTACAATATGTTTTTTTGCCAAAAGTAATATAAACATCTCTTTTTACCCCCTCAAAATTCAAACCCAAAGAATTTATATCCACACAGCATCTCATTCTGCTGTTGTTTGTCAAGGTAGTAAGTCAGTAGTAAAGTCTGGAGGATCACACTCACAGTGTCAAACTGAAAAAAGGTGCCACAGGAGAAGTTTATCAAGCACATTTTGTGTTAGGAGCTGGCCTAAGGGGACTCATTCATTCCTTCTAATATAAGCAATGTTGCACTATAACTTGTCTATGTGAGTGACTGGGTTCAGTTAGATTAAAAGCATAAACAAACCAGAAAGTCTCACACTGGTGAGAAACAACAGATAGGACAGACAGGACTTGGGACAGCCAAGGAAGCCCCAAAATGTGGTGGATAAATGGGGTGTATTGAACCACACCACCCCAGCACCAGTGCAGGTGATCATTGTCTGTATGAAGTCACTCAAAGCTGTTAAACTTCTGTAAAGCAAAACAGGTCCAAGCGTCAGAGCTCACACTGGGTGGCACCACAGGAACCTCCCAAACATCGGTGTGGATATTCCAGCTGGCTTCCACACCTGGAAAAAGTAAAAGATAAATATCCTTAGCCAGGCCCTTCCTGTTTAGAGGATCTTTCCAAATTTGTCCCAAGTTCTTAAAGATCTGAGAGCACTCACTGCAGCCTCCTTCCTCCCCACTTGAGAGCAGTTTATCACCAATTCCACTTCAGGGCTATTTGACATTAAATTGATGGCCACAAGCCTGACAATGTGTGGGGCAACCTCACACCCCAGGCTCATGTTCTCATCATGCTGACAACGAAGTTGGTTCTCCTGTTACCTTTGCAAGTCAGCCAAAATTACCAATAAATTTCCTGCCACTACTTCCAGTTCAGGAGTTAATCCCTGCAGCCAGGATTTAAACTGCCACTGCTGTGATATTTGCATCTCTCAAAGGCAGAATTTGCAAAAATCTGAAGATACAAGGCCTTGGAAAGCCAGCGAGGGTGTGTTGGACACATTACCAACAGAGATACCTTTAAAAATGTACGAATGAGAAACACAATTCAAATTTTGTAAAGTTTTGGGAATCTGAGTTCTAGCACAAGGGCCTTACTCCCCAAACATATCCCATACCCAAAACTTCTTTGCACTGAATATTAAGTAGGACACTTGTCCATAACCTTTGATTTAATACTACAGCATGAGTTTAATTCTCAGAAAATTAATTCTTGTTTTTTGGCACGAGATACTTGGTAAAAGCTCAGCACATTTCTTGGCTGTCTGTCCTAAATGCCTATGAAGATCCTCAGCCAACAGTCAAGTGCTTCCAGAAAATTAACAATACTCCTCTACATGCTAATTCCCCTGGTGTTTCTAGTTGGTTCTCTCAGTCTCAAGCATCAGCCAATGATAACAGATGCTGGCTTGGAGCCAATCTTCTTTCTAAACTTATTGTGACTGCAAATCAAGAGGTGTCCCCCAAAGGAAAAGAGCAAACCGTGCTGAGAACTCTGATAACATCTATCCCTGTAAGCAGCACTGCACTTCCTAAAACACATACTCACTCCACACAATAGTCAGAAGAGAAAATTGTGTTATCCCTGATTTCATTGGGAAATAAATTCTGTATTTGTTCAACTGGCACATAGCCAGATAAAAAATATATATCCAGGCCAGATTGGACAGCCAAGCTTGGTATATAGCATCAGGAAAATTTTGGCTTACTCATGCTGAGCAGCTAATGGGAGACTTGGGGTTTTGTTTTGGTTTTTTTGGGGGAGGGGGTGAGAGGAGGATTCTATCTGCTAAAATCCTGAATCATTTTTCCCATAATTTCTTCTCTTTACCATTAACAAATTCAATCCCCCATAAATACATTTCTGGGCAATTAATTCCCATGCTATCAGTTGTTTCTCTAAGGGAATATTATTGTTTAACCTTTGATACTGCCTCTGTGGCTTGTCTCAAAAGGATGTTTGACTTGGCAATAAATTACTGTAGTTATACTTCCTTAAGAAGATTTACTACTAAACACAAATAATGCATTTAAAGATTTTTATTTTTAACCAGAGTAAAGGAGTTGCAACCAAACAATCCCACTCTGGATGAGTCTATTCCTGCACTACAAATCAGTTTCTTGGGATGCTGAGTCCCCTCACAAACCAAAGCATGCCATGTGCCACAAAAGGAGGCTCCTGTGCTTCATTCTTGCCCAAAACTTTCTCTGGAAATCCCCAAAGCCTTCTTACACCCCTGACAACAGGCAATTCCTCTGTTCCTCTTGTGTCACCCTTGAGTCAGGAGCGGGAGTGAGGTGACACACAGACTCCAGGTCTCTTCAGCAGGCAGAATCTGAGTTTATTACAAACCCATTCTTTTATACACCATTCTGATACAGGTGGACCTGATTGGTCATTTCATCAACACCCCATTACACAACTGGCTAATTAAGAAGGCACCCTTTGGGAAACATCTTACCAATGAAAACAAACATCTTACCAAAGACAACAGCTGTTCAAAGCACCAGCTGCAAGATTGCTTTAATTCTTTCTCTCAGCCTTCTTAAAACACCCCAGAACAATTCCTGGGAAAGTTTATCTGGCTTTCCCTCTCTGACCAGCCTGTCACATCCACACCTCTTGCAGTTCACCTTTTGGAATTTCCACTTTGCTCCTAGTGCACTTCAGTTCTTCAGCATCACTCAGTTCATGGTACAAGGAGTCTTGGCAGGAAGGAGCCATCAGAGCTGTGGATCACAGAGCCCTGGCTCCAGCAGGATATTCCCAAAAAATATTCCCAAAAACTGCTCCCGGCAGCCCCAGGGATGGAGAATAACCGGGATTTCCCCAGGAGAGGGGCGGTGCAGTGACAAGTGACACATTCCCCCGTCTCTCTCTCTGTTCCCAGCCATCGCCTCGAACCAGAGCAGCGCTTCCAGCGCCTTCCCGAGCGCCGGGGAGCACGGCGGTGACAGCAGCCTGCTGGTGTCCCCGCTGCTGGTGGCAGGCGTGGTGATCGGGCTGGTGCTGCTGCTCTCCTGTGCCACCATCGTGGTGGGCAGCCTGCGAAGGGACAGCCGTGCCCGCCGGGCCCGCCCGGGCACCACGGCCGCGGATGGTAAGGGGGCACCGGGAACGGGCAAGGCTGGGAATGGATAAGGAATAACAGGATCAGCAGTAAGGGAGCACCGGGAACGGGCAGGGCTGGGAATGGATGTGGAATAACGGGATCAGTCACGGTAAGGGGGCACTGGGAACGGGCAGGGCTGGGAATGGATATGGAATAACGGGATCAGTGGTAAGGGGGCACCGGGAACGGGCAGGGCTGGGAATGGATGTGGAATAACGGGATCGGTGGTAAGGGAGCACTGGGAAGGGGCAGGGCTGGGAATGGACATGGAATAACGGGATCAGTCATGGTAAGGGGGCACCGGGAACGGGCAGGGCTGGGAATGGATGTGGAATAACGGGATCAGCGGTAAGGGGGCACCGGGAACGGGCAGGGCTGGGAATGGATAAGGAATAACGGGATCAGCAGTAAGGGAGCACTGGGAACGGGCAGGGCTGGGAATGGATATGGAATAACGGGATCGGTCACGGTAAGGGAGCACCGGGAACGGGCAGGGCTGGGAATGGATATGGAATAACGGGATCAGTCACGGTAAGGGGGCACCGGGAACGGGCAGGGCTGGGAATGGATAAGGAATAACAGAATCGGTCACGGTAAGGGGGCACCGGGAACAGGCAGGGCTGGGAAAGGACAGGGAATAACGGGATCGGTGGTAAGCGAGCACTGGGAAGGGGCAGGGCTGGGAATGGATATGGAATAACGGGATCGGTCACGGTAAGGGGGCACTGGGAACGGGCAGGGCTGGGAATGGACATGGAATAACGGGATCAGCGGTAAGGGAGCACCGGGAACGGGCAGGGCTGGGAATGGATGTGGAATAACGGGATCAGCAGTAAGGGAGCACTGGGAACGGGCAGGGCTGGGAATGGATGTGGAATAATGGGATAAGCGGTAAGGGAGCACCGGGAACGGGCAGGGCTGGGAATGACATCCAGTAACGGGATCAGCGGTAAGGGAGCACCGGGAAGGCCTGACCGGGAAAGGGCAGGACTGGGAATGCCATCCAATAACGGGATCAGTCACAGCAGCTTGTCAGGGTAACGCAGCTCTGTGCTGGGTTCCCACTCGGGTCATGGTTAACAGAACCAGCCAGTGCTGCCAGCGCCTCCCGAACAGCTCATTTCCCTCGGGATGGGATAAGATTTATTCTCTTTGTATTTTCACATTCCCCATAGCCTTGGTGCAGCACATGCTGGAATTTCTATTTTTTGGAAAGGCAGAGTTGTTCTCATTCAGCCAAGTGCACCAGCCTACAACAATCACTGGGTAAATGCAGTTTGTCTGAGTGCAAAAGTGAATATCTGCCTGGAAACAGAACAACAGGGCACCCAAATGTCATTAAACTGTCACCATCATCAAGTGTCATTGATGGCATTGGTGTCACCACACCCATCATCGTTAGAGACTCAAAAAGGTGCCAGTTCCTACCTGCTAACCAAGATAAAACCCATAAAACAAAACCAACACATCACCAAAAAACCTTAAAGATAATTTGGGAATATCAAGGAGTTAATTTTTGAGTACTGTTTTCAGCCCTTTTGGGCTTTGCTGGCAAGAAGCCACTTTGTCAAGGAAATGAGAGAAGATTTTTTCTATTTGAGGGGAAAAAACCAGTTTTAGAAGTTACTGTGTAATTCTCTAGACAGTAAAAATTCCAATGATAAATGGTGGAGCACCAACCACATCCCCTGTGAGCACATCCTCCACCTGCAGGTTGTTATGGGTGCAGTTGTGTGCAGATCATTGAGGAGTTCTTTATTTATATAGAAAAGACAATAATAGTGAAACACATAAAAATGCATTGGCTTAAATGTTGTTTTCACTGAGGTAAATAAAGTATCCATTGAAGTCAATTGAACTTCATTTAGTAATTTGGACCGGGAATTTTTATGTCTAAACTAAACAAATCTCCTAGGATCAGTTTGTCCCCTTGCAGCAAGAAATAATTTCTTCTTGGCTTTTCCAGAAATATTTATCCAGATAAGTGAATAATGTCTATATTTTGAGAATCGAATTTAGAGTAAAAAAAAATTTGAAATGCAAAATCCTATGGCAACCTACAGAGGGAAAATAAAAACAAAATCCAGAAAACTAATGTCTGCTATTACAGTAATATCAATTGTCCTAATTTTCAGCAGCTACATTGAGGATTAAATAGTTAAACCCAAACTGGAGTTACTGTTTGGCCCAATATTTTGGCATGATAAATACTGACCAATAAGCTTTAATCACTGTGTTTAAATCTACTATTCTGATAGCTTCAACTCCTTGAAAAAGCCTAGAGCCAGGCAAAAAACAGAAAGGAAAATTCCCAAAATCCTTGTTAGAGATAACAATGCTAGAGTTGGGAGATATTCAAAAGAATAATCCTAAACTAAATTGTGCCACACTACATAACATGGAGACACACACACACACTAATTGCCCTCTAACACAGAAAATAGCACTAAATTCTTAATATTTGTGGAGCTGGGAAGCTCTTGCATGGAAGCATTAAGAAATCCCTGGAGCAGGCAGCAGGGTGATTTTTCTGTGCTATTTTCCAGCTTTCCCCATTTTTGTCAATGTTTACTGAGAGCAGCATTTTCTCAGCACTCAAACCCCTGCCCCTCCTGTTACACCCTCCCAGGATGTGCAAACTTCCCATGGATGCAGCTGTTGGAATTCCAGTCACCCCACAAACAGCTGAAGCTGCACATGGTGGAACCCACACTCCTTTTCAGCCTCTGAGGCCCAAGAAAAGCTTTGGAACTTCCAACTGCAGCACTAAAGGCATAGCGCTGTGTGCCAGAGTAAGCTCACCTACAGATGGGCTTCATTTACTCCTAAAGAAATAAAAATATCCCATGAAAACTGATTGTTCCAAAACACCCACAGCTCCTGTGCCTCGGGAAGGGTTTGTTTTCTGATTTCAGTGTTGTACATGAGTGACAGGGCACCCAGCAGGGAGGGGAAGAGCAGCCAATGTAAATTCTTGTTTTGCAGCCCCGGATGGTTTCTCCCACGGCGGCTCCTCGGCAGAGCTGAGATCCACCTGCAGCGAGGAGCTCCCCCCAGGCTGTGACTTTGACTCCTACCTGGACATCCTTTCTCAGGTGAACATCATGTATCCTGATCCACCTCCACGGTAAGCACTTGCCTGACATTCTCAGGGTTACAGCCCTGCACTGGCAAAGCTCACTGCCAAAATTCAGCTCACACAAATTCTGAATACAGACAGAACTTGTTTAGCTTGGGTGTAAGTTCAAGTTCTCCTTAGCAGAAGACATATTCACTAAATAGAGATGGACAGGAATTTTCATTCAGTGATATTCACATTAAAATTTACCATAGTGATGATATACTAATGAAACACATAAGTAGAATCACTTAAAATCATCTTTCTTTGGAAGAAATGCATTTACAAGCCAAAGTTTCAAAGTCAAAAATACATACTTTTCCCAAGAACTTCCATGTTACATTTATTACTGACCTTGAGAATGTTCAGGTCAGAGGAAACAGAAAAACAAAATTCCAGAAATTATACAGCAGCTGCTGAATTGTGTGCCCACATTCACAGGTCTGGGCTCTCTCGTGAGCCACAGGAGCTGCACTTTGGGCCATGGGCATCTCCTTTATGTGCCTCAGGCCCCTTGAGGTCCAGAAATGAAGGAATTCAGGCACTCCTCCAATGAACCAACAGAAATCACTTTAAGCAGAACATCACTTCAAGCTTTCTGCAGTGCTGTGTGTTACAAACAGCAAACACAGGTTGGACAGCCATGCTCCCCTTTCTTTTTTTTTTTTTTTTTCCTTTTAAGCAGACTCTTTTTGAGCTAAAGCACTATCAGACCAGCCCTTTTCTGGCAGTGAAATAGAGCAGCTCAGCACTATGAGCACACCAGACACGGATCTTTGCTTTGTTTATTCCATGCATGTTCTACAAGCAGCAGTTATGCATTACCTGCTCATCCTATATAACTAAAGGGCTTTTAGGGGTTGTGTAAATATTTTACCAGAAAGCTCACATGTGAAAAATTACTCTGAGCCTGGCATCTAAATGTGTAGAATTTCATATAAACCCACTCAGGCATTTAGACTGGATTTTGGGCCCACACCCACGATCTTTCCTAATAAAAGGCAGCCAGCTGACACCCAAGCAAACTCTGAGCGGGCAGCTGGCCAGATTGCTGAGAACAAACTGACAGATCATCAAGGATTGTACCAAAGGATGCTTCCATTTCCAGCTGGAAACAGACACAGAGAAGGTTTTTTCCATTTTTGTGGGGCTGTGTTTGAAGGAGATGTGAGTGACACAGGACAGCACAGATTATCCACAGTTTGCAGTAAATTCTGCAGTGGCTCTGTGACAAGCCTGGCAAGGGTTAATTATCTGCTGTCCTACCTGTTCTCAGAACATTCTGGGACACATAAAGGTGTCCAGCCACTGCCTCCTCAGGATCCACTCTGCCCACACTGAAACCACTGCTCATCCCAGCAATCACAGCCCTGCATCACAGGCCCAAGGGAAGGATTGTTGTCAATGCTTTGGCTGCTTTCTCACTGCCACTGCAGTTCAATATTTTAGAAAAAGTAGCTTTGGCAAATCATCAAAATCTTAGTAAATTTTATATCTTAGCAACACAACTTGGGGGACTTCAGGGAAAGAAGATGGCTGAAAGCAAAGCTACGTGGAGACTTTCAAACTTGCTGTTAATGCATTCTCCAGATGATTGTAACTGCTCAGAAAGCACTGGGTGAGAGGCACTGTCTGAGTTACTACATTATGTGAAGCCTGAAAAATTCCTGTACATTCCCTTTATATTCTCCTGCATGGCATAACACTGCAGTGTCTGTTTTTAATTAGTAGAGCATGGAAATTTTTTGAAAGCTGACTGTCAGACATGGCCTGGAAGCAGAAACAAGGCATGCCTGACCTTGTGCATTTAAAATATTAACTGCCTGGGATCAATCTCATTGCACATGATAATATATTGAAGAGTAGGTTTACTGAAACACAGCACTGCCTAAATGAATGTAATTCCTCCTCCTAATTCCTGGAAGGCAAGATGTAATTTAAAGCTAAACTAGCATGGCCAAAAGCTAATGATGCAGCTGTGGCATCAGCAGAACAGAAATGAAGAGCAGCAAGGAAAGCAACTGCACTGGTAAATAACTCTTAAAAATCTTTGAAGTGAGAGAGTTCGGTGAGTGAAAAGCAGTGGGTGCTGCCAGGATAATTTCCTTTTATCCACCTGGTGCTGCTGCACTGCAGCCCCCAGTGCAGCTCCTCACCCCTCCTGCCAGACCACACACTGCAGTGGTTTCAGCAGAAAGCACAACACTGTCTGGCCAAGGGGTGGTTATTTAGATTTTATAGCTGAGCTTTAAACCACAAAATGAGTGGAAAAGGGATTTAAGGGCAAGGCTGATGAAACACTGAGTCAGTCCCCGTGTCTAGGCTGAGGGAGATCTCCCTGTTCAGGCCTGCCCAACTCTCCAGCTGGAAGTCCAAGAACTGTTTATATAAAGTACTATTTATAGAAAAAATGTTATTGGTAAATTAATCTATGAAAAATGCCTTGGGATATTAGTATTTGCTCTGATCTCTGAATCACAAGTTTCATTTGTGACTCAATTGGATTATCTCCACAGACACTTCCACTAACCCCTTTCTTGCATTAGATTTAGAGGGATGCCAGGCATGGAATTCTGTCATTAGCCTGCTGTAGTTGCAGGGTGGTCACAGAGAAGCCATTTGGTCAATTTGTTTTGACAGCCCAAAATATACAATGCTGCTATCTATAAACATCCCTTTAGGACAGTTAATGGCTTTTTAATGAATCTCAGATCTGTGCTAGCATCTGTCACATTGATTTTACATGAGGTGTAGATGGGAAATAGAAAAACAAAATACAGGGGGTATGAACCAAACAGTTTCAGAATATGAGGGGTTTGTATTTCAGAGAATATTTCTGATATGGACAGATACTGGCAGCAGGGCTGGAAGTCAGTGTTTCTCAGTCTGTGTCACCAGACATGGCAAAGCCTTTGTTTCTCAGAAACTCAGTGTGAGAAAATGATCCAAGTGATCTCCCAACAATTCTAAACCACAGAATTGTAATCCCTCCAAATGAGCAAACTGAACACATCCAGCCAGGACAGAAGACAAGCACAATCTCCCTGCCACACCTTACCTATCATCTTGGTCAATATGGCTTGGAAAGAAACACTGGGAAGCCTGTAAATCCAATATCTGCATTTTGTTCAGCAGTGGGAGTAAAACCACACTGTTGGCACTGTGGGGATGAAACCTTTACAGACAGAAATCATGAGCTCACGTTCTCTGTGCTGAGTTCTGCGTAACACACACTTCTAGTGAGCATTGCTAGTTATCTTCTTACAAAGATGTAGTTAGAAAGCTGCTTAAAAATAAGTTCAGTAACACATGTTTGAAGTGGATTGAATCACAGTACCAACTAAAGTCCAAGTAAATTAAAAACTATTGCATTTTCTTTAAGAGAGTTAGAGAATCCAAGCAATGAGGAGATTTCACAGCAGGAAAGGAATTTTATCAACTTCTCACCTTGTGGCCAGGGAAAATGCATCTCACCCCAGTGCATAAGTGCTTTTTCACTCCTTAGTGACTGGATATTAATGGCATGTACAGAGCTTTAGGCAAGCAAGGGGATTCCTTTTGCATCTGAGCCTCATGAGTACCTGACACAGAGCATCCCTGAGGAATGGCTGCTCAGGAGATGCAGGGATTCACCTTCAGAATGGTTCCAGTCCTCTCCAAACTCCACACTGAATGTTCCCCACAGGGCACATGAAGTAAAAACCCCTCAGCCCCCTCCATCCCAGCATTCCTATTAAATCACATTGGGTGAGGGTTTGCCTGTGGGCTCACTGTTCCTCAGCTGGTCACCCTGCCTAATCTACAGGATCTGTTCTAGAGAAAATTCTCTTATTTAGGCTTGATAAATCTCAGTATTCTCAATAACCATGTTCAGCCTGCACTGTTTAAATGGGCAAATCAATTTAAAAATTACTTTAAAATGGCAAAAGGAAATGCTCCTGTCTTAAAGTCAGACACTAATTTCCCTTTAAATATATATTTTTAAAAGCCTACTTAAGGGACTTTCTTTTTTAAGAAATTCTTTTCCATCCCCCACTTCTGAGGATGCAAGTTAGCCAAGCCATCCTCCTGGATTTTCTTGAAAGGCAGAATTAGGCTTGCAGGGAACTGAAACAAAATCTTGCTATGATGTGCTGTATTCCTTTGCCAAGGCTGTTGTCCTGAGAGCAAACCAGGTGGGGAGCTTTTGCCACATTACAGTGACAGCTGGCAAAGCATGAGATGGACTTTTGGGGTTAAGTTCAATACCCCCACTGAGATTTTCAGTTAGTAAGGTAAAAAAATGCCACTGGAAATGTGACAGGTTTATAATTCCATCAGGTATCATGACATGAGCTAAAACTCTCAGTTCCTTTAACTCCAAATTCCAAACACTCTAAACCCCCTCCCTTCACATCCCAGTGCTACTCCTCAGCAGTATCAGGGACAGAAACAAGTAAATTCCTAATTATTTTGGCAAACTTCTTATTTCAAGCTTAACTTTGTTTACAGCCAATTTATGAGCGTTCTTTCCTGTGGAATTTCCATTCCTCTTAATTATTCACACTTTTCTCTTTTTTCTTGTCTTTGTAGTCAAAAATGCTCTCACACCTCAGCCTGTGTGTTGAGAGGCTGGGGCACAAAATTCCCTTTTCTTTCTGTCATCAAAAATATCTGTGGGCACCTTCTGCCAAGCTCCATTTACACCTGCCCCAGTTCCACTCTGCAGGTGTGAATTATTGCTGCATAAACCCCCCCTGCAGCAGGGAAAGCAGCAACACCCGATGGAAGGGAAGCACCAAGGGTTTCTAACCAGAAATCTGCAGTGCCACACAAAACAATCACAACTTAAAGCTGCCAAATATTTGATGAGTGTACTTTAAAAGCAAAGAGTATTTTTCTCTGATTTCCCAGTTGCATATTGCAGCCCGTATTTCCTTCACCTGCTCAGAATTCATTCCTGGAATAATTAGAGCAAAGCCCTTTCTTGGAATATGATCCTAAAACTTGTCAAATGGAAAACTTCCCCAGACATCAGCAGGTTCTGCTGGCATTCAGGAATTGGTGGTGGTGTTCAGAATCCTGTTTGTGGATTAACTCCATGGCTTGGGAAGCTACACATTTTTTATTTAACTGATTCTTGTTACTCAATCGGTGCCCAGCATCCTTTGCTGTGCAATGGTTACAGAAATCCAGAGACCAAACACTGCTAGTGACCAAGTAGTTATTACTGTGTATAAAATTAATGTCAGGCTGAATTGTATCATATGAAATCTTCATCTTAGAATGACTTGTTTTATTTAAAACATTTATTTCAATTGTTTAAAGCTGCACAATTATGATGAAACTGCACTATATTGCTTCCAAATGTTATCTGATATATGTTTTCATGAAAACAGTTTACACTTAATTTCATTTTTCCTCTGGAATATTAATCCATCAAAGTCATAACTTCCTCAAGATTATTTTGACACAGTGCAGAACAGAGATGCAGCCATTTAGTGCTCATTAACACAAACAGTCCTATTGTAGCTCTGAGGAATTGGAAATTCCAGAAACAACTAGGGACAGAAAAAAGACAGAAAAAAACTAAATTCCACCTTTCCCGTCTTTTTAATAGTAAAGTTAATTAAGCCCTAGATCTTTACTTGAACAACACCTTGGGTTACATTTTTTTACTATTTAAAAACATTAAAATAAATATGTAAATAAATATGCATAAAATTAGAATCTCAAATGGAAAGTGTCAGTATCAAAAATAAACCTAGGAAAATATCCTAGCTCATGACAATGTCATTAGAGAAGCAGTTCTGTCAGAACTGATATACTTCCCCATGGTAATAATAAATTATTAATAAATTAAAGAAAATAATGTATTTTAGGAGAGAATATGTATTCTTTCCTAGAATATAGGAAAGAAAATTTGTATTCTAGGAAAACACACCTCAAAGAACACATGGGCAGATTTCCAGGCTGCTCTCCTGCCGTCCTGGCTGGGAGCAAATTGTGCCATCACAGAAGGCAGAGTTCAGCATCATCAGCTCAGCTGCCTACATGAGCATCAAACTCATCATTGTTTTTTTCATGTGAACCTTCTTGCAGAGAGTTACAGCACAATTGTTCTGATTTCAGCTTTTCTGTTGGGTAACACGATCATGCAAACATCCTTTGTGCTGCTTCATCCCAGCCCCAGCTCTGTTCCAGATCCAGGGGCTCTGTTTGCCATTTTCAAAAGAACACAAAATGCAAACAGTGCAACAGGAGCAATTTTAGCAGAGTTAGAACATACAGCAGAAGAACAAAGGGAACCATGAGACATCTACAGCACAACAAATTCTTCATTCCCAGCTCTGCCTTTCCTCACTTCTTGTTGTTTGCATCTTAAAAAGTTCTGTCAGCAGAACCTTCCTGCTCCAGAGAGGGGCTCCTAATTTATGAATGGCAGCCAGTTTAGGCAGCTCTGTGGGGTTTCCCTGGCAACAAACCCATCCTAATACTGCAATGAGACCAAACAAATTCCCAAAGTTCTTGCCCCTCCTGCCACACTCTGAGTCAGCAAGGTCGTCCTGGAGAGCTGCTGCCATTTTTCCATTTTTGAGCATCATTCCCCTCCCTGCAGATCCCATTTACCTGCAGTAGGATGCTCACAGACATCAGCCTCCCTTGCTTTTCCCAGGGAAATTATCCCTTAAAAACTCAGCAGTGTCTGAACACAGCAGTGCAGGAATTGTGACAAAACCAAGGCCAAACCCATGCAGACAGCAGCACATTTCAAGGGCAGGAACCCCCTCCTGCTCATCACTCCTGCTGATACTGCACCTCCAGACAATACAAGTTTTGCAAAGCTGTGGATTAAAGTGGATTCACTACAAGTACTGCAGCCAAGGATTTTTTCAGGGCTGGTATCCACAAGATGCAGTGTAATGAGTCCCTGTGCTCCATTATTTATGTTATGGTAACACAACACTTTCCAAAAGCATTTGCTTTCCTGTCTAAAAGTATTTTCCTGTGACTGCTGTAGTGAACTTCAAGCCTGAGCTACTTTTTACACGTCCAATATCTTCCCAGAAGTGACTGTCAGATAAAATATAACTATTGTGGTGGGTTTTTAAAAGATGAACAAGTAGTTTTGTTTTTCCACTTCATGGTCCTGCATTTTCAGTTGCAAAACATATATATGTAAATGAATATATAAACACATATAAATATACCTGTACACACACATATGCATGTACACACACATATTTCACACCCCTTTGTGGTTCCTGAGGCTGCAATTTGATGATTTGTGAGCTGCAGTCTCTGTCTCTCCCATTTCCATTTCCCTGGTGTTGCTGGTGCCCCCCAGCTAAACTGGGAGCTTCTGACTGAGGCAGCCAAACCAGGAGAAATCTGGCCCAGAAAAAACTCACACATTAAATACCAAATAAAAATCCAAACCAAGACAAACCTCCCAACCTCCCCCCCCCCACCACCCCCAAATCTTTTTGCCCGTTTAGCTCCAGATTGGGGATCAAGGTCTGGCTTTATTTTAAAATGATGACAGTAAGGTTTTAGTCCAACATCACTCACATCAATACTTGCTAATCACCTGAAAGAAATTATTGCTACTGAAATTTTTTCTAAGTAATCCCTCAAATCTTTTGAGGAGTGGTTTTCCAACACCACCATGCCTGGATGCCTGTCCAACTCAGTAATATTTCTTATAATACTTGCTTAAATTCTCTAATAAAAAAGATCTTGTAAAGTCATATAAGTTTACATATTAAAGTCTCCTTGAAAGAGAGACTGTAAAATAGAATTCATGCTTGTAGAATTGATAATGCATTATTCATCCTACAGGAATGCCTCTATAACAGCAGTCAGAAAGCACAACCAAAGTACTGAAGCTGTTAAACAGAGGGGGGAAAATCACACTACAAAACAAACAAAAAGTTATTTAAAAAAACCAAAACCTGCAACTATTTGAATTATTTGTAATTCTCTCCATGGCCACAGCAATCTGCAGGCACAGCTGTGAAGTTGCCAGAAAGCTTCTTAATTGAAAGTCTGGCATGTGTTTTTTACTACCTTACTCACTTTTTAAAATGTGATCTTAATTGCCAAAAATTAGGGGAAATAACATTACTTGCTTTTGGAGAAAAAAAGATAATTTTTTTATGCATTATATGTATGAAGGACAAAAAGCCCCAACACAAATACATTGATTTTTGGAACTAAACATTAAAATGCCAACTCCTTAATACCATTAACTCCCACCATTTACTTGACCCTTCAAGGTCTCCTTCCTAAGGGATCCTTTCCCTGTTTATCCCAGCCATGAGTTCAGTTCTACAAAGCTGAGCTGTGCTCCAGCAAATGCATTAAATTAAACCCAAGGCAGAGGAATCATCTGCAGATGATCAGGTAACAGCAACAAGAAACAGCAGCAAGTTCCCACTGTGCCCATTTCTTCTTTAGGTCAGTGGCAGATTTCCCAGAAGCAGGAGACAGAGAAGCTTCTTCCCTTTTCATTCCTTGGCAGAAGGATTCCAAATTTTCCCCCTTGAAACTCCTTTGCTGTGGGTTTTTCTGAATGGAAACTTTCCCGCTGTGCTGACAGGCCCAGTAAGTGCTCTCTGTTAGCCTGATTAAATCAGTCAAAACCTGAGGAGAGATTTTAAATAAATTCACCAGGCTTTGGGTCAGCAAAATGCAAATGAAGTAAAGATGCAGCTCATAGCAATCTGCAAGAAGTGGCTGTTTCTTTACCTCATGGAGCTCAAGGAGAGTGGAAGACATCAGGTCCTCAGTCTCTGATGGAGGTCTAAGAACTTTTCAAATACTACTAAGTATGTTTGAAAGCTTCAATGTGTTCAGTAGATGCTGGAGTGACATCTTTTCTACATGGTATAAAAAAAACCCTAATTCTACTTCCTAACATGCTTGGACTTTTCTAAAATATCTAGCAGCCCTACACAGGGTTTTCAGAACAGACTTGGGTTCTTAAGTATTACTTTCTGATGGGGAAATTGAAATTTTCTAGTCTGAATTTAAAGCCATTGTCCTGATGAATATAAAAGTAAGATGAAATGGAGGTAAAAATTAAAACCCCCATGGATATTTGAGTTTAGTTATGTAGCACTCTGATTTCACTTTCTAACCTCTCCCTTCCCCAAGAACCATTTCCATCCCCCAGCCTGGGGTTTGGGAGCCTGGCAGTAACACAGGGGCACAGTGTGTGCTGCAGTCTGCTGAGAAGACACATGCTCAATATCCCAATTTCCAGGAAATATCCCAGATCTTAATTGCCCTGCAGTTAGTGTGGCTGAGGAAATAGGTTCTTAATTTGTCTGGCTCCAGCAGAAATGTTTTTCAGGTTAACTCAGTAGAGAAAGGGTATTTGATAGGAGACATTTCCTTCTTCAGGACTGGAGTTAAAGTGATGCTGGAATGGGTAAACAGCAGCCACAAAGCAGGTCTAACATTTCAGATCATGCTGTTGTGACTCTTTAGGGCTCTTGCCTGTACCAGGGAGCACAGAGCAGAGTGAGGAGGGAACAGACAGAGCCACAGAGCCTGGTGCACCCCATGGAACCCCCCAAGCACCTGGCCTGTCCCTGCTCCTTGGGAGGGGCACAAGGGGCACTGTGCCAGCCCAGAGTGAGCAGCCCCAGCGTGTGCAGTGATGCAGCTCCGCCCTGGCAGCGCTCAGCTCCCTGCCAGGGCTGCGGGCTGAGCTCCAGGGACTGCAGCCAGGGCAGCACAGCGATGTCTGCTGCAGACTGCACCATCTCCGTGCCTCATTTCACAGCTGAAACAGCAGCACTACCTCCTCTGCCCCCGGGCTTTTCTAGCCTGGCTCTCACAGGCAGGTGAGAGCGGGAGTGAGCCCTGGCTGCCCTGCACTTCTGGTGACTGCACCTCTGGGTGGTTTTAAGTGCTATACTCTTGAGTGTCTGACATGGCAGGGTCAGCAAGGATGTGGGCTGAGGAACAAAACACCACACACTCGTTTTCTTCTCATTTCTCTCATTACTGTGTTATGCTGAAGTAATGTACTGTAGCATTTTTTTTCCCAGGAATTTCATGAATATTTCTTTTTTTCTCCCAGCTACGACGAATGTGTGGGGCCAGGAGCAACACAGATATATATTCCCACAGATGATCCCCCCCCATATTCCCTGACGGACCCTTGCCAAAGAATTGAAACACCTGGAAACATCTGTAGCAGGCAGGAGGAGGGGGCAGCCCGTGCCGCAGGGAGGCTGCGGGAGCCCGGCCCGGCCCTGGCCGTCATCTCCCGGTGCGGGGAGCGGGACAGCGGCGTGTGAGCACGGCGTGTGGGCACGGCGTGTGGGCACGGCGTGTGGGCACGGCGTGTGAGCACGGCGTGAGGGCACGGCGTGTGAGCACGGCGTGTGGGCACGGCGTGAGGGCACGGCGTGTGGGCACGGCGTGAGGGCACGGCCTGTGGGCACGGCGTGTGTCCGAGGGGACACCGAACACCCTCCACTCACACCGAACGCCCTCCGCTGACACCGAACACCCTCCGCTGACACCGAACACCCCGCTGCCCATCGGGCCCCAGCACCGCAGTGACAGCGCCGCTTTCCTGCGCCTCTTCTGAAGAACTCATACCAACAGAAGAATAAAGCCTCTGGAAGTTTTACCGATTTTATATCTTTAAACAGGGATGTAATGGCACCCCTGTGAATCCCAATGGGATTTTTTTTTTACAGTGAATTTTGCAAGTTTACGTAAATTTCCCCGTTTGTGCTTCAAAGTGTTCCATGGCATCACACAGCATAAAAGAGCAGCCGAGACAAGCAGTGCATCTGACCTTTCTGAAGCATTGCAGAACCCATTGAAATTAGCCACTCATAATGAAGATAAACGTTATCCAGTCAAGCCTACTTGTTGATTTTATGATACTTTGCATGTTTTGGAACAGATGGAAAAAGAAGAGCCTTTTGTTGTCATTGCAGGTGTCACTAGTACAGCTCATTCGGTGTATTGACAACAAAGCATTTTTAAATAACTCTTTGTCTGTGTGTTTCAGTAGGCAAAGCACTGGCTAAAAAAAAGATTTTTATCAGTACCACTAGAAACAAAGGGGAAAAAAAATAATATTCACATTATTCCTTTGGTACCAGGCTTTCCCGGCCGTTGCAAACCTGCTGCAAGTTTTCCTCAAAAGCCACCACGCACCACGGGTGGAGGAGAGTGGCGCTGGGTCCCCAGGTGCAGCACGGCTGGGCAGGCGGGAGCTGCGCGTCCTCGCCGGCCTCGCTGCAGCCAGGGGCAGGCACAGCCACCCCAGAGGGTGCTGCAGGCCGGCTCCGCACACGGCTGCACTCCCAGACACAATCCCGGCTCTTTTCCCGTGAGGAGCACTCTGTGAGTGTTCCCGGGTGAGCTCTGGGAGCGTGCAAACAGAAACACCGGGCTGGGCTCAGTAACAGAGCCTCAGGGGCCTCGGAGCGTTCCCAGCTTTAGAGAAGGGACCAGGAAAAGGAACCCAACGAGTGAGGCCAGGACACTGGGCTGGCAGTGCGTGGGTCCCCGGCGGTGTGCCAGGCCAGTGGGAGCTCAGCTCAGGCACAGCAGGGCCGGGGCAGTGGGAGCTCAGCCCAGGCACGGGAGGGCCGGGCCACAGCGGGGCCGGGGCAGTGGGAGCTCAGCTCAGCTCAGGCACGGCAGGGCCGGGCCACAGCGGGGCCGGGGCAGTTGGAGCTCAGCCCAGGCACGGCAGGGCCGGGGCAGTTGGAGCTCAGCTCAGGCACGGGAGGGCCGGGCCACAGCGGGGCCAGGGCAGTGGGAGCTCAGCTCAGGCACGGCAGGGCCAGGGCAGTGGGAGCTCACCTCAGGCACGGCGGGGCCGGGGCACAGCGGGGCCGGGGCAGTGGGAGCTCAGCTCAGGCACGGCGGGGCCGGGGCACAGCAAGACCTCGTCCCCAGGCCCGGCCGGGGCTGCACTCGCCGGAGCCTCCCCTGCACCAGCCCGGCCAGAGGGGACCGAGTGTGGCACCGAGGGCCTCCCAGAACGGGCACTGGCTCTGCGGCGGGCAGGGTAGCGGGCACCCAGCCCCTCATGGGCACTCCTTGCCGCTTTTCCCCTCCCGGAGCCGCTGGCCGAGCCCCAGGCGCCCGCTGGGCCCGGCTCCCGGGGCTGGGGCTGGGCTTGAGGGACAGCGCATCCCCCAGCCTCGGTCTGCTCATCCTGAGCTGGGCACGATCCATGGGTGGGACAGGAGCATCTGCTTCCCCCATTCCTTTGTGTGGAAAGCAAAAAAAAATGTTGCAAGATTCACACTAGGGGCCAGTCCCGACATCCAACAGCAGGCGGCCAAGGAGAGGTTTCTGTCTATCGCCTGAAATGAAACAGAGTTGGGATCTTGTTGTTCACTTCTGCCTGGAAAGTCCTTTTCCTCATCTGAAATAGTCCCATTCCTCATCTGAAATAGTCCCATTCCTCTTCTAACATAGTCCCATTCCTCTTCTAACATAATCCCATTCCGTGTCTGAAAGCTTCTGTGTGTCTGGCCTAGAACACACTACCCACATGAGAGCAAGGAGAGCTCAACCCTGTGCTTTCCTTGGGACTTTCCCCTGGAAAACTTCTTTGCTGTGTTGTTTTGAAATGTGTTACTGCAGGGAACGCACTCTACATTTTAAAGTAATTTTTAAGTTCTGTGTCTAATGGCAAACCCCAGGGTGAGTCTGGGTGCTGGCAGGAAGCAGAACTGGCTGCCAGCACATCAACAGCAGGGATGGAGCTCCAGCCAGCCCTTGGGGCTCCATCTGGGACCAAGGACAGGAGCCAAGGAGCTGTGGCAGGGGAGCAGAGTTATCACAGGCTCATCTCCAGGAAATTTCTTAGAGGCATTTTCACTAACATACAAAAAAAAAAAAAAGTTTTTTACACAGAGAAAATGGACTTCATTTTCTATCCCCACTAAAGGATATGTAAAGCTCAGTACAGTAAATATATAATGGTGTTTAAAAGGAAGCAGCATCCAAATTATTAAAATTGCACTTGGATTTTCTGTAAATACTAAATAATTTTCAACTGTAATCATCATTTCTACACTCCAAAGATTGACACAATTACAATTAATACTTAGATGGGAAGTAATTATATGGTTCTTACTGCTATATAAATTATACCATTACTGAGTCATATGCACATGATGAGATATAAGGTAAGCATGCATTTTTTGCTAAGTAGATGACAGTAAATATGTATGTTGCTAAAATGAGACAATTCTTTTGCAGTTCAGCAAGATTTTCAATATTCTCAGTACTATACCCAAAAGAACAAAAATTCACCATTTTGCACTGCAGAACTGCTGGCACGCATTGCTAGAAGGTAAGGCTCTATTTCACATTTGTGTTTTTAACAGGGAGAGCTGCTCCTCTCCATAAAGTTTTCATTTCAAGAGTGTGGGGGTATGCACAGCACCCTGCAATGAGAGAAACAACCCTCTGCCCCAGCTCAGAGGGGCAGAGATGCACAGAAGTGCCTCAGTCAGGTTTACTGGCAGGGCAGTGGGCAGAGAGGGAAGCACAGGGGGCTCTGTGCAGAATGGGATTGCAGAATGGGATTGGCTTCCATCTGCCTTTTGTTTTCTAGTCACTTCTAGTTTTGAAATTTTTAAGTGAATTGTTTTTATACTTGGGTGCTTTGTGAAACCTGCCTTAGCCTTTGTGATCAAGGAGGAGAGTTTGGATGCAGTTGGGTCCAGAAGTGCCCTGCAGGGGAACCAGGCTCTGCTGGGACTTCTCTGTGTGGATCCACCTCTGCCTTCTCTGGTGGCATATGGGAGCCTTCCTTGGTCACCACTCAGGCTAAGTTTAGCCATAGCCACTGACCTTTGGGGATGGTGGGTGTGCTGTGACACCCAGCTGCCCTTTTTCAGCAGAAACAGGGGTGTCCTGTTCAGCTCGTGCATGGGGACTTACTTCCCCTCAGTATTTCTGCATTTAATATCCTTGGTGTGCAGCTCCAGCTCTAGGTGGCCTGGGGCTTCCTGGGATTTTGCAGTGCTGGGGTTGCACTCCAGCAACCCAGATGCTTTGGGAGCTCTGCCTGTGCAGATAAGTCCTGGCTGCTGTCACAGACACTGCCTGTCCTTTCCAGCTTAGGTCAGGGTGTCAGGTCTTAAATTTGTCACTTGAAAATGTGTGCTGACTGCTGACTGGGCTCTTAAAGGCCAGCTGCAGTCTGAGCGTGTGCTTTGGAGTGGCCCACTGTGCTGGTGATCCTGGGCTGCTCTCACCTCATGATCAACTTTCCCCATGGTGGTGGGGTCACTGGTGCTATGCCAGCCTTGCAAACAGAGCTTGGGCCGTGCAGTTGTGTGCCAGGAGCAGGGATTGTGCTTTCAGCTGAGGCAATGCTTTGTCCTTTGCAGGTCTTTGATCCCCAACTGAGTCATCGCCGACTTGATTCAAGATGCCCCCCATCGGAGGCCCTGCAGGATACACTCCTCCTGAAGGAGGATGGGGATGGGCTGTGGTCGTCGGAGCCTTCATTTCCATTGGCTTTTCCTATGCCTTCCCCAAATCTATCACAGTGTTCTTCAAAGAAATTGAGGTCATCTTCAATGCCTCCAGCAGCAAAGTGTCCTGGATCTCCTCCATCATGCTGGCTGTTATGTATGCAGGAGGTAAGTGGGGTGGAGGCAGTGGTACTTGTGCTCCTGCATCACAGCACAAGATGCTGCTCTCCTGCTGGGACTGGTCATTCCCACCTGGCTGTGGTGACAACAACCAAAATTTTGCTAACACTCTGAATTCTCTCCTTATCTGAGAGCAAAACCTCCCTTAATGAGTTTTCTTAAAGGAGGCTGCTCAGAAAGTTCCATTTAATGCCCAGAATGCAAAAACCGGGTTAATGTGTCCTCTGCAAAGCTGTAAAATCTTTCCGGGGAATTATGACTTGTGTAATTCTGCCCTTGTCCTTGTTACAGTGAGTTGCAGGTGCTGTGTCTACTCCCAGCATCCTCCTGAAGGCCAGGGAGCTGCTCTGCCACATGTGGCAATGTGGCAACTCTGCTCTTAGGGGCACTTTCAGATAAGACATTGATTTTTATTTTTTTTTTCAATTCAGGGAATAGTGGGTGTATGTAGGCATCTGTCCTCAGTGTCTTGTCAGCACAGTTGTGCTTGGAGTGCACTGAAGCCTCGTGCCACATGTTACTGCTTGCTGGTGCCAAGCAGTGCTGTAGGCAGCTTGTGCTGATTGAGAATGGGAGTGTGCACTGGAAGTGCAGAGACACGAGCAGAATAAGGCAAACCCACATAAACTAAAACAGCTCCACTCCCTCCCCTGTCCTTCAGAAGCTGCCTTTTGAAGACTTTTAACTCTCTAGCTGAGTACTTCATGCATGTTTTCATGGGCAAACAGCAAGCAGTGTTCCTGGTCTCCAGAGCCTGGGGTCTTGTATGTGCCTGCAAACACAGTCTTGTGCTGGGCTGAAAGAAACACTGTGAGCCTGCTGTTGTGGCCACTTCAGAGGCAAATGGGAGCTTGTCCCTGCTGCCAGTCCCCAGCTGGCAGGTTGCCTGCAGCCTTGTTGGATTTGTGCATCCAAAGGAGCTGACGTCAGCTCCCGGCTCAGCACGAGGCTTTTCCTCTGCAGGCTCTGCTTTGTCCTCGCTCAGCGGGCGAAGCGACCAGCACGGTTCCCTGCTCCAGTGTTGTAACAAGCTTGTAAACCCTGTAACTGCCTTAATGAGACCCAATCTGGGCCATTCCTCCTCTCCCAATAGCTCAGAGCTGGCTCTTCTGGGGGCACTGTCTGGAGCTGCCTGGCAGCAGGGGGAAGAGCTCCCTCCTCCAGTACTGGAGTAGCAGTTGTCCCCGTGTCCCCCTCCCTCCATGATGATTCTGTCCCTCCTGCTTTCACTGAGCTGTAGCCATTGAATTCCAGCATCTGCCGGTCTTGGTCTGCTTGGCCATATGCTGGTGGCAGGGATGCTGAAAGTACCCCAGATCTACCTGGGTGCATTTTTCCCTAGAAGGTGGTCAAGTACTGAACAGGCTTCCCAGAACAGTGGCCACAGCCCCCAAGGCTGCCAGAGCTCAAGGAGCATTTTGGACAATTCTCTCAAGCAGAAGGTGGGATTGTTGGGGTTGTCCTTCGAAGAGCCAGGAGTTGGACTCGATCCTTGAGGATCGCTTCCATCTCAGAACTTTTTATTCATCCCCCAGCTGCTGAAGCACTGGAATTGCTGCTGCCCCATTCATTGCTGCCTGAAACCAGACCCTTTACAGAGTCTGAACTGGAGCAGTCCCAGTGTGCATCCCATTTTCCCTGTCTCCTAGGACACCTGCCTGCTTGGAGGCTGAAAACGTAGTTCATCCTCTGGAGCAGTAGAATCTCACAGAGCTGGCGCAGCTTCTGTCCTGGCTAGGGCTAGGTGTGAGGAAGCAGCACATTTCCCTCCAGCTGCCCTGTGCAGTCACCATCAGGATGCATGGATGTCATGGTGTCAAATGCTCCTTTGCCAGCCCCATGTTGGGATTAGATTCCATTATTTACGTGTTTTTGGCAGCTTGAGCAATCAAGTTCGATCAGGTAACGTTTAGTCAAAAACACTTCCAGTGAATCTAGCAAACAGGTATGGGTATTGTTTTCCTTTAGAAAAGGGGGAGATGAGGAGAATTGCCCCTAGAGTACCTGGCACTGCCCAGCTGCGTGGCTTCCTGCTGATTGCCCTGTGGAGCCTGCTATTTTCAGGGGGACTTCCCGGAAGAAAGGCTGTGGCTGCATTTAGACTCTTCAGGGCCATCACATTTGCTGAGTTCAAGGTTCAGGTTTTGCAAAGTGCTGAGTGCTCTGTGCACCTTGTGGTGTGGCAGCTCCCAGGTGCTGCTGCTGCCCCCTCTCACAGGAGCCAGAGCCATGGCCCATCCCTGGTGGCATTGCACTGGAGCTTCTGGTAGCAGAGAGCAGAATGCTGTGAGGCTGGGAGCAGACTCTGCAGCACCAAGGCTTCTGTAACCTGCTCCAGACTTTGTTTAAACTGGGCAAAAAGGTCAAGTACCGTCCAAGGACCCATGAATAACATGTTGACAACCTCTCTGTCTGTTAATGGCAGAGCAAGGTCTGTTAATATTCAATGGATGTTCATTCAGTGTATTTAAATACATTTTAGTGTCTGTAGAGCATGCTTGGCAGTCTCTAATCACTGTTTGCTTTGGATTAAAGCGCCTAATACTGAAGCACTTAAAAGGGCAATTGGCCCCTGTCTGCATTAGGGATAGCAGTGAAAACAGAAGCACCCCTTCTCCTGGGGCACTGCTGCTTCTCCCCAAGCCCTGAGGAGCTCCACTTGCTCCCAGAGAAGGTGTTTCCTCACAGCTTCATCTGGTCTTGATCAGAAACCTCTGTCAGGAGATGTGCAGTTGCTTTGTGGCTGAGACCCCAGCTCATGGTGAGTGGGTGGCTGCACGCAGGGCAGAGCCCCCAGTGCAGCATGAGGCAGGTGGCTTTGGCCTGTCCCAAAGCCCTGTCTCTGGGGGCAGGTGGTGGCCGGGCAGCTCCTCTTTCAGCCCACAGAAGGCAACTTGCTCACAGAAGTCAAAGCTTTCTGTGCTTCCATAGTTTTCTCTCTCTTATGGTTGGTTTAGATTAGATACTTAGGAAGAAATTCTTCCATGAGGATGATGAGGCCCTGGCACAGAGAAGCCTAAAAAAGCTGTGTCTTCTCCATCCCTGGAAATGGCCAAGAGCGGGTTGGATTGCAGCAACCTGTTCTAGTAGGAAATGTCCCTGCCCATGGCAAGGAATTGGAACAAGATGATCTTTAAGGTCCCTTCCAACCCAAACCATTTTGTGATTCTCTTGTCTCCAGCTGCCTCTGAACCTTCTGTCCTTTCCCCTTTCCCCAGTCCCCTCCCTGGGAGAAACAATGCTGTGTGAAAGCTGGAATCATCTGGCAGTAAAGATGCAGTGTGCTTGTGTGTGTATTTGGTCTGTCATGCAAAGATAACTCCTCTCTGGTGCATCTCCTTTGTTTGCCCAGGTCCCATCAGCAGCATCCTGGTGAACAAGTACGGCAGCCGGCCCATCATACTGGTAGGCGGCTGCCTCTCCGGCTTAGGGCTGACCGCAGCCTCCTTCTGCAACACGGTGGAGGGGCTCTACTTCTGTATTGGGGTCATAGGGGGTAAGTGACAGCTCTGCCCTAGGGGGGCAGTGAAAGGAGCAACTTCAACCCAGTAATTATGAGTTGATGTCTGAATTTGCATGAGTTCTGGTTCTTGTCGCTGCCTGGGTGCCTCTTTAGCTGGCAGCAGGGGCTGACTCCTGCTTACGCCAGCTGGGAAGTGGGTGAGTCAGTTGTTGGAATGGACTGTCTGGGGCACTGGTGGAATCACCATCCCTGGAAGTGTTCAAAAAGCATGTGGATGTCACACTTGAGGCATGGGTTAATGGGGACCTGGCGGTGCTGGGGGGATGGTTGGACTCCATTTTCTTAGAGGACTTTTCTAACCTAAATGATTCCATGATTCTAAGTTGGAAATGGAGCTGTGAACTCCCCAGAAGTAAAACCCCACTTGTCCTACTAGCCCTTCTGCCAGTGCTGCTGGAGGCATCCCAGACTTGAGCCCCTTATCTCTCTCGTGCAGGTCTTGGACTTGCCTTCAACCTGAACCCTGCCTTAACCATGATTGGCAAGTACTTCTTTAAGAGGCGTCCACTGGCCAATGGGCTGGCAATGGCAGGCAGCCCTGTCTTCCTCTCTACCCTGGCACCCCTCAACCAGTTCTTCTTTGGCATATTTGGCTGGCGTGGCAGCTTCCTCATCCTGGGTAGCCTCCTGCTGAACTGCTGCGTGGCTGGATCCCTGATGCGGCCCATAGGTCCCAAGCCAGTTCAGAAGAAAGAGACCAATAAGGAAGCACAGCAGGAGGCTGGGAAAGCGGAGAAAAAGGATGATGGTGACACCAGCACAGACCTCACTGATGGAAAGGCCAAGCAAGAGAAGGGCTCAGTCTTCCAGACAATCAACAAATTCTTGGACCTGACTCTATTCAAACACAGGGGCTTCCTGCTCTATCTGTCAGGCAATGTAATAATGTTCTTCGGGTTGTTTGCTCCCTTGGTCTTCCTCAGCAATTATGCAAAGAGCAAGAAGATTCCTAGTGACTCGGCAGCCTTCCTGCTCTCCATACTGGCCTTTGTGGACATGTTTGCCAGACCTTCCATGGGACTGGTGGCAAACACCAAGTGGGTCAGACCCCGCATCCAATATTTCTTTGCCATTGCTATTATTTACAATGGTGTTTGCCACATCTTGCTCCCCATGTCCCCCAACTATACTGGCTTCTGCATTTATGCTGGCTTCTTTGGCTACGCCTTTGGCTGGCTGAGCTCGGTTCTCTTTGAGACCCTGATGGACCTGGTGGGAGCTCAGCGGTTCTCCAGTGCTGTTGGCCTGGTGACCATTGTGGAGTGCTGCCCTGTTCTTCTGGGACCCCCTGTGCTAGGTAGGATGTGCTGTGCCTGGAGAACTCACTTGAGGGCATGGTTTTAGTGGGGTGGTGCTGGGTTGGTGATTGAACTTTGATCTTAAAGGTCTTTCCCAACCTTAATGATTCTATGGTTCTTTGAGTCTGGCTGTCCTGCCTGGACTTGCTGAGTGGTGGTGGGTTCCCTTGAGCCATGGGCAGCCCATGGCACTGGGGCAGTAGTCTGTAGACCACTGAGGAATGGCCAAGGAAGTGGGATCTGAACCCGTGGCACAGGGTAGGGGAGCAGGGAGTAAAGGAATGTGGGACAGGTCCTTGTCTGAATGTGAGGGTGATGGGCTTGGGCTGCTCTTGGGAATATCTTCATGACCTGGAGCTGCTTTGGGGGCTTCTTGCTGAACTGTACACTCTTGTCTTTTAGGGAAACTCAATGACATGTATGGTGACTACAAGTACACATACTGGGCCTGTGGGGTTGTCCTGATCATCGCCGGGACCTACCTCTTCATCGGGATGGGCATCAACTATCGCCTGGTGGCCAAGGAGGAGAAAGCAAAGA
Organism: Melospiza georgiana; assembly: GCF_028018845.1. Lineage (NCBI taxonomy): Eukaryota > Metazoa > Chordata > Aves > Passeriformes > Passerellidae > Melospiza > Melospiza georgiana. The sequence goes on from NC_080443.1 coordinate 1,568,500, forward strand.
AGGAAAGGATGGAGGACGAGACCAACACGGATGAGGCTGGGAAGAAGAAAGAGGAAAAAACTGATGCAGCCTCCTCACCTCAGAAGAATGTCAAAGAGCAGGAGAGCCGCATGTGAGGGACCAGTCTTAATCCCAGAGTGCCGGGGAAGTGCTGCTGCCCTGGTGTGGCAGCCAGGGCAGAGCTCTGCTGGCACTGGGGGGCTGTAAGAAGTGTTTAAACCTGGTGTTCATTTTAAAACAGGCTCTGAATTGTCTTTCCATCTGTGTTAAAGGTAACAGGACTACACATGCAGTATCCTCGTGTGTCCAGGGGCAGGGGGCTTTTATAGGCTGGCTTTTTAACAGTAACATGAATGTACTAATATGTGCCTTACAGTCTCCATATCTAGCTGAATCTGAACGAGCCTTAACTCTAAACTGTGCTTTAGCTCTGTATTCTGCTTGGGTTGGGGGGCGGAGGGATATGTGTGTGTTTTGGGGAGTATTCTTGTTAAAAAGCCATAAAAAGCAGGATACTGGATTTGTTGAAGCACAATGGGCTTCAGGGCCAGCCCTGGATGAATACTGCTTCATACACTTCTTACTGCGGGTCCTCTGCAGGGGAGATGCAGGCATGGGGCAAGGTGCTCCTTAACCCTCATGCCCAGTGCCTCCCGGCTCTTTAGGTGGTCTTTAGGCATTTGTTTTGAAAACACTTTAGCTATTGTAGTTGTTTAAAATCCCTGTTTTTGTAGCTGTTCTCTCATGGGATGTTCAGGTTGAAGAAAGATGGCTGGGGTTCTTGTTGGGCAGTGTCACCCACTCCAGGGCTTGCCCAAGCCTTCATTGGGGACTGTTGGAGTTCCCCCTGCCTCCCCACTCTGCCTCAATAGTGCCTCTTCTCAGCCCAGTGCCAGGTGATGTGAAATGGGCTCAGGTTGTGCTGCTGGCATTCACGCTGCTGGTGGCTGTGCTGGCCCATCCTGCCCGTGGGGTGGGCTTCCACCAGAGCATCCCATCCAGCCAGGTGTTTTGGGTGCCTGGCCTTGGGCAGAGCGGTGAGGTGAGTGGAGATGGTACATCCCTGAGACTTTTTCTGCTTTTGCTCTTTTATCTGTTAGAGAAACCTCTTTTACTTGCTTCTGTTCAACTCAGATCTTAAGGCAGTGGATGCTGAACCTCTCACATCTAGGACACCTAAGGGGGAGGAAAGAATTTGTACGTATTTATTTTTTTTTTTTTAGTGTTGGAAAATATCTCAACGTACGTGGAGCAGGTTAATGGCTCTCAAGTTCTAGTAATGCTGAGCAGAATTCATGTTAAGAGGCTTGAGTTTTTTCAAATAAACTTGTTTTTTTTACAATTTACCTATCAAATGTTGAACTTCTTTCTTAGAAGTGAGATTTCTGTGCGCCAGATCGCATAGATTCAGGGTCAATTTTGAGGATAGGGTGAGGGAGACTGTGGTAGGGCCTGACTCTACACGTGCTGCTCGAGCACCCTGTGGAAGCTGGGCACATACTGAGAGGGTGAGATGCCCCCTTCCAGCTGGAAGAGGAGGCTTTGCTCAGCAGTAGGATGGCAACAGCATAGTGTCCTCATGCACTCTAGTTTTAGAAACCTATAAAAAGCCTCAAGAACTGCCTTGATTGTGAGGGGGAGAGACGTGCACTTAAAAGTCTGAATAGTGTGCAGATCCTCTTGCTGTTTCCTTCCAAGCTGAGTGGAACCACCCCTGTATGGGCCTGAAACTAAATGAGGGGTTAAATGAAGGTGGTCTTGAGGGAGTTGTTCTGGGGTCTCTGAGTCTGTGGCAGCTTCAAGCCCTGCATTGCAACTGCTCTCCTTGCTCTCCCTTGTCTGCAAGGCCCATTTTGCTTTTTTTGGTCTAAATATCTCATAAAGCACCCTGAATTGTTGGGGTTTTTTTAAAGACTGTAGATTATTAAGCCAGGGGAGTATTTTGCAAAAGAGGATGTAGAGTTACTGAGCTGTGGTATTGCAAAGCCAGGTAATTGTATTTTTATAGATGGGGTGTCTGGTGGACCCCCAGAGAGATGGGCTCACATCACAATAACCAACCTCTGGGAAATGTGCCCTGTTATCCAAGTTTTTGTATCTACAGACAAGGTCCCCTCTGTGTGTGGGGTGGTCTCTGGTGGGATTCAGACAGAGCTGCAGGAGGGCCTGGGCTCTTCTGCCATATCAAACATTGGTGATGCCTGTTGGGAAGAGCATCTGTTCTGTGAAATGCAGAATGAGCTCAGCTCTATTCTGAGGGTCCCTACCTCTTGTGGTCATTGGGGGTCCTGTCTGGGCTGTGTCCACAGCTGACACGGGTGTTCCTGCAGCCAGGGCCAGTGGAAGAGGCTCACTTAGCTAGGGCAGGAAGCCAACCTTGCTTCTAAGAAAAAAAGTGTTTAAATAATTTCCTGCTGCTTGGATGTGGCTGGCTGGGAACACTTCAGTAGTAAATCCTGGTTGTTCTCTACTGGTGAGCTCCATGCCCTCTCTGGAGCTGGGTGTCCGCCCTGTCCTTGTTCCAGGCTCTCCTGTGGGACTTGTTCCTCTGATCCGATGCTGTGGAAATGCAGGTAAGAGTGGAAGGTTGGACTGGGAGGAGAAACTTGCTCTTGCCCTGTATTAGGCTAGAAACAAAGTGCCCTGATTGGGGTGGAGCACAGTCCTTGCTATGGCAGGTGTGGCATATGGGGGATGTATGTATGGGAGAATATTTGTTTAATTGTGTTAGGAATTTACACGTTATTAAGGAAATTATGGGTTGCGGTAATTACATTTAGATATGGACAATATTGGACAAACTAGACTAGTGAAGAGCTTTTTTATTTTCAGCACATCAGTTTCAGGACATTGTTAGACAATGGAGACAGGATGTTAACGGCTCGCTGATCTACAGGGAATGCCCAGGAGGTGTGGCATTACAGCATAGCATAAAATCATCTCAGCTTAGAATTCACCCAATCACACATAGAACAACACATATTGACAAGAATTCTATCTAATCATATGAAACACACGTGATGGTAGGTAAAACAAAGACTGGTTCATAAGAGACAAAGAACAGAGCTCTATTCATGCTAACCTTCTAAAGATGTACATTAAATAACCTTGTTACCATCCATAAACCAATTCTACAGAAGCCTATTGTTATTTGTCACGTATACTCTGCTACTTAAAAAACTTTTCTGCTGTATTTGCAATGCTAGCAAAACTTCAGTCTGAGGCCTATACTTTTTTAACCATTTCCTAAAAACCCTCTAACTTTATGGATTCCAGCAATTCACCAAAATGTGGGGGGTGTATATATGGGAAAATATATGTCTAATTGTGTCAGGAACTTACGCATTACTAAGGAAACCGTGGGCTGCGGCAACTACGTCCAGATATGGACAACACTGGACAAACCAGACCAGTGAAGAGTTTTTTTTATTTTCAGCACATCAGTTTCAGGACATTGTTAGACAATGGAGACAGGATGTTAACAGCTCGCTGATCTACAGAAAATGCTAAAGACATAGAACATTACAGCATAACGTAAAACTATCTCAACTTAAATTTCAACCAATTATACATAAAACAACACATATTGACAAAAATTCTGTCTAATCATATAAAACACACGTAATAGTAAGTAAAACAAAAACTGATTCATAAAAAAGAAAAAACAAAACTCCATTTATACTAACCTTCTAAAAATATACATTAAATAACCTTGTTACCATCCATAAACCAATTCTACAGAAGCCTATTGTTATTTGTCACGTATACTCTGCTACTTAAAAAACTTTTCTGCTGTATTTACAATACTAACAAAACTTCAATCTAAAACCTATACTTTTTTAACCGTTTCCTAAAAACCCTCTAACTTTATAAATTCCAACATGGCACCCCTTCAGGGCACAGCCTCAGGGGCTGCCCCTGTGCCTGCTCCTGGTTCAGCTCTCAGGAGCAGGAGAGCTATATTTAGTCATGTTATTTCTGCAAGCAAAGTTATCTACAGTGCTGGGAAGTACATGACCTGGGCTCCCAGAGCCTCTCTCAGGGCTATGTACCTGTAAAACAGGAGCTAAAATTAGGCACAGGGATCGAAAAGGAGATGGGAGCCCTGGCTTTACCCATGATGGTGGCTGAGTGGACAGTGGATGCCCAAAGCAGCCCTTGTGCTCCAGGGCTGCCCTGCAGGCTGAACCCATTGTGCTGCCTAACTGGAGGAGATGGAGATCTGCTGGATGTGGTTCCTTTGCAAAGGACCACAGTACATCTGTGGGGACATATGTGCTTCCCTGCTCCCCGTGCCAGGAGTTGGGAGGAGTGGGAGTATTGCTGGCCAGATTCCCACCATTCTTCCACAGGTTTCCTTTATGCACCTGGCCACGTTGCCTTCCTTCCTCCAGGGACAGCAAAATAAAATTCTCTTCATGGCGAGCAGAATTGAGGAAATACTTGGGAGCTAATTCCCCTGGAGTTTGTTTTCCCAAACATCTGAAGTTGCCAGCCAGGATTGCTCAGCAGCAGCTGGGGGGGGTTGAGGGGCTCCTAGAGGAGCAGGCTGTGCTCCAGCTGCTGGACTGGAACTGCTGCTGGCTGCTGACTGCTGGTGGCAGCCAGGCCTCTTGATGGTGGGAGTGGGATAAGGCAGGCAGACCTCAGCTGTCCTCCCTCTTTTCCCTTCTTCCCTCTGTGAGCCCTCTGAACACACTGGTTCTGGGCTGGGAGGCTGCTGCTGCCTCTGCTGTGCTGTTGGGCCACCCTCCATTGCCAAATGCACCCCAAACCCACGGCTGCCTGGAGCCCGTTTTCCCCACCCTGTGGGGCCATGGTGCCTGTGGTTCTGCAAGAGGCCTGGCAGGCCCACAGCCCTTCACCAACAGACATTCCCAGCCTCCTGAAACAGAAACAGCCTAATCCTCCCCACAACACATCACAGTCCCCTTCCTGGGGAGAGGGGAGCCTGGCTGCAGAGCTCATTCGTGTGACAAGCACGAGGAGGGGATCTGGGTCCCTGCCTGCTCCTGCTCTGCCCAGGGACTTTTTCAGTTATTTTGGGAGATTTGGGTTGTGCTGAGTGTGCATCTCTGTCCAAGCACTCTGGGCTGCTACTCTGCAAACAAATGCTGCTGTTCCCAGCTGCTGCCAAGATGCTGGTGGGGCCCGGCAGGGTGGGCAGCTGCTGGCAAAGGCCGGTCAGTCCCATGGCCTGCACTGCCTCTGGCTGGGGCTGTCTGCCCTGGCTGGGACAGAGGCAGAGAGAATTAGAGAATCATGGAGTGGTTTGGGTTGGAAGAGACCTTAAAGCTCACCTCATTCCCCTCCATGACATGGGCAGGGCCACTTTTTCACTAGACCAGGCTGCTGCAAGCCCCATCAGCCTGGCTTTGAACACTTCCAAGAAATGGCAGGGTGATCAGTGCCACCCACATTGCTACTGCTAGCTGCCACCTTCCTGCTGCAGGTGGGTGTGTGGGGATGACCACAGCTGTGCAGTGCCCATCCTGACTCCCACAGAGGCCTTGAGATGAGCCATGGCTGCAGAGACACTTCCTCCAGCATCACTCAAACCACCCTGCCAGCAGCTGTGCTGACAGGCCCAGTAAGTGCTCTCTGTTAGCCTGATTAAATCAGTCAAAACCTGAGGAGAGATTTTAAATAAATTCACCAGGCTTTGGGTCAGCAAAATGCAAATGAAGTAAAGATGCAGCTCATAGGAATCTGCAAGAAGTGGCTGTTTCTTTACCTCATGGAGCTCAAGGAGAGTGGAAGACATCAGGTCCTCAATCTCTGATGGAGGTCTAAGAACTTTTCAAATACTACCAAGTATGTTTGAAAGCTTCAATGTGTTCAGTAGATGCTGGAGTGACACCTTTTCTACATGCTGTAAAAAAACCCCCAATTCTACTTCCTAACATGCTTGGACTTTTCTGAAATATCTAGCAGCCCTACACAGGGTTTTCAGAACAGACTTGGGTTCTTAAGTATTATTTTCTGACGGGGATATTGAAATTTTCTAGTCTGAATTTAAAGCCATTATCCTGATGAATATAAAAGTAAGATGAAATGGAGGTAAAAATAAAAACCCCCATGGATATTTGAGTTTAGTTATGTAGCACTCTGATTTCACTTTCTTACCTCTCCCTTCCCCAAGAACCATTTCCATCACCCAGCCTGGGGTTTGGGAGCCTGGCAGTAACACAGGGGCACAGTGTGTGCTGCAGTCTGCTGAGAACACACATGCTCAACATCCCAATTTTGCAAGTTTACGTAAATTTCCCCGTTTGTGCTTCAAAGTGTTCCATGGCATCACGCAGCATAAAAGAGCAGCCGAGACAAGCAGTGCATCTGACCTTTCTGAAGCATTGCAGAACCCATTGAAATTAGCCACTCATAATGAAGATAAATGTTATCCAGTCAAGCCTACTTGTTGATTTTATGATACTTTGCATGTTTTGGAACAGATGGAAAAAGAAGAGCCTTTTGTTGTCATTGCAGGTGTCACTAGTACAGCTCATTCGGTGTATTGACAACAAAGCATTTTTAAATAACTCTTTGTCTGTGTGTTTCAGTAGGCAAAGCACTGGCTAAAAAAAAGATTTTTATCAGTACCACTAGAAACAAAAGGAAAAAAAAAATATTCACATTATTCCTTTGGTACCAGGCTTTCCCGGCCATTGCAAACCTGTTGCAAGTTTTCCTCAAAAGCCACCACGCACCACGGGTGGAGGAGAGTGGCGCTGGGTCCCCAGGTGCAGCACGGCTGGGCAGGCGGGAGCTGCGCGTCCTCGCCGGCCTCGCTGCAGCCAGGGGCAGGCACAGCCACCCCAGAGGGTGCTGCAGGCCGGCTCCGCACACGGCTGCACTCCCAGACACAATCCCGGCTCTTTTCCCGTGAGGAGCACTCTGTGAGTGTTCCCGGGTGAGCTCTGGGAGCGTGCAAACAGAGACACCGGGCTGGGCTCAGTAACAGAGCCTCAGGGGCCTCGGAGCGTTCCCAGCTTTAGAGAAGGGACCAGGAAAAGGAACCCAACGAGTGAGGCCAGGACACTGGGCTGGCAGTGCGTGGGTCCCCGGCGGTGTGCCAGGCCAGTGGGAGCTCAGCTCAGGCACAGCAGGGCCAAGCAGTGGGAGCTCAGCTCAGGCACGGGAGGGCCGGGCCACAGCGGGGCCGGGGCAGTTGGAGCTCAGCTCAGCTCAGGCACGGGAGGGCCGGGGCAGTTGGAGCTCAGCTCAGGCACGGGAGGGCCGGGGCAGTTGGAGCTCACCTCAGGCACGGGAGGGCCGGGGCAGTTGAAGCTCAGCCCAGGCACGGCAGGGCCGGGGCAGTGGGAGCTCACCTCAGGCACGGCAGGGCCGGGGCAGTGGGAGCTCACCTCAGGCACGGCAGGGCCGGGCCACAGCGGGGCCGGGGCAGTGGGAGCTCAGCTCAGGCACGGGAGGGCCGGGCCACAGCGGGGCCAGGGCAGTGGGAGCTCAGCTCAGGCACGGGAGGGCCGGGGCAGTTGGGGCTCAGCTGAGGCACGGCAGGGCCGGGGCGGTGGGAGCTCACCTCAGGCACGGGAGGGCCGGGCCACAGCGGGAGCTCAGCTCAGGCACGGTGGGGCCGGGGCACAGCGGGGCCGGGGCAGTGGGAGCTCAGCTCAGGCACGGGAGGGCCAGGGCAGTTGGAGCTCAGCTGAGGTACGGCAGGGCCGGGGCAGTTGGAGCTCAGCTCAGGCACGGCGGGGCCGGGGCACGGCGGGGCCAGGGCAGTGGGAGCTCAGCTCAGGCACGGGAGGGCCGGGGCAGTGGGAACTCACCTCAGGCACGGCAGGGCCGGGGCAGTTGGAGCTCAGCTCAGGCACGGCAGGGCCAGGGCAGTTGGAGCTCAGCTCAGGCACGGCGGGGCCGGGTCACAGCGGGGCCAGGGCAGTGGGAGCTCAGCTCAGGCACGGCGGGGCCGGGGCACAGCAAGACCTCGTCCCCAGGGCCGGCCGGGGCTGCACTCGCCGGAGCCTCCCCTGCACCAGCCCGGCCAGAGGGGACCGAGTGTGGCACCGAGGGCCTCCCAGAACGGGCACTGGCTCTGCGGCGGGCAGGGTAGCGGGCACCCAGCCCCTCATGGGCACTCCTTGCCGCTTTTCCCCTCCCGGAGCCGCTGGCCGAGCCCCAGGCGCCCGCTGGGCCCGGCTCCCGGGGCTGGGGCTGGGCTTGAGGGACAGCGCATCCCCCAGCCTCGGTCTGCTCATCCTGAGCTGGGCACGATCCATGGGTGGGACAGGAGCATCTGCTTCCCCCATTCCTTTGTGTGGAAAGCAAAAAAAAATGTTGCAAGATTCACACTAGGGGCCAGTCCCGACATCCAACAGCAGGCGGCCAAGGAGAGGTTTCTGTCTATCGCCTGAAATGAAACAGAGTTGGGATCTTGTTGTTCACTTCTGCCTGGAAAGTCCTTTTCCTCATCTGAAATAGTCCCATTCCTCATCTGAAATAGTCCCATTCCTCTTCTAACATAGTCCCATTCCGTGTCTGAAAGCTTCTGTGTGTCTGGCCTAGAACACACAACCCACATGAGAGCAAGGAGAGCTCAACCCTGTGCTTTCCTTGGGACTTTCCCCTGGAAAACTTCTTTGCTGTGTTGTTTTGAAATGTGTTACTGCAGGGAACGCACTCTACATTTTAAAGTAATTTTTAAGTTCTGTGTCTAATGGCAAACCCCAGGGTGAGCCTGGGTGCTGGCAGGAAGCAGAACTGGCTGCCAGCACATCAACAGCAGGGATGGAGCTCCAGCCAGCCCTTGGGGCTCCATCTGGGACCAGGGACAGGAGCCAAGGAGCTGTGGCAGGGGAGCAGAGTTATCGCAGGCTCATCTTCAGGAAATTTCTTAGAGGCATTTTCACTAACATACAAAAAAAAAAAAAGTTTTTTACACAGAGAAAATGGACTTCATTTTCTATCCCCACTAAAGGATATGTAAAGCTCAGTACAGTAAATATATAATGGTGTTTAAAAGGAAGCAGCATCCAAATTATTAAAATTGCACTTGGATTTTCTGTAAATACTAAATAATTTTCAACTGTAATCATCATTTCTACACTCCAAAGATTGACACAATTACAATTAATACTTAGATGGGAAGTAATTATATGGTTCTTACTGCTATATAATTTATACCATTACTGAGTCATATGCACATGATGAGATATAAGGTAAGCATGCATTTTTTGCTAAGTAGATGACAGTAAATATGTATGTTGCTAAAATGAGACAATTCTTTTGCAGTTCAGCAAGATTTTCAATATTCTCAGTACACTACACCCAAAAGAACAAAAATTCACCATTTTGCACTGCAGAACTGCTGGCACGCATTGCTAGAAGGTAAGGCTCTATTTCACATTTGTGTTTTTAACAGGGAGAGCTGCTCCTCTCCATAAAGTTTTCATTTCAAGAGTGTGGGGGTATGCACAGCACCCTGCAATGAGAGAAACAACCCTCTGCCCCAGCTCAGAGGGGCAGAGATGCACAGAAGTGCCTCAGTCAGGTTTACTGGCAGGGCAGTGGGCAGAGAGGGAAGCACAGGGGGCTCTGTGCAGAATGGGATTGCAGAATGGGATTGGCTTCCATCTGCCTTTTGTTTTCTAGTCACTTCTAGTTTTGAAATTTTGAAGTGAATTGTTTTTATACTTGGGTGCTTTGTGAAACCCGCCTTAGCCTTTTTGATCAAGGAGGAGAGTTTGGATGCAGTTGGGTCCAGAAGTGCCCTGCAGGGGAACCAGGCTCTGCTGGGACTTCTCTGTGTGGATCCACCTCTGCCTTCTCTGGTGGCATATGGGAGCCCTCCTCGGTCACCACTCAGGCTAAGTTTAGCCATAGCCACTGACCTTTGGGGATGGTGGGTGTGCTGTGACACCCAGCTGCCCTTTTTCAGCAGAAACAGGGGTGTCCTGTTCGGCTCGTGCATGGGGACTTACTTCCCCTCAGTATTTCTGCATTTAATATCCTCGGTGTGCAGCTCCAGCTCTAGGTGGCCTGGGGCTTCCTGGGATTTTGCAGTGCTGGGGTTGCACTCCAGCAACCCAGATGCTTTGGGAGCTCTGCCTGTGCAGATAAGTCCTGCCTGCTGTCACAGACACTGCCTGTCCTTTCCAGCTTAGGTCAGGGTGTCACGTCTTAAATTTGTCGCTTAAAAATGTGTGCTGACTGCTGACTGAGCTCTTAAAGGCCAGCTGCAGTCTGAGCGTGTGCTTTGGAGTGGCCCACTGTGCTGGTGATCCTGGGCTGCTCTCACCTCATGATCAACTTTCTCCGTGGTGGTGGGGGCACTGGTGCTATGCCAGCCTTGCAAACAGAGCTTGGGCCGTGCAGTTGTGTGCCAGGAGCAGGGATTGTGCTTTCAGCTGAGGCAATGCTTTGTCCTTTGCAGGTCTTTGATCCCCAACTGAGTCATCGCCGACTTGATTCAAGATGCCCCCCATCGGAGGCCCTGCAGGATACACTCCCCCTGAAGGAGGATGGGGATGGGCTGTGGTCGTCGGAGCCTTCATTTCCATTGGCTTTTCCTATGCCTTCCCCAAATCTATCACAGTGTTCTTCAAAGAAATTGAGGTCATCTTCAATGCCTCCAGCAGCAAAGTGTCCTGGATCTCCTCCATCATGCTGGCTGTTATGTATGCAGGAGGTAAGTGGGGTGGAGGCAGTGGTACTTGTGCTCCTGCATCACAGCACAAGATGCTGCTCTCCTGCTGGGACTGGTGATTCCCACCTGGCTGTGGTGACAACAACCAAAATTTTGCTAACACTTTGAATTCTCTCCTTATCTGAGAGCAAAACCGCCCTTGATGAGTTTTCTTAAAGGAGGCTGCTCAGAAAGTTCCATTTAATGCCCAGAATGCAAAAACCGGGTTAATGTGTCCTCTGCAAAGCTGTAAAATCTTTCCGGGGAATTATGACTTGTGTAATTCTGCCCTTGTCCTTGTTACAGTGAGTTGCAGGTGCTGTGTCTACTCCCAGCATCCTCCTGAAGACCAGGGAGCTGCTCTGCCACATGTGGCAATGTGGCAACTCTGCTCTTAGGGGCACTTTCAGATAAGACATTGATTTTTATTTTTTTTTCAATTCAGGGAATAGTGGGTGTATGTAGGCATCTGTCCTCAGTTTCTTGTCAGCACAGTTGTGCTTGGAGTGCACTGAAGCCTCGTGCCACATGTTACTGCTTGCTGGTGCCAAGCAGTGCTGTAGGCAGCTTGTGCTGATTGAGAATGGGAGTGTGCACTGGAAGTGCAGAGACACGAGCAGAATAAGGCAAACCCACATAAACTAAAACAGCTCCACTCCCTCCCCTGTCCTTCAGAAGCTGCCTTTTGAAGACTTTTAACTCTCTAGCTGGGTACTTCATGCATGTTTTTATGGGCAAACAGCATGCAGTGTTCCTGGTCTCCAGAGCCTGGGGTCTTGTATGTGCCTGCAAACACAGTCTTGTGCTGGGCTGAAAGAAACACTGTGAGCCTGCTGTTGTGGCCACTTCAGAGGCAAATGGGAGCTTGTCCCTGCTGCCAGTCCCCAGCTGGCAGGTTGCCTGCAGCCTTGTTGGATTTGTGCATCCAAAGGAGCTGACGTCAGCTCCCGGCTCAGCACGAGGCTTTTCCTCTGCAGGCTCTGCTTTGTCCTCGCTCAGCTGGCGAAGCGACCAGCACGTTTCCCTGCTCCAGTGTTGTAACAAGCTTGTAAACCCTGTAACTGCCTTAATGAGACCCAATCTGGGCCATTCCTCCTCTCCCAATAGCTCAGAGCTGGCTCTTCTGGGGGCACTGTCTGGAGCTGCCTGGCAGCAGGGGTAAGAGCTCCCTCCTCCAGTACTGGAGTAGCAGTTGTCCCCATGTCCCCCTCCCTCCATGATGATTCTGTCCCTCCTGCTTTCACTGAGCTGTAGCCATTAAATTCCAGCATCTGCTGGTCTTGGTCTGCTTGGCCATATGCTGGTGGCAGAGATGCTGAAAGTACCCCAGATCTACCTGGGTGCATTTTTCCCTAGAAGGTGGTCAAGTACTGAACAGGCTTCCCAGAACAGTGGCCACAGCCCCAAGGCTGCCAGAGCTCAAGGAGCATTTTGGACAATACTCTCAAGCAGAAGGTGGGATTGTTGGGGTTGTCCTTTGAAGAGCCAGGAGTTGGACTCGATCCTTGAGGATCGCTTCCATCTCAGAACTTTTTATTCATCCCCCAGCTGCTGAAGCACTGGAATTGCTGCTGCCCCATTCATTCCTGCCTGAAACCAGACCCTTTACAGAGTCTGAACTGGAGCAGTCCCAGTGTGCATCCCATTTTCCCTGTCTCCTAGGACACCTGCCTGCTTGGAGGCTGAAAAAGTAGTTCATCCTCTGGAGTAGTAAAATCTCACAGAGCTGGGGCAGCTTCTGTCCTGGCTAGGGCTAGGTGTGAGGAAGCAGCACATTTCCCTCCAGCTGCCCTGTGCAGTCACCATCAGGATGCATGGATGTCCTGGTGACAAATGCTCCTTTGTCAGCCCCATGTTGGGATTAGATTCCATTATTTACATGTTTTTGGCAGCTTGAGCAATCAAGTTCGATCAGGTAACGTTTAGTCAAAAACACTTCCAGTGAATCTAGGAAACCGGTATGGGTATTGTTTTCCTTTAGAAAAGGAGGGGATGAGGAGAATTGCCCTAGAGTACCTGGCACTGCCCAGCTGCGTGGCTTCCTGCTGATTGCCCTGGCCCTGTGGAGCCTGCTATTTTCAGGGGGACTTCCCGGAAGAAAGGCTGTGGCTGCATTTAGACTCTTCAGGGCCATCACATTTGCTGAGTTCAAGGTTCAGGTTTTGCAAAGTGCTGAGTGCTCTGTGCACCTTGTGGTGTGGCAGCTCCCAGGTGCTGCTGCTGCCCCCTCTCACAGGAGCCAGAGCCATGGCCCATCCCTGGTGGCATTGCACTGGAGCTTCTGGTAGCAGAGAGCAGAATGCTGTGAGGCTGGGAGCAGACTCTGCAGCACCAAGGCTTCTGTAACCTGCTCCAGGCTTTGTTTAAACTGGGCAAAAAGGTCAAGTACCGTCCAAGGACCCATGAATAACATGTTGACAACCTCTCTGTCTGTTAATGGCAGAGCAAGGTCTGTTAATATTCAATGGATGTTCATTCAGTGAATTTAAATACATTTTAGTGTCTGTAGAGCATGCTTGGCAGTCTCTAATCACTGTTTGCTTTGGATTAAAGCGCCTGATACTGAAGCACTTAAAAGGGCAATTGGCCCCTGTCTGCATTAGGGATAGCAGTGAAAACAGAAGCACCCCTTCTCCTGGGGCACTGCTGCTTCTCCCCAAGCCCGGAGGAGCTCCACTTGCACCCAGAGAAGGTGTTTCCTCACAGCTTCATCTGGTCTTGCTCAGAAACCTCTGTCAGGAGATGTGCAGTTGCTTTGTGGCTGAGACCCCAGCTCATGGTGAGTGGGTGGCTGCAAGCAGGGCAGAGCCCCCAGTGCAGCATGAGGCAGGTGGCTTCGGCCTGTCCCAAAGTCCTGTCTCTGGGGGCAGGTGGTGGCCGGGCAGCTCCTCTTTCAGCCCACAGAAGGCAACTTGCTCACAGAAGTCAAAGCTTTCTGTGTTTCCATAATTTTCTCTCTCTTATTGGTTGGTTTAGATTAGATATTTAGGAAGAAATTCTTCCATGAGGATGATGAGGCCCTGGCACAGAGAAGCCTAGAAAAGCTGTGTCTTCTCCATCCCTGGAAATGGCCAAGAGCGGGTTGGATTGCAGCAACCTGTTCTAGTAGGAAATGTGCCTGCCCAGGGCAAGGAGCTGGAACAAGATGATCTTTAAGGTCCCTTCCAACCCAAACCATTTTGTGATTCTCTTGTCTCCAGCTGCCTCTGAACCTTCTGTCCTTTCCCCTTACCCCGGTTCCCTCCCTGGGAGAAACAAAGCTGTGTGAAAGCTGGAATCATCTGGCAGTAAAGATGCAGTGTGCTTGTGTGTGTATTTGGTCTGTCATGCAAAGATAACTCCTCTCTGGTGCATCTCCTTTGTTTGCCCAGGTCCCATTAGCAGCATCCTGGTGAACAAGTACGGCAGCCGGCCCATCATACTGGTAGGCGGCTGCCTCTCCGGCTTAGGGCTGACCGCAGCCTCCTTCTGCAACTCGGTGGAGGGGCTCTACTTCTGTATTGGGGTCATAGGGGGTAAGTGACAGCTCTGCCCTAGGGGGGCAGTGAAAGGAGCAACTTCAACCCAGTAATTATGAGTTGATGTCTGAATTTGCATGAGTTCTGGTTCTTGTCGCTGCCTGGGTGCCTCTTTAGCTGGCAGCAGGGGCTGACTCCTGCTTACGCCAGCTGGGAAGTGGGTGAGTCAGTTGTTGGAATGGACTGTCTGGGGCACTGGTGGAATCACCATCCCTGGAAGTGTTCAAAAAGCATGTGGATGTCACACTTGGGGCATGGGTTAATGGGGACCTGGCAGTGCTGGGGGGATGGTTGGACTCCATTTTCTTAGAGGACTTTTCTAACCTAAATGATTCCATGATTCTAAGTTGGAAATGGAGCTGTGAACTCCCCAGAAGTAAAACCCCACTTGTCCTACTAGCCCTTCTGCCAGTGCTGCTGGAGGCACCCCAGACTTGAGCCCCTTATCTCTCTCCTGCAGGTCTTGGACTTGCCTTCAACCTGAACCCTGCCTTAACCATGATTGGCAAGTACTTCTTTAAGAGGCGCCCACTGGCCAATGGGCTGGCAATGGCAGGCAGCCCTGTCTTCCTCTCTACCCTGGCACCCCTCAACCAGTTCTTCTTTGGCATATTTGGCTGGCGTGGCAGCTTCCTCATCCTGGGTAGCCTCCTGCTGAACTGCTGCGTGGCTGGATCCCTGATGCGGCCCATAGGTCCCAAGCCAGTTCAGAAGAAGGAGACAAATAAGGAAGCACAGCAGGAGGATGGGAAAGCGGGGAAAAAGGATGATGGTGACACCAGCACAGACCTCACTGATGGAAAGGCCAAGCAAGAGAAGGGCTCAGTCTTCAAGACAATCAACAAATTCTTGGACCTGACTCTATTCAAACACAGGGGCTTCCTGCTCTATCTGTCAGGCAATGTAATAATGTTCTTCGGGGTGTTTGCTCCCTTGGTCTTCCTCAGCAATTATGCAAAGAGCAAGAAGATTCCTAGTGACTCGGCAGCCTTCCTGCTCTCCATACTGGCCTTTGTGGACATGTTTGCCAGACCTTCCATGGGACTGGTGGCAAACACCAAGTGGGTCAGACCCCGCATCCAATATTTCTTTGCCATTGCTATTATTTACAATGGTGTTTGCCACATCTTGCTCCCCATGTCCCCCAACTATACTGGCTTCTGCATTTATGCTGGCTTCTTTGGCTACGCCTTTGGCTGGCTGAGCTCGGTTCTCTTTGAGACCCTGATGGACCTGGTGGGAGCTCAGCGGTTCTCCAGTGCTGTTGGCCTGGTGACCATCGTGGAGTGCTGCCCTGTTCTTCTGGGACCCCCTGTGCTAGGTAGGATGTGCTGTGCCTGGAGAACTCACTTGAGGGCATGGTTTTAGTGGGGTGGTGCTGGGTTGGTGATTGAACTTTGATCTTAAAGGTCTTTCCCAACCTTAATGATTCTATGGTTCTTTGAGTCTGGCTGTCCTGCCTGGACTTGCTGAGTGGTGGTGGGTTCCCTTGAGCCATGGGCAGCCCATGGCACTGGGGCAGTAGTCTGTAGACCACTGAGGAATGGCCAAGGAAGTGGGATCTGAACCCGTGGCACAGGGTAGGGGAGCAGGGAGTAAAGGAATGTGGGACAGGTCCTTGTCTGAATGTGAGGGTGATGGGCTTGGGCTGCTCTTGGGAATATCTTCATGACCTGGAGCTGCTTTGGGGGCTTCTTGCTGAACTGTACACTCTTGTCTTTTAGGGAAACTCAATGACATGTATGGTGACTACAAGTACACATACTGGGCCTGTGGGATTGTCCTGATCATCGCCGGGACCTACCTCTTCATCGGGATGGGCATCAACTATCGCCTGGTGGCCAAGGAGGAGAAAGCGAAGAAGGAAAGGATGGAGGACGAGACCAACACTGATGAGGCTGGGAAGAAGAAAGAGGAAAAAGCTGATGCAGCCTCCTCACCTCAGAAGAATGTCAAAGAGCAGGAGAGCCGCATGTGAGGGACCAGTCTTAATCCCAGAGTGTCAGGGAAGTGCTGCTGCCCTGGTGTGGCAACCAGGGCAGAGCTCTGCTGGCACTGGGGGGCTGTAAGAAGTGTTTAAACCTGGTGTTCATTTTAAAACAGGCTCTGAATTGTCTTTCCATCTGTGTTAAAGGTAACAGGACTACACATGCAGTATCCTCGTGTGTCCAGGGGCAGGGGGCTTTTATAGGCTGGCTTTTTAACAGTAACATGAATGTACTAATATGTGCCTTACAGTCTCCATATCTAGCTGGATCTGAACGAGCCTTAACTCTAAACTGTGCTTTAGCTTGGGTTGGGGGGCAGGGGGATATGTGTGTGTTTTGGGGAGTTTTCTTGTTAAAAAGCCATAAAAAGCAGGATACTGGATTTGTTGAAGCATAATGGGCTTCAGGGCCAGCCCCGGATGAATACTGCTTCATACACTTCTTACTGCAGGTCCTCTGCAGGGGAGATGCAGGCATGGGGCAAGGTGCTCCTTAACCCTCATGCCCAGTGCCTCCCGGCTCTTTAGGTGGTCTTTAGGTATGTTTTGAAAACTCTTTAGCTATTGTAGTTCTTTAAAATCCCTGTTTTTGTAGCTGTTCTCTCATGGGATGTTCAGGTTGAAGAAAGATGGCTGGGGTTCTTGTTGGGCAGTGTCACCCACTCCAGGGCTTGCCCAAGCCTTCCTTGGGGACTGTTGGAGTCCCCCCTGCCTCCCCACTCTGCCTCAATAGTGCCTCTTCTCAGCCCAGTGCCAGGTGATGTGAAATGGGCTCAGGTTGTGCTGCTGGCATTCACGCTGCTGGTGGCTGTGCTGGCCCATCCTGCCCATGGGGTGGGCTTCCACCAGAGCATCCCATCCAGCCAGGTGTTTTGGGTGCCTGGCCTTGGGCAGAGCGGTGAGGTGAGTGGACATGGTACATCCCTGAGACTTTTTCTGCTTTTGCTCTTTTATCTGTTAGAGAAACCTCTTTTACTTGCTTCTGTTCAACTGAGATCTTAAGGCAGTGGATGCTGAACCTCTCACATCTAGGACACCTAAGGGGGAGGAAAGAATTTGTACGTATTTATTTTTTAGTGTTGGAAAACATCTCAACGTACGTGGAGCAGGTTAATGGCTCTCAAGTTCTAGTAATGTTGAGCAGAATTCATGTTAAGAGGCTTGAGTTTTTTCAAATAAACTTGTTTTTTTTACAATTTACCTATCAAATGTTGAACTTCTTTCTTAGAAGTGAGATTTCTGTGTGCCAGATCGCATAGATTCAGGGTCAATTTTGAGGATAGGGTGAGGGAGGCTGTGGTAGGGCCTGACTCTACACTTGCTGCTCGAGCACCCTGTGGAAGCTGGGCACATACTGAGAGGGTGAGATGCCCCCTTCCAGCTGGAAGAGGAGGCTTTGCTCAGCAGTGGGATGGCAACAGCATAGTGTCCTCATGCACTCTAGTTTTAGAAACCTATAAAAAGCCTCAAGAACTGCCTTGATTGTGAGGGGGAGGGACGTGCACTTAAAAGTCTGAATAGTGTGCAGATCCTCTTGCTGTTTCCTTCCAAGCTGAGTGGAACCACCCCTGTATGGGCCTGAAACTAAATGAGGGGTTAAATGAAGGTGGTCTTGAGGGAGTTGTTCTGGGGTCTCTGAGTCTGTGGCAGCTTCAAGCCCTGCATTGCAACTGCTCTCCTTGCTCTCCCTTGTCTGCAAGGCCCATTTTGCTTTTTTTGGTCTAAATATCTCATAAAGCACCCTGAATTGTTGGGGTTTTTTTAAAGACTGTAGATTATTAAGCCAGGGGAGTATTTTGCAAAAGAGGACGTAGAGTTACTGAGCTGTGGTATTGCAAATCCAGGTAATTGTATTTTTATAGATGGGGTGTCTGAGAGATGGGCTCACATCACAATAACCAGCCCCTGGGAAATTTGCCCTGTTATCCAAGTTTTTGTATCTACAGACAAGGTCCCCTCTGTGTGTGGGGTGGTCTCTGGTGGGATTCAGACAGAGCTGCAGGAGGGCCTGGGCTCTTCTGCCATATCAAACATTGGTGATGCCTGTTGGGAAGAGCATCTGTTCTGTGAAATGCAGAATGAGCTCAGCTCTGTTCTGAGGGTCCCTACCTCTTGTGGTCATTGGGGGTCCTGTCTGGGCTGTGTCCACAGCTGACACGGGTGTTCCTGCAGCCAGGGCCACTGGAAGAGGCTCGCTGAGCTAGGGCAGGAAGCCAACCTTGCTTCTAAGGAAAAAAGTGTTTAAACAATTTCCTGCTGCTTGGATGTGGCTGGCTGGGAACACTTCAGTAGTAAATCCTGGTTGTTCTCTACTGGTGAGCTCCATGCCCTCTCTGGAGCTGGGTGTCCGCCCTGTCCTTGTTCCAGGCTCTCCTGTGGGACTTGTTCCTCTGATCCGATGCTGTGGAAATGCAGGTAAGAGTGGAAGGTTGGACTGGGAGGAGAAACTTGCTCTTGCCCTGTATTAGGCTAGAAACAAAGTGCCCTGATTGGGGTGGAGCACAGTCCTTGCTATGGCAGGTGTGGCATGTGGGGTGTCTATATATGGGAGAATATTTGTTTAATTGTGTTAGGAATTTACGCGTTATTAAGGAAATTATGGGTTGCGGTAATTACATTTAGATATGGACAATATTGGACAAACTAGACTAGTGAAGAGCTTTTTTATTTTCAGCACATCAGTTTCAGGACATTGTTAGACAATGGAGACAGGATGTTAACAGCTCGCTGATCTACAGGGAATGCCCAGGAGGTGTGGCATTACAGCATAGCATAAAACCATCTCAGCTTAGAATTCACCCAATCACACACAGAACAACACATATTGACAAGAATTCTATCTAATCATATGAAACACACGTGATGGTAGATAAAACAAAGACTGGTTCATAAGAGACTGGCTGGGGCTGTCTGCCCTGGCTGAGACAGAGGCAGAGAGAATTAGAGAATCATGGAGTGGTTTGGGTTGGGAGAGACCTTAAAGCTCACCTCATTCCCCTCCATGACATGGGCAGGGCCACTTTTTCACTAGACCAGGCTGCTGCAAGCCCCATCAGCCTGGCTTTGAACACTTCCAAGAAATGGTAGGGTGATCAGTGCCACCCACATTGCTACTGCTAGCTGCCACCTTCCTGCTGCAGGTGGGTGTGTGGGGATGACCACAGCTGTGCAGTGCCCGTCCTGACTCCCACAGAGGCCTTGAGATGAGCCATGGCTGCACAGACACTTCCTCCAGCATCACTCAAACCACCCTGCCAGCAGCTGTGCTGACAGGCCCAGTAAGTGCTCTCTGTTAGCCTGATTAAATCAAAACCTGATTAAATCAGTCAAAACCTGAGGAGAGATTTTAAATAAATTCACCAGGCTTTGGGTCAGCAAAATGGAAATGAAGTAAAGATGCAGCTCATAGGAATCTGCAAGAAGTGTCTGTTTCTTTACCTCATGGAACTCAAGGAGAATGGAAGACATCAGGTCCTCAGTCTCTGATGGAGGTCTAAGAACTTTTCAAATACTACCAAGTATGTTTGAAAGCTTCAATGTGTTCAGTAGATGCTGGAGTGACACCTTTTCTACATGCTGTAAAAAACCCCCCAATTCTACTTCCTAACATGCTTGGACTTTTCTAAAATATCTAGCAGCCCTACACAGGGTTTTCAGAATAGACTTGGGTTCTTAAATATTATTTTCTGATGGGGAAATTGAAATTTTATAGTCTGAATTTAAAGCCATTATCCTGATGAATATAAAAGTAAGATGAAATGGAGGTAAAATAAAAACCCCCATGGATATTTGAGTCTAGTTATGTAGCACTCTGATTTCACTTTCTTACCTCTCCCTTCCCCAAGAACCATTTCCATCACCCAGCCTGGGGTTTGGGAGCCTGGCAGTAACACAGGGGCACAGTGTGTGCTGCAGTCTGCTGAGAAGACACATGCTCAACATCCCAATTTCCAGGAAATATCCCAGATCTTAATTGCCCTGCAGTTAGTTTGGCTGAGGAAATAGGTTCTTAATTTGTCTGGCTCCAGCAGAAATGTTTTTCAGGTTAACTCAGTAGAGAAAGGGTATTTGATAGGAGACTTTTAACATATAAGGTAAGCATGCATTTTTTCCTAAGTAGATGACAGTAAATATGTATGTTGCTAAAATGAGACAATTCTTTTGCAGTTCAGCAAGATTTTCAATATTCTCAGTACTATACCCAAAAGAACAAAAATTCACCATTTTGCACTGCAGAACTGCTGGCACGCATTGCTAGAAGGTAAGGCTCTATTTCACATTTGTGTTTTTAACAGGGAGAGCTGCTCCTCTCCATAAAGTTTTCATTTCAAGAGTGTGGGGGTATGCACAGCACCCTGCAATGAGAGAAACAACCCTCTGCCCCAGCTCAGAGGGGCAGAGATGCACAGAAGTGCCTCAGTCAGGTTTACTGGCAGGGCAGTGGGCAGAGAGGGAAGCACAGGGGGCTCTGTGCAGAATGGGATTGCAGAATGGGATTGGCTTCCATCTGCCTGCAGCCCTGCACAGCTGTCCCTGCAGCCCTGCACAGCTGTCCCTGCCCTGGGCTGGCTGTCCCTGCAGCCCTGCACAGCTGTCCCTGCAGCCCTGCACAGCTGTCCCTGCCCTGGGCTGGCAGTGCCTGCAGCCCTGCACAGCTGTCACTGCCCTGGAACAGGCTGTCCCTGCAGCCCTGCACAGCTGTCCCTGCAGCCCTGCACAGCTGTCCCTGCTCTGGAACAGGCCGTGCCTGCAGCCCTGCACAGCTGTCCCTGCAGCCCTGCACAGCTGTCCCTGCAGCCCTGCACAGCTGTCCCTGCCCTGGAACAGGGCCAGGCTCTGGGACCTGCTCCCCTCGGGCTGCTCCTGGGGAGGGCTGGGCAATCCGATGGACCCACAGCAGAAGGCAAAGGGGATTTTTTTTCCCTGAAATTTAAGCTCTTCCAAGTTACATGGTGTAACTTGGGGTCCCAGGCTCTTCTGCAGACAGGCACAGAGGGCTTTTCACACGTGGCAGACAAGTCCTGGTACTGATGCTCAGTTTCTCTGCACAGCTGGAAACCCTTTGCTGTGGCTTTTCACCTTTTTAACAGGGATTTCCTGCCCTTCCACTAACTCTGTATCTGTGATTTACAAAACAAGCTGACTTTAAGTAGACTTCTGATGAGAATGGGAGATTTACATATTGCCTCATGTTAGCAATACATTGGTAAAATTGTAGAAGACTAATCCAAGTCTTTCTTTCTTCCTTCAGTAACAGTGAAGTGTCCCTGGCACTGTGCTCTGGGTTTGGCAGCATTTCTCACACACATCTGCCTGCTCCCTCTGGTGGTGTGGGCCCTTCCATAAATTCCTGTCATCCTGTTATCACAGAATAATCCAAATAACCCCAGCTGGCTGTCAACGGATATGGGAGCCAAAACATCCATATCCAACTGTAGCATTTTTCTGAGTTACCACTGAATACCTGGGGTTTGTGGTTCATTACAAACGTATACAATTAAATAACAAACTGTGAATTGAAGGCAGAGTGTGCTTCCTTCTGTGATATCTTACCACCATCACTTGCAGGAGTGGTTTAGCATTTTCTGCTCTTGTTAATCTTTTCAACTGAGTGAAATCCAACAAACATGGAGGGGGAATATAAATCCAAATATAACATAAATCCAGACAGACAGCCCCAGACAGAATAAATTAGCTGTAAAACACTACAGAGAGACATTGGCAGCTCTGAAGCTGCTGGAGCAGCTTAGGATGCCACTACTGCAGGTGTTGAAATTCCTTGTAATGATGCAGTAAGGACATGCTTTCATTTCTTGAAAATATTGCAGATCTTAGATAAGTCTCAGCAAAGTTGGCAGAGTGATGTTGCTCTTGAGAAATTAATCTCCTGCTGTCAGATATTATCCTAAACCCTTGCATGATTTTAATACCAGTGCTAAAACCCAAGCTTAACACAGGCCTTTGCTTTATTACCTGGGTGAAATCAGAGAGAAAATTGGACATGTTATTTCTTGCTACATGATAACAACCCTGTACTTCTGTAGTCCTCTCTTCTGCTTTAATTTTTAGTATACTGATCTTATACAGAACTTTTAGTAAAGAACACACACATATTTGGGTTGGCTTCTGTGCTTTTTATTTTACGTCTCTGGTGCTACCCACGACTGAGCAACTGCTGAGGAAGCAGCTCTGTGCTTCAGTCTCTTACATTTGGACTTTACCTTTGTCAGAGGCCACAGGAACAAGCACTGGAGCAGTCAGGTCCCTCCTGCTCTGGGGGACGAGTCAGTGTCCAAGCTCAAGAGGGGCAGAGTCAAATTACTGAAGTCAGGACACTGAAAATGACAACTTATCACCAAGGGAAAATATGAAAATAGGAAAAATAGGCCAATCACTCCAGAAATATTCAAACAGATAATTTTTTAGCACAGCAAGGTGAGTAAAGATGTATTTCCTGAATGGAAACCACATCCAACTGATCTAAGTGGTTTTGGTACAGTCTGACAAATTATTCCCTTCCTTACCCTACAGAAATAATTTCTATGTGAAATTATGGCTATAGACTTCTGTGAAATAAAATAACAATCATCATATGAGAGAATATTTATCAATTTGTGAAGTCATACAGGAGCACAACATCATGGTGGCCACAGGTGGTGACTTGAAAATTCAGATTCCAAAAAATCAAGGTTAGAAAAGCACCTGGATCACAGGTGTGTGTTCCAGCCGCTGGATCCAGCCAGGGCAGGGCAGTTCTCACCCCAGAGCACAGATCCCATTTAACCCCAGGGCAGGCACAAACCTCTCGCAGCCAGACATTACCAGCAGCGAGGGGTCTGAGGGCTAATCAACACACAATTTGTGACCAATGACTGCCTATACCTCTGTTAAAATGTGCAGTGTAAACTTTTGATGACCAGGGAGCTTTTGGTGGGTCACCCTGTTTCGTGCAAACCAGGTTAGAGTACAGAAACACCGCCCGGCGGTGTAAGAATTGGCTCTGCGCACCAGGGAGCCACCGACATCTCGGGACATTCCCGAGACATTCCCGGGACACCCGGAGACATCCCGGGCCATTCCCCTCCCCTCACCGCCCCTGTCGCGACAAGCCCCGCCCCGCGCCGTGCGCAGCCCGAGCCCTCACCGCCCTCCCGCCTTTCACTTTCGATTCGCGTGACTCCGCCCCCCCGCCCTGACTGACAAGCGGGAGAACCAATGGCCGCCCGGCACGCGGGCGGTGCCGGCCAATGGCGGCGCGGGGCGGGCGGCGGGGCGGGCCCGGCGCCATGGCGGAGCCGGCGCTGCTGAGGGAGTACGTGTCGCACCTGGCGGCCCGCGCGGCGCAGGGACAGCTCGCGGCCTGCGCCGACCCCGCGCTCAAGGCCCGGGCGCGGCGGCTGCTGGGCCCGGGGCGCCGCGGGGCCCTGGACGTGCGCGGCGTGGCCGAGCGCTGCCGGCGGGCGCGGGGCGGCCGCGCCCTGCGCGACCTGCTCAAGGCGCTGGAGCTGCTGGAGCTGCTCTGTGTCAACCTCCTGCTGTGCCCGTGGCGCCGGGAGATCCGCTCCCTCAAGGTACCGCGCTGCCGCCCGACCCCCGGGCTGCGAGGCCGCTTCTCCGGCCGGGGCTTGGCAGCGGCACCGGGACGTGGGAGCGGGGTCGGGGGCACATCCAGCTCGGGATAGCAAGCAGGGCCAGGGGTACGTCCAGCTCGGGGCAGGGAGCGGGGTATGGGGTGAGCAGGGCCAGGGGCACATCCAGCTCGGAGTGAGGGGGGTCAGGGGCATATGCTCGGGGCAGGGAGCGGGATGTGGGGCACATCCTGCTCGGGGTGAGCAGGGCCAGGAGCACATCCAGCTCGGGGTGAGCGGGGTCAGGGACACATCCAGCTCAGGGAGAGAGCGGGGTCAGGAGCACATCCAGCTCGGGGCAGGGAGCGGGATATGGGGTGAGCAGGGCCAGGGGCTCATCCAGCTCGGAGTGAGCGGGGCCAGGAGCACATCCAGCTCAGGGAGAGAGCGGGGTCAGGAGCACATCCAGCTCGGGGCAGGGAGCGGGGCCAGGGGCACATCCAGCCCGGCCAGGGTGCCCAGCGCGGTGCACGGCCGCTCAGGGGTGTTCATCGGCCTTCACTGGCCGTGTCCTCGCTGAGGCCCTGAGTGCTGAGCAGCTGCAGGGTCGGCAGTGCAGCCCCTCGCTGTGGTGGGGCAGCAGGGAAGGTGAAAGCCGTCCCGCAAGGCTTTGCCGTCCATCACGGTAAGCTGGGAGCAGGTGTGCCCACAAGCAGGGGTGTTCTGGCCGTGGCCGTGTGCCGTGGCTCGGTGCCCCGGGCCAGGTGAGCCAGTGCCGTTCTGGTCCCTGATCCCAGCTCAGGCTGCAGCGGGCAGGGACAGCCCCTGGGAAGGAGGATTTGCTGCTGCTGCTGCTTTTTGCAGCTGGGTGCTCACGGTTACCCCGCTTCCCCAGCACACTGAGCACGTCTCATTGCCCAGAGGACACAGACATCTTCACACATCCCAGTTTTAAACAGACTCCCCAGACACCCAAATGCAAACTTACTGCCCTTGCTTTGCAACAGGTGCTGGTGAGCAAAAGCCATTTCTTTGATTCTTCCTGCACTTAGGCCTCACCTGTGGATTTTCAAACAGCTGTAAATTCCTGTTCTTTTCATTCATCTCCCTAAAATAGGGCAGAGCATCAGATAGTCAGCTCTACACTTGGTGGGTTCAGCTTTTCCTAACACAAGGATCCTAGGCTGCATTAAAATTAAACTTTGAAGACCACTGTGGGCAACCCAAGGTGTAAGACAGCCTGCTGCAGGCCTGAAATAATTCTACCACAAGGCACAAGTTGGGGAAAAACCAGTACCTTGTGCATGTAGAGGTTTGATTAAAGCTCCTGAACTACATGGAACAGTTTTTCCCATGTCCTGCCCCTCACCTGCTCCGATGTCCCTGCAGTGCCTGCAGCTGCCCCCCTCCAGAAGGAACAGGAGGTGGGGAGTGCAGGGCACTGTTCTCAGATTTATCTGAGGATTACGCTGTGCCCGTTCTGGGGGTCAGTTTTGTTCCCCTGAATCTCCTCCTTGTGACACCAATGCTCAGGGCTCAGCCTTGCTCTGGCCCAAGCTGAGCAGCCTGAAAACAAGGTTCCCCACTTCTGGAAAGCCTGGCCTTGCATTCCCACCTGTGTTCTGTTCTGAGTGGCCAGGAGTTGGTCATGCCCAGCTCAGAACAGTCTCTGCTGTCACAGGGTTTCTGACAAAACCAAAAACCACTTCCATGTTACAGTCTAGGCCTTGTGCCTGGGGTAGCTCTAAAATCAAGCAAACATTGAACAGTTTTTTGAGTTGTTGCACAGCAGCAGCATTTTATTGGTGCTTGTGCAAAGAGAGGTGTTTGAACAATACTTCTGTTGGAACAGTCTCTCTTCAGAAAGCTGCTTTTTAAAAATGGCACTTTAATTCAAGGGTAGCAAAGTTCACAGCAGGAGTCTGAACCATGGAAAAAGAAAATGTTACAGACTCGTCCCCATTTCAGAAATGGGATTCACAGTGAGTGCATCATGTCTGTTTCTTTAGGAAAAGACCTCAGTGATTCATTCTATGAGTCTCAGTTTGTTTCAAAGCTTAGGTTCAGTAGAACACAAAAGGTTTATTTCTGAGTTTCTCTACTTTGACTAAAATGATTTCCTTATTATTTCCTTATTTTTGAATACTGGCACTCTTAGCCAAGACCCCAGCAGGTTTAAAGTGGCACAACTTCACTGGAACTGATGTGCTGTAGCAGAGCCACAATGCTGGAGAGGCTTTTAGAAAAGGCTCACTCACTGCAATTCAAAACTCTGACTGGCAGAACACAGCTTTGTGAAAGCTGTAAGCAAATCTTGGAGGAAATCAGCTGTTTCCCATTTCCCTGCACCCTTTCCCCCAGTGTTCACCAGCTTTTCCATGTTGTGTTCTGTTCCAGACCTTCACTGGGAATTTTGTCTACTACATCCAGCCCGTGCTCCCAGAGGACATTGTGAAAGCAGTCCTGGAGAAAATCGGCTATGTTGCAACTACAGCAACAGAGTTTTCACTTGTCAAAAAGAGAAACAATGAGGAAACCAAGCAGACTGCATTTGAGATATTCCTGGCAAGAATCGAGTGTGAGGCCATCCTGGAGATGGCAGATGAAGGAGCACATGGCAGTCTGGAGGAGAGGCTGCAGCAGGGAACACAAACACGGCAGCACGGAGGAGAGGAGGAGGATGAGGAGCATCACACGCCCCAGAGAGGGGACACTGGAAGTCTGGGAGATGAAGGGAGCAGCGAGACACCTCTGTGCCTTGTCCCCCAGCAGAAGGGTTCAGTTCCCTGTGCTGCATCCCGTGGAGCTGCTGGGGGTGTGAGGATCCCAGGGGACGGGGCTCAGTCAGCAGCTGCTGCATCCCCCAGCAGCCTCCAGCGGCCCCAGAGGCAAAGCACGGACACCCTGCCGGGGAAGGGCTGGGACAGCGAGGACTTCCTGAGCAGGTACAGTGACATTGTCATAGCACAGACACCCATCTTCGGCGAGAGCCTGTCCCCCCGGGCTCGGGGGCTGGCTGAGGAGCGTGCCTCGGCACGGCCACCGGGGGCTCTGTCCCCGGGAGCCAGCGGGCCCCCAGCCTTTGCCATGTTTGCTGACAGCGCCCGTGACAGCAAAGCCACCTTGGAGTTCGAAGCTCCAGGAGTCCCAGAAGGATCAATTGAAGCAGAAATTAATGATGCCATAAATTGCATAGACCCAGCCCCTGGTGATGAGCCCTCTGAGCTGAAGTCTCTGCCCTACAAGGACTTTGCCCGAAACTGCGGCGTGCCCGGGGAAGAGGACATTTGTGAGCTGTCTTTAACCTTCACAGAACTGCAGATCAAGGATGCTCAGGAAGAACTTATGTATCCAGTAGAGGAAAGTGGCCAGCCTGGGGCAGGGACAAGTGACAGGCACGTTAGAGAATGCAGCTGCTCCCAAATAAAACATACATACCTGCCTGATGCTGACCTGCACAAGAGAGCAGCATCACACGCTGAGCCACCTTCAGGTCTGTGCTGCACTGCTGGGCACACAGAGGATGCCACTGCTGCTTCTGACAGCAAGAGACTGTTCATGGATCCTGCTAAGGGACACCCGGCTTCTGAGTGCTTCAGGCAGGTCAGAGAGCCCCCCTGCCTCACCTACATCCCCCCCCAGAGCATGGATGGGCAGCCCTGCCAGGGGCAGCCTGCAGGGGCCTGTGCTGGAGGCAGGGCAGGGAGGCTGGAGCACAGCACTTGCCAGGAGACTGAGGGCCAGGAGCCCTATGTCATCATCGACAGCACTGAGCAGGCAGTGCTGAGCCAGCACACCTGAGGCTGCCATACCCTGGGACTGTCCCCTCACCTGTGGCCTGGATCCCATTGCAGGGAGATGATCTGCTCTGCCACAACAATTCTGAAAAAACCCAAACCACATCCCTGCCTTGGGATAGTAAATAGCAGGAGTTACACAAATTCCCGATGGTTCCTTTTGCAAGGAAACCTGAATGGTCACCTTTTTAAAGGGTAGGCAAACTTCTATACATTTAAATGCATTTAATTCATCAGTCAGATTCCTTCTGGCTGTTCTTAATGCCAGACAGCTTTCTCCAGCTGGGCATCCTGCTTCTCTTTTTTCCCTCACAGACCTATTCCTGGAATACTCTTCCAGCACGAGGTAAATTCTGCTAAACTGGAAGAAGTTTAGAAATGCCTTACTGGACTGTACTCCTTAACTCTGCATTCCTTTGAAGCTGTGTCTGAGCTAATCTTCCTCCTGACTTCAGCTGAAAACAGGTTTAGAAAGTTTGGTAAAACATTCCTTTAGCTTTAAAGAGGGAAACAGCTCTGTGAACAAACACTTGGTTTTGTAGAGGCATTGACCTGTGTTACAGATTTTATATCTAACCAATACATAACCATTTGTTACCAAAGTATTTTGTGGCCACCACCACAATTTCCAGGAGAAGCCTTGAGCACTGGAACTGTTCACTGCCACCAGCAGAGAGAGGTCCAGCTACAGCTCCCATTTCCCTTGCCCCTGCTCCTGACATTTAATTCTGCACAGAATTTTTCTGCAGACTGGTTCATCTCACTGAAATGAAGAGGGAAAAAAATCTCATTCTTCACCATTTTAATGGCAGGAAAAAAAAATCTGCTCAGAGATGATCCCAGTGAGCAGCAGAGGCAGGACCAGGGATGTCCTGCAGGTGGGAGTGCTGTGTGGAAAGCTCAGGATGTTGGACCAGCTGGAAGCTGGGATCCCAGCACTGAGAGCCTGTCTCACACAGCTCTGAACTCCTTCAGGAGAGCACATTGCTGCTGTGCTTGGGCACAGTCTGCAGTGCTATTGGTACAAATTCCTGCAAGGGCTGTCAGAGCCTGGTGCCCAGCAGCAGGACAAAGAGCAATGGCCATAAGCTAAACCACAGAAAAATTCACCCCAACATGAGGAAGAATTTGGTTTCCTGGAGGGGGCAGAGCCCTGGAGCTGATGCCCAGGGAGGCTGTGGAATCTCCCTCTCTGGGACATTCCAAACCTACCTGGACATGTTCCTGTGTCACCTGGGCAGGGCTTGGACTGGGTGACCTCCAGAGCTCCCTTCCAACCCTAAAAATTCTGGGATTCTATGATGCACTTGTTACCTAGAAAAACACTTCAATGCTGCTTCAGGTAGCCTTTTCAGTAGCACTGAAATGTGTGCTGGCTTGGGCTGGGGTAGAGTTAATTTTCTTCACAGTGGCTAATATGGAGCTCAGTTCTAAATGCTAGAAAATGCCTTTCATGTACAGTTAAAATATTAGCTGAAACTACTTTTGCATTAATTGTTTATAATTGACTTTCATCCCAGAAAAAAAACAGAGGAGCACACATGGATTAGACTAGAAAAACCTCAGGAACTAAAACATAAAGATTTGCTTTTTGAAGAACTAATGGTTGAAATTCTGTCACCCCCTGATTCCAGCAGTGTAGGAGAAACAGAATTTGCTCAAGGCAACACCAGGGGACAGGACAGAGCCCTCAGCTCTGGGTGTGGTGTGAGAAATGAGTGTTAGGAACAAAGAGCATTCACAGGGCTGTGTCTGACAAGTAACAGTGCCATCCTTTGGGTGTAAGATTCTCTGTACTAAACCATAAAGTGACATTTTCTGTGCTCTGCAAAATGTATGTCTATAGTGAAATTAGAATTAAGAACAAACTGCAGGTGACTGAACTTCGAACATATAGAACCATTTCCAAAGAAATTGTTCTTTTGGACTCTCAGAGAAGTAAAAGTTTTGAAAGTTTAACAGAAGAATAGCTCATATCCCCCTACAATGAAGCTGCAAGAAGTAAGAGAATTATTTAGCATACAAAATGTTACTTTTAAGCTGGAATTTTAAAGGTTTACAACAGAGCAGTAGAGTGGCATTCCTGGGATCACAAGCTTTAGTACCAGCTTAGTACTTCACTAGGAAATGCTCTCTCTGTGCATTTATTAAGTTGCATTTAAAACTTTTATTATTTAGAAAAGAAGCAGCTGATCATGTGGGGATTACAGGACAGGAGCTGCAGTTCCTGGCTGGGTGTGGTTCTTCCAGTGCAATGGGTTTTAGGCAAACCACAGCCCTACAGAAGCAGCACCATCAGATATTGTTGAAAAGCCACATAACTGAATGTTTCTATCCTGCACAAAGTGCCTGACAAATGTCTGTACAAAGTGATCAGAGTGCTGTTAAAGCCTTGCTTGTTGCATCTAAACCAACCAAAACCAGTAGGGGAAAACACATTCTGTACTTGTGGGATCATTCCCTAAAACTGCCCAGGAGATCCTTGTGAGAGCAGTGTGTGTGCTGCAGGGAGAGGATTCCCCTGAGGGCAGCACCCACAGGGTAAAGCACAAGTGAAGGGCAACTCAGCACTTGGACAGGGCCAAGGATGAAACCCCCACTGCTTTTCTCTACTCTCCAAGTACTTACAGGTCATAATAAACTGATCATGGCATAAACCCCCAAAAAACTGTGTTTTTCGTTATAAAAAGAAGTAAAATCAAAGAATGCAAACCAGTTAAGAAACCAATTAATTCTAGGATGTTTTTAGAACCATTTGAAAAGAATAACAAACAGTCCCATGCACCCTGTATTTTCACTGTTCCTCAGTTCAGCCAGAGCAGGGCTGGGATTCTCATGAACACAAGTGAAATAGGCTCTCTATAAAAGCCAGCTGAAAAAAACCCCTCAGGGCCATTCTGCAATCACTTACAAAATTTTTTTTTTGCACTGAATTCAGTGGGACTACCAGTGCACAGCTCTCTTCAGAACTAAGCTATATTGTAATGTCCTGTAGAGCAGAAAGAACTTCCTGAATTCAATGAAGTTGCATTCATGTGGGCAGGATTAGAGCAAAACCTTTCAAACTGGCAAGATCTGCCTAACAAAGCTACTTTGACTAGATGCACTTCATTTGCTGCCTCCAATAATAAAATAATGAACATCCCCCTTGTGGTGTGAAGTGTGTAAAGCCTGGGGCAGGAAGGAGTCAATGCCTTGCTGTGCCTCTGGATGTGCCTGGAAAGGGGAATGAAGGAGCAGAGGGTGAGGCAGCACCTTCCTGGAGCCAGGTGGCTGCTCAGGTCCATGGTGCCCACACAGCACAGGGGCACCAGTGGGCACAGCCAGAGGGGCACTGAGAGCACCCAGGCTCAGAGTGCCCTGCCTGCTGCCAGGGAGGCTCCATGAGGGCTCTGCATGGCCCCCAGAGCTGCAGGAGGAATCATTTCCCTGGGGAGGGACACAGCTGTTCCCATGTAAATGGAATGTCTGCAAGCCTCTGAACCTTTTGTTTGGTGGGTACCACCCCAAGGGATCAAGAATGAACATTGATCTGACCGTGGACATCAAAATTCCAACATCAAAATTCCAACCATCCAGCCTTGCTGCTGTGACATCTCTCCACTACCTACTCTTACCTTTGCCTTCCATACTTTGTGCTGTTTTTGTACCTGAATAGAAAATCCAAAGAGCTGCACCCCTCCTCTCTGCTGCTATTCAGTTGTTAGAAAATCACAGAATTACTGAGGTTGGAAAATACCTCGGGGGTTTTTGTGTCCAGCCTGTTCCCAGTGCTGTGACCCAGCCTGGAGCACTGAGTGCCACACCCAGACGTGCCCTGGAGCTGCAGTGCAGGGTCCATGGGACACCCAGCCAGCCTGGCCAGGCCCTCAGCAGAGCCCTCCCAGCCTGGCCAAGGGCTGTCACCCCAGTTAGCTCAGGGTCAGCTCAGTGCCCTCCTCCAGACCATCAGAACAGGCTAAACAGGGCTGCTCCCAGCATGGATCCCAGGGGATCCCATTCCCACCACCCTGGGCCCAGCTGGGGCTGCAGCTTCTCCAGGAGATGCCATGGGAGAGGGGCTCAAAGGCTCTGCTGAGCTCCAGGGAGACACATCCACAGCCCTTCCCTCAGCCACCAGGAGGGACACCTGGCTGGGGAAGATGAGGTGGGCCAGGCAGAACCTGCCCCTCCTAAACCCAGACTGGCTGGGGCTGATCTCATGGTGAGCCTGTGGTGATCCCATGGTTGGTTATGCTATGGTTATCCCATGGTTGGTGATCCTGGGGTGAGCCCGTGGTGAGCTCATGGTTGGTTATCCCGGGGTGATCCCATGGTTGGTGATCCCATGGTGATCCTGTGGTTGGTGATCTCGTGGTTGGTGATCCCATGGTGATCCCATGGTTGGTGATCCCGTGGTGATCCCATGGTTGGTGATCCCATGGTTGGTGATCCCATGGTGATCCCATGGTTGGTGATCCCATGGTTGGTGATCCCGTCCATGCCCTGTGCTCACACTCAGGATGATGTGCTGGGCCCCAGGGCCAGCTGACAGCTCTGTACCTCCCTCATGCACACCCTGGCCCTTTGGTGTTGTTTCAGCACAATTCACACCCCAAGGGGGGCATTAAGAGAAACCTCAGGTGCCCTCCCTCAGAGGAACACTGTAATAAACAGTTTATTTCAAATTACAACAACAGGGTTGTCTTTGGGGGGGGGGGAAGGAAAGTTACTTCTAGGAAGCAGCAGTGAAGTGGGAAATGAGGAAAACAGCCATGTTTTAGCTGAACAGAACTGACACAGTAAAGCTGATGGAAAACCTAAAATCACAAAGGGAACTGATTGACATTCTGTTCCTGATTGGTACCTGATCATTTCAGAGATGTAGTCCACAGCGTTCTACAAAGCATAGTGCAAAATCAATATCCATCATATTTAAATGTTAAAAATACCAACTCAGACTTGAGTAGATGATTTCTGACACAACAGTCACAGGCTTCTATAAACAGTGCAGTCAGCTGGGTTCAGTATTTGGTCCCGGTTCTCCTCATACTTCTCTATCATTTTCTGCATGTCATGGTCAGCTCCAATCACCTTGGAGAGAAGACGATGGACACTGGCAATAGCTGACACCACAAAACTTGGTTTCTTTTCAGCAGAACAGAGCAGGACTACCAGTGCAGCCAAACTGGGATACCCTATGGATTTGCCCAAGCTGCTTTCTGCTGGGAATTTGGCATTCCCTGAAAAGCTCCACAGCTGATCCTGCAAGCAATCCCAGTGCAAAGCCCCTCAACTCCACTGCAGAGATGGCAGACCCCCTTTTGTGCTACACACCAACAGCTGTCATGTTTGTCTGAGGCTGTCCTTCTCCAAAGGTTATCAGAAAAGCAGATTTATTTACTTTTACCACTAAACAATGCTCCCATTATTTGGAAAGCACACCCCCCCACATGCCTAATTGGTTATAATAAAAATAATACTCACAAGTACTGGGCAGGACACTTCAAACAGTGCACGTTTAATGAGCCACTCTTCATAGAGCTCATGAATAGCTTCTAAATATTCCTAGAAAAGAGGCACTGGAATAATACAAATGCCCAGGGATGACACACACATTGCAATCTTTATCCATTGGGATACATATGAAAGCCTGCAACACATATCTTCCACTAACAAAAACTAAAAAGCATCAGAATGTTTTTGAGAAAAATTAATTCTAGTACAAAGTTTAACTCCAGGAAGACCTCAAAGGCACAGCTTACAGGAGCACAGGGCTCTCAGCTCCTTTTAAGATCAAGCAGCCATGATTCTCTCCCACAGGTAAAATGTGCTTCAAGATTTTACAGAAAAAAATTACAACAAAGTAAGGACAAAAAGGGCAAGGCTGCAAAGAATATGTATGGGAGGCACTTTCTGTGTCAGTACATTTCCCTAGAATTCCCAGTTCACTTTCTCATAACTCAATTTCCTCTAAAAGCTCTCCTGCCTGTCATGAACTGCCTTTTTTCTTCATGGAGACCACTTCACATTCCTCATTCATAACTGCTCCCCTCTTCTTCAGCAGAGCTGCAAAATAACACAAGGGCTCTTCAAATCCACTACAGGAGGATTTATTCTCAGCATTTCACATGGCCCAAGATTTAGCTCTTTGCACAGATCTTGAACTGATGATTGCTTCTCCTGAGCCACCCACCCAGGGCTGCATTCATGCCTGGTCAGGCTCCTTTAGAAGCCTTGTGGCACAAGAACTGGCACAGAAATCACTGCTCCACCAGCACAGCTTGCTCTAAAGCAGATTCCCAAGCTCACAGATTTCAAGGAGCTGCTTCCTTGCAGCCACTGCAGGGACACTTCTCATGCACAAACATCCTGGAGGGAGCAGACAGCAAAGTGCCCACAGAAACCTCAGCACCTGCAAGGCCACACCTGGGTGCTTCTGTGCCATTTCATGGTACAAAGATAATCGACTTTTACATCCCAGAGAAGATTACCAGTTGATTAATGCTGCACCTCAAGTCAGCTACAGCAGAACACCTGGGAGAGTCAGCATGCATGACAGATCATGTCTTAAAAATAAATCTAAATTCAGTATTCAGGGTTTAGTTTGCAGTGGAAACAGCTGCACCACATTCTGGCAATATACTCAGGATATAATTTTAGTATTTAGATTGGAATTGTTCTGTTTTCAAAGCTCCTTGTAAGCACATGTATCAGAGGAAGTCCTTACCAGAGGAATGACTTTTTCCTCTTCCCTGCATCTTGTCTTTAGCCTCTCATAGCAAACTTCAGGAGATGTCTGCAAATAAACTGCAGGAACAAAAATGTGAATAGCTATGTTCAAGGATCAGCTTTAAAAGCAAATAAGAAACTCACTTCACAAACTGCAGAAGGGAAGGATCCTGGCTTGGGTACCACCACTGGACCTCCCCTTTGGCACCACCCAACCCATGAACCACCCACAAACCCAAGCTGCCTGATGGTGGTCACTTTTATACTGAATAATGTGATTATTCATGACCCAAGAAACAAGAATTATTTTCTTCTCCCAGAAAGAAAACCCACCCACAAACACAGCCCTCCAGACCCATCAAGATGTTACCTATCAAATCAACTGAAACATCAGTGTTGTTCTGGATCCAGTCAAACCATTCACTCAGGACAGCATAATCCACCTCTGGCATTTTTCCACTGAACAAACACAAGAGGAGCACATCTGAGCAGCATGCAGAGGTCAAAACTCCCATTTTGCTCACCTGACCATAATCCCTCCCCATTGACTCCAACATTTGTGACAAGAAGCCCATGCAAATTGAAGGCCACATAAACCATTGTTTATAAAACAGAAAGGCCAAATCTTTTCCTTTTTTTAAAGTACTCAATGGTATTTATTGCTCAGTTCTCTGTATCAAATCTGTCCCAGGGCATGCCACCAGAAGGGCTGGATTTACTGAGCAGCACCAACAATTCCTTACAGAAGCCACAGCAAAAGGCAGCAGAAATATAATGTCCATGTGTCAATAAATTCACTCCCACTGTAAGAAATATTTGTGGAAAGAGTAGTGGAATACTCAATATGCTTAACTCTGAACTCAGCACAGAATGTTGGAGACAAATGTCCCAAAGTTATCCCAGCAACAAGAGTAAAGTACCAGACAACTCAAGTAAAAGGGAGTTACTGAGGACATGTTAAGAATCACATACTGTGTTTTTATTAGTGTATCAATTTTCACTTATTACCACATTCCTGAGTGTCAAATATTACTAATTTTACAGTATCCACTCTGCAAAACTGGTGACAATAACACATACTCCATACTCTTTCCTAAACACTTCTGCAATAGAAAAAAAATGTTAAGAAGATGGAGTTGGGAGGCTCCTGTGCTCTCCAGCTGGATGATTCAGACCAGTTAGGCCATTTTAAATGGACTGAAGAAAAATATCCCACAGATTTCTAAACCAGTCCCCTGGCAACTTGCTTTGATCACTTGCAAAAGTGAGCACAAGTAACACAGATATTTCCCTGGAAAAAAAGCAAAATCCCTGTTTGTGCCATGTCCCATCTTGATCTGCCATGCAGAAATGGGGTAGCACTGCTCTCTGCTGCTCTTCTTGATAATCACAGCAATTCTGGGCAGCAGGGATCCACATCAGCCAAAGCCTTATTGTGCTGCTTTTCTCCAGGATAGAGGGAGGAAATAGGAAGGTGAAAGGAGCTGGAAATAAGAAAAAGCTCCACTGTTCCTACTCAAAAATACAAATACATCCAAGTCAATCCTGCACTGACCTGCCCTACAGACAGCACATCTCTGCTTTCCCTGGGAGGACTCTGGCTCAAGATCCACACAGATACAGGGTATATAAAGGGCACAAAATGGTGTTTACATTTCCAAAGCTTGCTGGCATTTGGCCCCTACCAAATCAGGTTTTTACTGCCTAAATCCAACATGAGCAGAGTGAGATTCTGTCCTAAGCAGTGATGGACTCAGAGGGACAATAACACATACTCCATACTCTTTCCTAAACACTTCTGCAATAGAAAAAATGTTAAGAAGATGGAGTTGGGAGGCTCCTGTGCTCTCCAGCTGAATGATTCAGACCAGTTAGGCCATTTTAAATAGGACTGAAAAAAAATATCCCACAGATTTCTAAACCAGTCCCCTGGCAACTGGCTTTGATCACTTGCAAAAGTGAGCACAAGTAACACAGATATTTCCCTGGAAAAAAAGCAAAATCCCTGTTTGTGCCATGTCCCATCTTGATCTGCCATGCAGAAATGGGGTAGCACTGCTCTCTGCTGCTCTTCTTGATAATCACAGCAATTCTGGGCAGCAGGGATCCACATCAGCCAAAGCCTTATTGTGCTGCTTTTCTCCAGGATAGAGGGAGGAAATAGGAAGGTGAAAGGAGCTGGAAACAAGAAAAAGCTCCACTGTTCCTACTCAAAAATACAAATACATCCAAGTCAATCCTGCACTGACCTGCCCTACAGACAGCACATCTCTGCTTTCCCTGGGAGGACTCTGGCTCAAGATCCACACAGACACAGGGTATATAAAAGCCACAAAATTCCTTCTTTTATTTAGAACCCTTTTACACATTATTTTCTTTTGGCTTGCTGTTGGTTCTATCAGCTCCCTTCTAGCTTGCTGTAACAAAACAAAGCAAATGCCTTTTTTCAACATTTAAAAAGGGCAAAACATCTTAAATGGCCTTAAAATTGTTATTATTAACTCACAGCATTGCCACAAAGGGATTTAGCCTCAGAGCAAGTAAGTCTTTAGGAAAACAAGCACTTTGCCTACAATGAAAAAAGAACAGCAAGTAAAAATGAGGATATTCCAGGCTGCCTGCACTGTGTGTGGACTGGGATGAATAACTTCCAAAGGTTTTCCCATGGCAGAGGTGCTCGTGCAGCATGGATGACACCTTGTGGCACAAACTGGGGTTTGTTACTCTTCCAGGCCCTCAAGGCCACTGAAAAACCCACTAAACCCCATCTGTCACATACACTCCTCGTCAGAAATTCAGCACTCAAAACAAACAAACAAAACCCCGATTCCTGCACTATTTCACTTTGTTTGGGACAGGTGAGCTCCACCTAGGGCAGTTAGGTGTAACTGTTAGAATTGTTCTTCCTTTACTCACAGCCTACCAAGATTTGCAGTCTATTTTGATCCTGTCAATCCTGATTCTGAGCAAGAGCCCAGGACTTGAGACCCCTGGATGCCAGGCTGGCTAACACTGCCCAGTTCTCTACTTCCCACACTCTTATTCTTTCTATCTTTGTGTTTTTTTACATGTTTGATTCAAGCAAGATTTGGGTATTCAGCTGGAGAGCCAGTAACTTCAATAGATGAGTGCTAAATGCTCAGGAGCACTGCTGGAAAATGTTTCCCAGAGTCCTGCAGGGAGTGGGCAGCAGCACAGCCCATCCCAAACACACAGAACTGGCACATTTCACAGGCCCCTTAAATGCACACTACCAAAGGAATTATCATTTGATTAGGTGTCTATTTAAAATAATGAAGCCAAGAAAGTAAAGCAGAAAACCACATGCCATACCTTCGATAGAGGTTTTCCACAAAAATGTGTTTTGCACTGTGAATGGACCTCTCCATCATCCTTATGGGGGAAATCTGCAACACAGAACCTGACTCTGTACATGTTCATGCTTGCTTCTTTTCACACTCCTAGGGCACATATGAAATACAATTTTCAGATCTTGTGAGAAACAAACTTACCAGGAGGGTGGGAACCACAAAGCAAACAAGGACTCCTGATCTTACTCTGATTTGTTATTCAGTTCAAAGCCAAGTGTTCAGCATTCAGCTGAGCAGTGGAAGGTAACTCAGGGTAAAAAAAGCAGCAATCCATTTGGGGTCTGCAGGACAATGGGAACTACTGCTCCATCCCAGGCACTGCTGGTCACAGCACACAGCTGACACCAGACACATTCAAGAAAGGAAACAGGACTTTTAAAAGAAGTGACTGCAGCTGACAGGGCCCAACTTCATGTTGGAGCAGGGAGAATCTGACACTCCTGGGCCTGGCAGAGCAGCTTCTCACCCAGGTTTCTGCACATTAACAAAGCAAAAACGGCTCCAGCAAGGCTCAAATGACCAAAAAAGCTCAGAGGGAAATTCTCAGGAATTCTTGAATGAACAACTTCTCCAAGAGAACAGGATTTCTATTGTCTTGGAAAAACACCTCTTGCAAAAACCTACTGATTACATGTGCCACTTTCATATGTGGCACTGCCAACAGTCTGCCCTGACACAAACTCAGAAAACAGAACATAAGAACAATCAGTAAAATAGAAGCATGGCATCTAAGACCAGGTGTTGTCATCAAGATAGCATAGGATGTAACAAAAAGTGTTTGAAGGAAAAAAGAATGAAGAAATCTTGATAAAAAGGTAGGATGTGAAATTTAATATAAAAAAAAATTACACGAAAGAAAGAATGTCAACCACCTGAAAAAGGAATAGAAAATGGTAGTGGAAGTATTTTGCATAAACAGAAGAAGCAATGGCTAAATTTGTACTAGACAGCAGGAAGCAGTACTATGAATTCTAACAAGAGATTACTTGGTGTTTGCCAAAGATTTGAGATAATGAAATTCCGGACAAGTCACTGACATGAAATGAGGAAGAGATTAGTGCAAGCCTAGCCCTGGAGGGTGTGCCCAAAGAGCAGCACCACTTTGGGGAAGCTGTGAGCAGGCAGAGGTTTTGCCCCAGAGCATATCAATGTGCACCTCAGAAATTCCTGCTCGCTGCAGGAACAAAGAATGGATGCACACAGCATCCCAGCTCTTGAATACAATGTTAAAGGGATTCAGCACTCATAACCACATCCAATTACTCATAAAATGAAAACAAGTTTCCTTACCATGGGCCTGGTGTGCTGCTCCAGCATGGTCAGCTGGACATAGGTCTGCAGAGTTATCCCCCACCTTGATGCATCCTGGTACATTAAGCCCTGGGGTCAGAGATGGAAGCAGGACAGATGGACATTTGTTAGGACAAACAGCACAACAGGAAGTTGGGTATTTAGGAAACTCTTCCCTACAACAGCATGGCTCTAAGAAAAGCGCTAAAACAGCTGACATCAGGTTTGACCAAAATGAAGTGATAATTTGCTCTCCACAATGGAGATGCAGAATTACAGCCCTGTCCCCACAGACACTGAGTGGGAGGCTGGCTGATCTCAGCAGGAATTAGTTACTCTGCACATAGAACAGTCAGAACCAACTAATGGAAAAAGCCACCTCCTACACCATTTTTGTGCCCTGACAGACCCTCAGTGCATCCAGACATCATACAGGGCTCTAAATATGGTCTGGGCCTCAGCAAAGGTGTCCTTTAACACAGGACACATCCTCACAGCAGCTCTCAGGCAGCTGTTCCACTTTCTGATTGCTGCAATTCCACACTCACATAGAACTTAAAGCAACCATCTATCCTGCACAGCAGAGAAAAGGATCTCACTCAAAATAAAACATCATTCAGTGTCTTTTGGCTGAGGTGACAAGTTTTAATACAGCAGCAAAGCTTCAGCCCACAGCTCTCACCTTCTGCTTTGCTCCCTGCCAAGATCAGACTTTCCCACTGCTCCAAGGCTGCTGTGCTGTCATGCAACACATGCCCCAGCCCTTTACTAACAATCAGAAAGGCATCAGCAACTCCTAGGAGGGACAATGTACTGTTCCAGAGGGCCTGTGCTAACACTGATGGTATTTAACTTGGGCTGTGTCCACAGTGCAGACTGCAGAGCACAGACCCTGCCTCAGCCACCCTGGGGTTCCTGCAGAGGGGCCAGCACAGGGCTCACAGCAGGGACCAGCCCAGCAAGGCCAGTGTGCAGCTGGGAGCCAGGGACAGCCTGGGGGAGCAGCTCCAAGAAGCCTCAGCCACCCAGAGGACAATGGAAGCCCTCAACTCCTCACTGGGCTGAATTTCCTTACCTGCAGCAGCCACAGGATCACAGATTCATGCAGGGTTGAGTTGGAATGGACCTTAAATCCACCCAGTGCCACCCCTGCCATGGCAGGGACACCTCCCACTGCCCCAGGCTGCTCCAGCCCCAGTGTCCAGCCCGGCCTTGGGCACTGCCAGGGATCCAGGGGCAGCCCCAGCTGCTCTGGGCACCCTGTGCCAGGGCCTGC
Source organism: Melospiza georgiana (assembly GCF_028018845.1). NCBI lineage: Eukaryota > Metazoa > Chordata > Aves > Passeriformes > Passerellidae > Melospiza > Melospiza georgiana. The sequence continues at coordinate 1,608,663 of NC_080443.1, forward strand.
CCACCCTCACAGGGAACAATTCCTCATTGCCAAGATCCCATCCAGCCCTGCCCTCTGGCACTGGCAGCCATTCCCTGGCTCCTGTCCCTGCAGTTCCTGAGGAACTGTCCCTCTCTGGGCTCCCCTCAGAGCCTGGAAGGAGCTGTGAGCTCTCCACACAACCTTCTCCTGTCCAGGCTGAGCAGCCCCAGCTCTCCCAGCCTGGCTCCACAGGGGAGCTGCTCCAGCCCCCTCAGCCCCTCCATGGCCTCATCTGGACTCTCTCCAGCAGTTCCATGTCCTCCTTGTGCTGGGGGCTCCAGAACTGCTCACAGATCTCCAGTCAAACAACATTAACTGACAGATCCACCCCTCACCTCACCTCCTTCCCTTCTTTGAAACAGGCACAACAGAAAAGCACATTCAGAAACAACTGCCACACTCAGGTCTGACCTTCCTGGGAACTGCTTTAACTCACCCCACTGGACACCCAGTCCTTGCCAAAACCACATTTTATATGCAGAGTTTCTATTGCATGCATGTCTCAACCACAGCAGAAGCTCTTTTGCTTTGTGGAGCTTTAGTTTTTGCTGTGTGAGATTTGGATCACACCTTTTGTAGCAGTTTTGCTGGCTGATAAAAAGCCATCACACAAGTCTTGCTAAAAGAGCAGCCACTGTAACTGCAGGAATCATTTCTGCCACTTACCAGGATATTATGACCTCGAACATTCCTCCACTTGGTCAAGGGCTCCTTCAAAACCTGGTTTAAAAGAATTACTCCATGTTAAATACATCTTAGATTCAAAATACTTAATGTGACCCTACAAGTGACCAACTACTCTTCAGGAATACTTGTGCAGTAAATCAGAGCATTCAGGACTTGTATTGGAAAGCTCATGACAAAAAACCAGCACTGAATTGTGTAACACAAAAGGTAACAATGAACACTGCTAAAAATAGAGACATGTCAATACCCAACGTCTTCTCAGCATTTTTAAACACCTCCTAAGCCTGGAGAGAAATTTTTTTTTAGTCAAAATCAGCACCACATAAAGCAAAGAGCAGCTTAGCAGAGCGCTTAGCATTTCAATGACAAGTCCATCCCCTCACAAATTAACTTCTCAGAAAGTAACACTTGTCAGCAAAGGAAGAGGATCAGACTGCTGCCACATTCGTTTTCATTTTATTTTTGTGTTCCAACAAACAAAATGTATTCAAATCTTTTACAAAATGAATCAGAAAATATTCTACCCTGAATAGGTAAAATCACAAGAGACCTGCCTGGTTCAAACAGGGTCTAAATCTACAATAATACTGTAGAGTCAGACCTAAGAGAATTACATCAGCCTAGGAGCTTAAGTAGCTACTTTAAAATGCTGCACTGTATGCAAATTAAAGTATGTTATCCTTTGGATTAATAGTTAATTACTTCATAAGGACAATTCCTGTTAAATTACCAAATAACATCTGGCAACCCAGCATTTCTATGAGGACTCAAACTTATTGCCAAATATGTTGCCAGGTCTGTTGGGGAAAGCATTAATATCTGTTGTACAAGAACAATTGTTCACTAAGGTTTGACTTTGGTTTTGTTTAAAATGCAACAAGCCTGCCCTTCCCCTAACCTGGTTCTAAGCAACATGAAATCAAATACCAGATCAGTCTAAGAAATCTCCTGAAACAGCTCTAACAGATTTTCCTTTTATTAAAAAAAGCCATCTATTCACTGGGATCTCTGTTACAAGGTATTTTTACATAATAATTCTCTACTTTGCTTTCACCAGACCCATCTAAGATTTCAGTGACATGAAAGGGCAAACAGGCAAGTCCAAACATGCCCATGCTCTGTGGGTTGCTGTCACTTTATAAAGGCACAAACACTGATTCACAGTTTTTTCTGGTATTTTGGCATCCAGTACATACCACATGTGATGTTCATTTCTCTGCTGCAATTTGAGTGTCAAAAGTTGGGGTGGTGCCCCAGCAAGCCCCTGGCCCAGCCCCTGCTGCTCCCTCCTCACACACAAGGACACATTGGATCCAAGACAAGCTCAGCGAGGGAACAGGGACAAAGAAATGTGCATCCAGTACCTCAATGCTGGTAGTCTGTGCAAAATAATCCAGGCATGTTGTTTTTCCACTGGCAATGTTGCCCTCGATACAGATCTGGTGAGAAGCAGAGAGACTCTGAGCCCCACGCTGTGGCAGAGCAGTGACAGTGTGTCAGAAATGCCCCCTTCCATTCCAGCACGCCATGCTGGGAACAGACTGTTCCATGGGATCCCTCTGGATGCTGTGACTCCCCCAGAACATCACTTTTTCCCTCCCTGCATCCCCCACAGCCAGCCCTGTCCTGCTCCCAGCTTTCTTCCCTTCCCAGGACCCCAGAGATTCCAGACCTGCTGCTCCCACTCCGCCATAACCCACCTCAGAGCCTGACTCCCAACTCAAGTAAGTGCCAGCTGTCATAATAACCTCAGCATCCATTATATAGATAGCTTAAACCTTAACAGGGATCACGTTTTTATTTTCAGAGACCTAAACAGCTAAAATAAACTCAGAGAATTTTTTTTCAACTGTCTTAAAATAATTTATAGCCCAGGGGGTTATATAAGCAATGGCAAGGCTGCGCATGCAGGAGTGAACCCACACTGCCACCAGTCCTGACACAAGCCCTCACAGTCTTTGCACAGATCTCCCACAATTTCACTACAATTTTCAGAACTAGACCAGCATAGCTTTGCACAGAGCATGAGCCAGTGAGGGACACATCACCACACAGTGACACAGCTATGGCCTACGGCTGCCTTTACACACACACTCAAATTACAATGGAATTACACTGAAAGAGGCTGCACTTTTCATTTTGTTTTTTGAACAAAATGCAAATACTTACAATTCTCTTCCTAGGATCTTTTTTTATCAGATGCTTATCTAGAATGTTAATAAACAACAGTTTATTTTACAACAGTTAAATCAAAGCAATTTCCATAACTTAGTTATACTGAGTCTCTTAATATGAGACACTCCAGCCCAGTTTTAGGTAATTAATTATTGGGTCATGTAACAGAGACATTGTGGTACCGACTGACAGATTTAGCTAAAGTTCTGCACTGTCCCTGACACTGCCAAGAGTCCGATGGCGAGTGCTCACACTCTCACCAGAGTTTGGCTGCATCTGCTGCTCCTCAGTGGGTCGGCACAGGGGGAAAATATGCTGGAAAAAAAAGTCTTGGAAAAACCAGCTGGAGCAGCACCCACTGGCCTCACAGGATTACAGAGCAGCTCCCAAACAAGCACCTTACACCTCAAAACAGCGGTAAAAACCTGTCCCAGCCCAGCTGAGCTTACAGACCCTTCACCCAGGCAAGCACGGCAGGAGGGCAGGGACGGGCTGGGCGCTCCAGTCCGACCCCTCTCCCGCTCCCGCGAGCCGCTCCCGGGTCTGACCCCGCTCCTGTTCCCGCTCCCCCGGAGCCGCTCCCGGGTCTGACGACCCCGCTCCCCCGGAGCGGCTCCAGCGCATCCCGAGGGCTCGCACGGAGCCGCAGCCGGGCCCAGGGGCGGCCGCCCGGCCCAGCCCGTGCTGCGGTTCCGCCCCGCACTTACGGTGGGCAGCGGCGCGGGGCCCGCCCGCTGAGGGGCCGGGGACGGCAGTGCCCGCGCCCCGCCGGCCCCACGCCCAGGCCGCGCCCCGCCGCCACATTGCCCATCCCCGCTGCCGCCCGGCCCGCGCCGCACCGGCCCAGCTCCGGCCCGCCCCGGCCCTTCCGCCGCCGAGCCATCACTTCCTCCGCCCCGGCGCTCTGAGGCGGGGCCGCTCCAGCGCCGGCGATGGCCCCGGCATCACCTGCGGGATCGGCGCCGGGATCTCCCCGGCTGCCGCCGTCCCGGAGTCCCGGTGCCGCGGCGCGCCGCCCGCCCGCCACAGGGCGGACGCTGGTGGACCGGGCCTTTCCCCGCACGCCGCGGGGCGCGCTGAAGATCTCCCGCACGGTACGGCCAGGGGCGGCCCGGCGCCGGCGGGCAAGGCCCGAGACACGGGCCGGCGCTGACCTCCGTCCCCTCCTGTCCCGCAGCTGGTGGCGCTGGCTGCCTTCATCTGCTTCGCGGTCTCGGGCGCGCACGGGGCCTACACGGCGCTGGCCGGCATGGAGATGGTGATCACCCTGCTGTTCCTGCTGCTCTACCTGCTCAGGGTCGACGCGCGGATGCGCTTCCTCCTCTGGCCGCTGGCTGTGAGTACCCGTGGGCTGTGAGTACCCGTGGGGTGTGAGTACTGATGGCTGTGAGTACCCGTGGGCTGTGAGTACCCGTGGGCTGTGAGTACCCGTGGGCTGTGAGTACCTGTGGGGTGTGAGTACCTGTGGGCTGTGAGTACTGATGGCTGTGAGTACCCGTGGGGTGTGAGTACCTGTGGGCTGTGAGTACTGATGGCCGTGGGGTGTGAGTACCCGTGTGCCCGGCCGTGAGTATTGATGGACGCTGGGTACCGATGTCCCTGGCCGTGAGTACCGATGTCTCATGGCTGTGGGTTCTACTGTCCCCTGGCTGTGGGTATGGCTGTCCCCAATGTCCCCTGGCTGTGGGTATGGCTGTCCCCAGTGTCCCTTGGCTGTGGGTATGGCTGTCCCCTGGCTGTGGGTACCAATGTCCCATAGATGTGGGTTCTACTGTCCCCCACTGTCCCCAGAGTCCCCTGGCTGTGGGTCCTGTTGTCTCCAATGTCCCTTGGCTGTGGCTATGGCTGTCCCCAGTGTCCCTTGGCTGTGGCTATAGCTGTCCCCAGAGTCCCCTGGCTGTGGGTCCTGCTGTCCCCTGGCTGTGGCTATGGCTGTCCCCAGTGTCCCCTGGCTGTGGGTCCTGTTGTCTCCAATGTCCCTTGGCTGTGGCTATGGCTGTCCCCAGTGTCCCCTGGCTCTGGCTATGGCTGTCCCCAATGTCCCCTGGCTGTGGGCATGGCTGTCCCCAGTGTCCCCTGGCTGTGGGTCCTGCTGTCCCCTGGCTGTTGTGGCCAATGGCTGTGAGCACCAGCAGGGCTGTGACCTGGAGGGATCACCTGTCCCAAGGGACGTGCTCAGCAGCTCAGTGATTGTTTCTGTCCAGGTAAGGCAAGCCCCAGTGTGCTGTGGCTGAAGCAGGTTCTCCTAACAGAGTGTTCTGTTCCATCCATTCTGGACACTGCTGGATCTGATAACAGCCCCTCCTGGCACAGGCACTGTTTGCTTCGTGCTGTCACACCTTCACATCACAAATTAGTCACACACTTTCACTCAAATGCTAACAAGGTCTCCTCTTACCTCCCTTTTGTACGTGTATTTGCTGCTTCAGTCTCTCAGATGTAGCCTAGTTGCAAAAATTTAATGCAAAAACAACAGAAGAAAAGTAAAACAAGGAACTTTTACTCCAAACACTCTTTTTGTGATCAAACCACTGGGTGTCAGTGTCCTCTCACACAGATATTGCTGTACCTCTGTCTTCATGGCAGTCCAGCTGCTTTCAACCATCCCTTCTGTGCTGCGAGCTCTCCACACTCTCCTTCAGGCCTGTATTTCAGAATAAATATTTTGCTTCCACTGGCTGTTTCAGGATATTTTCAACTCGGTGATTGCAGCGTTGTTCCTCCTCGTTGTGGCCTTGTTTGCAATAATAATCAAGACCAACAAGGGGACATTGGCTGGAGGAGTAAGTAGGAGCATTGTTAATGAATTTCAGTTCTTAGAGTGCAGTGATTTGAACCTCCTAGTACACTCACATTGTGGTAGGACCATGCAAACAATTGTCTTGGAAGAACACTCAGCAGTAGCAAACAAGTTACATCCAGTGTGTCTCATTAAAAGAAAATAATCCTCACATCACTATTAATCTAAAGATGTTACAAGACTTAAGAATTACTGCAGAGAAGTACTGAAACTTCTAGAGTTTTTAAGTAACCTACATTTGCTACCATAGCTTGAAATCCTGGGTGGCAGAATCCCTAGCTCTTTTAGGACTACCCAGTTGGGTTACTACTTGAGAAAAAATGCCAACTGTCCTAAAAAGAGTTTAAACTTTTTTAACAGACACACTGGTACCTCCCTCCTGGCGTGTACACTGTTTTTTCTGACACAAACTGAGGGATTATGTCAGTTAGAAATGGGTTTTGTTCATACTATGATTGTAAGAATTTTGTGTTCTTAAGATGAAATCAGTTTAATAGTTTGAGTAACTGGTAGTTTTAATTCAAATGTCAATTAATGTAATTAACCTTAGTAAACAATAAGGAGAGAAAGAAAGCCCTTCAGTTTTGAAAGTCTCCAGAAGTACAAGATAAGCTGAAATGTGACAAGCAACCAAAAGAAACCTAAAAGCTGCCACAGAGCTCTTTCAAACTCAGCTTAGGAGGTGGTGAGGGGGAAAGATGATGGCTTCACTGGCAGTGGCATCCTAAGCAAAAAGGAGACTTTCTGATAGAGTGACTGTGCTGGAGTAGAATTTATATTCTCACTTGTGAAGTCCACAGAAATGAAAGGTGGGAGCAGGAGACTGAGCAGGTAGCTGGGAACACAGGTTTGGGTAGAACCTGTGACATCTTCAGTGCTGGAAGGGACAGAATCACCCCCAGCCTGTTCTCCTGAGGCACAGAGTGCCTGGAGCTCTCCTGAAAATAACTCCCCTGATCAGGTAATGCAGTGCTTGCATTAATAACCCCAGTGTGCACGTGGGATGGGGCTGCAGGGCAGGAGCTGAGTGAGTTATCTCAGTGGCTTTTCTCCAAACACATTTTTCCAGTTACCTTCCTGAGGTGGTGTATTTTGTAAATAATTTAGTACATTTTCTTCAGTTTGGAATATGTTTCCCATTCAGAGCTTCAGAGGAGAAGAACATTTTTCTGCTGGGCTTGTTTCTAGGAATACTGACTTTCCCTTGACTTTTCTCAGGGCCAGTCCCATTAATTAAGCAGCCCTTAAGGAGACAGAAGGGCTTTCATTTAGGATGAAAGTATTGTCTGGCATAGTGCAGCATTAGCTTAGCTTTGAGGGAGAGCACCACACTACCTCCAAGGCCTGACACAAACATCAAACAGAGCAGGCTGCAGACAGCTCTTTGAAAGCCTGATGGGATGTAAATGTGGGTGTTATTTAATTTATCAGTATCTCAAATCACGCACATTTTCAAGGCCAGAAACAAGTATATGTTTACTGATGAGTCACTACAGTAAAAGTTCGAGACTGAGTGGGGGAACTAATTTTATGGTAATTCTTATAGGTTTTGGGTCTTATATTGCTTGTTCTCTGCATTGTCGACGCGGTTCTTCTTTGCAAGAAGATTAGACTTGATAGAGGAAGAGGAAGGAGTGCTCCTCCCAAATAAGAATGACATGTTAGTGAAAGAATGAGTTCTCCATTCTGTTTTCCCACTCTCTTTAAAAGAGTTTGTGTTTTCATGTGCTCACTTTTGAATTCCTATGCACTGATGTTTCTGCAAGTATCATTCATAAGGTTTTGTACTTTTCCAAATGCAGTTTCAGCATTGCAATTTCACCAGTTAAAGCTTTGGAGAAAATTGTCGTGTTTTTCTAAACTTAATTATGTTTTTACCTGTATGAAAATTGTTTTTATGGTTGTCTTCTTTCTCTAATAAAAAGAAAATACAAACGGGCTTAAGTGCATTATTTAATCTTATTTATTTACTAAGTGTAAAAAAGTACATTAGAGTAAATGTACCTTTTAAAGTAAAGTAAAAATGTAATGACCCAGTAACCATTCTTTGGAAAGATTTTCTTCTGCCATGCAGATTTCATGTTAAAGCGTTCGCCGAGGCATTTGTATCCCGAGATTTCAGCCCTGAGCGGGGTTTGGGCTGTGATCTCCAGCGGTTCCGTGCGTTCGGGGTGGCGGGGCCCGAGCCCGCCCGGCTCGCTGCTCTGGGTCCCGCAGCCCAGCTCCATTGTCCCGGGGCTGGGGGCGGGCGCTGGGGCCGCCCCCCACAGCTGGGGATGCTGAAACTTTTTTTTCACGTTTCCGCAGTGTCACGATTTCCGCTTCCCTCCTTCAGAGAGAAAAAAAAAAAATTAAAAAAAAAATTCCACGGCCAACCCCCTACCCCGAGCCTGAGCCCGCGCCCAGCCCGAGCCCGGCTCGAGCTCAGCCAGAGCCGAGCCCGGCCCCAGCCCGCGCCCGCCCCGCCCGCGCCGCGGCCATGGAGGACCCCGAGTCCGAGGGGACCGCACCGCCGCCCGGGCTGAGCTCGCTGCTCCCCCCCCGGGAGTTCCTGCGCTCCCGCAAGGGGCAGCTGCTGCTCGCAGAGTCGGTAAGGACGGGACACCGGGGCTGGGGAGCTGCGGGAGCCGCCCCCGGGGCAGCCGGGACCCGAGCGGGCTCCGCCGGACCGAGCCGTCCCGGGCCGCTCCCTGTGCGGCTGAGGGAGAGGGGGCAGCGGCTGAGGGGAAAACTGGGGGAAAACAACCGAGGGGAGACGGGGCCAACAACTGAGGGGAAAATGGGAACAGCAGCCGAAGGGGAAAATGGGGAACAGCAACCAGGGGGAGACGGGGTCCACAACTGAGGGGACAAATGGGGAACAGCAACCGAGAGGAGACGGGGGGCAACAGCTGAGGGGAAAATGGGAGAACACAACTGAGGGGAGACGGGGGCAACAACTGAGGGGGAAAATGGGAGAACGCAACCGAGGGCAGACGGGAGGCAAGAGCTGAGGGGAAACAGGGAAAACAACCGAGAGGAGAGAGAGGCAACAACCAAGGAGAAAATGGGGAAACCCGTACCCCAATGGAGGAACTGCAGGGCTGTTTCAGAGCATAATGGATTTAGCCTAATTCAGGCAGAGCACGTTAGAGACCAGAACTTGTCACGTTAGACTTCCAGAGCATTAAGTGTGTTTCACTATTGGGACCCCTTTTCGGTAAAAAAGCGCTTTGATTTCGTTTTAAGCTCTTTGTGGTGTAATCCAGTAACCACTGGGGCTGCGGTTTGTATTATCGGCTGGTGCCAGGTTGGGGGGCAGCCTGTCCTGAGTGTGTCAGGAAAGACTTTACTCATGAATTTATGATGTGTGCCATCAGGCTGTACACCACGGTCACTCAGCCACTGTCCCCAGCCCTCCAGGGGCACGTTTGTCACTGACCCTCCCAGGGACTTGGGCTTGGGCTGGAGAGCTGCCCACAGGGACAGGCACCAGCCCAGGTGGGCACAGGGCCAGGGACACCTGGCCTGGATCAGCACAGTGTGGCAGCAGGACCAGGGCAGTGGCTGTGGTGTGAGACTTTCTGGAATTTTACAGGTAAAGGCTTAAACCTGACAGCTGAAACAGTACCCATGTGATAGGGAAGGAGATTGCTCACCCCATGGGGAGTGGGTATTTCACAGCAAAATTTACCTTCTGAATAGGAAGCTCGTTGATTGAAATTAGATGTTCAACATCGTTTTTGCTAGAAATAATGATAAATTCAAACACTAAGTTTGCTGGAGTTTTGGCAGCAGATAGTCAAATATCAGGACCGCCCAAGTGGCAGTCAGGTCCATGGAGCACTGTTCAGATGTGCAAGGTGTCTCTGGCTATCCACTGTTCTGGTTCAGGGAAGGAAACCAGGATATTCCAGCAAAAGAAAGATAAGGAGCAGACAGAAGGAGGCAGGATTGTCTGTGGCCAGCTGGTGGGGACCAGCTCTGAGGGCTTGTGAGGCTGTGGGCACTGCCCTGTGGCAGAGAGACAGGAACAGCCAGATGTGAGGCTGGCTCTGAGAGGAAAAGCATTCACTCAGCAGGTCAGGATGGCTTCAGGGGTGGAGAAAGCCTCGGGCTGGGTAGCAGCCAGCCATGGGCTTTATCAGCTCCACCAAAAAAATGCCAGCTACCCCATCACTCACACAACATGTGGAGTTTACAAAACCACACATTTAGAAGATACCAGAGCCCCGCTAACCTGGCTCCTTTGGCATGTATTTTTGTTACATCCTATAACACACACTGGAATTTCCTTTACAAGCTTACAGCCACTAAATGATGGCTTTCAGGCAGCCTGGCTTTTTAACATCTCAGAATGATGACATATTGGAGGAGTACTGTTCTGGTCATGGGATCAGACTCACCCTTTTGTTGTCATAGAGAAGCACTGACGATGCCTCCTTGGAGTAATAAAAACTGCTCTGTCTTGACCAAACAGGGGTTTATCCTTTGTCAGGCCACTCGGGGCTTCCCGAGGGCTTGGCTGGCTGGGAGCAGCTCTGAAATCCCATCTGCAGAGAGCTGTCCCTGTGCTCCTTGCAGGCCAAGCCCACGTGCTTAGGACGTGGTTTCCTGGCACACAGGAGGCAGCAGTAGTTTCTCTGCAGTTGTCTCAGCTTTGCCAGAAGAAACCCTTGAAGACAGCACAGGCCCCAGAGTAAATGCAGCCTGTACACAATTAGGGAAATGCAGTGCCAAATAATTGAAGATGAATCCAAGTTAAATTTATCATGATTTAAATCTGTGTTTCATCTTTAGCTTTGTATTTCTCGTCTTGAATGTTTAATTTTTCCTCTGACACAGTGCTAATGTGGGGTGGGGTTGGGTTCTGCATAAATGTATGGAAATAATATTCATGGATGCACTTTTTGAACAGTGCTTTTTGTTCAGAAGCAAAGTGGGGTGCTAATTACTGTTACAAATGTCACATTATTCAGCATCTTGGCAGTTCCCCAGAAATGCACTTTATTTCTGCAGCTCTCCAGCCATTTTTGAAAATAACATTTCCACACAGAGGATCTTCTGGATGTCCAGGTGTGATTTGCTCTGGTGCAGTACCCGTGCAAACTGGGCATCTAGAGCAGGCCAGGCTGGGATGGAGCTGATAATAGGTAGAGGCTTAATTACCTCAAATTTTATTCAGATAAGAAAGATATCCTCCCCCTATCCCCTGTTCCTTTTGATCTCTACAGGATCACAGAATAGTTGGGGTTGTATGGGGCCTCTGGGGAACATCCAGTCCACCTCCCCTAACCTGCCTGATTAATTTTTTATTCCACCTGGGACATCTGTAAAGACAAAGAAGCAGTAGCATCAAATACATTCATAAGCTTCACTATCTTTCATAATCCTGTTTATTTTCACTGCCTTGCTCCCTCCATTTTCTAACCACCATTTTTAATCTTACAGGTTACTCCTTTTTCCTTTCTACTCTCCCCTTTTCCATGCCACAGTTTCTTCCACACATTTTAACACTCCTCTTAAGCTACTGATTTTTCCTAACCACTCAAGTTGCTGTGCTGGAGGTCAGCATCTCATCCTCACTCTTTTCCACCCTTCAAGAGATGAGTTTTCAGCTGCCTGTGTCCTGTGTTGGAGCCATTTAACAGCCGCTCTCACACTGGCACCAGAGCTTGTCTGGGCAGGATCCCAGCTGTGGGTTCTGCTGCTCACCTGCCTGTTCCACTCGAGCCCTTGTGGCTGCTTTATTGGCACCTCCTCAGTCTCCTGAAGCCAGCATGCAGTGGCACTGCATTTTCTTTTGTTTTTATAAAAATGCAGTGAGAATAAGTAAAATTGTGCCACCTTTGTGGTGACATAAAAGGATGTAGAAATCATTGTGCCTGTTTCTCTCCTCTTCTCCTGTCTTTCTCTGTCTTTCCAGTCTCCTCTGACCTGACCTTCATAACTGAAACTCCAGATGCTCGGTGTAAACTCTCCTTGGAAGAGGCCCCTGTGCCCTTCTCAGGGTCTGTGGCCAGGCCTCTCCTGCAGCCAGTTCTGGAGGAAGCAGGAATTTCACCTCCTCAACAAGTGCAGCAGAGAAGTAACTGAACAGCAGAGACCACTGAGTGATGCACTTTGTCTGTCTGACAAGAATACAAGAACAAAACGCACTCTTGCGCAGAAGGTGACACTGTTGCCCACTCATAAAGCCTTAGGCAAAGCTGTTCTTTCCTGGGGATTGAGGTGGGAGCAGGAGATGAGGGGCAGGAGGTGGGAGCAGGAGATGGGAGCAGGAGATGAGGGGCAGGAGATGGGAGCAGGAGATGAGCAGGAGATGAGGAGCAGGAGATGAGGGGCAGGAGATGAGGGGCAGGAGATGGGAGCAGGAGATGGGAGCAGGAGATGAGGGGCAGGAGATGGGAGCAGGAGATGAGCAGGAGATGAGGAGCAGGAGATGGGAGCAGGAGATGAGGAGCAGGAGATGGGAGCAGGAGATGGGAGCAGGAGATGAGGGGCAGGAGATGAGGGGCAGGAGGTGGGAGCAGGAGATGAGGAGCAGGAGATGAGGGGCAGGAGATGAGGGGCAGGAGATGAGGGGCAGGAGATGAGGGGAGGAGATGAGGGGCAGGAGATGAGGGGCAGGAGGTGGGAGCAGGAGATGGGAGCAGGAGATGAGCAGGAGATGGGAGCAGGAGATGAGGGGCAGGAGATGAGGGGCAGGAGATGAGGGGCAGGAGGTGGGAGCAGGAGATGGGAGCAGGAGATGAGGAGCAGGAGATGAGGGGCAGGAGGTGGGAGCAGGAGGTGGGAGCAGGAGATGAGGGGCAGGAGATGAGGGGCAGGAGATGAGGGGCAGGAGATGAGGGGCAGGAGATGAGGGGCAGGAGATGAGGAGCAGGAGATGGGAGCAGGAGATGAGGAGCAGGAGATGAGGGGCAGGAGATGAGGAGCAGGAGATGGGAGCAGGAGATGAGGAGCAGGAGATGAGGGGAGGAGATGAGGGGCAGGAGGTGGGAACAGGAGATGGGAGCAGGAGATGAGGAGCAGGAGATGAGGGGCAGGAGATGAGGGGCAGGAGGTGGGAGCAGGAGATGAGGAGCAGGAGATGAGGAGCAGGAGATGAGGGGCAGGAGATGAGGGGCAGGAGATGAGGGGCAGGAGATGGGAGCAGGAGATGAGGGGCAGGAGATGGGAGCAGGAGATGAGGGGCAGGAGATGAGGGGCAGGAGATGAGGGGCAGGAGATGAGGGGCAGGAGATGGGAGCAGGAGATGAGGGGCAGGAGATGGGAGCAGGAGATGAGGGGCAGGAGATGAGGGGCAGGAGATGAGGGGCAGGAGATGAGGGGCAGGAGATGAGGAGCAGGAGATGGGAGCAGGAGATGAGGGGCAGGAGATGAGGGGCAGGAGATGGGAGCAGGAGATGAGGGGCAGGAGGTGGGAGCAGGAGATGGGAGCAGGAGATGAGGGGCAGGAGATGGGAGCAGGAGATGAGGAGCTGGGCAGTGGTGCCTCCCAGCATCCCCATATTCCCAGTGGGTTCCAGCAGGTCTGTTCTCCCTCCTCCAAGTGCCTCTGGAGCTTCCATGACCTCAGCTCTGCTCAGGCCTCCCTCCCTTCAGGGACACTGCTCTCTCACCACTGTCAGCATTGTTTTTTAGGCCTTGAACTGCAGGCTGGTTGTGCAGTAAAGTGTAACTTTGTAATGCCTGGCCACCCTAAGAACACAATATTAAGTAAAAATTGCATGGGATTCAATGGGAAAGTTACTTTCTGAAACACAATACCCAAGAAGGGTTTTGTGTGAATGGGAGTGTACATAAAAGGTGCTTAGTGAACAATCAGGCTGCTTTTTTGCCAGGATTTTTTATTATTTTTTGCCAAGGTGTGAAAGGTTCCTGTCCTGCTCTCTGCTGCATTAGAGCTTCCTTCACTGCATGCAGATGTTCCTGCCCTGTGAAGCTGGCAGCAGTCACACCAGCCTGTCAGCAGCAGTGCCTCAGGAAGAGCTCAGACTCAGCTGCTCTCATTGCTCAGGGTGCAACCCCAAGAGAGAGGAAGAGAAAAAAGCTGTGTAAATACAAATTGACAAAACTGATAAAACATTGCTGCTTTTTTTCCCTCCCAGAAGCTGCAGTGCTTTCTGTAAGTGCTAGCAATGAACTTGCAATGGCATGGAGACTCAGAGACTTCCTCTCTAGCTGCCTTTTTTTTTTTTTTTAAGCACAGATACAAAGCTCTAACAAAAATCAAGGTCCATTGTTTGACCTTTCTCAGAAGTGACCCTGAAACACACAGCTCCAGGAAAAGAGGTGCAGAGATGCACAAATGTGATGTGCAATGGAACATTTGACAGTCCTGGGAGGGGTCAGGGTATATTCTGAAAGGTGCTGTTGAGTTTTTAGAGCACCTTTCAGTTTGCAAGATGTTTTTCACAAAGACTTGAAGTCTGGATAAGTACGTAGGTAGGTGTCATTATTTCTGAGTGCAGACTGGCACTGCAGTGTTTGTATTGTGGGAGGGGAGGTGTATTTTAAAATTTTGAGATAACATCAAATGCTTCAGTTAGTAGCAGTGCACTTAAATGGCCAGAAAAGGCACCTGCTGACTTCTGTAATTGAGAAAAGACAGTTATAGGTAATGTCCAGTATTGCTCCAGGAGTCCACAGCTGTGCATTCCAGCTGTCAGAAGAGGAAATGAGAAGCATCATCAAAACCCTACAATTTGTGGGCTCTTGTATTACACAGGGCTGTTCCCAAGCTACCAGGGAAGTTTGGCATTGAAATCCATGTCAGGGCAGTGACAGGAGACAGAAAAGACAAAAACCAAAGAGCAAGGTGCAGTACCAAGGTGCAGTGCCATGGTCATCACCTGACAGACCTCAGGCACCTCCTTCCTCCTGATCCTCTGGCTCTTTCCAAGATCTGCCTCCCTCCCCTTCCTGTGCTTTCCAGCCTTCCGCAGTGAAGGCATCTAAAAATACCATCTTTCAAATCTTCATTCTCAAAATCTGCTCTGTTCTTTTTTAGACATTTATTTCACATAAAATCTCGAGTGCCTCCAGAATGAGGAATGATGTTTAACTGCAGACCAATTTCCAGTCTTCAGAGTCTTTCCCCTTTACTAATACCATCAGTAATCTACTGAAATCAATGGGTTCTTGTGAATCAAAGGTGCCTTTTTTTTTCAGTGTGCCTGGAGGTGCAGTTCTCCCCACAAAGGGATGCTGCCAGGTGGAGAGCAGGACAGGCTGGAGTGAATCCCAGCACTGAGGGTGGGAAGGTGGGAATGCAGTGCCTGACCTTCAGGGCTGAGGAGCAGGCAGCAGGACACTGCTGTCATCTACCACCCATGCAGGGCTTGCTTTGAACAAGTGACTGGCCTGGGAACCACATTTTAAAATAAACAACTAAAATTTCCCCAGCTTCTCTGGGTCGGACCATTTAGAAAGCTGAAATGCTCAGACTGATGTGACCCTTCAGCAGCCTCCCTGGCACAGAAGCAGGGATCCCCTGGCACCCCAGCCCCTGGGATCAGGGGCTCCTTGGTGTGTTCCTGCTCCTCTTTCACCCTGAGTCTGATCCTCACACCTGCCCAGGGCTGAAAGGAGATGGCAGGAGCCTTCCCTGGCACAAATTGCCATAAAGCTGATAAGAACAGGCCACAGAGGCTCTTCCTTTCACTTTACACCTCGTCAGGAAAGCTTTTTTCTCAGTGCAAAAGCAGTCAGAGCCCAGGAGTTACTGAGGCAAAGAGAATGGAGATCAAAGGCATCTCTGCTGTGCAGCATCACCTTACAGATCTGCAGTTTGCCTCTCTGCCTCCCTTACTGCTCCAGCAGGATGGGTTATTTAACACTGCATTTAATCCTCTCTTAAGAGATCCCTAGGTTTAGTTCAAGTCTAAGATCTGCCACTGGAAGGGTTGTGGTCAGTGGGACCTGCCCTGAACCCATCACCTCTGCAGCTCAGCCATCACACACCTGCTTTAGCCACAAAAAGGAAGATATTTTTTCAACACCAGAACAAAAAGAAAATGTCATGTATAGATGGTGATTTCTTTTTATTCCAAAAAGACATAGAACTGTGTCTAAATTGTGTTCCAGAAATGCAAGTGAAGCAGATGCACAAAGCAAGTGCAGTTTGTTCTTTGGGGTGGGAAGGGAATAGGTGCTGTGATGGGAAGAAGGAAGTTCTCTCTCCTCTTAGGAGTTGTCAAGCTCTGATAAATCCACTTCCCTTTAAAGAGTTCTTACCCCTTTTAGCTCATAGGAAGAAAATACTACACTGAGGATGAGATACGGGGAATGAACTCCCTCCACTTTATGAAAATAAGAAAAACCTGCAGAGAGGCTTTGTGAGCAGCAAACACCTCAGAATGGGGTAGACATGAGCAAAGGGGCAGACATTGCCAGCTAGCAGGCCCATGCAGAAATGAGCTCTGTAAACTATCCCAGCTCAGTTTCTAGAACCAGTGAAACAAGAACAATGCATAGACCTGCAAGATAAATATAGTCCCTTACTAAAAATGTCACATCCTCTCTAGCCTCACCAGCCAGTCCCAATGGATGCAAACAGTTTGTTCCAGCTGTTAGCATCCTGCTCAGGCACTGACTGCTTTCCCCAAAACACAGGCTGAGAGTAAAGGCTTGGTAATTAATTACACCAAGAAATTATTTCAGGGGGATTGAACTGCTTAGTTGTCCCCTAAACATAAAAGGGTTTT
The DNA here is from genome assembly GCF_028018845.1 of Melospiza georgiana. NCBI lineage: Eukaryota > Metazoa > Chordata > Aves > Passeriformes > Passerellidae > Melospiza > Melospiza georgiana. Next base: position 1,625,037 of record NC_080443.1, read on the forward strand.
TTTGATACATGTATTTGAGGGTTGAATGACCTCTCATGGGAGTAATTACCAATTAATAATTATAGGAGCCTTATCAGTAAAGTGTAATTATGATTTTTTTCTGAGGTTTAGGTGGTCCCCAAGAACCTATGGTAGCAGCAAACAAGGAAATCCACAGAGCTGAAATTTAATGAGGCAAATGCATTGATTACCTTTGCAGGAAGCTACATCTGCCTTTAGATGCATCTGGGGGAAAAGAATCCATTTATTTTCAGTGCTGTGTGAGTGGGAATGTCAGTGTCCTGATTTGGAATTAGAAGTTAAAAAACTATTTGTAATGTACTGCTCAGTCTGTGCTGACCAAAAGCACCCCTGAGCTTTGGGAAGGCAGAGATTTGTGTCCAGGAGGAAAGGCTGGTCAGAGCAGCCCAGGTGCCAACTGGCACATAATAATGTGTAATTAGCATCCTGCCCACTTTTGTTACTTCAGGCTAATTTGATTGAAGCAGCAGCCAGTTCCCATGCAAGGCAGTGAAACAGGAGGGACTGGACCTTCTTCTTGGAGGTGACCAACCCCCAGTACAGCAGCTGAAAATGGTCTTGAGCTTCTCCATGGCTCCCTCACCATCCTCTTATACAAACACAGTCCAGGAAAGCACTCTGGTACTGCCTGGTTTAGGTGAAAATGCATTTTCTTCAGTTGTTTTCCCGTTGTGAAACTTTCTATTTTGAACCATATGCTAAAGGTATTTCAATTGAGTGTGGGGAAAAAATGCCAATTTTTATTATTTACTAGTTAGGAAACATTATGGAGATAAAAGAAATCTATGGGATTTATCTGTCCTATTACTCTCTAAAACAGCTTCCACGCTGGAAAACTGGAACCAGACACTTCCAGAAGTCACAGAACAATTAATTCTTGGCCCTTTTCTATCCATCAGCAGCAGACTTTATTCTTTCAACTCCAAGATTATACATGCTGAGTTACTTCAGACTGTCTGAGCACTGATTTGGGTTTCAAATGAGAGCTGTCACAGTTGAAAGCTTAGAGCTCTGCTTGCTTGGCAACCCCACTCTATTTTCAGAATTATGTTGTCAGAGCTGTTTACAATCCAGAGCAAATTACTGACTTGGAGAGGTGCAAATCCACCCAGCTCTCCGGAAAAGCGATTTCACACACGTGGAAATAAACACCCTTACTTCAGATTTATTCTGTGCTCAACAACAAGAATCATTTGGCCCAATGAGAAATAAAAAAAAAGTAGGATGCTGAAGGTATGCCAGCAGCAGCAGCAGCCCTGACAGAAATACACAGGGAAAATAACACTTCAAAGCTGCTCAGCTGCCTACGGCTCTGCTGTTCCATGCAAATAACTTGGAGTTTTCCCTTTACTTTAGGTGCTGTCATTTATCATCTTTATCTGCTATATTGCATCTCTAGCAGCTTCTTTCATGATGGCACCACTCCTAGAGTTTCTGCTGGCACTGTTTCTTTTTTTTGCCTACGCCTCCAGGCTTAATGAGAAGTTTAAAGGAGTCCACTGGCCTTTGGCGGTAAGTGAGATGTGCAACAGAAACCTTCAGATTTAATTGTGCAGTGAGAGGGGAGGGAAGGTGGCTGGGCAGGAGTTCAGGGTGACTATAGCAATTTTACTGCCCTCTTAGAAACTTGTCCCTGCTGTCTCTGCTTCAGAAGGTCCCAGAGCACTCTAAACTCTGCTCTGCACTGCAGCTTTTTGAGTGCTGACACAGGGCATGGCTTTATCAAAGCACAGAATGTGTGCCCAATTCCAGGCAGATGGCTTAGGGCCAGCATCAGCCCAAGTCTGCCTGCTGGGGGCTCCTTACTGCCACCCTTGCAGAGGGGGAAGCAGGGGTGTTGTTGATAATGGGCAGGCTTTGTCAGGCTGTGATTAATTCTCGGGTAGAGTTACACCCACAGACAATCCGAGCTGCTCTGGGAAGGGGCAGCTCTGTCCAGTTCATGCTCACAAAGGAGCTCAGTGGCTGCTGGGGCAGTGCTGGGGCTGCAGGAGAGCCCTGGCCACTGGATGGCCCTGCAGTCTCAAATATCACTGCAAAGGGAGCAGCTGCCCTGCAGAACAAGTACTTCAAAAACCCTTTCTGATCTTACCAATCTTGATTCTCCTTTGGTACCATCAGTAGTTCATTGCAGTGAGATTTGAATTTGAGCTCTCCGTGTATAAAAATAACTTCAGCAAGGCCACTGGTGGATAAAACAATATCAGTGACTTTGGCTATGACTGTGCACAGCTCTCAGCTGGTAATCTCTGTTCCATCATTTTCCCATTTTCTACATGCATCTGGTTCCAGAACTAAGACAAAAAAGGCACTTGTGTGTTTGTTATGGCCATTACCATAACATATTGCAGGCACACAGTGTAGATAACTGACCTTGTCCTGACTTCAGAGGAGTCAGGTTTCTTGCAGGATTTGTGCTTTGAGACAAATCTTACTCCTCCATCTGTTCTGGAAAAGCAGGAGAGCTAATTGTGAACAGAGCTGAGGGTGCCATTATTGCATCCCTCATGATTTGGGCATGCCCTGGACACAGCTCTGTGTTTAGAGCTCACTGCAGAGATGTCCCTGCTGGTGTGACAGGGCACAGCTCAGCAGGACAAATCCCAGGGTCACACCAGGCACGGGCTCCTGGGGCAGGCTGGTGGACATGAGAAGTACAAATCATTCCAGCACTAAACCAAGGGTTTGGTTGCTGAATGAGGAATTGCACAGACAGCTCTCCCTGGAGATCACCACACAGCCCTGCATCCACAGAGAGACAGGCACCTGTTCCCACAGAGCTGGGACCCCCTGAGCCTCTGGGGCCACAGCAGTTCTGCTCTAACACAAGGCTTTTAAGGCATTTCAAACGATCTTTCCATTAAAGCCCTTGCTGTGCTCCAAGGCAAACACCCCACACAGGGTGGCAGCAGGATTTATCCAGCATCTTTACAAGCAGAAGTTTCTGCCAAGGTTCAGCTCTTCTCCTATTTAGAACTATTTCACAGATGAGCAGTTCCTCCTCTACAGCAAACCAGGCTGTGCTCACACACCAGCAAAGGCACTGATGCAACAGCAGAGGGGCTGAGTGTTGGTTCCCAGGATGGGTTTAGAGGAAATCCTTGAGCAGCCTGAGAGGGCACCGTTGTTCTTCCCCAGGATTTCGTGCGCTGTGTCACCGCTGCCATCATTTACTTCGCCATTTCCATTGCTGCTGTCTCCAAGTACGGCGATGGAGCATCGAAAGCAGCAGGGGTGAGTAGGCATCAGCTTTGCACCTAGGTGCTGTGCTGAACTGAGTGCACTTCAGTGCATGGATGCACTTATAAACAGTTCAAATACCACCCCACTGCAAGTCATAGACGTTTCTTCAATTAATTGAGAATTGATTTGCCTAAAGCAAAGAAGAAATGGTACTTACTCAGAAAAACATGTCTCGAACCAATGAGTAGATTTTCACCCTAACAGAGCTCCTCAGTGTTAACTGTACCCTTAGGGAAGGCACCTGTTCTGCTTTTTAATTTTACTAGCTGCTCCTTCAAGGAGTGTCAAGATCCTTGAATGGAAGGAGTAATAATAATGATGATGATGATCAAAAAAAAAAAACAAAAAAACTCAAACCTGTAACTGCTAAGGCCAGTCTAAATTAAGTAATTTCAACCTCCTGCCTCTTCTGCTTAGTTTTAGTTGGATGAGTTGAAACAAGAGCAGTGTCATTTTACCCTCCTGCACAAGGACTGCCCAGGAAAGAGCCTTCACCCATCAGCATTTTGAAATACAGAAATACAATACAGCCCCTGCATCTGCAACTTGACTCTAAGCATCAATAATGTATGCAACATAAATAAAATTTGCATAACAATTTTTTAAGCTTGGGAAGATCAGTGCCCAGTGGTGTGGGCCAGCAGCCCTTCCCAAACCATCCCACAATACAAACCCAAATCTTGTTCAATCTTTGTCCCTGCAGTGAGCAATGGAGTGTGTTCAGCCTTGGCTCCTCTTCCAGCACCCAGCTTGGCACAACTCTGCTGCTCTGTCACTGGAGAGAGAATTCCAGAATCATTTAATCTGTCTAGTTCACTCAGCAATAGACACATCTCCTTGTAAGCAAGTGGAAAATTATTTCCCAAGAAATGGAGGTGATTCCTTGGAGGCAGAGGTGCCCTGGCACAGTGGAGGTGCAGGAGGTGCTGATGTCCAAGAACAGGCCCAGAGCCCAAGAGGGCTGCAGCCTGGGGCAGGGATAAAGACACCCCTGGTCACTTCTCAGGCTCCCAGAGCAGCTGTAATTCAGGTGACACGAGTGTCTCACAAACCATTTCTCCTCCCTGCCTTTTTGGAAAGGCACAGGCCAAAAAAGCCATGGAGTTTTTGCTGTGTGGGTTTGGTTGGGTTTGGTTTGTCCCTGACAGACTGGAGCTGTTGTTAGGGACAGCATTATTTTGCCCTTTCAGGTGTTTGGGTTTGCAGCCACCATCGTGTTTGCCATTGATTTCTACATCACCTTCAATGACCTGGTCACTTTCCTCAAGCAAGGCAGCTCCGATTCCCCCGAGGGGCACAAGACAGAAGGTGGGTGAAATTCCCTGCTTGTCACAGGAGCTGCAGGGTGAGATTTCCCTCTCCATTTCACCCTTTGCAGGGAGCAGGAGCTCTTGCTCAGTAAGAGCAGTTTCTATTCTTGGTTTGTCTGCCACAGCTCTGCTCGGTTAGGAAGCTGCAAATGGAATTCCAGTGATTTATGAAGATAACCTGCAAGCCAGGAATGTGAAGTTTCTCAGAGTTTCACATCTCACTTTGAAAAGCCCTAGATCCAATTTTAGAAATCACCATGCAGTACAGATTTTCTTTCCCTATTAAAATGTCTTGTTGTAAAAACAAGGAAACTTCTACCTTTTTTTTTCTTTTTGTAACTTATAATTAGCATCCATTAATCCACAGCTTTTTGTGTCCAAATAGTGCTTTTCTCTTTATCATTTCCTTATCATGATTGCCTCTTATCATCTTTGACCATCTGTGGGCAAATGACCTTAAAATCCAAGGGTCAAACAGCATAAAATTAACAAGGTTGCTATCAATTTTTTTTTCTATTATAGTTTACTTCAGATCAGACAGATCCACTTAGGAGAAGATAAAAAGAAGGTGTTGGGTGTTCAGAGCCAGTTCAGGTCAGGACAGGGGTAGTTGTTCTGTAGTTTTCAGGAGCCCAAATGGGGCATCATGTCCCTGTGACTCCTTATTGCACCCACATGGATTAAAAAGATTGCTCCACACTTAAAAACAAATAAAAAATATCCCCAAACACCTCATCTAAAACCCCTGAAAAACCAAACACCCAAGGTGTGTATGGAATCCTGGGAGGGGAACAGCAGCACTGACTGTCTCTTCTGGGGATTTTAGTAGACTGTTAAGTGTTTTTTCAAGCTTTAGGCTGAAAAGAAAGACAAAGGGAAAAAAGAATAAAAGGAACAAGAAATAGACTGTAAAAGCTAAAACCTGAACTGCCCTCAGAAGATGATCAGGTGGCAAGGGTGCAGAATTAGGATACAAATAGGATCTAAGTTCCCTGGAGATGGAGGCACAAATACATAAATTCCCAGAAGTGCAGTCACAGAGATTTGTGTTGGTGTTTGTGGCCCTGCAAGGAGGGCTCAGCCCTGCAGCCCCAGCCTGTGTTTACCCAGGGGCTCCTGAGTGCTGAGGCCAGAAGGATGGAGCTGTGTGGGCCTGCTGGGGCTGCTCAGCGTCTCAGAGGCGCACACAGCAGTGCCCAGAGCAGAAGGATGCCAGCAGGGCCTCTCAGCAGCATCTCCCAACTCCTTCAAACACCATTTCAGGTCCCACCACCTCAGCAGGAGCTGTCATTTCACAGAGGTGTTCATTCCCAGCCCTCTGTGTCCCTTGAGGCACACCCTGTCAGCACAGCCTCTCTGTCCCAGCCAGAGCCACAGCTGGGGGGATTTCCAGTTTGCATTTTCACTCTTGTTCCTTGTTTCACCCCTCAGATGAGGACTCCGACTCTGACTCAGACTGAAGAACCAAACACCAACCAAGCGTGAAGGGAAGATGATCAAGCACTTTCCTCTTTGCTGAATGCACTGCCAATTGAAATATCCCCTCATTTCAGCCCCTTTCCACTTCACTGTTTGTGGGATCACCAGAGCACAGACAGGGCAGTGATGTGGAAAAGGAGACTACTCCCAGTGCCATTGAACACTCCTTGGCAACTACAGATCCTACAGCAGATCTGTGCAAACAACCCAGCTCAATTCTCTGTTGCCCCTCCCCAGCCAGCACATCCATGTCCCAAGTAAGTGGGAACAGCATTTGTAACATTTACAGCTTTTAATGTGCTTTCATCATTCCAAACCTTTAACACTTAGAGCTTTTATACTTCCTGACACGCCAAAGAGGAGAGGTTTGGATGCCTGTTTGTATTTTTCTTGATTAACTAACAGTATTTCTTTATGCAGTCTGAATACTCCCAAGCACTGAGGGCAAGGAGTGCAGCTAACAGTTGGTTTTGTATCAGCCTTTGTATCTCCTGCCTATCTGTGACAAGGAAAAGTGACAACTGGAAATCTGCAGCAAGAACAAACCTCAAAGTGTAATGGTGCTGCAGGGCAGCTGGCTCATCAAACCCTCAGTATCCCTTGTTTTAAGCTGCTTGCATGGAGTCACAACCCCTCTGCTGCAATTCCACTCCCAGATGGGGGGAGCAGGTGAGGCAGCTCTGGGCAGCCCTGTCCTGTTTTTGTGGAAGCCCTGGGAAGGCAGGCTTGGCAAATACCTCCAGCAGGACCTGCCTGGAGAACCTGCAGGAGTTTGTGCCCAGGCAGCAGTGCTGATGTCCTGCCCTGTGCCATGGCCACTGCTGCTGCCACACTGAATGCACCCAGGCCCCAGGAGGGCAGTGCCCCCTCCCCACAGTGAAAAGGCCAAGAAACCAACCCCAAACTACAGAATGTCTGCAATGAATTCATCTCCCCAGCACCCTTTTCCAGTGTGGGGTGGCTTGGGTTGGTTTTTCTTCCCGGAAGGATGTGATTTATCTTGTGGTGATGCATTCCAGGGAAAAAGCCCTCAGAATGTACAAGCTGTTTTCACAGGTAGCACAACCTGCCCTGGAATATCTGTGTCCATTTATAAACCCTTGGGAATGCTTGGGAAGAGCGTGGCACATTCCTCACAGGTGGCATCACACAGGTCTGTGGCAAAGAAACCTGCATGGATGTTTTAAAAATGAATACAGTGCCAGAACAGGTGTGATTAACATGAGAGCAGATGGTACTAACAGAGTAAGTGAAAACCAGGGATGAAACAATGAAAGCAGATTTCCTTTGGAATAAAATCAGCCCCTGGGCTCCAGGTCCCTGTGGCAGCTTCCAGCAGGACAGGGGAGCTGGCAGGGACCAGGGCTGCTGCCCAGGCTCAGAGCTGTCCAGCAGGCACTCCTACATCTCCTTCCACTGACAGTAAATGCAAAACAAGTGGGAAAGACAATCTCAAAGATTTCTTTGAACCTTTTCCTGTACGATACCCCGTGTTTCTCTCCCTTCTCTTGTCATATTTTACTGGCACACACTGTGATGTTCAGGGGACCTGGGCTCATTTTTGTACTTGTTTTGTATTTCTCTTTTTTTTAAGTAAAAAAATGTACTGCATGTCACAGCTGGAGACATGGTTAATATTTAGAAACCATGCTGGATTAAACTTCTTTTAATAGAAGTGTTGGGTGTCTTTACTTACTTGGAGACCTGATTTTGCCTGCTTACCTGATTTTGGTGCTTTGCCTCTGCCCAGCACAAGGGACTGTGACTTCAGGAATCCTAAATCTGTACTGGGGAAGGGGCTCAGCTCAGAGCCAGCCCTGGGGACCAGCCACAGGTCAAACCTCTTCCTTAGGGCATGAGATGAAAAAATTTAACCAGGAATTTGTTCTAACTATTGAGTAGACATTGTGGATTCAATGCTCTCTCTTGGCAACCAATAACCCTGTAAACAACAAAGTCCCCTTTGGGTTCATCCTTACACACCCAAAATATACTGAGATTTTCTGGTCATTTGTTCCATGTTGGTTTAAAGTAAACAGGCAGCAAACAAAATGTTCATGAGTTACTTCAGGACTGCTTTAGCAGCTTGCAGTGAGTGCCTGCCCAGAGAATTTCCTTACTGGCTTTTTAGTCCTTGATGGCTCAGATTATTTCAAAGCAGTTTGCTCCCAGGGCCAAGCACTTCTCTAAGATCCCTTTTGTTAAAAAAGATCTGTTCCCATGACTGAAAGAAAACATGGTTCTGTATCTTAGGGATATCATTTCAGAAAATTAGATTTAAAATCATTACTTCAAAGCCAGTTTGGATTGGGGTAGAAGGGGCTGACTCAGTCTTCTGCCCATATTCTGCCACAAATACTGCACAAGTTCAGGCTCTGGGGCACGTGGAGGAAAAGTCAGCTTGGCTTTTTGGGTTTTTTGTTTGTTTGCTTGTTTTTCCTCAACTGACAACACCAAAAGGGTGCTGGGAGCACTCTCTGCAATTCAGGAGACAAGCACAACACCCCACCTGCAGTGTGGATTCAGTGGCCTCCTCAGACACCTCTTGGCAATCACAATCACTCGTGTGCCATGGAGGAGCTGCTTCCAAAGCCCCCAGAGCCCAATCCCTGCCCTCTCTGCAGCACCTGGAGTTCCTGGGGCTGCCCGAGGAGGAGTTTCCAGCCCCAGGTGTGGATGAATCCCTGTAGGATCAATGCCAGAAGTTCCATGGGCTCAAAGCCACGCACAGGAAGGGAAAGTGGCACCTCAGGTGAGTTCACTCAGCTCTCACCTGCCTGGAGGGCTCTCTCCCTCCTACCAAGCTTCTCCATTTACCTGTGGACTTCTTCAGACTTGTGCAGTGATCTTTGGACAGGTGACACTAAAGAGTTCAAAAGACCTTTCCAAGGAATTGAAATGCCTTTCCAAGTAGCTGTTTTAGATTCTGACTGAAGTAGGAGGCTGTTATCCTTTGAACACTGTCCATTACCTAACTGTGCTTTTCACTTGATACTGTTTGAAGTTCCTCAAGTGTTCAGTTTCCATCTGGCAGTCACTCCCAGGATCCCAGGGAAGAGCAGAGCATCTCAGCTGCTGTGCTGGAAAGCAGAACACAGCTGGATGCTCCTGGTTCCACTCATGGTCCTTCTGCTGAGGAAGTTCACTGGGCACAGTTCTGGTCAGAAATAATAAATCATTGAGTGGCTTCACTCCAGATTTGCACCAGGATACAAACAGCCCAAATGCCACATGTGCAGAGCAGCCCCGCCTGGCCCTCCTTTAATCCTCAGAGAGGATGCATCAAGGAAGCACAGGAAATTTAGGTAAGCACTGAGAGTGTAAATCTTCTCAAACATTCCAAGATGCTTGAGACACCTTTTTGCGTGGAGTATTGGCTTAAATGTCAGGATCTTTAAATGTCAGGGATAAATAAACAGGAGTGCATCAAAGAATCCACACTGCAACACAGATAGTCACCCTAGGACACTCCTTTACTGGGAGAATTCAGTGTTCAGTGTTTTGTAAAGCTTCCAGGCCAGAAAGTAAAACAGTACTACTCAGAAAATTTAAAATTTAAGTGTGGTTTTGTTTGGGGCTCTGGGGAGGAGGAGTTTGGGTGGAGCTTGGGGTTGTTAGGCTTTTTTTTGGTTGGTGGGATTTGGTTTTAGTTTGGTTTTTTTATTGCTATTGCTTTTGTGGGGTTTTGTTGATTGTTTGGTTTTGGTTGTTTTTTTTTTAAAAAGTAAATTTTTAAATCCACTTCCATGAAGAGGAAAATAGATTCCAATGTTAATTTTCACCAGGAAACACTTGTCCTTTTCTTTTATGGATTTTGGACACAGCCCATCACATTTTGTTAGCCTGATCCATGAATAAATTAATTACAGTCTTCCCGGGAGACTGAAGGAAGATCCAGTAACTAAAAGTCAGACAATTTTTGTTTATTTTATTTATTTTTTTTTTAATCTGACAGCTGATGAAGCTTCTCCTGCCCCAGGAGCACCATGGATGCCACCCTGGGTAATGCACAGTGCTGCTGACAGCCCCACACAGGGAAAATGAACTGGCCCCTTGTAAGAGCCTCTGGCTCCTCAGGGAATCCTTCCCTCTCCCCAGTGTTGGGAGTGCTGCAGCCACATTCCCACATTCCCAAATCCTGACTCACCCATCCCTCATGCCTCTCCACAGTTCTCACCTGCACCGGCTCAGTGCCTCCACCTTGTGCCTGAAGCACCTGGAAACCAAAAATCCCCCCAGCCCGGGAGGCAGCAGAGTGTTCCCCACTCCCTGGGGCACTTCAGCCCCAAAATCCCTTTCCAGTCCCCAATGGGCAGCTGCAGAGCCAGGATGGAGCCCTGCAGGCCATGGCAGCACACCAGAACTGCTCCAAGAGCAATCCCAGCCCCAGCCTGAGAGCAGTTCCACGTTCCCTCTGCTCCATCGTTCCCTCTGCTCCACTGCCTCTCCCCAAGGCTCTGCCGAGGTTTCTCCTGCCCCCAGGAGGGTCCCAGGGACAGCCCCAGCCCGGAATGCCGTGGTGGGAGTTTCCCCCCACACACTAAGTGCCTTTGGCAGCTGCCTGGCTTTGTTTGGAGCCCAGGACCCTCCCAAGCCCCTGGCAGGGCTCGCTCTCCTCCACTGGGGTCAGGCAGAGAATGGGGAGGGGAAAAGTGAGAAAACTCCTGTGGTGAGATAAAGACAATTTCATGGAGAAAGCAAAAGCTGTGCACACAAGCAAAACAAAACAAGGAATTAATTCCCATGGGCAGGCAGGTGTGCAGCACCTCCAGGAGAGCCACAGGGCCACATCCCCTGGAAGGGTGACTTGGGAAGACAAACTCCATCACTCCAAACCCCTTCCTCCTTCCACCTTCAAATACTGATGCCATAAGGCGTGGGATGCCCCTGTGGTCAGCTGGGGCCGTCTGTCCTGGCTGTGTCCCCTCAGCCCCTCCCCAGCATGGCACCACAAGGGGCAGGAAAAGCCTTGGCTCAGCATTAACAAAAACATCTCTGAATTACCAACACACATCCAAAACAGCCCCACACCAGCCACTGGAAGAAAATTACCCCAGCCCAGGCCATGTTCAGAGATGAAGACACAGTTTTAGTACTTTAATATGTCCATTTATTAAACAGGAAGTCCTTCACAAATGATTCTGTACTATATTGATTGGGATAAGTGTTAGAAAACTTCCATTTCTCCTACATACAAAAATACAGACTTTTACCACTATGAAGAATGATCAGAAGAGTACCGTGAAAACCCAGAGAGCTCAAATCTTCCAGTACCAGAAAGAAAAGACATGAAAGACAACTAAATAAAAAAAAAATTTACAAAAACTATTGTGCCCATATACAAAAGACTGGAAAAGCAAAATGACATTTAAAACTGATAAATACACCATTTAAATTATGCTGCAACAGCATGGATTTTAAAACCAAGACTGCTTTGTGTATTGCAAGACTTTACAATTCTTCAGCTTGTGTTTTTTGATTAGCACAGACACCAAAGAAAGAACTGAACAATGGAGAGATGGTTACCGGTGTAGAAACAAGCTACACAAGGAGGTTGTGTTTGTGGAGTACCTGCCTTTGAGCTTGGTCAGGCACTCCCAGGACTCCTGTCCCAGGCAGGGCTGGCAGCTGCAGCTGTGCCAGCAGGGAGCTCAGCTGTGGGCACGCAGGAAGGCGCTCCCAGCTGCAGGCACCACCTCGGCTGGAGCAGCTGCTGCAGCCCCAGCCCTGCAGGACAATGGGAGCTCTCCAGGCTGTGAGCTGGCTCCAGGGGCACGTGCTGCCCGCTGGAACCCCGCAGGCCCGGGCAGGACACAGCTGGGTGCTGCCCTGGCACCACTCTGAGATGCACCAAGGGTTCTGTACTCCAGAGTACCAAGGGTATTGCACAGCACACTTGTGCTCATGAAAAAAGGAAAATTGCATCCCCTTTGCTCAGCCTGAATGGAATTCTAACCTGGTGTTTCCGTAATTTCTCTGAGCTGTTTGCAATTACAAACCTGTCAATACAGCACCTGTAACCCAGAGAGATAAAGTCTTTTGGTCAGGCCTGGATGCTCCCTCCTCAGAAGCTGTAAATTATAAATTATGAGCTAAATTTGGAATGTTTGGATTGGGCTGCAGTCGGTCTAGATGAGCCAGGGTCAGCCCTGGGGACACAGACACCCCACCCTGAGCATCCCTCACGAGGCCCAAGGAACAGAACCTGGAGCACCAGGACTGTGTCAGGGGCAGAGCAAAGGAGACACAAGCTGTGGCTCCCCAGGGACCAGATCCAGTGCACGTGGAGGGAAGGCAGTGACACAGCAGCCACAAACCTGGTGGTGGTGGGAACAACGCACAGCGAGGCCAGAGCTGTGTCAGTGACTCACATTACAAAAATAGTGTTTGCTGGATTCATAAATTTACATCTCTATTCCTGTGAATGACAAGTGTTAGTACCACACATGGAAGGCACCCTAGGTGAAGCAGTTTTTCGGTATTTGTTTACAATTCTGTGAAAAGACATACAAAGTGTCAACTTCCAAATCAAATTTGAGCATTATCATGAGAAATAAATACATACTTTACTATTTTATTGTGGGTTCCTGAACCCTTACAAACTTCAACATATACAAATAGTTTCAAAATGACACTAACACAAAAGAGAGTAAGTCTAGACAGATACAATGATTAGCTAAGTCATTCGTCCTATTATGTCATAAATGTTGTGTCTTAAGTATAGAAGTCATTTTAAAATGCAATAAATTGGCCACAATATATATTTCAAAATATTTTCTTACTCCAGGACTGTGATGTATGAGTTAAAGCTGGATGAGCTGTAGTGCTAAGAGACTCTCCCTCCACAAGATCCAACAATAGAAACTGGTAAACATTCAAGATTAAAGTAGAAACAGTAGAAAAATGAAGGTAGCAATTGTTGTAACAAAAGGGTGCTAGCCAGGACCACTTTAACCTGCAGACATCAGGATAGCTGGAACATCGCTTAAAATATTAGACAACACAACTTTTGGGATTAAAGGGGTACCAAAAGTGATAAATCAGCCTAGTTAAGGGAGGATGTTTTCTTTCAGACACATGAAGGTTTTAATTAAATAGGTCTATTGAGACATTTGTCCGAAGCAAAACAATACAATACCCTGAAATTTCCTGTGCTCTAGACAATAGCCTGTGACAGTCAGAAGAGGCAGATGCTCATATTCCATTCTGTTACTCACATCCAGATGTTATTAAAATAGCTGCAGGGACCAGCCCCAATCAAAAAATAAGATACTCTGTAAAACAATCTGGCTATTGCCTTTTAAATGCTCCTCTGTCCTCATCATGAAGCCATGAAGAAAGTTCCCACAACCTTCCATAAATGCTAACTGACTTTTTAAAGTTTCACCCGTGAGGTCCATGGGGTACAGATAAAACCTTCATAGTAAACACAAAGCTCTATGTTATAAATATGTCAATCAAGGTAACTATGTATATTGTATATAAAATTAAATATCTTCTGTTTGCCAAGTATAATTTAAAAAGGAATATCTGTGGCTAGTTATAAAAAAATATTTATTAACCCATAGAGATTAAAAGGCAATTTCACTAACTAGTCCATCCAGCACATATGAAAGAGCTGCACTGGGATTCTGGATAGGTTACTTTATCTAATCACATTCCTATGATAAATAGACAACTTTCATTTCTGGGCATATATAAGAACACTTCTGAAAGCTGCATATCCCAAAAGAAAATTAGATTGTGTTGTATACTCTAAATTAAAGGCTACCAAAAATCACAGTGTAAGTAGATTTTTTTAAGATTATTTTTAGCATACAAATGGTTAAATTATAGACAGATTTTTAAAATACAACCAAAAAAAAAAAAAAAAAAAGACCAAAACAAGGGAACCCTTTCAGGTTGGACAGCACCACTCTGACTAGGTCAAGCAGATCTATCAAGATGGCCAAGTGGCTGACAGGGAAAATAAAAATAATATACCAGGAAAACCCTCTAAAACATCATTCAGAGATTTCCTGAGTATGTGTATAAATTCATTTTAACCAATCCCTCTGTCAAAATAAAGAGAGCAATAGGGCATAATTTTTGCAAAGTATAATTTCTACAAAGTTCCATGCATTTTTGTACTGACTTTAGGATCAAGCTTAAAATGCTTTTGTTGCCATTAAAACTCACCCACAGGACACCTGTACCTGCACAGTGATTCTGAGCTTTGCTGGCCCTCCAGCCAGTGAACAATCCATCATTTCATGCCACAAACAGCACAAGCCAAGTGCCTGATTTCCAGCCGTGCCCCTGGATCCCCTCTGGAAGCTGAGCCTGGGCAATCCCAGCCCTTCCCAGCCCCCTGAGATGCCCATGGCTGAATGAACTGGGGGCTCTGACTGTTCATGTTCACTGTGAGAGCTCTGGATTGCCAAGGGTCCCTCTCACATCTCCAACCCCTGATCACACTTTTCATTATCCTCACGGCCACTGAAGAGTTCTGGCTCCAGAGCTTGCAGGACAGTTCTGTTCTTCCTCCTCCTCCAAGCTGATCAGTATCCCAGCTGAGTAGGAGAAACAATATTACTTCCTACACTATCTGAACTGCTATTAAGTCGGGTTTCATTTTTTTAATTATGCCCTAAATTATTCTTGCTTATTTTAGATTTTTGGTCATTTTTTTTTTTCTCTCATGAAAGAAAACAAGTAGAAATTATTACAACATGACATGAGACAAGAAAATAGCAGATACAGAAAGAGGCCTAAGGAAGAGGGAGAAAGAAAGAATTGCATTAATCAAGCCACAGATTGGGTAAGAATTTGCTGTGCCTGCACATCCCAAAAAGCGTGGAGAGGTGACCAAATTCATTTAGGGACCTTAAAGCTCATGAAAAGCTGGTGTTTAACTGAGGCAGAACAGTCCAGGGCAGCAGATCCTCTCTCTGCTGTGTGCACAGCACTCCATGAACCTCTGGCTCTGCCCTGGTGGGAGGGGAAATCAGCACATGGACAGAAATCCACACGGGGAACATAAACTGCTACCCAGGGAGGAGTGGGAACCTTTCCCTCCCCTTTCTGGAAGCAGCAATGGAATCCAGAGAGCTGAAACAATGCCAGAGCGTGCCATGAGACCAGAGTGACCAACAAACCCTGGCAAGTGTTTGTCACAACAGTGACAAAGCCAAGGAAAGAGCAGCACACTGCTCCTTTATCCCACGGAAAGACACCCGAAAGTGAAGGATGAGGAGCTGCTGCCAAGGCACAGAGCTGTGCTGATGCTGTGCTCCTGAAGGAGTGAGCAGCACACGCTGCAGCCTCAGCTCCCTGGGGCCACAGCCTGTCTCAGAAGGCACAGGGAGGTCACTCCAGGAATTTCAGAGCAGCCCCAGCATTCCACAGACCACAGAAAGAACACCAAGCCAGCAGGAAAGGGAAGAGCACCACAGCTGACACCAAGGGATACTGGACACATTCTGATCTTCCTGGCACTGCACAGACCAACAGAGGCTTAGCAAGAATTAAATATTAAAGCATTTGATCCATGAGGCATGAATATTCCAAATGAAAAGGGGGAAAGGAAGAAGGGATTGGCTTTACTCAGACACGTGAGTGAGTTCCCCTGTGGCTTCAGGAGCTCCTGCTGGGGCTGCTTGCACAGCTCAAGGACATGGCACCAAGCCCAGCTGAGCAGGAGAGGCAAAGAGGCTCCTACAGCACTGACAGCAGCTCCAGGCAGAGCTCACTGTGCAACACACACTGGGATGTCTGCACAGGGGCACAATTCAGTCATTTCTACACCCAGAAATACACACAAACGCTCTCTGACCAAAGGGCACCCATCCAAACCCTCACTGTTCCAAGCATCCTGTTCCTACCAGCCTCAACTGTTTGCTTTCATTTAGTTCTATTTACAGTGGGGTTTGAGTCCCTTTATGGAGCTAAACAGCACCCTTAAGGACAAAAAGAAATTATCCCTGTGTGCTAGCAATTACAAGCAAGACTAACTGGCTGAGAGAAGCAATTTAATGTCACTTCTCTAAGCAAGTTTTAAAAAAAATTAAACTTTCTACCCTCTTCTCTTCCTTAAGGGTTTTTTGTGTGACTGCAGTTTAAGTAACAGTCTTTAAGAAGTACCTCTCCAATACACTGTGTAAAATTAACTCAGGGGAAATGGATACATCAAATGATCTTAATATTTCAAATGTAGTCGTCTCTCACAGCTACTTTATTTCCCTTCTCGATAATCCAAATAGTAAATAATGTCTCTGCAGAGCAGTAAGTGCTTAAGATTTTTTAGAAAGAATATACTATACAATACTAAAATCATCTTTGGTCCCAAAAACAAGGAAATTACACATTTACATTTGCTTTTGTTTCACAAAGTGAATCAGATAGTGTCTTTTAAATCACTGTTCTCTTTTGGATTCCACCTGAGAGCTGTGCTAGGCTCAGGGCACGATGTGAGCAATGAATCCTGGCACTCCCAGCTGCAGGAATGTCACCCCTCCTGTGACTGCCCCACTCTGCTCCTGTCCCTGCAGCTCCAGGGGCTGGGCCCTCACTGCACAGCAAACCCCAGGTACCCTTCTCCTAGGCCAGGACAGGTGCAGGGTTTGAAAGGTGCAAATTCATAAACCCAGAGAGGCTCCCAGAGCTCTGCCCCAGCCTCAGGGAGCACAGAGAGGGTCTGGGAATGCTCCTCCAGCCCTGGCCAGTGAAGGGACAACTCCTGACAAACCCCTGGGGACACCATCCTGCTCCCTGACTGCAGATGGCAGCTCCACTCCAACAGCACGGATCTTCTGGAGAACTCTGTTTTCTATTTCAGTAGGTGGGTTCGGCTTGATTTTGGTGTGGGATGTTTGGGTTTGGTTTTTTGTTTTGTCTGGTTTGGGTTTGCTTGGGGTTCTTTACAATCTTTATCCAAACTGCTTTGATGGCAGTTTAAAATTCCTGACTGGCTATGCCTGTGCTACTTTTAAAAATTCTTTTAATCATTGACATTGCAAACTCTGCCAGTGCTGGCAAACAGCAGAGCTGCCACAGCAGCTCTGGCAATAACAAATTGTTATTTCCTACCACAGTGGCCATGGAACTGCCATGTGCTGCTCAGGAAATGCACCCAGGTGAGGAAACCCTCTGTGGAATGTCTGCTCTGACCCAGCACCAAGAGCTGGTTCCATCTCCTCTTAAACTGGTGTTCCCTTTGGCATAGCATCCAGTAAAGCACAATGAAGTGTTACTGTAGGAACTGGTAAACCATCAATCACTAAGAAAATGCAAATTTTCCTTAACCTCATCAGTAACTCTGAATTTTAATCTTCTTCTCAGCCACTGAGGTGAAATGCACTATAGATGTCAATACACTGAAAATGGAAAGGCATCACCTTTGTCACCTTTTCACTCATCAAAATAATTCTCTGCTGCTCAATTTGAACATTGCAGCATTAGGTTCACACTTCCACTACCCCAGCTCCCTCCAGTACTATAAAAGCCCAGGCACTTCTCCTGATCTCCTGTTTGGTGTGACTTGGTTTTCATGGTAAATACCTCACCCAGCACACTGCCCATTGTCCTTAAGGCTCCAGGGGCTGCACTCACCTGAGCAGTGCAGCTCCAGCAGGACACACATGGCAAACCATCCCAACAATTGCACAGATTTCCATTTTCCTCACACCACAAAGGAGTTTAGTTCTAGAGATCTCCTCCCACACACACTGTCTTCACTCAGGCACACAAATGCCAAATAATGCACTGAAGAGATGAAAACACCAAAGAAACAGGAAAATATCAAGAGACACCTTCCTAATAATATTGTGACATTATCTAGCCAATTACTGCTGAATTTGAGTTCTGAGTAGAGAAAATGTAATTCATTCACTGGAAGTACAAGGAAAACTTAAAAAAGAAAACTTCAGCTAAGTAAAACTATTTCTAAACAAATCAATACAATCATATTATTTTCCAATTAGCTAAATTCATTTTTCAAAGAATCCTAAGGGGAAAAAATCTGCAGAAACACCCAGTTAAATAAAAATCAGGTTCACTTACCACCAATTAAGTTTTAATTTCAGAACAACCATCCTTCCAAAAAGAAATATTTACCTTACATGAATCGCAACATTGCAACCTTAGGAACACTTTAAAAGCACATACATTTTTGCTAGTTCTTGCTTACCCTGGGCTTAGAGGGAAAGCAAGTTCTAGCAAAAACTTCTGGAAATGCTGAACCTTAAAAAAAAAAAAAAAGAAAAAAGGGGGAAAAAAAAGAAAAAGAAAGCCACAGCTGGAATGTAAGTCTGTAGGATGACAACCCCTTCGTTCTCTACTGTGCCCCTTAAGCCCCTTTTGTGCACCCCATCTCCTAAACGCATTTATTTTCCCACTTTGGAATGAGCACTGGAATGTGTCCCGAGAGGAGCAGGCAGCCCCTCCGTGCCCTCGGTGCCCCCAGGCTCGGGCAGGGCCCTGCCCAGCACCAGCAGAGCTCTGGCACGGCTTCCCGCAGGCAGGCAGCTGGGCAGAGCTCGGGGCAGGAGGACAGACAGACAGACAGACACAGTCTGGGACGGACGGGCCCCGCTGGCTGAGTTATTGCTGAGTGCCCCTGGCTCCTTGGCACGTTGGGGGCTCCATCTCCTCCCTCAGCAGCCGGGCAGGGCTGCTCCGTCCCCGGGGCGGCTGCAGGAACAGGGCATCTCCAGAGAGGGAAGGGAACTCTGTGCAGGTAATCCAAAGCAGTGACACACTTCAGAACAGACATACATTATATATTCTGGGAGCTATATAATATATGCCCATGTCTATGCGGAGGCCTTGAGGGGATCTTCCTTTGGAACCACCACCATTTTCTGCCTCCACGACAGCAGCTTCTGGCTCAACACACCTCTGCACGCGTGCAGGGCTGGGCATCCTCGCCAGCCTCGATGCACCTTTTCCTGCTTAAATAAAGCCAAAGCCTTGTTCCGTGAGGGAGCTGGGCGCTGTTTTTCCCTCGGGGCGGCCCTCAGGCGTCCAGGCGCTGGATCTCGGGCCGGTGCACCACCTCGCGGGACTCGCTGCGGGCGCGCACGTACTCGCTGCTCTGGCGGCTCTGCTGCCGCCGGCCCAGCCGCCAGCGCTGCACCGCCACGGCCGCGTTCACCGCGAACACCAGCGTGGCCAGGAACCCGAACACCTGCGGGCACAGACACATGGGCACGTCAAACAACAGCGGCACCCTCACAGCAAAGCACTCACGAGTTCACCGCGAACACCAGCGTGGCCAGGGACCCCAACACCTGCGGGCACAGACACACGGGGCACGGGGAAACAACAGCGGCAGCCTCACGGCACAGCCCTCACGAGTTCCGCTTCCCACGTTATTTGCGCTGATAAATCATCGTGGCCTGGGAAATTACACTTTTTCTTCTCAATAAACTACAGAATCTGCAAAAGCAGCTGAGATCAATGATCCCAGAAAATAGAGTTCTCTGACTACCAACATGAGAATTAAATCCTGCAGTACAGCTCAAGGTAAAGAACTCCCTTGTAAAGAAACCAGCTCTTTATCCAAAAGCTCATTCATTCCTTGACAGTGCCAAGTCCAGAGCATCAGCCTCGATGCTTCTGCAGAACTCGTGTGATTTTAAAAACCAGGTTAAAAAGAAAAAAAAACAATAATAAGGGGTCGCCAACTCACACACAAAAGTAATTTGTTTCAACCAACCATTGTAGATTTAACCCTGAAGCGCTGCTACACTCACTCCAAGAACAAAAAATCATCTGTACTGAGCAAGAACAAAGCAAATTATGCATAAGCAGCTTCAACTTCTTACTTTTTGGCTCTATCGTTTCCATAGGCTCGCAACATAGAGCACCAAAGAAAAGGCACCAAAGAGAAAGGTGAGTTCAACTGTAAAGTGTTCTCTGCAAGTCTTTTTTCTGCTCTTCTTGCCTCAGGCCTTCAGACTAAGCTCCAAGGATTCTTAAAATAAGAACTATCTCACAGCAAATTGTAAAAGTAGAAGCAAATTGTGATGGCAAAGGCAACAGGTGTATTCAATCAATGAGTAAAAGTTAATTTTAATACAAGGTAAGAGTCAGATAGAAACAAGTTGAAATTCTTACCACAGCAGCAATTTCTGCTCCAGTTTTATGGTTTAAAGCAGCCAGTACTACAGAGGCAATGAAAAAGAAGAAAGTGCTGAGTCCAGTGTTGACCAGATCCTAAAAAAATAAATTCAGCAGCATTATTAAATGATGATTGTTCGCTTTATCAGAAGCGATGACACAGAAGGCTGGAACAAGAAGTGCAGCAATCCTCTGGTGGCCCAGGTGTCCCAGGGAGGCAGAGGCTGTGCCACAGGAGCAGCAGGAGTGGAGCTGCAGTGCCAGGGCACCGAGCACCCTGCAGCCCTGGCACATCCCCTCGGGGCTGGCAGCACAGGGCTCACCCTGCCCGGCGGGGCTGAGCCAGCCTGGGTGTGCTGCTCACACCCAGCACAGCCCACACACCTGCCAGGAGCCTTCCCACCCCTCCTGCACTCAACAAAACTGCACCTCCTGTGCCACTGCTGGGAGTAACAGCTGCCAGCAGGGTAAGAACAGAGGTTTTCACCTATTTATTGCATAAAACTGGTATTTCACACAGACATTTTAGAACACACACACTGCATCATGCTCAGGGAAAACTGCTTTGCTCCAAGCAAAGGAAAACAACTTGCTCCACACAATTCCTGTCACTGGTGTTCAGATGGTGATGCTGCCCTGCCTCACCTCAAACAGGGTCATGAACATGTCACTGGAACCAAAGGAAGCATTCTGAATGGCAGGTGTCTGCACAAGAGTGATTACATCAATACAAGACTGACTGATCAGACTCGAGGGAAAAAATACCCAAAGGTGTAAATAAGAGAAGAAAGAAAGTCTAGATTTGTTCAGGACAAGGTGCTCAGAGTGTTATCAGGACACCTTTCACATCTGATGTGTGTGGACCCTGCACTGTCTGCATGCTCCCACTGAACTGGGGAACACCATTCCCAAACACAAAGCCATCATGAATGAACAGGTGAGACAAGGCTGCAGGGATCAGGAAAGGACAATTCAGCACAAACATCAAATCTGTGAGAAGTGAATACTACCACAGACAGAAGGGATTGACAGAAAACCTTCAGTTCAAGACTGTTGTGCTACTTACAGCCTTGGGGTAAAGAAAAAACCCAAAAAAAACCCACACAAACCCAAAAAAAAAAAAAACACAAAACCACAGTGAATATGACAACTCCCACCATATAAAAGCAATCACAACAATTAGAATTTAAGGACAATTTGTTCTATTTGACTCTCTTCTCCCACATGCAAGGCAGGCTCACTTCCTGTTACAGCTCCTTCACTTTTTCCATTTTTTTAATAATTATTTTATTATTTTCCCAAAGGGCATCTTGTGAAGTGCAGTGAGAGGCCAGGCTCAAAAGATTTAAGATGTAATTCTAAAGTGACTGCTGTGGGTGTGAGTCCCCAGCTGTGCTCCAGTTCCACAGCACAAGGAGGTTTTGGAGGGAACAGCGCTGTCCAGCCTGCCCCAAACATCTCCTGTCCCAGCCACCAGCACAGAATGCTGCAGACAGGCACTGCAGAAGGTTCTGGCGCTGTGCTACTCACACAGCACAATCTGTTTTGAGGAACCTTTTCCCACTGGAGGGGAACTCTCACTGTACCTGCAACAGACCCACTTCAGCACTTCCAGCAAGTCCAGTGTAAATATATGTGTGCCACCAAGAATGGGGAAACTACATACTGAGGAGAGGGCAGCCCCTGGATAATTAAAAAACCAGAAATTAATTCAACTCAAGGTCAAGTTGTGTATTTTACTACCAGAGTACATGGGGCATCTACAGGAAGGACCTGCAGAACAGAGACAAATCCCAGAAGAAATAATTCAGAAGAACTTGGTAATTACTGCAGGCAGGCATCTCAAGAGGTGCTGCCATGACCAAAAATAGGGACAAAAATCACTTTGCACTCCTTTGGACTTATGGACACAACAGGTGGTAAATCTTACCTTTGCCAGGGACACTGCACCCTGTCCCAGTATCCACATTTTTAAAAGAATGTTGAAAAATTGGACAGGATACAGAGAAGAGCCTCAGAAGTTATTGAAAGGAGGAGAAAATTTCTCACAGTATGAATCAAAAGAACCTAAACTGCTTTGAATATTAAAAAGATTGAGCTGTGTGCACGAAGACTCCAGTGCTCAAACAATTAAAAACACTGGTTGTTTTAAAAGCTTAACATCAGACAGCCAGCAAAACTGACAGCAAAACAAAACCAACAGCTGCCAAGTTAATGCAGAAGTCGTATTCAAAATGAAGCTAATTTTAAATGCAGGAGACCTAAGCATCAGAACAAACAGCCAAATATTAAAAGTATTTAATATTCTACCCTTTCACTTCGTATAACCCAGGTTATGCTTTTTCAGACACACACACATTCTGTGCTTCCTTAGCACCATAATTAAAGACTACATGGATGGCACATGATGGTCTGTGATTTCTGGGGTCAGATGAACTCATTAATTAATCCTGCTGACCTCTGAGGTTCAGAATTGTCACCCTGGGGACCTTTCCAAAGGAGCTCAGTGTAAGCAAGAGGGCCAACATGGCACATTGATCACCTAGCTCCATGCTGCAAATGGACCTGCAAAATATAAAATCCTGCTGAAATTAAATTGCTGATGCCTTTTCTAATGGACTTTGATGTAAGTACAGCAGCAACTTGTCATCATCACTGGCATTTTATTCTAGTTTAATTTTTACAAAGAATATCAAATTCTACACAGAGAATTCAACAATTTAAATCTAAACAAGTGATTCTATCTTGAAGCTCCAATTTATTCATCTTTGCAACTCCATTTTCCCCGTTTAGGTCAAACCCTTCTAATGCAATTACAACTGATTCACATTTATATAATGAGGCTGGGTTTTGAAGAAAGCTAAAATGAAAAATATTTTCTACCCTCAGAGTAGACTTTGGAGCGTTCGGAGCAATGACAGCAGTGACACTGTCACATACACATGTAATGGTAACATCACAGATGGAAACTGCAATGGACTCCTCAATCCAAAATATGGGAGCTACTACTTAGAGCAGAAAGATAAGAAAAGCAAAAAAAACCTCAGTAGTTTTGGGCAAAGTAAGAGGAGAAATAAAAGAAAACAAACTACAGCAAGAAGCAGAGGACACTCCCTAAAATACTGCAAGTTTTTTCCACGTAAGAGAAAATGAATAATCGTGACAATAGGAAGAATAAACTAATTGGAAAAAGATGAGCTGCTTCAAATCTGTCCATGATGGAGCTGAAGCTCTTGCTATTATATTTATAGACAAAGTAAAACCACATCACAGAGGTAGAAGAATTTCTGCTGAAATTACAGCAACCTCATGAGACAGAATGCTGTGCCATAAAATCCTGTGCAGAGCTGCCATCCACAACAGAATCAAATCCCTGAGCTGAATCAAACCCACTCCAGGCTTCTGCTGCTTCCTTTCTCCTTTCCAAAATAATTCAAGTGAACAAATGACTCCTGGTCACTTGCTAGTTTATTTGCAAGGATTCTGCTCAGTCCCAGTGGTCCTGCCAGTCCAGCTGAGAGTTTCCAAGGCCATGGATTTGCTCTCTGTCCCACTCAGGGCAGGACAAGGCAGAGGAGATGTTGTAACTCGTGGATGAAGATGGGCTTATGCCAAGAAAAATATTTTATGCTACAAGAGGGCAACGCTTTTGTTCTGGTGTGAAGAGAACAGAAGAATGCTGAAAGCCCCATTCCATGATCCTGTAACCATCCCACACTCTGGTTTCTGAGGGTCCAGGCAGGTTCAGCTCCTGGGTTACAGAGGATGGAAAAGCTGAACTGGTGCTACCAGTGAGAGCTCTGATAACAGAGGGGCCACTGGCACCAGGGCACTGCTGAGATCTTCCTTCCAGGCTGGGACATCACCAGAGCTGCCTCTGACGCAGCACCCACACATCCTCACCCACAGCTCCCCACAGCCTCACACAAAGCTTTAGGAACCATTCAATCAATACTCCTGCCCTTCTGTCCTGTACATCACCCTGCACAAGTGCCCAGGTACTGTTTAAAAGGCAAACTGTGCCACATTGCAGCTGAAACTCGTGTAAACAGAGATACCACATTTACACTGGTGCCTGCTCTTGTCATTTGCTTTCTGAAATCCAAAAGTTTACATCTTGATGGAGATTCAAGTGGCTAAACTGATGTACTCTGGAAGCAAAGCCTGCACATTTCACCAACCTGACAGAAGTCAGTGCCACAATCAGACGCCTGATTTATCTTCCATAGAAGACAGAGCTCAAAGTAACATTTCCTTTTAGTTTTGTTTAGGTTTGCTGGTAGGGGAAACCAGCAAACCTAAACAAAACTAAAGGGAGGGGGAGTGTGGTTATTAATATTTTTTAATTATTATTTTTTAATTTTTTTTTTTTTTACAATGACCTTAATTTTTCCTCCAACCAGTACTTTATTTGCAAGGTTTGGGAACATCTTCCCTTGCTTCTATATGAAGGTGTCAAGTTGAAGGTTACAAACACACCAGTCAGTCCTCTAAACCAAGCACCTCTGGTCGAACTCCCAGAATTTTGTTCTGTTATTAAACACTGTTTGAGTATTTTGCAGTGCAATTAAAAATGGAAACATGGTTCATCAAGCAAAAATAAGTGCTAGGTAGAAAGAACCAAATAAACCCTATGAGCATTAATTGCCATCTCTTTTTTCCCTCGTATATTTACAGTTACCTAGGTAAACACAAGATACACATAAGCACTGCTTCCCCAATAGAAGAGCCCATGAATATAAATTTCAGAAAGTTACTGTCACAAAGCAACAGACCACACCTGCAATAACTACCAAAATATATAATGTTTCTTGTATTTAAAACTCGAGGCTGCATTTATTACAGAGTAACATTTACACCTTGCACCAAACCAGAACAGTCCATGCAGAGCCAAGAGAAAATTAATTCTTACAACTGTTGTTAAACACATAAAATGTTCACTTTTATCCTTAACAGGTACTGCTATTTTGAAAGAAGTAAGTATAAAGGTCAAGGATGACTGACTTAATTTTTCATTCAACAGCTAAGGAAAGCAAAATGTTTTTTTCAAAACAAAATGGGAAAAAATAAATTAAAATATAAATAAAAATCAAGATTGTCCTGTGAAGGACTTTGAGCTATAGCTTTGTAATTATACTGTGCAAGGCAAGGCAGCACAGGACAGTTTTGTCACTCAGTTTTGTCACATGAAATTTTCTGCCGACTCCTTCCAGTGTCAGCTGCTGTGCTACAGAAGGTTTCACTGCTGCAAAAACAGAAAAGAAGCAGCTCTGCAGAGATGATGAAATCAGTGTTCAGGCAGCACAGAACTCCCCAGCTGCCCTGTGTGCTCTAACACACACCTGGGTCCCTGTTTGCTCCCTGGGGCTGAGTCCAGTGGAACTCTGATTTTGTGCTGTGCTCAGCTCTGGGCCTCACTTCTGAGCTGGAAAACTGCAGCCACAACTGGACTCCCAAAATACACTCCATAACTCCAGTGAGTGCTCCAAGAAAATAATTTAAAGCAAAAAATCAATGGTCAAAATGTCTTGGAAGATTTTTTTTTCCCCTATACACTGACAAACAGCTCATTCTACAGACTGATCATGCAATGATTTACATTGGTACTCAGGTAATCAGGTATCCCTTGTCACACAAACTTCCACCCAAGGGACACTGCCAAATTCCAGTGCTCCCAGCTCCCTGGCACCACTGAGGTGTCTCCCTGAGCAGGAGAGAGGATCCCAGACCCAGTCACAGCCCAGGGCAGGATCCCAGGGCAGGATCCCAGTCCCAGTAGCACATCCCAGTGCAGGATCCCAGTTCCAGTTCCAGCTACAGGAACAGATCCCAGGGCAGGATCCCAGCCCAGTTCCAGGAGCAGATCCCAGGGCAGGATCCCAGTTCCAGGAGCAGATCCCAGGGCAGGAATCCCAGCCTAGTCCCAGTGCAGGATCCCAGCCCAGCCCCAGGACTCCAGCACCTTTCCTGCTCCTGCAGGCTGCCAGCTCACACACACCCTTTGGATACCAGACCCTCAGATCTCCCTGTACATCACATGAGAAGCAAATCATGAATTTTAGAAAAAAGAAAAAGATAATTTAGGCAAAGACTAAACTACAGCAGAATTCATTAGCTCTCTCTGAAAGCAACCCTGCCCGAGCTCCTGGTGGAGCAGGAGCTGCTGTGCTCCCCATTCCCCTGGGCCACTCCTGTCTCCCTGCAGAATGGGCTCCCTCTGAGCTCTGAGGCACAAAGGAAATGGAAATTTCCACTGACAGCTTCCCCAGCTTTGGCATTTTTGCATATTATTGATAGTGCTGCACAACACAGACAAGGGGCTGTTCTTTCATCTTGCAGGAACAAACCAGCCCCTCTCCAACACACCCAGACAAGGCTCTTCTCTGCCCTCACCTGCTCCCTGTTTCTTGCATGTTCACCTCAGGAAAATATGAAAATGACTGGCAAGTCTCTAATTAGTATCTAAACAAATATCTTTTCCCCAAATGGCTAGAAAGATACATTTTTTAAAAATTTAGCACCTTTGCATATCTGTTAGATCCTAGTCCATACTCATCCACATTTCATTCTAGCCAGGGACAAGGGACATCTGCCAATATCCACAACACATTGGAAAGAATTCTAATTTTAATAAACTTTTAAAGGAAAAAATCCTGTGTTGGATAATAGCAGATGATGGCCAGGTACTTTCTAATACAGAGGATCATTTGAAAGCAAATGTTTGCAATGGTTCCTAGGAAGAATTGTTATTTTTAAAGAAGGATTTTTTCCTAAATTTAAGTCAGTTGAATTCCTTCAAGCACTGCAACAGCCTCTTCTTCTCACACAGCTTCTAAAAGCAATGCTTGAGACTTTCCATAAGGGAAATATGCATTATAAAGTCATATATATTTTTAAAAGCATGTATCTTGGTGAATTTATACATAAGCAGGGGTGACTTTCTCCTAAGGCACTCAGGGATGTGAAGGACTGTTGTTCAGAAAGCAACTCCTGTAGTAACTCTGTCATATACAGAGGCTGCAAAAGTATAAAAATAACCACCAAAACACAGGGAAGTAATAAATATTGAAAGAGGCAAATAATGTATGAACATACATTTAAATTGTAAAAAATAAAATGCCAAAAAAAGCAAAAGGAAAAAAAAGTCAGCCAGAACCCTACATTCTTAAATTTCTTACTAACTTGGCCAAAGTAATGTCCCACAGGTGTTTTATGAGCAAGCTTTGATCCCTCACTCTGTACTTGCAGGAGCAGAAACAGCTGTAGAATCACAGAATGGTCCCAAACACTCTGAATACCGAAGGTAATCTCCCACTCCTGCCAGAGAAACAGTCCCAACTGTTTGTTAAAATCCAATAGTCATAAATAAAAATTAAATCTAATCAGATTGCTGAAATCTGTAAGAAACACCGGGAAGCAGGATGGTCTCATCAGTGCAACAAGCCGCCAGCTCAGCTCCCTCCTCACTTGTGGGGAGCCCTGGTGCAAGGACGGGAGCAGCGCCTCATCCCCAGGGCCCAGCTCACAGAAGGAGCCTCGGGAGCTCCAGGCAGACTCCTGCTGCCTCTGGTGTGCCGTGAGAGCTGAGCCAAGCCCTGCAGGGACCCCAGGGCCCTCTGCCTGATCCCCACCTGCTCTCACTGCTCCAGGGCCACCGAGGCTGCAGAGCGCGGACACTGCTCAGAAACTGAAACACTTTATAAAGCAAAACAAAGAAACCCCAAAGCACAACTGACTGGATTTTTAACCCCACCCCTTCCCCAAAACATCTCCCAACAGGTGCTATGCAGGCACAATTGATGCCACCACAAAGGGATCATTTCTGGACAGTTCAGGCACACAACACCTTATCTATCCACCAAGCACTCCTAGAAGGAGTTCATCAACTGACTGTGCAGCCCCAGGGTAGAAGGGATCACCTCATTCCACATTCCAGTCTCAATTTAACCAAGTCATTTAGGCTGAGAAACTAAGCAAACTGCTACATTAATAAATTACGTTTTAAATTTTTTTTTAAAACCACACAGAAGCCTAAAAACCTCTGGGACTCTGACAGTACTTGCAAAATTACTGTTATAACACAGAACACTGGCACAACTGTATCTGTACTGTCCCAAGAAGTTGGTATAAATATTGCCCTTGAAGCTGACAGATCTTTTGCTAGTGACTTAACATGCTGATTTTGTGACCTGTGTTTATGCAACCCAGTCTGAAAGTTTAACTCAGAATACAGCACGAAAATAGAGACATGTACAAAAGGAATGTGCACCACCAGCAGTTCTCTTCCTAAAACTCCTCATATCTGAGAACAGATTAAGCATTGCCAGTTAATGTTTAATAGTTAGGTGTGTAGGCAATACAAAACACCCAATTTTCACAGAAAGCACTTAATTTATACACTACTGCCCAATGATTATATTAGTCTATGTAAGAAAATATATGTAGCAAATTTGTCCTAATATAAAAAACCCCCAGGTTAAGAGAGAACAACATTCTGCTGTAAATCAGCATCTGTCAAAGTTAAATAACTACAGGCTGCATTTTTATCCACTTCACCCACACAGCATAATTGCTGGCATTAGCAGAAGCTTGTCCTCCCAAAGACAATCTACCAGAACACGATTTTAGTTCTATTAGTGCAGTTTAACTTGCCATATTTCACAGCTCATTCTGCTGATAGCATTCAAAATAAATGTAAGTAAAATGTATACTTTACCCAGCATAAAGAACACTCATACACAATACTAAACAACAGGAGAAAGCAAAGCCCAAAGACCAAACTTAAACCAGATTTGCAGCTATTTTTAACCCAGTGAGGATTCAAATGAACTTACAGTGAGATTCCAGTTGATCTGGGGTATTCTTGTGTGGAGGCTGAGACTGAACAAAATCAGGAGAGCGCCGGTGACCACGAGAGCGCTGCAGCTGACGAACTCAAAGAAGTAAAGGCCCTCGCAGGGGGAGCATTCCATTATGGTCTCTATGCAGATGAACGCCGTCAGCGCCAAAAGCTGCGAAGAAAAACAAGTGGGGAGAAAAAAAATAAATAGATTTGCACATCTTGAAAGTAGCCACAAGTATTCCTGACATTTCCATTGGGAACACGATCGGTTTACGCTCAGGAATGTGTGATTTCAGTTTACAACAGGGCACTGTGCAGGGAGCAAAAACAAAAGCAAAGTAGTGTATGATTTTCTGGATTTGTCCCATTCAACAATGAACACTTGAGCACTTTTACAAGGATTCTAACATCAAAATGACTAAGACACCCCAAAAAAAGCATGAAACCCTTGCAGGCCACTGGCTTAACATGCAAACAGCACCTCAAACATTTTATTACATTTTTTACTCATGATACACTATTCCAAAACGAGAAGATGGAATGCATTTGTCAACCTCAAACACAATTACAGAGTATTAATGTTGTGTGATTTTGAAAGACATGTCAATAAAGATTATTACTTAAAATTCACTACCAATTGAGATCTAAATCGATTCAAAACAGAACGGATTCAGGATTTCTACCACTCTCCAAAAATGCCTGCCTTTTTCACATTTATCATCATCAGTACACTGTATTTCATATAAAAACACATTTTATCATTCCTTTATAGCACAATAAAACAAGCAGCTAAGAGATGAAGGAAAATCCCCTGGTGCTGCAATCACAAATAGGGAACTGGGATAATGACAGGTCACTCTAAATTCAGAGGATGAATTAACACGTGTGCACTCTGATTTCAACAAGAGTTGAATTCACCATTCAGGACAAAACCCTAACACTTGCTGTACTTGAAAATAAAGTTTGCCCAGTGGATAAAAGTAAATATATCCCCCCAGAGGCCAGTGCCAGGCAGCAGGGACAGCTGCCACCACCATGGGACAGCACGGGCACACCGTGGGCACACAGCTCTCACACCACGCCTGAAGCAACTGCATGGATGGTTTGGGGGTTTTTTGTTGTTTTGTTGGGGTTTCTGCGTTTTCCAGGACAAGCAAGGAAGGCCTTAAGAATGTTTTGCTTTGGTTTGCAAGACAACCACCCCCATCCACCCACTGACATTTTTTAGAAAGAATTCTCTTCTTGCTGTGCCACAAAATTCTGTGGAGGCTGCAGTAAGCACTTCAATCTGAGG
The DNA here is from genome assembly GCF_028018845.1 of Melospiza georgiana. Classification (NCBI taxonomy): domain Eukaryota; kingdom Metazoa; phylum Chordata; class Aves; order Passeriformes; family Passerellidae; genus Melospiza; species Melospiza georgiana. The sequence goes on from NC_080443.1 coordinate 1,655,326, forward strand.
ATGAGGAACTAAGGGAGATTCTTTCCTCAGAGCCAAATACTCAACAATCTGAATGTGTTGCACAAACATAAGTTTAGAATTGACAGAAGCCAGGATAAAAACCAATTTCTGCTAAATCCTTCTTTGCCAATGTCAGTGTTTTGCAAATGCACCTCCTTCAACACTCTTTATGCTTCATCCATTGGTTTGTCTTCGCCTCCCACAACAAAACTTGCAAAATGAAGAAAGAGGATTTTGAAAGAAGTAACCAAGAAAGCATTTTTGCCACTAACATGAGCAGTAATTCTAAGAAAAGGACAATACCCCTCATGCTCATTTGCCACATACTTCAGAATACAGCAGAAAATGTAAATTTAAAACCAGATTAAAACTCAACCAAACTGCTTTAATAAAAAACTCACACTTGGTTGGAAAGCCTCTCACAGTTCACTTAGCACATGTTCATTAAAGACAGCAGATGCCACACTAATTTCTGTCAGCTAACAGAGAAGGCCAATTCACATCAAACAAATTCTCAATGGATACTCAGTGATTAAACACTTCAGATTTTATCTTTGACATTGAATAGCCTCAGAAAGAAAGATCATGTGTGAAATGGAATAGTCAGAATCAAAGCAGAATCAAAGTAAAGCCATGATTTCAGCAATGACACACATACCAAAAAATTACTGTCCAGACACAGCCTCATTTTAAAGTATTAGCATGTCATGAAGTTCATCTTCTGTGTGAACACAAGCCTCAAAACTGAAGATGACACTGAATGCAATTTTTAAAAAAGCTTTAAAAACCAATCTTTGCTCTTTCAAGAAGGATCACACATTAATGCTAAATGTTAGCCAGCAAAATTTCTACTTCTAGATTCTCCAATATAATAAAGTTTCTGTTTTTCTTGACACTATTTTTAATGTATTATGGCACTTGTAATCTTTTGTTTTCTTTTAAAAGGTATGGTTCTGCAATATTCTCTAGAAATACTGCAGTACAAACCCCAAATATTAGGTTAATTTTCTGAAAACATGAACAACTCTGAATTGTGCCACCCACATTAGGCTGAAGGAGCCAAAATCTCTGACTATAAGGTGCTGCACAGGGCACCAATTCTGGTTTTGCTGATAAACTTTGACACTGACTCTTCTCCACACCAGGCAGCATTGCTTCTTCAAGGCCAACACACCCTTCCTGGCTTGCAAAGCTCTAAAGAGACCAAAGAGTTCCCTGCAAGCAGCATTAGAAATTAATTATGTACTGAAGAGGCACTTGGAGCAATGAACTCAAATAATCCCGTGTTATTCACATATTCCCAAGCCCAGAATTAATAACCTCCAGAGCAACTCTATATTTAGATTTCATTTTATCCCTTAAGAAACTATAATATACATTTACCTGTGACACACTTTTATAAGAAAAAACCCTTAGCTGTGTACACTTAGGTGTGACTCAACCCAAAGCATTTCAAACGCAAGTAAAGGTGTGCCATCAGTTTAGGATGTTCAGCAGCAGCAGCAGCCTGGGGTGTGCAGCCCAAGTCCACTGATAAATTCACCAGAGAGGCTGGGAGAAAACCTCAGCTGCTCCCCTGTCTGATGGAGGGAGACAAGAAAAGGACAATAGCCCCATACAAAATGTTTATTTCTATCTCTTTGGTACTTCAGAGAGATTACAACTAGATCTGTTAGCATTTTTCTTGCAATAAAAATTTATGTTCCCCTTCTCAAAGTCTGTCCATGCTGCCAGTGCCACAGACACTTCCTCCTGCCACTCCTTTCTCACAGCAAAGCCATGGCAAAACACGAAATCCACATTAATCACTTCATCAGAAACTTCCTTTTTCTAATCACAATAGAAATCTCAATCCTCAATACAAAATATATTCTCTTTAAAACATCAGGATAATCTTGTCCTCCTACACATTTAGAAACTTGCCTGAAGCATCCTCCCAGCTTGCAGTTACAAGTTACATGAAACTTCAATAAAACATACTTACTATCACTTTCACTGCCATTCACCCAGAGAGGAACCTACCTTTGTTTCCAATAAAACTGCTCAGAACACAAGAAATGAAAGTGAAATACACAAGGTTGATTCCACAGCCCCATGACTTAGAGATCTTAAAAGTGTTGTGCACATGCGGCCACACGAACCAAAGCTGCTTCTCAAGGGCCAGGGCTCCTCCAGTGAGAGAGGAATCATTTAAAAATCCCACAGCTGCAGCTCCAAGGCTGGCTAAAAACCCCCACAAAACCAGGGGAACAGCACAGTATCAGAGCACAGGTCTTGGCCAACAGATACACCGTGACATTTGTCCAACACAGGAGGCAACCCCCACTTTCAAATCACACATCTTTTCATAGTTTGGGGGGGATGAGATTTGACATGTTTTTCCACAAGCAGAAGTTTCAAGGCTGGTTTACCAGGGAAAAATGAGAAGTTGAATGTGGTGGAAATCTCCTCTTACATGAATTACTGCTCTCCCCCACAAATAACACAGCTACAGCTTTCTTGGGCCAAGGCAAGAGAGAAAGTTTTCTCTGATGGACAAAACAAACCTTTCCATCTGTTTTTTCTCTGCACCAAGTATTCTGAGAGCTCTCTATTCCACTCTAATTCCTCCAACACTCTAACATTTGTGTAGCCCTCTTTTAAATCCTTGCCTTTTTTTAGCAGTTGCTTTTGGTTTCTCTTCCACTTCCACTCTTCTTAGAGTAAGTACAGTGAATATTGCATTAAAACTTTGTCATAACAGAAACATCTGCTAATTCTGGATGCTGAGGTCCATGCAGAGCTATCCCAGGCCAGCTGCAGTAAAGCACCTTTCTCCGGGGTAAGGATGTGGTGAACAAAGCAGCTCAGCAGGAACGAGCTGGGCTCAGGTGAGCTGAGGAAAGGTTGGGCTCTGCCAGCGTGGGCACTGCAGAGCTGTGCTGGGACAGAGCATCCCTGCCCTGCATCCCCCTCTGCCACCACCACAGCCCACACAAGGAGGAAAAAGCCCCAGGCAAAGGGTTAAACAGGATTTGTGCTCCCAATGATGCCATTTTGTGCTTTCAGCCCTGAATAAAGTGCCAATGGGGCGATTCCTGCACTGAGCCCCCAGAGCAGCTCCAGGAGCCACCACAATTCAGGGCCACCAATTCCTGAGAGAGCCTCTGCTCCCGGATCCAGTGTCCTTGGAGTCAGTCACGCCAGCCTCCACCACCACAGCAATCCATCCCAAATTCCCTGCAAAAGGAGAAGGGTCCTTAATGAAGAAATCATCCGCCCCAGGGCTATGTAAATGGCTCATATTTACATCACTTTCCTGGCAACACAGGCACACCAGACACCAAACACTCTCTTTCCCAAAATGGAGAAGACCTGCTGTGACAGGTATCAACGCTGCAAAAGAACTTTTTCGGAGGTTGCTAATGGTTTCTTTTTCCCGTCAGAATATGTTGTGCTATATTTTTGAGGAAAATAATCAAAGAACTTTGCACGAAAAATAAAAAAAGGACAGTTCTGCAATGAAAACAAAGTAAAAAATGAGTTTTCCTGTTTATCTAAAACACTACCACAGAAAGCCTTATTGTGTGGTTAAATGACATAATTACGCATGATTTCCAAAAAGCCACAAAATGGTCAGCATTTTTTCTGCTTGAAAAATACCCACAGAATTTTAGAAAGAATGTCACACTAGCAAGACATTTTTACATCCAGACTGTTTAAATTAATGGTACAGCAGAATTCACATGCACAAAATAGGGAGGAATATATTGCTTTTACACCGCTCAAAGTATCTGAAGACTTTGAACTTTCTGGAATTAAAATCTAGATTTATTGTTCTCATTTCCTTGGCCCAGCAGCCCCAACTTTATGCATGAAACGAAGTGGGTCTCATTCCTTGCAAAGCACATGCATTCCCCACATCTGAAACAGCTGGCACAGATATGAATATTTGGGATCACACGGCTCAAACGCAGTCCTGCTCCTCCAGCAGGAAATCATCTTTCACCCTAAGCAAAAAATGACTGATTTCCCTCCTGCTCTGCATCCTCAAGGCTCCATGGAAAGTGTTATTAACTCTGGTAAGAGGCTTCAAGGGGCCTTAAATCACAAAGGAGCATTAAAATTTCCCTGCAAGACAGAAAGTTTAGGAAAACAACACTTACCAGAAAGGGAAGCTTAAGCACCACCAGTGATTCAGCACTCTAAAACTAAATTGTGCTCTGAAGGCACAAACAACCAAACCAAGCCAGAGAAATTCAACCAGGCCTCCCAATTCACCTCTGATCTGGTTTTGCTGGTGATGGCAGAAATAAAAGCAGAAAATATGAGTTTCAGATCATCACTGCACCTCTAGTGTTGTACACAGTGCTGCAAAGTTTTCATTATTTCTCAGTTCACTTTTGGCTGTAATGTGGAAAAACTCCAGTGCAATAAATTTGTGGAATCTTTACTAAATCAGCTGATCTTCTGCCACCTCCAGCAGTTTTCTATAACCCTAAGATTCAGCTACTGCAGACTTCCCCTTCTCAGTGCAGGCAGAGGACCGATTCTAAATACAGAACATATTGTTGAGACCTGAAACATTTTGGTGGTGTATTAGGAGAAAGGGTCATATTTTAGAGTGAGGGTAATCAACACCCAAAATCAACAACAGAATGATGGTTTTTCCAAAGCATTTGTGACATCAAAATGAAGGCTTATTCTAAAAAAAAATGAATTGAACTACAGTGAATAGAAGAAATTCTCAACTGGCTAAACCAGAAATGCATCAATTCTTAAAGTGAACTTAATCATAGAATCTAGAACAAAAAAAGCTACAGACATGATGTGGTGACTTATTTCCTGCTAACTGCATTAGTACAGAGTTTTGTTATTGCTTGGACACACTTATACAACAAACATTCTTATCTGCTAGATAAATGCAAAACCAATTCCAGCTCAAGTACCATTAAACACACAGCAGGTTTTGACAGATAAAACAAATACAGTTCTTCCTAAGAAAACAAAAGCAATGAACCCCCCCGCAAGTCTGATTTAGATGCATTTTAGGTTTTATCCAACAAGCCGCTGACCAAACCAACCACTGAACAGCATCTGAAGCCAAGGCACACTGCACGGAGGTTTTTGTTTTAGGCACATGACATTTCCCCACTGAAATCTGAATGAGATTCAAACAAACCTTCCAGATTAGACAAAAACGAATGTAGTGCCACCTGTCCCATAAACAAAAGCCCATTAACAGTTTTTTAGCAACCCCACCCTACAGGAAGGTTCATTTGAAGACCACAGGGAGAGCCATGCTTTAAACAAAGCCAAACATAACTGGTTTCTCCCACCAATTCCTCTCCACAGGAACCTGTGCTTCCAGTCCCCAGAAACTAAAATCCTTGTGTAGCACAAATCAAAATATTTTCATAAGCAACAGGTCCTTCAAGACAATAATGAACAAAATCTCAACACACAGTCTCACATTTTTAACTTTCCCATTCATATTCTGCATGAATCACTTTATTCCTGAACAACCCAGCAAAGTGAACAACTCATAAATGGAAAGGTTTATTTTGTATTTAGAGTACATGAATTCTGCCAATGGCCACAGTGAGTGTCATCAAACAGAGAAACTAAAGGAGGTAGATGGTTCTTTACCTGTTTTTCGATACCAGAGGCTCAATTTTCCCCTTCACTGTCTCGTGCTCATTCTGGCAGCACCTACAAGCAGATTTTTCAGCCATTCTAGGTCCCAAGCCCCCCAGCTGGTCTGTCAGCGATGCTCCTGGTGCCAGGCAGGGCAGGCTGCTCAAGGCAGCTGCAATTCTGCTCAGTGCCCCTGCCTGCCCCGGGGCAGAGAGGGACCCCAGCCCGGGGAGCTCTGCACACAAACCAACCCCTGCAGCCTCACAACAGGGCTCCAGGTGCTGACAACAACCATAACTAAGCACTCACACAACAGCCAGGGGAAGTTCTTCAACAGCAGCATTACCCAGCTAGGTTTCTTCAAGTCTAATTTTATCACAATCCGACCAGCATTTGCATATCGTGTTCTTCAGCAAGACAGGCAAAAATAGGTCAAAGAAACCATCGTACATTTCTTTGGTGCCACGCTGAATGTAATTCTGTATGCACTGAGTCATCTGCATCTTCCCTAGCCACTGCCAGCTGCAAGTAGTGGGGGCAGAAGGAAGAATAAAATATTTTCCCATTAGTCCCATTTGCTGCTATAGTCCTACTCATGCAGGTTTTACCACAATAGTTACACAAAGTAAAAACTGGCTACAGGTAAAAAAATGGGAGACTAAATCCAGCTGAACTGCTCCGTTAGCATGCCTCACTTTCAGGCACCAAAGCAGGGAAATAAAACCTTCCTTAAAAATCAGTGAAAAAACCCTGTCAGTGTCACAGACTAATTTAATAGTTAGTGCCACTGAAGCCAGCAGAGTCCCCAGTTTTGTACCAGCACTCATGAGCTGGCAGTAACACCCGTGTGGGTCACTCAGCAGAGCATCTCTGCTCTAAGTATCACTGTGCTTAACAAAAGGTTTCCTCTGCTCTCAGGAGGCCCCTCCAGTGCAGCCCCCACCTCTCCCTGCCCCGTGCCCTCTCCATCCACTTCTGGCACCTTCCATTAAGGCAGGCTGTAAGGAAGCAGAGCTCATCACAGCTTTGCCATTTAAACAAAATGGGCAGATAAAACTGTCCTGTTCCTGTCTCAGGGCTGCACACACACACTGCTGGAATACAGCACATCACTGACATCCCACTTGTGTGATTTTTAAATAAAGTACAAATAATCCCTATTGCCTCACCCATGAGGATTCTCTGTACAGCTCTTAAAAAAGAAAAAATCAATACTTCTGAACTGGCTTCATGCTCCCATCCATGTTCACAGGCCAGCCTGTGCTGGAAACCTGTCCAGTCAAAACAATATTAAAACACAGTAAATATGGTAACAAATAGATAAATTAAGTAATTTATTAGTTTTAAGAAGGTATAATTATAAAATTTGTCAAGTATTGGGTCTGCACAGCCTCTAGTTTAAGTAGCCTGTTTGGCTATTTTAAAAAGTGGAAGTTTTGTTTCATCACTATCAGAATCTCTCTGTATCCTTTAAAATCCCGTTTAATCCCAACTATGAGTAACCATCAAACATCCCACAAATACTGAGACAAGAAAGGAATTTTAATGAGAATTTTAATCTTGACTGTTTAGTCAAGAACTTAAAGCAGTCCTAGGGAATCCACTGCAGTTCCTCGGGTTTGTTTTTGCTGAAAGGAAATGGTGCAAAATGTCCCTGCAATCCCAAGGCTCCCAAGGCTGCAACCCCACGGCCCCCGTGGATGCCATGCCTTAAAAGGCAAAAAGAGCCCGGACACCCTGGGGAAGGAGAGCTCACACAGGAGATGGGGCCAGGACACACAGAGCCCTGCCAGCCGCACCGGGACGTGCTGGACAGACAGACAGACTGACACAGGGGCAGCACAGACTGACACGGGGGCAGCATAGACAGACAGACACGGGGGTGCAGGACAGACTGACACAGGGGGGAAGGACAGACACAGGGGGGCAGGACAGACTGACAGACACAGGGGTGTAGGACAGACAGACAGACACAGGGGGCAGGACAGACAGACACAGGGGGGCAGCACAGACAGACAGACACAGGGGGGAAGGACAGACAGACACAGGGGGCAGGACAGACAGACACAGGGGGCAGGACAGACAGACACAGGGGGGAAGGACAGACAGACACAGGGGGCAGGACAGACAGACAGACACGGGGGTGTAGGACAGACAGACACAGTGGGTGCTGGACAGACAGACAGACACAGGGTGCTGGACAGACTGACACAGGGGGGCAGGACAGACAGACACGGGGGCAGGACAGACTGACACAGGGGGTGCTGGACAGACAGGTTGCAGGACAGACAGACAGACAGACATGTGCAGGACAGACAGGCACTGGGGTGCAGGACAGATGGACACAGGGGTGCTAGACAAACAGGTTGCAGGACAGACAGACAGACACACGGGTGCAGGACAGACAGACACTGGGGTGCAGGACGGACTGACACAGCTGCACCACAGCAATTCCAAATGTTACTAATTACAGCAGCACCTCTGCTTCAAATATCACCGTGCTTACAAAAGGTTTCCTCTACATTAGATAAAAGTTTCTAAGCATTAAATGCAACAATTAGTTTCGTTCAGAAGAGCTTGCCATCAAACTAATTAAGCTAATTAATCTACTCACGACATTCAAGTGGCAGTATCAGTCTCTAGCACGAAAGTCATTTCTAGCATGAAAATAATTTCCTGAGACAGAAGTTACTACAGATTTTTAAAGACTTGGAGAACTTAAGCATTTAATAATATTCACAACCATGCTCGTTGCTTTCTTGCCACAAGTACTTCAGTTCAAAAATGTACAAAAGTACAGAAAATTCCTAATATGGAAATGGCTGTAGTCAATTCATAAAATAATTTGGAAAAAAAGGGTCAGACCTGTTCTGAGCAATGCTGTATCAGTGGCAGATGTGCAGCATTTGGAAATGCCCTGGGTGAGCCTCAGTGACAGCCACAGCAGAAGCACAGGACATGTTCCTGCTCCTTCTCCTGTTCCTGCTGGGCTTTCAGGCTCTCCTGAATGAAGCCAACATCCCCAGCCAGGTCAGCTCACTGCAGATATGAGCTAAAGTCAATTTAAAGACATGCAAGCATCACCACCTGAATGTCAAGTTACACATTACCAGAAGTTTAACTGGATGCTGGAACGCTTGTCTGGGTGAAAATGCATCATATTCTTCCACAAGTTAAAGCATTACACAGCAGAGCCTTAATTACAGCTCATTAGACACCACAGCCAGGAATGTGACACTCTGAGTTGCAGTTCCCAGTTCAATCTGCACAGAGGGACATTAAACCATCAGAGGATCTGTGCCCACCCGAGCCCCTCTGTGGGCTGTGAGTGGCCTCTCACTCTGGGGACAGCTACACCAGCTCCAGGACCTCTCTGCCCATTGCCAGCAATATTTCTGACCCAGCTGTTCTCTACTCATGGCCAGGTGTTCTCACACCCATTCCACAGCAGGTTGATGTTGTCCAGCCTTTGCTTCCCTCCTCCCACAGTCTGGAGTTATTGGCACAAGTTCCAGGGAAACCTAAACATCACTTCCACGTTCTGGAAGCAACTATTCAATTCATCTGAGAATTAGGTGACTTTAAAAAAAAAAAAATAAGAATGTATTCTTAATTGCAGGTCTAGTAAGTGGCGACTTTAGCACTAGAGAACAACAGCAGCTGACCCATTGGTAAGATGATGCCCTGGAGTGGCTGCCTAGAACAGGGGCTGGACAAGGTTAAGAGAATAAAAGTAGGTTTTTATTAAAGACCTTCAAAAGGCACATTTTGGGCAGTCAAAAGCCTCTGGGAGGGGAGGGGCTACACCCAAGATGGACAATGGAGTTTTTCAGAGAATTGTAAAGTTTGGTCCATTCACACATCAGGGGTTAATCCTCCAATTGCAGCTTCAGGTAATGAAGTGATATTCCCCCAGTTTCCTCCCTTCCAAATCACTTTTGTTTGTACTTTTCAGGGCCTGAGGCTGCAGGGTTTCAGGCCTAAAGGAATTGTTTTGTGTGACCAAAACATGAAGAGAGTTAACGAACACTCTATATGGAGTCTAAACACTAATGCAATACAGGATTTGAAAAATACAAAAGCTAAAATCCTGAGGCATCAAGATGTCTCTTCACTGTGCATTTAGTTTTCTTTGTACACAAAATTTCAGTACAAAATTATTTGTCAAGGTCCTGAAGCAAGAGGGATTTTGATGAAATGCAACTTTGAGCACAGGATGATGGTGGCTACTGGAAAGTGTGCAAGTTGATTTTGCAAAACAATGCACCAACTCTCACCACAAGTAACAGATTCCTCCAACACTGATTATGTTACAACCTCTTAAATTTCTAGTCCTTGTCTTTCTTATCTCAAGATGATAACTAAATCACTAGGGAGCCTCATCAACAAAAGATATCACCAGAAACATTACAAGAAGTAAAGATAGCTTTCCAATTATTAATACCATGAGAACTGCATTAGTGTAGTGCATCTATTACTATTGCACTGGTTCATTATGGAAGGGAAAAAATACAGCATACTTGGTACAGACATAGTAGGAATTTCTTCAGAAATCGGAATTTAAAAACTATCCACCATCTTAAGAGGGAAATTAGCAGGAATCTGGAGTTTACTGGCAGGAAGATATGCCATGGCCAGATGGTAGTTATGAGACACCATGAAAGAAACCAAAACCCATTCACCTTTCTGTGGGAAGACAGACACAGTGATTTCTTTAGTTGTTCACAGAAACAATAAAAAGCAAAGCTAAACAGAATTATCTTACTATTCTTCCACAGTAAATATTAGGATAAAAATGCCACCACACACCAATGCAGATCCACAACATTTAAAGATAAATCATTCTGAAGAAAAGCCAAGAGTTTCAGAGGCACTGAAGAAGACACCTGAAAACCATTTCTAAGCATATTTGTGCATTACGAATTTGCTCCTGTCAATATGAGATAACAGCCTTTTTCTAAGAGCAAATACCAGAGATCACCACGTGGGAAGGTGTGGTACCCCCACATCTTCTGAACCAGCAGCTACAAACGCCACCGAAAACCAAAGCTCAGCACATGCTGAATTAACATCCAGTGACAGAAACCCAAACTCCACCACAGGCAGTGCCAAAGCCATCTCCCTTCACTCACACCGAGCCAGTGAAGCTCCCTGACTGCAGATGGCAGCTCCCTGCTCCAGCCACCCATTCCCACCAGGAATCACACCCAGAGCACGGCGGGGCCAAAGGAGCAGCCAGGTCACACAGGCCTCAGATGGGACACGTCGCACACAGGGGGGAGCTGGGGGCTCCATCCAATCCTCCCCTCCAGCTGAGATGCTGGGCTCCAGACACAAGAAGAAAGCAGTAACTAAATATGAGATTAATGAACACCTCAGAATAGCTTTCAACCAGATTCCAATAGTCAGCAATTAGCTTATTCCTTGGAACATGAATGTTATTACCTTAATTTTCCAATATAATTAACAATAAGAATTCTCAACAGTCTTATTACCCGTGTAGGCACGCATTCCTGACTTTTAAATTTTGTTTTCTTCATCTCAACAGAACCTGACAGCCCTGAGCTCCACTGTAGTCCTGGCCTCTGCAACCCATTTCTGAATCTGGAAATGTATAATGACAGCAAGCCACAAAACAACTTTTTTTCAACGCACAGCTACTCTCCACCAATGAAGACAGAACTTTTTATTCTGAAAACTATGAACATCTGAGCTGCTATTCCCAGCAGATTTCATTTAGCTCAAACTGCTGCCTCCCCTGGCAATATCAAATGCTACAGACAAGAAGACAAGAGCAAGAAAGCAGTGAGACTTCCCAGGGCACTCATCAGCATCTCCAGCTCAGAGACCTCCCAAGCAGAAGTATTATCTTCTTTAAAAGGAATCTCTGATGGATTTCTGTAGCATTTGGAACAAGCACACGAGGAGAAGAATGTCTGGGGCTGTCTGAGCCACAGAAGCCATCACCAGCCACCACAAATGCCATCCACCCTCCCAGCCAGCACATGCTGAGGGGTTTCTGCTCCTGCTGCTCTGTGGTCCCAGGTGGAGCATTCCTATCTGCTGCCCGTGCCACGGGAACTGGCCAGGCACAGCTCCTCACACCCAGCTGCTGAGGGTGATGCATGTTACCTTAAATCAGGCGACGGGAACTGGCCAGGCACAGCTCCTCACACCCAGCTGCTGGAGGTGATGCATGTTACCTTAAATCAGGCGACAGGAACTGACCAGGCACAGCTCCTCACACCCAGCTGCTGAGGGTGATGCATGTTACCTTAAATCAGGCGCCTGTGCAAACCCGGCAGGGCTACAGTGAGAGCCAACCAGGCTTGCAACAGGATCCTGCCTGGTTTTCCTTCCCTTCAAGCCTATGCACAGCCCACCCCCAAAAACACCCAGCAGCAAAGGGCAGCCACGACCAGCCACGGGAATCTCAGTAGGAAATGTGTCTATGCCCAGCCTTAATGACAGTAAGGTACTTGAAGGTGCAGAATTACAATAACCAAGGAAAAATAATAATAATAATAATGCATTTGGAAAAGCTGAAAACTAAAATGAAGAGGCAGGAAAAAAAGCAGACAGTCTCATCTAAAATGAAAGTATTTCCAGCAAAGAGGAGGTACCTCCCAACCAGCTGATCTGCTTGGCATGACAGAATGGGCCCCTCCTGACTCCCCACACTAAACATCTCTTTTCAGCAAGCACACTCACGAGAGACTGTCCTTAGGAGATTCAAGGGAATGGGGAGAAAGTACTGAAATAAAACGAATCATTTGAGGACATCCATAGCAAAGTTTTCCAGTGATACCCATTTCATCATCGTACAGCAGTCTCTGTGGGAAGTATTAAAGCCCTCAAAAGCATGAGAAACAAATTCATGCCAGAAAGAAACGAGAATAAACTCTAAAGAACATTCCTGCTCTGCTCTCCAAGGACGGCCACCTCTCACTCCTTCCATGAGAAAAGGTACTGCTCCTTTTAAATGCCAGGAGGTCAATGGAGACAACCTCTCCAAAGGAAAAACATTTCTTTGGTTAGCACACAAATGCACTGGGCTGTCCCTGACGTCCCTTCCGAGATCAAAGTCCCATCAGAACAAAACCAAAAGCACAAAGCAAACACGAAGGCTGCAAGCTGCCTTTAAGTACTCTCCCCTTTATTTCCCTTGGTGCCCTTTGTGTGTCGCTTCCCCCCTGCCTGGGGACACCCTCAGGCGTCAGGAGCCCTGACACTCCTTGTCTGACCCGGTCCAACACTCCCCACCCTGCTCCAAGCTGCAGGAGCCCACGGCTGCAGCCCCGGTGTGGATGGATGCTCCCTCACAGATCCTGGCACACACACAGCTATTTCAACAGAAATACACAGACACAGCTAAAGGCTTCCTTTCTGAAACGCTCACCTGCCTGGCAATAGCACTGTCAGAATCAGGGAAGTCGTTTCAAGGCTAAGCTGTTCCACATGGGCCCTTTCCCTTGCTCCCTCACTGCTATTACTGACCGCTGGCCATAAAGAGGAGATGGAACCCCTCAATTGTAGTTTTCCAGTCTGCAACCAAATCTAAACTTAGCAAAAACCAAAACAAGGCTGAGAAATAAGCTGCACAATAACACACATGAAACATCATCATAACCCGTTACACTGGTGCCCCTCCAAAGGACACTTTGTGCATATTGTCTTGAAACATTAATGAGTTAAAACTATTGTCCCCTCTAGCAGCACTTACACTACTCCATATGCCTACAATGTCATCATGGTTTACCCCCTTGCAACAACCCCTTTATTTGAATCCATAAAGATAAATCTACAACAAATTAACAGAGCCTTACACCTATTTTAAGTGATGTGGGGTTTTCCCTGTTCCCTCTGTTTTTGACAGTCAAAAATGGGCATTTGGAAGCAGGGCCATGCAAGCCACAAAGAGCAGCAGTTTTCCTTCCCTCAGCACCACAGGGCAGTTTGTGGGAAGCCCTTCAACCAAAGATTAGAACAAGCAGCAGCAATGTCTGCCTCGAGCTGATATTTTGCCTGTCAATCACAAATATATTTTAAGACAAATCCTGATGCTAAATGAAGCACATGCATTGTAATCTTTCCTGTAACATTCTTTTTTACTATAATACACTTAGAGACTTCTATCTTAACCAATACTTGCATTTTTCCTTTCTGTAATGTTTATTTGAGTGCCAGGAGTTCCTTCTTGTTTTTAAGAGATAGAGTTCTACACCACAGACTTTGTTACGTTTTGGTTCCTACAGTACTTTTGTAAAGGCATTATTGAATATTGTAATTGCAATAATTATACTTGGCAAATAAGCAACCTAAGTACACAGTGGAATGTGCTCTCTCTCCTTTCTTTTCCAACACTGCTCAGTTTTCCATTGGTTTGCAAATGTCAGAAGTCTGCTCTTCCATTACCATGAATGAGGAGTTTTTCTGAGTACAAGTACCCGGGCTGAGGTGGTGCACAGCCTTCCACCCTACACTAACCAACCTTATTTCTATTTAACTGCTGCCCCTCTGCATTCATACACCCCTGGGAACCACATGCAATAGCTCAGATCATTCTTGTGAAATTGGCACAAAGCACAGCTCAGCTCCTCTCAAAACACTGCTCTGCAAGTACCAATGTCCCCAAGGACGGACTGAGAGCAGCAGTGTCTCTGTGTCTTGGTCCAGGGACAAGGAAACCTCTCTAACTCCAGCAGAGCGTGGTTTTCCCCCATCTTTCTTTACATGACTTAAAAACTTATGAGGTGTACTCCAAGCATCTTTGGGATTTGTTCCAAGCAAGTCAGATTTAATAACAAAGGATTCGGTTACGATCAGTAATTAGTCATTTTAATGACAAGTTTTTAACAAGACTTGCCATGGTTATTAGCGTGCTGCCGAAAGGATCTGCAGTAGGAACTGAAACAAAAATCCCGAGGGCGGATTATTTCAGCGTATCAGGCAGCACCAGCCCAGGATTTCCACCACATGGACAGTTTTTAACAGCTCGAAGACAGGTAGATGTTGCAGAGCGATGACAGATCCCTTGGCTCCAGTCCTGAACACACACACACCGCACACCCTGCTGGTCCCTGGTGTTCTACTGGGCTCACACGCTCACTGCTACCACTCGCAGAGCACAGATCCTGCCCTGCGCCGAGGAGATGAGATGGAAACAAATCACACTTCCAAAGCCTGGATTGTACTGGGCATTCATAAAAAATGAACTCATCACCAGAGGCCTCTATAAACCTGCGTGCAGCTGAAGCCAGGATAGTTCCAATGTGTTTTTCATGAAACCTGTATGTGCAAGTTTTGCCTTGTACTAACCAGCAGTGGTTTTAAATGCCAAAGTTATAAATACGAAATATTAAAATGTTTCTAGCATCACACTTCTCAAAGAACTTGTTTAAGTTACAAGAATTTGCAGCACCCTGTAAGAAATTACTTTAAAATCTCTTTCAAGGTGATTATCATTTGCATAAAGCACCTCTTTTCCTAAGATCCTGAAAAACACATTTGTTGATTTAAAAAACATAAATATCATAGTGAAATGGAAAGCTGATCAGATGAAGGCACTGGCAGCACGGAAACTGCTGAAATGCTTCGGTGTTTATTACGCGTTTCACTGCTGGGGTGGTCCGAGCCTTGCACGGGCTCCATCAAACTGAACCAGCCCAGGTGTCCAAAGTACACGAACGAACCCAGCTCACGTTTAATTTCCCAATACAAAACCTCACGTTTGGTGTTCGGGGTTTTTTTAAGGGTTTCTTTCTTTTTACTCGGTGCACTTAGGAGAACTTCGGCCCGCTAAGGGCAAAGCAGGCGAGCGAGGGCTCTGCGAGCTCCGCACCCAGCACCGGGCGGCTCCCGGGGGGAACGGCGGAGGCTGCCCCGGGCCCCGGGCCGCAGGGAGGAACGGCGGAGGCTGCCCCGGGCCCCGGGCCGCAGGGAGCGGGGTCGGAAGGCGCGGTGCTGGCACGGAGCCGCCGTGCCGCGCTGTGCCGGCCCCGCAGCGGCTCTCTGGGCACACGGCCCCGGTGGATCGCGCTCCCGCGGCCCCGGCAGCGCCGCACGGCCCGGCCGGGCCCGCCCCTCACACCGCCCGGCTCCCCGCCGCGGTACTCACCACCTCGGCCAGCTTCAGCCTGCCCAAGGTGCCCCGCAGGTAGTCCAGGTCGCAGCGCAGGCCGCCCAGCCCGCGGCGCTGGCTGACGGGCTCCGTGGTGGGCTGGTAGGGGCTGCTGGCCGCCGAGATCATGGAGGCGCTGGACGCCTCGCCGTCGAAGCCTTCCAGGTCATCGCCGTTCCTCATGGTGCCGGTGCTGCCGGTGCCGCCGGGGGGTGGCCGCGGGCTCCGGGCCGAGCGCCGCGCTCAGCTAAAGCAGCGAGGGCTGCATGGCCGCCCCGCGCCCGCCTCAGGCGCTGCGGTGCGGGGAGCGCCCGGGCAGCATCGCGCGGAGCGGGGCCGCGCTGCCCTGCGGAGAGGCGCGGAGCGCTGCCCCGGTGCGGTGCGGAGAGGCGCGGAGCGCTGCCCCGGTGCGGTGCGGAGAAGCGTGCAGGGTGTGCGGAGCGGAGCTGCCCTGTCCCGATGCGAAGCCGTGCTCCGGCCGGGGGCGCGCAGCTCTGAGCGCCGCAGCCCGCCCCGCCACTCGGGGGCGCGCTCCCGGCTCCGCTGTCCTGGTTCTGATCCTAATGCTGGTCCCGATCCCGGTTCTGGTCCTGGTACCGATCCGATCCCGGTCCTGATCCTGGTCCCGGTCCCGGCAGAGCAGCCCAGCTGCGAGCGGCGCTGCCGCAGCCGCTCCTCCCCCTGCGCGGAGCGGAAAGGGCGGGCAGGGCCCGCCCCGGAGGGCGCGCAGCCGGGCGGTGCCTGCGCCGCGCCCGCCCCGCGGGGAGGGCCGCGCACCTGCCCCGGGCACCGCGCCCGCCCCGCCCGGCCCGCCCCGCTCGGCTTGCTGCGGCCGCCGCTGGCTCCGAGGTGCGCTGACGGCCCCGGCTCGGCCCCCGCGGGCCGGGCTCGGAGCAGGCTCCGGGCTCCGGGACCTGCCCCGGGCTCACGGCCGAGCCCCTGCTCTGACGCTGCGCCCGAGCGGCTCCGGCAGCGGAAACCTCCGCGCCGTTCTTCCACCAGTGTTGTCTTTCGAAACAGTGACGTTTTCCAAGGTAGCCTTGACTGGCTCTGAATCAGGTTTTGAGGGTGCTTTTCCTTGTGCTATGTCACGACAAATAAGGACAAATTGCAACATAACCCGGAAAGTCCAGGTGAGGGAAATGCAGCTGAGTTATTTTTTTTAACACAGCCGTACTGCTGTGTACCACGGTGCAGTTCAGTTGTTCCGTGTCGCATCCTGTGATCTGCCTTGGATATCAGCCAGGCTCTGATAGAGCCGTGCTCCTTTTCTTGTCACTGATAGTTTACACTGTCACCTGTTCCACATTACAGGACTTTAACACATTACAATTCTAGCATCTTCCTCTGGCCTCCAAGAGTCTAACTGCTGCAGTTCTTCCATTTTTCATGAATACTGTGAATTATCCACCTGGGGATTTCCTTTCCAGTTACCTGTGTGTCTACACACAGGTGGACACACAGGTAACTACTCGTGTCCCTTTCAGTTCCCTTGAAACTCCTTTGTTCCCTCTTTTCATAGGTTCTACCATGTTCACGTGATTTTTAATTTCAAGATATTTTTCTTCTTTCGTTTGGCCTCTGGATAAACACCTCCAAAGAAGGAGGGGCAAGGAGAGAGAGCCAGGGGAAGAGTCAGGGGTTTGTTCACCACTAACAGTCACAGTTTGGTTAAGTGGAGCTGCAGCTGACCGTGCAAAGTCCTTCCACAGCTTCTCTGCTACACCCTGAGCAGCAGGGTGAGGCCGTATTCTTAAGCAAGGTGAAGAGTTGGGAGATGTGTAAAACAAAGTCATTGCCCTTTGGTGAAGGGTGAGCATCAGGGAAACAAAAAAATAAGAAAACATGAGTAAAGCATGAAGAAACCCGAGGATAACTCTTGCTTAGGTCACATGAACCTGGCCTAACAATAGGAAATCAGGTAAGGGGAAAATCCCACTGCGGCACAGGGCTGGACTAATAGGTGTTTACAGTCTCTTATCTCAGTTCTTGTATAACTCTAGGGAGTTATAGAAATTACAACTCTCACAATATGTGGTTGTCATTTAGAGCATCTCTGGATTGCAACTGAAGGCTCCATGGGTGTTTCAGAACACAAGTTATGCATATTTACCTGAAGAGACATTTAACCTTTATTTTGAAGGACTGCTGTTGCAGTTCTGGAAAACTGTCCTGAGCAAAGGAAGGAAAACATTTCTGAAACATCCAGTGAGTATTATTTTGGTCAATCTTTTGCAATTCTAACCAAAACACATCCTTGTGTTGAAAGAGAATCTAAAGGTGTGTTGAAGAAGGACAAAGGGGGAAGATGGTTGAGTGGTTTAGCAAAAGGTGAGGTGGTAGGAGATCTTTACTCTGGCTGTTTGCTTAGTTCCTCCAGCACACCCTTCTGCAAACTTCTTAATAACTTCCTTCTCCCCTGGCGTGGAGAACACGAAGTGTAAATGTATTTAAATCATGAGAGCAGTTTGGGGGTGCTGGGAGGTGCAGACACACCAAACCTGTCTGCTTTTGGGCAGCCAGTTTGAGGGGCAGGGAGAGCACAGCGAGAGAGCTCTGCTCCAGCAAGGTGTTCTGGGGCAAGAGGAGGGCTGGTCCCGGAGCGTGAGTGTCCCAGGGCAGCTCCCGAGGGTCTGTCCCAGCCCCTGAGTGTCCCAGGGCAGCTCCCGAGTGTCTGTCGCAGCCCCTGAGTGTCCCAGCTCCCAGGGCACAGCCCTGCCAGGAGAGCCCACACCCAGCCCAGGCTGTGCTCGGATCCCTGGCGTGCTCCTGGATGGGTGGGTGGGTGGGCTGGACTGACTTGGCAAGGCTGGCTGAGGCTGCTGCCAGCATTTAACAAAGGAATCCTTTACACACATTCTTGCCTGATACGGCACCTTTTCAGCTCTGCAGCACGGGAAGGAAAAAAAAAAAAAAAAGTCTGCGTTTAATATGTAAATAGAAGGAGTGATCCAGGAAAAAGGTCACTGCATTCATCCCCGCGGATCAGATCGCTCTCAGATAACTTTGGCTCTGTGACTTTCCAGCACAGCCTGCCATTCCATTGTGTGCCTGCTCAGGGGACCAGGAAAATGGGGAACTGGGTCACTCCTCAGCACTCAAGACACCACCATAGTATCGAGCTAATCACATCAGGGAATTAATCACTTCACATCCAGCTAAAATGGGACTGAAGAGTGAAAACAAGGAAGAAGCAGCACTGAGGGAAAAACCAAGTATGCTGTTCATAGACAGTGTAATAAATGATCTGATTGTTACAGAACAGTTGGGTCAGCTTTGACAGAATTAAAAACTCCCCATCAGAAAGAATCTCCAGGACACTGGTCATAAATTAAAACCAGCTGGTGAGTTAGGTGCAAAAAGCAGTTGAAAGAGAATCTTAAATATTCTCAGTGAACAAACTGAACAAAGAGACCTTCATCTCTCAACCTTAATCTCAGCTGTTCCTACAACCTCTCATAAACTTGTGAACCAATTTTGGGTTCTTTTCATTAAGCACATTTAAGTGCTATTTCCAAGATTAAAACTGTGATTCTATTCCAGTAGAATATAATTTTAAAACCAGATTTTAAAGTGCATGTATGTAGTTTAAACACACTTAAAAGTATTTTAATGCTCAAACATAAAATTTTGTAGATCTGAATGGTGCTTATTAGGAATGGTGCTTTAATGCTGTCAAGAGTGTAAAAGGCATTAGAAACCTAACAGGAAAGTTACATCTGTGCAAGTACCTGAAAAGAGCTGAGAGGTTCTTTAAGAAAAGGCTCCGGTATTTCCACGTGATCCACCAAGGGGAAGGAGCACTGGTATGCTGCCAAATTCCAGGAGAGCTGAGCAGTGATTAGAGTTTAACTTTGGCATCAGACAGGAGGCTTTTTTCCCCCTTGAAATTCTCAACGTAAAAAGTGCTGAAGCTTTTTCTCAGCTTTTCAGTTGGGGAAAAGAAAAAAGCCAAGCCCCACCCTCAAAAGCTAATAAAGGACTTGCTTTAGGAAAACATCTGGTAGCCTTGAGTGCCTCAGTGCAGGGAATTGTGCATTTTCCCAGTGTGGGAGTGTGGTGTGCACACTGGTTCTGAAGCCATGAGCTGCATGGGAGGTGGACAAATAATTTTGCTGAGTCAGAAGTAGGAATTAATAGAGGAAGAAGAAGCTGTGAGTTCTGACAGATTTGAAGCAGAAGGAAGACTGTCTGGGATGTTGGGGAGTCATGAGGTCAGTTCTCTGCAATGCTGCTGAGCAGTGTGACAATCCCGTGTCGCCACATCCAGCCACAGCTGGCACTGCAGCCCCCCAGCAGGACACCCCCAGCAAAGGCACCTCAGGAACAGCGAGGAGACCTGGGTTCCACAGCTGGGAGTCAAAAACCAGTCCTAGAGCTGAGGAAAGGGTCAGAGCACAGCCCTGCCAGCTGAGGAAAGTTCAGAGAGAAGCAGAGAGGACAACAGAAAGAAGCTGAGATGAAGGGCAGCCTCTAAAAGCTTGTTGCAAGTTCCACCGGCTGAAAACGCCGTGCCCATTTGGCCAGGCTCTCTTGGGCACACACCACAGCACAGGGACTCCTGGGTTTTCCATCTGGGTAAAAAACTGCAGCTTCAGTAGCCAAAATGTGGTGAGTCCTACTCCTCTCCTCAGCTACAACATCAGTCAGTGCAGACTTTCACCACCTCCACCTGGATTCCAGCCCTGAGGCCCTGGAAAACAAACGGAGCAGCCCTGGAGCCCCCAGGCTTCAGGTGACAGTCCCCAGCCCCAGGGATGGCTCCAGCTCCCACAGCTGGGAGCAGAGGCAGCTGAAGTGCCCACAGGACCCTGCCAAGGAGCTGTACTGGATTAAGGGGACAGGTAAAAGTGTCACTGCTGAAACTTCACCATCACTATCAGGAAACAGGGTTTCCCTTTCAAAATCAAACAAACAAACAAACCTCCCCCCCTCCCAGAAACAAAACCAAGAAAGGCAATGCTGCCAAAGGGATCCGTGAGACCCTTACCTTGCAGACAGGAACACGACTTCATGCGCTTTTAACAATGAGCCATTCACAGAACCATTTTATTATTTTTTTTTTACTCCAGGATTAGGGACTGACATCTCATTCTGTCTCATCTACTGGGCCAGTTTGGTAGTGAATGAGGAAATCACTGGCTCCTTTCACCTCCAAACACTTCTAAGGGCATCTGCAATCTGCAAGTGCCAGAGAGGGGTTACTGTGCAGCCACAGCTGGGCTAAAGGGCAGCAGACATTCTACAGAGCAGAAGGTGAAATGAATTTCTATAAAAAAGAGAAGCAAAATGCCAGATTCTTAAGAAAAGTGCCAGCAGACCTTTAATGGTGCTGGGAACCAGCCAAGACTGTGAGTTACATTTCTTTTGAAAGAATCCTGTATAATGAAGCACACTGAAAAAATATGCAGAGAGGCTGACAGCAGTGTTTATTTTATTCATGGCACTACATTTATCCAGGGAACCGAGGGGAAAAAAAGCCCTGAACTGAGAAAAAGGTGGTGGTCTTCCAATAACACCATAAAACCACACAGACCTAGAGCAGAAGTCCAGAAAACTCTTGTTTCCTCTGCATGGACATGGGGATGCTTCCTCTGCAACATCAGTAGTTTCATAGCAAGGGATGGAGCAGGCAGGGTACAGTAGACCTTGGAGAGAAGGAGCTGGGGTTTATTTTTTGAGGAGGTGGGAAGCTGAAGTGGAGGATGAAAAAATGGTATAAACCATGTTTTATAAGACAAGTTTTAAAGGTCCCTTAGCAGGCTTAAAAAAAAGATGAAGTACACTCACTACATTCTTTCTTTCCACGGACGGAACGGGCCAGCGAAAACAACTGACCTCAACTGTCTGAATCCTGTGTGTGTTGTTATGCAACAACCCAGCCAGTCCCTGCACTTCTCCTGGGGAACTGCACATGGTGGAGAAGTTCATTCTTTAATTACCCTCCTGAATTTGTTTTACTTTCAGCTAACCTGCAGCTGACTGCTAACATCAGCAACCATAACAGCAGTTCAAAGAATACTCCCTTTTGCAACAGCACCTAATTTCTCCATAGGATAGAACTCTGTATTCAGCTCATCTGGCTCATTCCCTCACTGAGTATTTCTTTGGTTACAGGGGTCTTCTACATGGAAGGGAAAGTTTTGGCTTTTTGGCTTTTTTTTCAACAGGAAAAATAATTTCAAGTCTTCCAGGGCAGGCATATGGCCCCAGCTCTCCACAGCCGTACACAGAGGAACTAATAAATCCTGATTCCTTGCAGGCTTGTCTGCTCTTCCCACCTTCCCCACCTCACCCCTCCCAGCGAGGCCACTGCCCCAGGGCCTCCCCAGGGTCCCCTAGCACAGGAGCAGCTTGGCTCCTATTTCTGCCCTCCAACTCCTGCTGGAGCAGAAGGAAGCCAGCGCTGCGCTGGTTCTGTGTGTGCAGACCACAGATCTTTGTTTGGCTGGGCTCGCCTAGGAACCGGCCAAACTTCCTTGGCAATCCCTGCCTGAAGCAGAGGAAATCTTTGGATTTATCGTCTCCACCAAGCCCTTAATTTTCATGCAACTGGGATTAGGTCAGCTGTCTGCGAGATCTTTCTTGTCACTGAGACTGGCCAAAAGATTTAAGTTATTTTTGAGGAGGGGATAGAACAGGACAGAGAACAAATGCAAAAGCAGTGGAAACCACGCTAAAAATATTTGAAATATGACAGCATTCTCTTAATAGTTGTGTTGTACTTCTGTTCAGCTGAAAGGTGATTTGGGAGAGATTTTGACAGGATTTTGCTGTTTGAAGTATTTCAGATCCTGCCAGTTTCTCAGCATTGCAAGATCCTGGTAAAAACATCCCAATTCAGCCAGCTAAGCACAGCTAATTAGTCACCTACTGACAATCCAGGGTTGTCCTGGGGCATATGTGCTCTTCCCAGGAAAAAAAACCTGGAAGTAATAATTCAGGTTCACAGCATAAACAAATGCCAGTATTAATTCAGTAGCCCCCATCTCTTGCACAGATCAAGGGCAGATGTTCCATTGCTTGTTTCCAAACCAGCCCATCACCACAGGAGCTCCCAACTCTTACCAAAGCTTGAGCCCAGCTGTGGTGGTCAGGCTCCATCACTGAGTGAGAAAGAGCCACTTGTGGCTTGGTTGAAGTGCCCAGAGCTCTCCCTCCAGGACTTCTGCCTTCGTTTTGCCTTCAAGAGATTTTCTGTGCAGTCAGTGACTGGTCTTTAATGAAATGGAATTCTCTTCTACTTCTCCCTCTCTGCCTCTAGGCACAGTAACTGAACTCTTTCAGAACATCAGAAAATTTGGAACATCTTCACTTTCTAATAATCTGCAGAGTATAATCATTATACCAAGTCCTTTGTGGGTAATCATTTTCCTCCTCTGCAAAGGAGAGGTTTTAATTTGGTGCCCTCAGGGCACAGCACTGTCCTGCAGTCCCTCTCACTGAGGCCATGGACAACACACAGAGTGGATCTGATCTCAGCAGCCCTCTCCATCCATCCATCCATCCATCCATCCATCCATCCATCCATCCATCCATCCCCAGGGGTCTCACTCCCTCTGTTCTGTCAATGAAGTCCATTCCACTCCCTCTCTAAAAGGCAAGTCCTTGGCTTTTGGAATGCTGTCAGACTGGTCAGGTGAGTGCCAGAGACCTACAATGGCATTTTCCTTTCCTCAACTTTAATATTTCACTACACATGCTTGCAGTAGTTGCAACTCCATTTCTGGCATGTTTTGACAGATTGTTTTGGGCAAGCCTATTGAAAATCAAAGGTGACTGACAAAGGGGAGAGAGAATGATGCATCTGACTCCATCATCAGGAGGCTGAAGAATTATTTATTATACTATATAATGTACATTGTATCTAAACTGAATCTGCCCTGCACTCACCCTTGCTCACAACTGCACAGAACTGCACTCATCTCTGATTCTCTCCTGACTGTCCCATGACACTCCCACACACACCTGGCCCTGACACCCTCACTGTGGGTAAACCATCTCCACATTGCATTCTGCTTTAGCACAGCACAGGCACAGCAAGCCAGACAAGAATTGTGTTTTCCCTCTTCTCTGCTTGTCTCACTGTTCAGAAGGCATGGGAATACCACACAAGCCCAAGTTAAAGATCACATTTTTATGTCATAAAGCTACACTGCATGTTACATACAAAACATTTGTACTGAAAATTCAGACACTTTTCAAAGGCAGCTTGTGCAAGCTGATTCAGCTTTCTTGTGGACAGATAAAACTCTTGGCTTTCAGAGCAGGACTCTGCTACTTCAGCTTTTGTTCTGAAAGAAACAAACCTGTCAAACCAGTGTCAATTTAGTCAACTTGAAATCAAAAGGAGAACAGCTTAACCCATATTAAAATTC
Source organism: Melospiza georgiana (assembly GCF_028018845.1). Taxonomy (NCBI): domain Eukaryota; kingdom Metazoa; phylum Chordata; class Aves; order Passeriformes; family Passerellidae; genus Melospiza; species Melospiza georgiana. Next base: position 1,679,440 of record NC_080443.1, read on the forward strand.
ATAAAACTGAACAGAATTGCTTTTCTTTGGGAAAAAATCACCAGCTCACTCTTTGGAAGATACTTGGATATCAAAACAAAAATAATCTGCCTAACAGGAATTACTGAGGGAAGCTGACAAACAGTGCCTTTGCCTTTTGCCTTTGTAGACATATCCAGCATTGTCACCTTCAGGCATCAATCCCACGCCTGCCACCTCCCAGGCTTGGAATATTTCAGCTCCAGAAACATTCATCAAAACATAATTAAGTGTCAGGGAACGGGGAGTGAGGGATCTTTTCCTTCAGATAAAGTGTTACTACTCATAGTGTTGGTTCTGCTGCACAAAGTCTGCTACCAAAGGCAACAAAGAAAATGAATTGCTTCCCTTGGTTCTGACATAATCTCACAGACCTCCTGCATGTAATTACTAACGTGCTTCCCATAAAGCCCTCCAGGAACTCACAGCTGGGGGCTCTGACTCCTGGAACCAACCAGGGATTACACAGCCCTTTCAGAGAGTGACAGTGCTCCAGATCCACTCCCACTGCCAGGTCACAGCGCTGGCATCAGGCACTGCTGGCCACAGGGACACTGCCTGTGCTCCTGGGCACTGCTGCACTCAGCACCAGCCACAGCTGTGCTGCTGATGCTGCAAGCCTTTTTATTCTTTTAAGACAACTAAAGCAGAATTAGGTGCCCTACCCTTCAGGTTTTTGGAGACATGCCTGATTTGGAAGCATTGTAACAGTATATTTATATTACCGCTTGTCAAGAAATTCATTGGAAAAAATTCCTTGAGCTTTTTTCTAAACATTTGAATTTCACTGAGGTACCTGTGGAAGCAGACATCACTTCCTTTCACTCTTCCAGAGAGCAGAAATCCCACTCAATCCCAGCCTGTGCTCACCTGCAGCCTGCAGTGCCCATTCCATGGAGCTGCTGATAAACCACTTACGGGGAGTGCAGGAATCTCACAGGAGCCAGTGGTGTCCCAAAGCAGCAGCTCAGACTGTTGGCTTTTGTGATTATTTGTGCTTGTTGTCTTCTCCACACAATCTGAGTGGGTCAGTGAAGGAGAAATTCATTATTACAAAGGCATTCCAGCATGTCAGGCTGGAATTTTAATGTCAATTCCTTGAAGGGAAACTGAATTCCAGTGCCTTTGGAATTAAACTATATCTACCCTATGAATACATTATTTATTTTTAAATGAAAAAGACCATATAACAGACAAGTTTGTGTTTGGTACCAAACAATCCATTCAGCTCTAAACACAGACCCAGACAAGCAGAGTCTCCTTCAGGTCATCTGTAACAATCTCTTAACCCCCAGCTTCTCCTATGGAGGTATTAGAACTGCAATGACTCAGAAATTGACTCTTCTGTTCAAGCAGAGGCTCTTACCCGAGCAGTTCATGCTCTAACAAAGCCCTGCCACACTTGAAAAGCCAGAGAGTTAATGCCACCCTTTGGAACAGCACAGGCAGTGAATGACCCCTAAGAGCAGCTTAGAAAGCTTAAATCAGCCTTCAGAGCAGCCTTAAGAATGACACTTCTGCACCAAAGCCTTATTATCCCAATTTTTTTCCCCTAACTTAGGGACATTTTGCTTTGAAAAAAAATGAATTATAGTTGAAGAGCAGCAAAGTAAATGTAGGAGTTCTAAGTTCTTCCACTTCCATCCACTGTCACCATCTTTCGAAAGTCACTTTCAACTTCACCTCATCTGAAGTCTTCACTTGGTTTTCTCCCAGACTAATAGAATAGAATTCTCTTCATATACTCAAAAAATATTTTCTAAAGCCCATCTTAAAGGGTTAAAATTGATTATTCACATTAATGAGCTAATGAAAACATTATGGCAATTCTGAAATGATAATTGTTTCATGGCCTCATAAGGATTCCCTTCTGGAGAAATTATATTCCAGAAAGCCAAAGCTTAGCTGATTTATATTTCAGAGGCAGGGTGACTCAACAAACATTCCTACTTAGAGCTTCAATCTGTGCAGGGGAACAGAGGCATCCAGTTGATATGAAATGAAACAAACGATGAAAACAAGCCGCAGATTCCTAATTAAATGCCCACTTCTTCTGTGCTTACTGGGAAGCTCTTCTTACAGCCAGCCAAGTGAGAACACTTGACTATTGGCAGAGAAGAGGGATTTTCAACACTCCAGCAATTCACTCCTTAACTTCCCATAGCCTGGATTTGCATTCTGCTAATTCAGGATCAGTGCTGTGCTTGGGAACACTATTCCACAAAATACATCTGAAGCTGCTGAAGCACACAGCTGTCTCCCCAGCCCAATGAAATACATTATTTTGGACGAAAGCAGTTGTGCTGTGAGCTGTCCCAAGCACAGCTCTGCTCCACTGGCACAGGACACAGCTCCCAGCTCCAGGGGACTGCACTGGCAGCTGTCACTAACCCAGGGACACAGCTCACAGCCAACCTGCTCCTCCTGCTCACAGAGCTCACCCACACCCTGCTCCCACACAAACAGTGCCAGGAGGGCATCTCCCAGACAAAAGCACAGCAGAAAGAAGTCTGGATTCATGTTTATTGAAGCCAGTAATTAAAGACGTCCTCATTTTGCCAGCACTAGAAAGCAAGGTTCCACATGACTGCATACTGCACCTGGTTAAAGCCATACAAGTGGACTAAGTTTTGTTTCATACATTTGCAGTCCTAATTGTAAGTTGGAAGAAAAACCAATAAACTTAGTATACAGGACAGTGAACTTTCATTTACAGCATGTATATTGTTAAGTTCACGATGTACAGAGCAGTCACTTTCAACGTAGTTAAATTAAATAAAATACGAAATTCTGTTCAGTTTAAACAGTTTGTTTTTTTTTTAATGCCAATAAAAAAAGTGCAAACTTAAAATCAAGCAGCATAACCACAGCATTTTTATGGAGGGCCAATCTTTAAAGTTTTCTATTTGCTTCAAGTTGAATGCTTTCATTTTTTGTTTTCTTAGTTTAAACATGAACAGTAGATGCAGTCACTATAATGCATATAAATATAGGCATATAATAGTTTAAACAGTCTACCATACAAGTGTATCTGCAAATAAAATGAAGTTTCACTTGAAAATGTAAAGGCTGTTTGCATTTGGCCTTTGGTTCCAATGCTTGAAGACACCAGAATAACAACTGTGCAGCTCACCAAAGCCAGCAGACTTTGGCACCCACAGGATGCTACATTACTTACACCTCTCTTCAGTAAACTAGGAGCATTCACTTGCAATTAGAAACTGGAAATCTGTCCCTGTTTTGTCTTTCTTCAAAGCTGGTAAGTTATGACACAGTAACAGTTTTGATCAGTTTTAGTATACTCAACATTTTTATACATATGGAAAATACTTCCCATTGTAAGTTTTAGCCATATTGCTAGAAAAGTGCTTATCAGGTTAGATGACAAAAAAAGGCAGCTTCAGACTGAGGTTTTCAAACCATGCCATTACAATCACACACTTTAGTTTTCCTGTCCAATTTTTGATGGTTTAGTCTCCAATCTCACTTCTCAGTGTCAGAAGGACAGTGTGTAATTACCTCTGGTGTGGTAACTTGCAACTGGCACCCATTACACCAGAAAGTGCATCCACGTCACCATCAGCCAGCCACAGTCTTAGTCTAACTGTTATCTAGACAACTGTATAACTTCAGGTCATACCATTTCTTAAAAAAGTAAAAAAAAACAAAAAAAAACCAAACAAAAAATAGAGTATTTTCAACAAAAAAACTGGCACAAGTAACATACTCATGATAATGTTTGTCAAAGAGGCAAGTAAATACTCTTAGCTTTCTAGATGTCTAGACAGACTCACACGAACAGCTTCTTGCTGTAACATAGGAGTTGAGGTTAACACCCAGCACTGTGTTAGTGGTCAGTCTAATTCTGTATCTTAAAGTAACAATATATATTAGGGAAGTTATATCCAGACATCAGATTTAGTACAACAAGTTCATATTAATAAAAAGTAAACTCTGTATAATTCAAATTGTGGTTTTTCCCTTCAGCATTAAGAGCACAGAATATGCTTGGTATTTTTAATTTCTGGTAGTGTGTCCATGTAAAACAAGCATACTGTGTATAAAATCAAAGTGCCATTTCAGTAACCACTGCAGCTGAGTTTGTTGGTACAGAATGAGGGTTTATGTGACCATGGACAGGGCTCCCTTAGAGCAACGGGGACAACCACAACCCATCTTTTCAAATGAAATGCTACATGAAAGAAAACACAAAACAACTTCTTCAGGATGTCCATCGTGTACACATTCATACTTTTTAGGTTACCTTCAGAATTGGAGTTGGCTGCACCTGCAGCAGATGTGGTTGGAACTAGGGCCTTGAAAGTTTTTTTTAAAAACCTCCATAGGTGTAAGGCAGGAATCCATTTTAGCTTGGTAGCTAATATTAAGTTACAAAAAAGTAAGAAAGAAAAATACTGAGAGTGTTCTGTAGCACATTTCATTATGGGAAAATGATCCGTCACCCACCATTCTTCATAGGCCAGCCTCTTGGCATAAAAAAGGCAGAAGCTATCAGAAAACAGGAGTTAAAATTAAATACAAATTGTCAAACTACTGTTTTTCAAATAAAACCAAACAGTGACTGTTTGTACTACAGTGCACAATAAGTTCAAGCACCTTCTAAAGACACATCACATACTGTGCCAGGCACTTGGAGCTAAACAAGTTTAGTTTCTCCCTTTGTCAGCTACACCAGAAAGGGCATCCACACTCTTAAGACTTCTTTAAAAACTAAAACAAGATTTATAACAAGAATAAATTCCCATGGTTCTTAGTGTTTGGCCTGGAATTCTCCAATGTAAAGTAGTCTTTTAAAAACAGTGACTATTTACCCCCTGTGAAACACAGGATTTGACAACATTGCTCCTCTCCAGTCAATCCAACATTCTGGTTTCTCGCTGTCCCAAATCCGTTTCCCCTTTTAGGGCTCCATTCCCCACCTTGGCTTCTTTCCCCCAGTTTATGCTGTTCCACCACCACCACTCCAAGAATATAAAATGCATTGCAAACATACAAATAGCCAATTCCAGAAACTCTGAAAGAGGGTTTCAGTTCTCTTCCTTGCCTCGTGTGCAGTCAGTAGTACTTTTAAGAGAATTCTCCATTTTGCTTCTCTGTGTTCTTCACAACAGGAAATGCAGCTGCACCTGCTTTACCTCCAAACCAAAAGAATTGCCCTATATAAACTCTAAATGGTTATCTTATACAGAGGGATTTTATATGCAAACTTCCTGAATGTGCACTTTTTACTGGGACAAGGCAATGATGTAGTAAGCTCATTTCCCCTGCCCCGAGAAAACTGATAGCATCTGCCATAGCAGAAAATTCCTGGTCTTATCAGATCACTATACATAGTTATTTGGTCATTTACATCTGCATTGTTCTGCCCATCAAGCCTCGTTCTCTGTTGGAGGAGAGTTTGTTGTTACCATGGGGTCAGGCTTGCGAGTGATCCTGTCCAGCTCCTCCTGAGCATTTGCCAAAACTGTCTTTTGTCCTGGAGAGAAAAAGAACACAAAGCAATTGAGTTTCAATGAAATGTTTTAACCAAGAAGCACAAGTGTTCAATAAATCACCTTTAGATGGCAATATATTATTCATTTCTCATTATTTTGCCACTTTCCCAAGGCCACAGAGCCTGGCACAATGCAGGGTATTTTTTGTGTAAAGACTGATACTCAGGTTTGATTCACTTTAAAGAGATGAAAAGCTGAACTACACAGCAGGAAAAAGCACAACACTACCAATGATATGTTTATAGCAACTAACATTTAAAAATAACTATATTGTTTCTTCCATAAAAATCAACCATACACAATTCTACTATTGGCATTGATAGCAAGGACTTTATTTAAACCCAACTTTTAATCACAAGGTATGTAGGACACTTGCTAAAAAAGAAATCCCATTTATTTGGTTGCACTTGTACCTACTGCATTTGAATATGAAATAAGTAACAGGAAGAACTCTGATATCTGCAGACAACAAAAGAGGGCAGGAATTGCATACTATGTAATATCTCCAAGCAGGCATTTCAAAGCACTTCTTCAATTGGAACCAGACACACTGAAGTATTTCATGGGAAGGCATATCTTACATTTCTATATTAGACTCAAAATTTTTTAACAATTCCCTAATTGAACCATCAGCTTACTTCAGTGTTCCTGAAAATTATAAACCCACAGACAAATTCATCACCAAAATTGGAACAATATATCCTAATGCATGGAGCATACAACCATTTAAGATTAAAAAGCTATATTTTTAGACAAAAAGTAGATTATATAACCATGTACAGCTCCCTAACATAGCCAAAGAATTTAACAAGCATCTGTTTTCCAGCTCAAATGTGTGTGAAATATTAGGTGGATTTTTTCCAGGGTACATGCTGAAAACATTAAGAAGGCAAGATTTGACTGGTAGAGATTCAAGTGTTTCTTTTCCAAAGTACAAAGACATAACCAAGTTAAAAGGTTACCTTTAATCACTAGAAAGGTTTCATAAGCCACAGTACTCTACACAGTATCTACTCAAAGTTGGAGTATTTGAGCAAAATTTAGGAGTTAGTACATTAATTAATGCACTGTAACAGAACTTAAAATACAAAACACTTCATGTGTAGACTAATGGCACCTGGGAATTTAAAAAGCCTAAACCCTAAAACAATAAAGCCACACAAAATCCTCACTTAAACAAGAGCAGATCTAAACAAAAGCCAGGACTTTGTTTTTTATGCTGGATGAACTGGCTCCTTAGGGCTCCAAAATAACCCCAAGCTGTGTCCTGCAAATACCTCATGTGGACAGGAACAACTCTCCCAATGCAGAGGAACATACTCCCCTTTCCTACCACAGGGAGCTCCTTCCAAAGGAGGAGAAATACAGGGAGCAGTTTTTAAGAAAATAGGAGTTTCCCCTCAACTATGAATGAGAGTGACACTTGCTTTCAGTTTCCCTATAAATTTCAAGGAGTGATGGCCTCATTCAGGGAGATGTGTTCTGGACAATTACATTCCCCCAGTTCTGTACAATTCTCCTTGCTAGAACAGAGTGAGAGCAGGGAACCTGAGTTCTTTATCCTCTCTACAGGAATAGAGAGGGAAGGCAGCCTTAGAATTTGCAAGAATCTTCTTGTGAATATAAATTAAATAACTGTGGGGCTACAGAAGTTCATATGTAGAAAAATAAACCACCACAGAAATAACCAACTGAAGTTTTTTGAAATATCACGGTCTAGGCATCAAAGAGTCCAGAAACAAAGGCAAACAAGAAGAATGGCACAGCAGGAAAAATGGACATGACACTGCCCAGAAGAGAGGTTTTTCTCAGGTAAGAACTGTCACAGTAGAAACCAATCCATCAATGAGACTGACCAGTATTGCTGAGACCCACATTGTCACTCATGCTGGGACAGAATCTCAACATTTCAACCCCAGGCTATTCCTAGCTGTGAGAGAAACAGATGGTCTCTTTAAAGCTAAATATTTTTGTCATCAACCTTCTGAAAACGTCAGGCTCTTTAAACAGTTTAGACATTTGAAATGCTTACAAAGATAATTTTAGCACATTTACTTGCACAGTGGATGCTGCTGGAAGTAATGCTTTCCCCAAGATGTTCTGATGTGCTGCTCACCTCTTCCACAAAGGAACAGGTCATCTCTTCTGCTCTCACCAGCACCAGGTACCTCACAAACCCAACAAGAGGGAGCATGAGGAGCCCTTCCCTTCTCAGCACAGTTTAATCTTACACTGGTTCACACCAAGTGTGAGCACAGCAGGTGACAGGAACAGGCACCTTCTCCTGGGAGTGAAAGCCAACTGCTCTGTTCCCAAAGCCAGGAAAGGAACAGGAGGAAAGGAAAAACTCAATGTAGCCAAGAAAAGCCAACCTTGAGATCATTCAGGAGAAGCACTTCCACCCAAGACAGAGAACTGCTGCAGCAGGCACTGCAGGGAGGGAGATCTGCAGAGCTCAGTACAATGTCCTGATCCTGATATCCTGACCATTGTGCTCAGGACAAGAATAAGCCAATGATGGGAACTAATGAAGAAACTAGTGAGGAAAACAGAGCTCACCTCTAGCAGGAGACCACAACTTGTCTAATTTAGTCTATCAAAATCAAAGTTAAGAAAAGATTTATGATTTCTCTGTCTACATGTTTCAGGACAGAAATTATCCATTCCAATTAGAAGTTAATGCTGGCATAAGGAAAAAAAGAAAAAAAAAAAGGCTTGTTATCTTTGAAAGTCCTGGAAGGCATTGAGTATTCTAGAAGACTCAGAGTACAGCCCATTACAGACTAGTTTAGCAGTTTTCCCAGAAAATGCAGTTATGTTTTAGGTGCTCAGAACAGCCTACAAGCCCAACAACCAACAGGGTCTGTCCTGACAGGTTCTGCCAAGCCACTCACATTTCTGTGAAAGGATAACAGGTCCTGTGCAGAAGGGAGAAGTGGTTGATATCACATCTCACATCACCTTCACAGAAATAAACTTTAAAAAAAAAGCCTTGACATTTCAGAGAAAATTAATGGATTTTAATTCATAAAATTACACATTAATTATCCATAGCACTGGCCAGTACTTTTATTCAGCAATCTACTGAGTCTGGTGTTGAAGAGAGCAGATATGTAGGAACGTGTGCCTGAAGAGACAACAATCGATTTGGAAAGATAGGATTGGGGAAAAAGTTATTTACATAAATTACCAAAGCAATGCATGATGACAGAATGGAAAGCAATGATTAAGCAAACACACAAGCTTTTGAGACACTGAATTTGATACAGACTAGAAACCCTCCTTCCAGGAGGCACAGAATGTATTAAACTGGCTGAATTGTTCTAGCAGCCCACACACAAGTGACAGGCAAAGGGGAGCAGCTTTCAAACCCAAACACTGCTGCAAACACAAAGAGGCTACACTGAGCTCCACTGCCACCCTAACAAGACCAAAAGTGCTGGGATTCACAAAGACTGGGCAAAGGAAAAAAGTAACTGAGAAATTAGTACTGGAATAGGCTTCCTGGAAAGGTGACATTACAGCTTTTATTTCTGAGTTTGATTTTTAATCACTAGCCAGGTACTCCCCAACTGACTTGGCTTCAGGTAGAAAGCAAGGATGAAATAACACCTAAAAATAATTCCAGTTCTATTTCTACCGAATTTATTTTGATTTTGTGAGTAAAACATGAGGCTGCATTTGATGAAGCAGGGGACATGTTTCAGTGTTTAACTGAAGAGGGCATTCTGGATTATGAAAGAATTAGTTCAGTGTTTTTATAACATGGAAACAATATTATTATGGAAATAATATATAATACAAATCCCTTTTGTTATCTTCATCATAATTAAATTTAATAAAGACAAAATTACAGGATTCATCATGCTGAAACAAAACCCATAAAAATCACACCTGACTTGCTCTAAGTCCAATCTTAGGCATTTTTGAACTTTTAGAACACGAAATGTCATATATAAATCTTCCCAGTTAAAAAGAAGTTTTAAAATACCCAAACTCCAACTGCCTTGGCTCTCTGACTGACAGAACCATCAGTGTGGCTGGGAGCAGATATGTCTCATTTCCAGTTCAGAAAGCCTTATCTTCCCCTCTCAGCTGTGGTTTGAGGAACTGTGGGTTTGGCATCACCATTAACACCCAAAGATTGCACAAGCTTGGGATCTATCCCAAGGAAGGAGTGTATCTATCAATAATTTAATAGTAAAAGAATTCTGGAAGGAAAGCTCCTGAACATTCAGTGTGATGGGAATGCCAGTATTGAACAGGAACAGTCAAAGAACCAAAGCAGTAAATTCCATCTGTCAGGTGGACAATGTATTTTGCACCACCGAGGTCTGGGTATGTACCAACCACTCTGACAGGTTTCTTTCATTTTCACTGAACTGCTGCATTATTTATCAGCAAGGCTCTCCCACAGTGCAGTCACAGCACACACATTTGTCAGTATTACCAGCTGTGCTGGATTGCAATAAAGTTCTAAATAATTAATGAGTGAACAACTTCAAGCTGTCACAAGCAGTGATTCATTCCACCTTGAACTCTGGGGAGATTTCAATAGTTTCACTGCTAACTCCAGCCCAAACCCAAAGAACTGCATCTCCTTTGCAACAGCAAAGCATCAAGAAAAGAAAGGAAGGAATTCTGAAGTTGAAAAATAAATCAGCACTCTCAGCATAGGATCAAGACTCAAATGTCACTGAAATCCCAGCAGTGCAACTTCACTAAAAATTAACAGAATTTAACAGAAGCCCTGGAGGTGTGATGCAGCAGTAGTTTAGTTCTTTTAAAAACATTTTGTACTGTCATCTGTCAAGGTCTGTCACTTTCCTGACCAGTGTCAGAGACACACCCAGGGACCAAGGAGCCAAATAAACTATTAAAAACAATTACCTGATTTCTTGGCTGTGCTTTGCACTCCTCCAGCACCAGGACTTCCAGGAGAGCCAGTCTTTTTGCTCAAGAGACTGTTAAAGAAACTAGCCAAGACACCTTCACTTGCAGCATTATCTAAAGACAAAAAACAAATATCAATTATACAGCACACTGAGAGGTGGTAAATTATAACCTATTTTCACAGAGATACAAATCTCTTGTCAATCAGGCAAATGAACCTCAGCTCTGAGAAAATCTGTCCTTTGTTCAGTTTGAATACCCCAGTCCTTTGCATACTTTAGTATAGGCAGAGATGGCTGAATGCACATTCCTGCTTTTCTGGAATGATGGGAGGTGTAATGAAATTTTAATCTAAATATTTGTACATTTTAAAGCTTTTAATAAATGTAAAAGCCAAGAGCAAGATTATTAAGTACAGACATTAAATTCAAAGACTAATAAGCCCATTAACAACTTGCACATATGTTCTAGTACAGCCTTTCATGCCACACTGCTTTCAACAAATCAAAACTTGGCAATTCAGCAATGAGACAGGATCCAGAAGGGCATTTCACCCCCTGGAAGTGAAGCATGGCCCTACAGTGCACAAGAAAAAACAACACTAGCCCTGCAGACCTTCTGAATGCCCAGAGGGTAAAGACGCCCCTCAATACCACGGAGCTGCATGTCAGGGAAAGATCTCATCTCCAAGTGACTCCCTCTGCTACAGCAGATGACATTGACAAATGACCCAGTGGAACAGGGTTTGCTGTGGATTCCAGAATAAGTGGTATGAAGTATAAAATTGTTCATAGTTTAGAGCAGTCTCCCCCCTAATAATCCACCTGATTTGTAATAAATGTATCAAGGCAATTTAAGGAAATTAGGATGCATTTGACCTCTGTCTGACTGCTTGGCACTAACAGAACTCTAGTCCAAGTCACACAAATGACCAGAAAAGAAAAAAACAATCCAAAGTTATGTCATAAATGCATTTCTGTTATTAAACTACCTATACAATTAGTGAATAAGTACCCAAATCTTTCTACAGAAGAGGATTCATGTTAAGGGAAGTAACACATGATAGAACAGTAAAATGCTCATTCATACTTTTAATATTTGGATCTGGTTTCTTAACTGATGTGATTGGTGAGGCACTGGGTACATTGGTGGGACCAGCTCTGCCTTGAGTCCTTGGGGATCCTGCAGGGCCTCTTGCAGGAGATTCCTTAAAAAGTCCAAATCACACACATCAGAAAAGAATTTCAAAGTATTAGTTACATTAAGCAAGCTTAACATCACAGACTTTTTCAGCCTTTCTACTGACACTGTAGTGATGCACACTGGAGAAAGAAAACAAACAAGCACCCAAGACATCAGTTATTTTGGGAAATGTGCCACTACTACAGGAAAGGCTGAATCATGGCAGGAAATGTTCAGTTCAATAATCCAATGTTTCCACAGTGAATTCATAAGCAACATTTTAAAATATTGCCTCATTATTTATTTCCTTTCTGCAGTTTGCAGAGATTATGTAGGTTACATTTAAATATAAAAAATGGATCTCTGCAGGTTAGAATCATTCCCTTTTTCCCTCCAAGGAAACAAAACACCTCCTACTCTTTTCCTTGGATCTACTTACTGATGCTCTTGTAGGCGTTGCTGGCTGTTTGGCAAGGAATGACTGCAAAAACAACACATTAGCACATTAAATAGATTTCAAAGAATACAGAGGAATAAAATACAGTGAAGCTGAGTAGCCATAAGTTTACTTGATCTTTTTCCTGATATTTATAGGATTCCTCTTTGATATTTCCATACTTCCCCACTCTGCCTCTAGAGGACTGACTGCAAGGAGTAAATAAGCTTTGGGCCTTTGTTTCACACAGTCAGCCAGAACTCAAAGCCAAAATCACAGACATCCCAATCTGTAACCTCCAGGACATCTATAATCCTGGATAGGGACCTATTGCTATATTTTTTAAACTATATAGAGTAATAAAGAAAATAGCAAGTTACAGCATAGCCAAATTTGACACATGAAAGTCTTTCAAACCTCTGGCTGTAAGGAAACTGCAAAGCTCAGATGTCAGGTTTTAAAAGTATTTCTATTTCACAGATCAATACAACTGTGTGGTGAAACACAAAGTCTCTTCTTCCTCTTCTCCTTTGACATGTACATTCTTTCTGTTTTCAGCATATCTTCCCTTCAACTTGCCAAGTTAAGTGACCACATTTCCTACTTGCATTTGTTAGAATAAAGTCTTACTTCACAATTACATCTGAATTTGCAAAGCTGAGAAACAGCTACCTGGTGATTTAAATGAGAAATGAAAAACTAAAGGCAACAACAAGGGAGAAATTAAAGTGAAATCTTACATAGTAAGGACTTATTTTCATTCTTCCATTCTTACCTGCTGCTTCATAAGAAATACTTGCTCATCTTCTGCTGCCAGCTCTTTATCATGGACTAGCTGTTGAACAAAACATTTTGTTGTTATAAGTAAAAACTGAAATTACTGTAACTGGCTTTTATGCTTTGGTGATCAAAAGGGGGGAGAGGGAAGCAAATCTTTAAGACTGCTGTTCACTTTTTTTTTTAATTGTTCTTCCACATTTAAAATAATAGTACCATTAAAGAAGTTGCCATTAAAAAATACTGTAAAATAAAAAACATTGGAGTAGATGAACAGTGATGCCAGCACTGTCCTACAGAGATGAGCACTTGGTAAGTAGCCACATTCCTCTTTTTAAGTTTGGATATTGATCTCATCAGCATCTCTTCAGTGAGCTGACAGGATCTTGCTTTGCCTTTGCATGGCAACATCAAAGCCACGTGAGTACAAATGGAAATGTCCTACAAGAGAATTCTCCATTTTCTGGGTGTGTTTTTGCCCCATGCATGCAAAAATGGTAAATGTAAAAATAGCTATTCCTGGACTGCCTTTCATTCAATAAGGTGAATGGTTTCTGGGTTGCTTGCAGTATTTTAAATAACTAATAAATGAAAGCCTGACATTTCACATATTTAGATTTTAAAAAAAAGTTACATTTATATTTGGAGTTCTTCAATATTAATAGTCCTTAGCAGCCATTGGAGCAAACTCTACTTATTTGTTGGGATACAGAAAGAAAGAATCCCTTTTTACCTTTCTTACAGGAGGTTTTACAATGAAGTCCTCATATGCATCTTCTGGTTTTACTGTTGTGAAGTTTTCATGTAAAATGGCAATTTTCTTCTCATTGTCCCAACCAGCAGGTCTGTAAAGAGAATAAGAATTTACCTTTTCTGCAACTTCTACAGAGAACATTTATTTACTGCCCTCTACTTAAACAAGGCAATTTTCTTACAGATCAGCCCTATTACTCAGCTAAATTCCAAGGATACAAAACCAGGAATAGTATAGTCTGAGTCAATAATATGCATTAAGTCGCTGTTTAAATTTGGGATTCCACAAGACTTGCATAGTAAGTTTTTGGACAACATACCATTTAATTTACTTTCATATCCATATTACATGCAGTGCAGTGCTAAATAAACCCCCCCTGGCACAATGCTGCTTGTCCAGTGACTCACATAAAAACTGCATCCTTCTCTACCACTAAGGCAGGCGTGGTAAACTGGAAACCGTAGGTTTTATGTACAATGTACTTATACAACAGGTCAAGGTTCTTCTCCTCCTTAACTGATGTATAAATCAAGGCAGCCCCATCTGGGCTTCTGGTTAAGGAAAATTAGGTAATATACAGTTTCTACATTACAAAAACAATTTCAAAACAGGAATGAATAGATTTATAGTTACTAACTAGGCAAAACTAGAGACATTTAGTATACAGGGGTGAAGGGGATATAACAGGGCAAGGCAGTGGCACTTTTCAGTGACATACACAGAAATTATCCATCCTCCCAGGCTTACATGGAAACTGTGTCCTACTTCACTTGGAACAAGTCAAAAGCTTAATACACACATGAGATCTCAGGCTTACATGGAAATTGCAATTTCTGAGGGGAAAACCAAGGAAAAGCACTTCACAAAATGTAAGGCAAACCCTTTGTAAAAGAACAAAAGGTCCAAGTCCCATGCACAACTTAAAAACTATAAAGTATTTTATACATGTGTCAACATTTTCAAAAAAACAAACTATATACATTACCTAAGGTTAGGTATGTGTAGCATATACCCTAACCAATAACTAAATACCAGTAGCAATCTTGCAGAGCAATTTCTCGGACGAATGTTATGTGCAATTGAACATGAAAACATCTCTTGTTGCCTGCAGATTAGAGGCAATCTCCTCAGCACAGAAAAGGATACACTGTAAGCAGAATCTGCGGATGTGTGACTGAATGAAGTCAAAGTGTTCTTCCCTGTAGTCGTGCTCCTTCTCCAGGACACTCACTGCATCACACTGGGAGAGGCAGGAAAACAAAGCAGAAAAACTCAGGCATTTAACCCCAGCACACCTTCTTAATCTTACACACTCCCATCACATTTACTTTGAGTCTCTGGTTCTAAAATAGCACTGATAAATCAAACACTAAAGTAATTAACATATAATTGATCAAGTTATTACTATTTCATCCAAATAAAAATTGATGTCAATGGCAGAAGCTCACTTGTAGAACAAATCCTCCACTGTTAATCCAGAATTCAAGCTCACTTGTAGAACAAATCCCTCCACTGTTAATCCAGAATTCATTCTGCCTGTCTGCAGAAGGCCTGCCTTTCACAGAGAAGCAATGAAAGCCAAGAGAAGCAGAGCCTCACCTTAGTGCACACCACGAGCACGGGGATGCCCAGGTTGTGAGTCAGCACATTGTCTCCGAGGGGAAGGGACACGTGTTCGTCCTCCTGGCCAGAGGAGGGGCCTCTCCTCTGTGGTGATCCTTGGTAACCTTCTTCAGGTTCTACATACTCCTGAAACTCCTTGATAACTATTAAAAGAGAGAGATTCTTAGGCTGCAACAAAGGAGCTAGCTCTTTTTAAACCATAATTAATCTACAACTAATTAGAAATCTCAAGGGTTTTTTATTTTAAATTTTTATACTACATGAGAACTGAATGCAAGTTAAGCCTCGTTGCCCTTTGCAACAGCACAATACTCCTCCACCAAAACTTACAGGAAGCTAAATCTGGAGTCATTATGAATAATGACAATTATTTGCAAAAACGCGTGTTCCTGAACATTTCATTATAGGGCAGTTGACAAGAGGAAACAAATGTGGTTTTATAGCAACACAGCCTATACCCTGCAATTTATACCTATTGTGGAAGAAAGCATGGTGAAAACATAAATGTACACAGAAAACACCAACCTGAAACAGCCACTTTTCCTTACGAACAATTACTTTAGTTCCTATTACTCTACATTTCTGTTGCAGGCATCCAGTGCTAGAAATATAAAACCTATCTGCATAAACACAGATAGGTTTTATATTTCAAGAGCATCTGCAGGCTACCTGAAGAGACTCAGCTGCATTCTGGAAAACTACAGTGGGGTCCAGAGGAAACTCGATGCTTTCTATGTGTTAGTATTTTAATTGTATTGCAACAGTATTTATGGCAATAGTATTAAGGTCATTTTGGAAATGCTCTTTGAACTCACACATGCCTTATCAAATATGGGCTGCAATCCACACTTTAATGTCTTTTATTGAAGACCAAAGCCACAGACCAGCTAAATCTGTGTCTTGGATGTGGCTGCTCCAGGCACTCACTGTCCCGAGGCCCTGGGCTCTCCTCCTCCTCACTCAGCCATAAGGAACCCCCAGGAAAGAGCCAAGCAAACTCCATGATCTACTCCCACAAGGGCTCCTCCATTTCAGAAACAGTGGGAGCAGAGTGACTGGAGGGGCAGTCAGGAAAACTCCTTAGAAAAGCCACCAGTGTCCAGCCCAGCCACACAGGGAGGCTGCTCAGAACACTCCCTGTACCAGGGAAGGAACTGCAATGAGCCTCTGGAGCTTTAGGAAGTGGCAAAACCTCAGGGAAGCTTCTTATACAAGCCTTGCAAAAAGAAGTCATGGTACCTTTCAAAACAGGAACCACTCCTGCAATGGCATGGGTGCATGGAAGGAAGAACAAATCAGAAAACTCTTCTGTTTAAAGCTGCACAATCTACAATGCTTAGCTGAAATATAAAATTGTGTGATTCTTGTGGAAGAGAAGTCCATTCCAGAGAAAAGCCTAAAAACCTCAAACTAAATACAGACCATAAAACTTCCAATCACCAATTCAATTTATGCCAGGGTGCAAGGAAATACAAACAAATGAAATGAAATGCAGTTCCTTTTAACATGGGGAGACAGTGCCTTCTTGTGGAGGAGAAACAGCAGTGCTCCAAAGGATGCTGTCTTCAGGACTGTTTCTTAGTCAGCTACAGCAAATCAAAATTCCATCATACATTCTGCACATTCCACATTCCACATGTTTATTATCTCACCAGAAGCATTTAACTAGCAAGGAAGTTTTCTGAAGTGCCACTTTCCTTTATTAGCTTTCCCATTACTATTTACTTTTGAGGCCAAGTGTATTAGAGCAGTTCAGAGGAGTCTCTCTGACTTAATCAAACAGAAAAGACTATTTGACAATATAGCTCTCAATTTACTACAGCATTATAATCAGACAGGATTCCTTTCCTGGGTTTTGTTCATATCAAAGCAAAATAATCTTTTCTTTACTGAGCATAAACCCCTTCATATTTGGGGAAAAAAGAACTCTCCCAAAAAGAGAAACAGTCAACAACACGAGAAAACACAAGATGCTCTAAGAATTTTAGAAATTTAAGTAATAGCAAATGCAACATGGAAATGTCAGAAGTCTGATGGTTTCATCCTCATGAATTTCTGCTGAATGGGAATGAAGAGCATAATCCCAGAGAGCCAGCAGGACCCAGCAGCAGCACCAAGGCCATGCCTCACACAGGGAGGGGAACACCCTTCCACACCCTTCCGTGGAGCTGAGCTCTGTGTGGATTCCCAGGGATGCAGCTGGCCTGGCATTAACCCCTGCCAGACGTGGAGCAATGGGACAACACTGGGGCCAACAACTGCTGGGTGAACAGAAGGCACCAGGCAGAGCAAGAAGCTCTGACTGCAGCAGCCTGAGCACACAGACACCCCTGAACTCAGGAACAAGTGGGAGCTCCTGACAGAATTAGGCTCCTCAACCCTGCTCCAGGCTTCCACTCAACCCCTGTTCCCTTCTGAATTTAGTCCTAAGAAATCCAAGTGAACCTGAACCCCAGGCACCGTCGGATGCCCCGATGAACAAACTGCACTGTCACAAAGTAACAAAGCAGCTCACTGCATTAAAACTTTCTTTGACACACAGCAATTTCATACTTTTTCTTACCTCCCACAGCTATGTCTCATTTGAGCTCTGTTATCAGGCTTTTAATGGATATAAAGTTGTGCATCCATACAGCTCATAACATCTTTTATTTTTCCTTTTTTTCCAATGAGCTATGAATATTAGCTCCTCCCCATAGTTCTAATTGAGGAATCATCTTCTATATGGTATGGAAAATAACTATTTTCTTTATTAAGAAATAGTGAAAATTACTTTAGTTTAAGGTTTTTCAACAGGAAACACCCTTAAGATGATGCACACAAAATAGGAAGCCAGAAAAACAACAGTTCCTCTGGAAATCTGTAAAATTCTGCCACCCATCACTAAGGTGGAGTACTCAGAATGGCCTATTATGTCAATAAAATTCTCACCAGGTGATGATGTGCCATTGAAATCCCACCTCCACTACAGAGTGCTCATTTATCTACCAAACTTGTGGCTCTGTAGAGTTTTGCATTGAACACAGCAAATGAAAGCAAGGTTCCAGCAAACTTTTGCTGCTGATTTTCACACAAGGCACTGAAGGTAACTCCACCAAAAACTGCTGCATCACCCAGGACATGCAATGACTAGAAGCACCACTGAGACAGCAATCCACAATTATTAGGTTTGCTTGTTCCAGCAACAGTAATCTGCTCAGGCTTGGAGTGCTCTTAAACTGCAATGTGGAAATGCAGGCAAACACTCCAACTTAATGGATAAATCCCAAAGGCCCTGAACAGCAAAATGAGAAAAAGGAAGAATGTTTTTCTGAGAAAATCATTCCATATTTACAGTCTTCAAAGTTTCACAATCACTTTTAGGTTTTTTTGTGCCCTATCTTTAATGATCATTAAAAATTTTAGTCTTGTGAAAAGAATTTCTCAACAAAAGATACCTGGATAAACTACATTTTAAAAATCTTTTAGCTTAAGAAATCTTTCAGCTCTATGTCAAATCAGAAAAGCAAAAAGGTAGACAATCTAAAACTAATTCAGCTTGAATGGGACAGTACACAATTTGCAAAAACATGTTATTTTGTTTCAATTCTTTAGCTTCAAACACCCCAGAGGTCACTGGTGTAATTGTAATTTGACCAGTCAACCTCCTTTCTGCAGTTCTTGATTGCTGACAGCCACCTTATCTGCTCTGCCATCTTAAAAAGGGAGGCAACATCCCTGAAATAATTACTCAAATATGTGTTATTCAAAGAATGAATTATCACAATTGAGCCTGAATTAAATGGACATAGCTGACATTATGTACCTGAGCCCACATTAGCCAAGCTATTAGCAAGGAACAGAAGGAGCTCAGTGATGGAGTGAGTGCAGGCAGGCAATGCCCTGGGTACATTCCCAAGAAGGCAGCCTTGGCCTCCATGTGTGTCCTGCTGCCCACTCTGGAAGCTCTTTAACTCCAAAGGGAAGTTTCTCAGCCAGCCAGGCAAGCCAAGAGTCAGGATCCCAACCAGCAAACACAGGAGCAAGGGCTGGTGCAGAAAGGGCTCCCAAACGCTGCCAGCAGAGACAAGCAGCCCAAAGCCCAACTGCACTGACAAGGGGGAGCTAACAAAGGCATCTCTGCAAACTCTGAGCACCTGAGCAATGCAGAAGGAACAACCTTGCAGCACTTCCAGCCAGCGGGGCAGGACTGGGCAGTGTTTCCCAGGGGTTCCTGGGGCTGAGTGTGACAGCCAGGGAAAGCACTGGGGACACTCAGCTGGGGATGGAGGAGCAGGAGGAAGGGAATACTCTGCTAGAGAAGTCAGGTGGTCTTATGCTGCAGGGGGGCTTTAATTTAGCACATCCCATCACTCTGCACTCCATTTCTATGTTTCAACTGCCCTCATGTGAACTTTATTATCCTGGTTTTCACATATTTGGGCTGTTGCAAGCCAGTGACTTCATTTTCTACGTGGCAGCCTACCCCAGGAGGCACAGGCAGCAGGATTTCAGCAAGGAGAGCTTTGCTGTGCAGCTTCAGGATGGGCAGCAGTGCCAAGGCAGTCACCAGGCACATGTGCAGTACCCTGACACAGTTACCATGGGCTAAGAGAATTACAGGTGGCCAAAGTTCTGAGCACAGAGCTGGCCCCAGGGACAGTCTGCAAGAAGCCAGAGATGTGTCCAGGTGACACAAGGGTCCAGCACAAGGCCTGAGAACAGGAGGTGGAAATTTGAAGACATCAAGGCCCTGTGTGGCACAGCTGAGCCAGGGGATGGCACTGGAGCCAGGCATGGGGGAACTCAGCCCCTCTCCCATCTCCTCTTCCCTTGGCTCCAGGAGAGCTCAGGACAAACCAGGAGTTTCTATGATACTTTATCCAAGATACCACTATTGGAAAGCCTTCTAAGTCCCTCAGACAGGGTCCTCAAGCTTTGCCATGGCTCCTTCACAGAGTGCACTCAAAGGGAAGGCTGAAAAGCTTCTCTTTCCAAAAGGAAATTTAAGTGCACAAACTCGCCCTTTATTTGGATTGCCATAACATTTGCAGTGTCTCACAAATGTGCAAATTGAGTTAGTGCTGGATTTTGATACTAGAACTACCTTTCCATTTCCCATTCCAAAAAATCTCTGACACACTTTTTTTTCCCCCTAAAAACTCTCATATTTTATTTTTGGTTTAAATGTAACCTGATGATCAAACTGGGGTGGTTTCAATCATTAAGTCTAAACTGCAGCTGGTATGCTGTAGGCACAAGGCTTCAGGGAACACAATATTTAACATTCAGAAAGGATTATCAGCTATACAAATACACCTGAGTGGTCACAGGTCAAACAGATCACACTGCTCCCTGTGGTAGCTCAGGAACCTGCCAGACCATATTTGCAAGGGTTCCACACTCCAGCAGAGAGAGCTACCAGGAGCAAAAGCAGCTAGCACAAAGGATCAGTCTGAATCCACTTCATCTAAAAGAACTGGAAGTTGCTAAGGTCTTTTCCACTAAAGACATTTATTTTGGAGTAATTCAATATGAAAACAGAAAAAAAAAATCTCAAGAAACATTCAATGCTACTTTAGGAAAGCACTGCAGGACTCAATACTGCAACAATGACTGCCTGCCAGTGCTAGATTCCATCCTGCCATGGATATGCCAGGAAAGAAGGTTAATTTATACAACATTCCTAAAGTCACAGGGTAGGAATGGCTGAAGTGAGACACAATTAGCTGCACCAGGTTCACAGAAACCAGAACCAGTTCTGAGCCACCAGAAAAGCAAGGGCAGAGAGACTTTCTGTAAGACAAGCACAGTATGGGAATGGGACCTGGCTGAGATATCACAGCAAAGCAGACAGCTCACTTCATCACTGAATTTTGTCACCATCTTTTAAAAACTGAATCTGGCATTTTATTGAGTTATTTTTTTAAATTGCCCTTTTTAAAAATCAAATTATCAAAATTTCATTATTGCCCACGATCTAGACCAATAATTCACCTGATGTTTTGTCAGCACAGCAAAACTGCAAGAGCTGTTTTAAAGCCTAACACAGTATATTTGAATTAGTGTTGCAATCACAACTTAGGAGTAATTTTTATCCAACCCATTCTCAAAACACTGGCCCAAAGAAATCCATCAAATGTTGTGAGAGCTAATTAAAAAACCAACAGCAATGCATGGATGCACAAAGACTTACACTTCTGCTCCATGTGCCTCATCTCTTCTGGAGGAATTTTCATCTTATCAATGTGTTCTTGCAAGACACTGGCCCATTTCTGTAAAGACTCCATAACAGTCCAAGGTCTAGACATATCTGCAACAAAGACCACGATGGTGTCTTGCAGGGATTCAGCAGAAACAGCAAACTTCAGCAGCCCTTTGTGGTACAAGTCTCCATCCAGGATCCAGACGTTGCAGCGAGTGTGATCTGAAAGGAAAAGGCACAGTTGGAAGGCAGCAGATGCCAGGGCTGGCTTTGCCAGCTGGGAATGACCAGGTGTGTGATCTGAAAGGAAAAGGCACAGTTGGAAGGCAGCAGATGCCAGGGCTGGCTTTGCCAGCTGGGAATGACCAGGTGTGTGATCTGAAAGGAAAAGGCACAGTTGGAAGGCAGCAGATGCCAGGGCTGGCTTTGCCAGCCTGGGGATGACCAGGTGGGAGCATCAGTGTTCAGCAGAAGGAGCAGACCCAGCTACCAGCACACTTTGCCTGCTTATTTATGACAGGTTGCTGTGTAAATGCCTATATTAGTCAAAAATGCTTTCATTTCTGGATTCAGAACATTTTCCTTAAAAAAAATAATTTCTGTGCTTGAGCTTTTATTCAGGACAGCTGTCAGGACAGTTTTTAATCGCTGCACAACATTCCTGCATTAGAAACAAGCCCAGTGAAGCCAGAAGCCAGGGGATGTGTGTGTAAGGCCCAGAGGGGTGGCCCTGCCCAGCCCAGCAGGGGATGAACACTGCCCTCAGTGTCTCCCACACACATAAGCTGGTTTCACACACTCAAGAAACTTCCCAGCAGAAATAAGCTGCAAACAAGATAGCAGCAATAAGCAGCTTAAGTTTCTAGCACAGGAGTGGGAGGAGCAAATAGAGGATGAACTCCCCACCTCCCCAACAAGGTTGTGCCACCTGCTCTTAACTCACACTGACTTCACACCAGCTCCTTCTGCAGGCTCCTGACCAAATGGGCACTGGGGAAATGACCTGGTATTGCAGCTTGTGTGTTTCTTGCACAAGTGTTTTTGATAGTGGCAGGATGCTTCTTTGGAATGCAAGGCAGAGTAGAGGGGGATCAGCTGGGTCAGACAGCTGGCATTTTACCCCAAAACTGAGCTCCTGGCAGGAGTATAAGAACTGAAAAAGAAGCTTCCTCCAGAAATGATCTATCAGGTAGCATGAACAACCAATTCTTCCAAATTAAAAAAAAATAGAAAAAAAAAAGAGAGAAGTAGAGAGGGAACATTATCCTCAGAACTTCCTGCTGAAGAGGAACAACTTCATTGTTTCTATCTTCTAGATTCTTCTTAGTACCCCCCCTAAGTATTCCCTATTTCACTACAGCTATCCAGAGGGATCAGTGAGTCTCTCCTGCACTACATACACAATATGTCACTTCTGAAACACAGAGATCTGCAAACCAGCCACTGCAGAACCCAGATTTTCAAAGCAGCTACTGAGCTCCATAATTACCCTGCCTCACTGTATTTCTGTGTCCTGAATCTTTCAGCTTCACAAAATAAATCCAGTTACTATGGCTATCAGAACTTTATTCTGGGAAGGAATCCACCCCTCTTGACTGCAGAACAAAACAAAAGCTTGGCTAAGAAATCTGGAGGAAGAAAAGATGACAGATATATACATCCTACCTGTTTAATCAGGCCTTGGACAAAATTACTGAGCAGCCCAGTTTCAGACACCTCATCAAGGTTCTGTATGTGGCTGCCTGTGTTTAGCATTTGTTGTAAGTTCTGTTGGGCTGTCCTAAGACATTCCACCATCAGCCATCACACAAACAGGCCAGCAGCCACACTGTGAACCTACAGCTCCTCTCACTGCCAGCTGCACCCCTCCATTCACTCCACAGTGGTCAGTGAGGGTAAGCCCTGTGGAGCTCAGAAATGCACAAATGAAATATCTGTGCAGGACTCTCTGCATCCCAGAAACATCCTGTGTACATCCCTAAAGCAGCAGCCTCCCAGTAAATAACAACCCCGTGAGTTTTCTATGAGCTAAGGGTTATTAATAGACAGGGACTGTGTGTATGTACAACTGTCTCCTTGGAGCATGAAGGGAAGTTTTGAAAACCTAATGCAAATCTATCCATACTTTATGCAAGTTTACAGCTTTCTGCAGTGCTGATGGATTCTCCTGTGGGGAATACTCTGCAGAAAAGACTTTAACACCTTGGCAAGTTAGAAAAATTAATAATATCCAAATTCATTGCTTCTAATTCTTGTTTTAAAGCCAATATCTAAGGTTAAAATTGTTTTGTTTGCTAAGCTCCTTTGTTCCCCTTAAGGATTTAATTTTTGCTTAACATGTGGAATGCAGACTGGAACTAGAATACAGGTGGAACTACCACTCACAGTCAGTCTGCTAGGAAGCCTTGCACTCACATCAAAATGTACTCTAGCAAAAAAAATGTAACATTGTATGTAAAGGAAAGGTTTTGCTCCTTTCCAACAGGACAGAGGAATGTCTTGTGATTCACATTTGCTGAAACATTAAACATAAACATACAGCACTGGGTGCTCATAATTTGGCAAGGACCTGGTGATAAATTCAGCTTTGTCAGCACCACATCAAGCTCGTACTTAGTCATGAATGTTAACTGTGCCCTTCTCACTGGCCATGACACAACATACAAAAACACAGCAAACAATTCCCAGGTCCTGTTGGAAAAGCAGGAGCAACTTATCACAGGTTATTACAAAAGCTGCTAAAATCACCTCTCTAAATCCTGTCAATATTCCATTGGCCCTTTAGTCCTGAAAAAGATTTTGCAGCTTTGATGAATTTTATTGCACATGGTTGATTCTGTGAACTGCAACTACATCTGCATCTACTCAAAAGATATCAGTGGCAATTACATATCCCTTGCTCAAGCTGTGAAGAGAAGCAAAAAAGGAGAAAACTTTCAAGAAAACTATTTTTAAAAAAAGACTATTTTTCTCATTAGAAACTAGTGCAGCAGCAAGACTTGGCTCAATCTGGAACAACCAGTTCAGCTGGAATATGCATATGATATGGCTGAAGCCAGTCCAAACCTGAGGCAAAACCCAAGACTGCTTTGTTTTGTTACAAGCAAGAATGCAACCCCAGAATGGCTCCTCTTCCCTGCACAGTGGGCACAGGTGCATCTGCAGCCTGGCAGGTGAGAAATGTCCCTGTGGTGCTCGTGGTGCTCCAGCTGACACAGAGCACAGAGCAGGCCATGCAGTCTGGCTCCCTGCTCTGCTCTACATCCCCACTGTAACTCTGCCCTGCAGGGGCCTCTGAAACTCTGGAAACAGATCCTTTAGGAAAACTGTGCACAGCTTCCCTTCTACCTCCTATGAATTCAGAGTCTCAGTCCTCAAAAGCAGACTAACCAGTAGAGACAAAAACCATCTGTTCATCATAAAGACAGGCAAAAAACTGAAATTTGCCACACTCCCTGAGAAATTCCACTAATGGAGGACTCTGGGGCCTGAGCTCCAGGATCAGTTAATGTTCACAGCTAAGGTTGCAGGCAGTGCTACAAATGCTTTCATCAGATGAACCACAGTGCCATGTATGCAGGAGCAGCCATATGCTCTAAGGATAATGCAGCTGGGGATTTAGGAGAATCCTCTCTCCCCCAGGATTGCTTCTCAGGCCTCTCCAAACCTCTTCCTGAGCAAATGCCTTGGCCTAGGCAGCATTTGGGATAGTGATAAAATATAACTTTAAAATAAAGAGGTATCTTTTTAGATACCTCTTTATTTTAAAGGAAAGAGACTTTTCAGAGAGAGATTCAGTAGCAGACTTGGAATCTCAGTATCCTGAGCCCTGTATCCTCAGTATTGTCAGTATCCTGGGAAGCAAAGCCCACACGTCACACTGAGCAGTGACACCTGGCACAGCTGGAGCAGCTGGACAGAGCACTGTGCCCATGTGCTGCCAAGAAACCAGCAGGGGACATGGAAATCCACCCAGTCCCTGGGCACCTCTGTGAGCCACAGGGGGCCTGCAAGGCAGAGATACTTCCTGCACTTTCCTACAAACCAAAAAGAACAATTTAATTGCTGAGCTGATCTTAAGGATGAAAGTAACAGTAAACTAAGATTGCATCCAGCAATCCAGAAATATTGTACTTTAGATGTAGGAGCAGCCAGGTTCAAACATCCCTTGACAAGGAATGGGGAGGGGAGACCACAGCATAGGAAACAACACAGATTTTCCCTAAGCTTTCCAAGGGGAAGTGGGAAGTAGATAATTAATGACTCAGCATTATGAGGAAAATAATTCTCCTGGACAGAGTAAATTTATCTGAAGTGAAGAAGAATAAGACTAAGAGAGGAAACAAATCTTCTATCACCTGGGAAAGAAGCTGAGATCATCTCACTCCACTGCAGAGTTTCAGTTACCAGTGTTGACCTGGAACCCCTGGAAATCCTTGTGATCTCATCTTGGCTAGGTTGGAGTCTAACAAAAAGCAGAGACCCTCAGAACCACCCATCTGCTCCTGAGCTCCTGAATGCATACTCTGAGGTTCCTTATGGCTCCCAGAATTGTGGGTCAATTATAAAGCCTTTGTTCCCCAACCTGGACATGAGCATACACTCATCTGAAGCACACAGAGAGTTTAAAAACCAAATCCAAACCTGTCCTAGAGAAGAAAGAGCGTTATCTCTGCCTGCTGGGAGGTCCTGACCCACTTTGCTATTTATTTTGCTTGTGGATGACACTAATGAGCCAGAAAGGAAAGAGGCATGTATTATTAGCTCCTAACACACCCATTAGAGGATGCATGCAGACCTGAATTGGCCAGCTGAGCCTGTAGTCAGTCAAAAAGATCTCTTTTTTCCCTGCTAGTGCTGCCTGAGCTCTTATGACAGGCCTCTCCTAATCACTTCAAATACTTATCACTTCCAGCCACTCAGGAATAGCCCCAAAATACTTCCAGTGTAGGAATACACTTGAGGTTTGATAGATAACACCAGGGAAAATAGCACAGCAAACATTTTTCTGCTTGTAACAGCATCTTCTTTGAAGCTGCAAGAGGCCTGATGACACAGGCTGTCTCAGCCCTCCTAATCATAGGGGCTTTTTCCACCCTGAAGTGTTTATGCAGAACTAAAGCAGATTTTGCATGGTGGAAAAGCACTTACAGCCAGAACCTGAAGAAGCACTTCAAATGACAGCCCAAAAGATTTTTAGGAACTGCAAGGAGGCCCCTGGAAGATATGGCAATGTACTCATCCTTTCATTGTGCCTACCAGCATCCAAAGGGAGCTTCCTGCCACGTGAGTGCAGGCCCCATCTCCATAACAACCAGTCACATATGGCACTTAATCACTCCTGCAAGCCTTCAGTGCATCTCCAGTTTCAAAATACCATTATAGGATCTTCCTACTTGTTCCCAGGAACGGGGATGAACCACCACCACTGCTTCCCTCTCCTGAGCTCTGAAGGAAGTCATGAATAGGGAGAATTACATTCCATTCCCCATTTTTAAAGACAATCCAACCCAAGGAGGCCTAGCAGCTTGCCCAAAACGAGATCAGGAGAAGCACATTTAGGAGCAAAGATAAAGAACTCACTCCCCATCTCCTCCTGTCCCCAGCCTTCTCAAAAACATGAGTAATCTGATCATGAGGCCTGCTTTTAAATGGTCCCTTGGCATAATCTCCCTCCATACAGCAGAGAGACAAGAGATCAGCAGCAGCAACAAAAAGACAAGGGGCAAAGAGCAAAGAGATCAGCTCCAGCTTGAGAAAAGTAAACGCTTATTCTGACTTTAAGCTCTGTTCTTCACTCAGCCAACTAGAGCAAAACATCTGTTAGCTAACCAAAATCCCACACACAGCCCCTGTGAGAAACACCCTGCGCCCAGAAATCCACGCTGAGCACGAAGTTCTCAGGGATGTATCTCTGCCTTTCTCCAGTCACACAGTAGCCACAGCAATGCCTCTGCAGCTGCTACAAAGTCACCACCAGCCACGGGATCCCCCCTAGGCCAGCAGGGATCCCCGGGGCTGCCCTGCCCCAGGCAGGGACTGTGAAACCTTTCCCTCCACACAAATGGACACAGCTGCAAAACTCCCAGCACCACCAGCTGAACCAGCCACCGGGGCGTAGCCCAGAACACACTCATCAAAGCACAATTATTAAAACAGCAGGGCAGCTACTTAATTAAAGAGATTGCATTTGAAACAAACTTACCATCTCTATCTTCGTCGTGAATGTTCAAATACAAGTATTCCAGTCCTCTTCCTTTCTTGCCATGCTCTGCTCCCTGTATTTTAGCCATGAGTGTGGTTTTGCCTGAACCATCATCACCTGCCAGTAAGTTTGTAGAGGAAAAAAAGACGCCTTCAGAATTACATTTGACTTCACAGAAAAGATTTTTTCACAACTTGCTTAATTAATGAGAAGCATCCTAGTACACTTCTGAATCACAGTTATTTGCTGTTCTCCTTCAAGTGTTTCAGCTAAATCCAGTGGCTTATACCAGAACAATAAGAATGAAGAACGATCTTATTCTCTATTATTACTTACAACAGGCTATAAAACTAACAGTGGAAATCAAAGAGAAAGCAGATCTATAAGCACAAGACAAGACCATAAATCAAATTACATAACCCAACTGTGACGACCCCATGTGCCAGTTTGCAACAATCGGTGTTTGAAAATACACTTTGTTCCTATAAATAAAAAAGCAACAAACCAACACCCAAACTTACCAAAAACAAGGATATTCTTGCCCGACGGCAATTTAGATCTGGAGCGTGTGGAGACTTCGCTGAGGATGGAGGACCTGGGGAAGCAGCAGCAGCAGAGCGGCGGCGTTAGCGCGGCCCGGAGCGGTGACAGCACCATGAGCTCAGCACATCCGCACCCTCCGCCGGCACATGCGGGCTGGGCACGGCGGGGCTGCCACAGCCACAGCCACAGCCACAGCCACAGCCACAGCCGCGCTCTGCAGCACCGCGAGTGTGCCACCTTCCACACAAGAGCCTTTATGATTTCTAAACCAGGGACAGGGACATTTAAAGTTCTCCTCCCTTGCAAGAGGCCGCAATACTGCAGAACATTACTTTGCAACTAACTCTCATCACAATCGATTGCTGTATTCGATATACGGCCTTCTGCCACGATAGGTATTTTTGAAAGCGTTCTTTAGAAATAAACACACGAGATCGCCTTTGCCGGAGCCGGCCCCGCGGCCGTCCCGCAGAGCCGCGGTCCCGGGCCCCGCTGCCCCGCTCTGCGTCACCCCCGTACTCCCGTCCCCTGGGCCCGCGGCGTTCCCGTCACGCACGCCCGGGCCCCCCGGCGCTATCCCCGGGCCCCGCCGCCGCCGCCGCCCGCGGGACCCAAGCGCGGCCCCGACCGGCCGAGAGCCCGCGCTCCGCTTCAGCCCGGCGGAGCCCGGGCTCACCCAGCCGTGCAGGCTCCGGGCGGCCGCGGGCGCTCACCAGAGGTTCTGCCCCTCGTCCTCCTCGCCGGGCAGCTCGGCCCCGCCGGGCCCGTCCGGCCCCAGCAGCTTCTTCTCCGCCAGCACCGGCGCCATCTTGGAGCCGCCACAAAGAGTGACTTCACCGGGCCGCGAGGACCCCGCCCCGCCCCGCCCGCCCGCGCGCGCCGCCGGCCCCCGCGCCCCGCGGCCGCCCCGCCAGCCCCGCGCGCGCCGCGCCCGCCCCGCGATCAGGCGGTGCCCGGGCAGCCCCGGCCGCGGCCCGCCCTGCGCGCGCCGTCCTGGGACCGCCAGCGCCCCCTGCTGCCCGCGGAGCGGCACCGCTCGGGAACCGCTCGGGAACGGCTCGGGAACGGCTCGGGAACGGCTCGGGAACCGCCTCCCGCACCCGGCACCGCTCGGGAACCGCTCCGGAACGGCTCGGGAACCGCCTCCCGCACCCGGCACCGCTCGGGAACGGCTCGGGAACCGCTCGG
The DNA here is from genome assembly GCF_028018845.1 of Melospiza georgiana. Classification (NCBI taxonomy): domain Eukaryota; kingdom Metazoa; phylum Chordata; class Aves; order Passeriformes; family Passerellidae; genus Melospiza; species Melospiza georgiana. The sequence continues at coordinate 1,708,759 of NC_080443.1, forward strand.
GAACCGCCCGGGAACCGCCTCCCGCACTCGGCACCGCTCGGGAACCGCTCCGGAACCGCCTCCCGCACCCGGCACCGCTCGGAAACTGCTCGGGAACCATTGGGGAACCTCCTCCCGCACCTGGCCCCGCTCCGCAACCTCCTCCCGCACCCAGTACCTGCTCAGGTACCTCCTCCCGCACCCGGCACCGCTCCGAAACCTTCTCCCGCACCCGGCACCGCTCGGAAACCGCTCGGGAACCATTCGGGAACCTCCTTCCGCACCTGGCACCGCTCCGCAAGCTCCTCCCGCACCCAGTACCTGCTCAGGTACCTCCTCCCGCACCCCGGCACGACTCGGGAACCACTCGGGAGCCTCCTCCCGCACCCGGCACCGCTCCGGAGCCTCCTCCTATATCCCGGGTACCTTCCCTGGCGCTTGCTCAGGTACCTTCTCCTGATCCTCGGTTCCTGCCCTGGTCCCTCTCCACAGCCACGGTCCCCACCCTGCCGCGCCCCCGCCAGTGCAGCCGCAGTGCCGGGGCAGATCTGGATGAGCACACCGTGTAAATTGTTGCTGATTGATCAAGCTGTCATTACCACCCCATCCTCACACCCCTAACACCCTCTGTTTGACCAACAGAACCAGGAGAGCATGTCAGGGTTTTCACAAATGGACTTTCCTCGATGGTTTGTCAGTAATTCTAGCTTTTCAAAGTGCTGGAATACTGCCCTGGGTGGCCCAACCGGCCTAAAAGTGACATCAACTATTCTCATGCAATTTTGGTTTTGTGGTGCCTGTTACATGTGGATTTCAAAGCACTTGTGCAGGAAAATTAAACTGATCAAAACTGTGCAGTCAGTCCAAAGGAGAGCAAAAGACTGACTTGCACAAATTCACACCTCAGGTGTTGCCTGTTCCTGGTCCATGACTTCCCTTTCAGATCCCACCAGAATGTTCCAGTGATGTGGCTCCAGCCCCTGCCTTCTGAGAGGAGCTGAAACACGAGCAGAGGCTGCCCAAAAAGGCAGCAGGAATTCCTTCCTTGAAAAGCCTCAGAACTTCACAAAGCACTGAACAACTTTAATAATAACTTTGACCTTAGTCCTGCTCCAAAGAGAGGAGACCAAAGGCTCCACAGGGCCTTTCCAACCTGAACTTTACCTAAGGTGAGGTAAATGGTCAGTATTGCAACATTCTCACCTTGTGGCAAGTAAAGATTCACACCTTGCACATTTTAGCCACTTGAGACATATTTCAGATGTTGACAATGTGGATACTGATAGACATTCAGTGAAAGGATGAAGTCACAGATTGTCTGGACTAGGCTGGTGTCCCAGGGAAAACACCTGGAGTGTGTGAGGGACCTCAGCGTCCTCCTTGGGGACACTCCACCTCAGGAGCCCTTCTGGCTCCCACTCTGCCAACAGTTCCACTGATACTCAACCCTGCTACTGGCAACAGCTCCACTCAGAGACATCTTTTATAGGTGTTGCAATATTTTAATAATGAAACCCCCAAATTACAACAGCTGAAAAGACTGGAAGGCATATTTACTGCATCATTGGCATCATCTTTATTGCAAGTCTCTCAGGTTTTGGTTACCTTGCCTGTTTTCAAGCATTTAAGCCACATCATAGTGAAAACCTAGTGCTAATACAATAACTAAACATTTTCCATAATAAAATAACTATTGATTTATCCTTCCTTTATCAGAACAAGTAAAAAATACAACTGAAATACTAAGGCTATCACTGAAAAAGCGAGTTACCAAGGCTTTCAGTAAAGCTTCCTATAAAAAATGTGTAATTAGCAGAAATTCTGGTTCTGCTCACTTATTTGAAAAATACACCAGAAAACAGTCCAATTATAAACAGAAACCAAATTCTACCAGTACCTGCTCAGTCCAACAGTGAGTACAGAATTTCTGCAGCAGTGAAAGATTTGCCTCCTCTGTGCAGCAGTGTTTAACCACAAATTCAGTGTTTTCTGTCAGAGACCTTTTTCTGCACATGCAGCATATTCAACACGTGACAAAATATTCCACCTGCTTTAAACATTTTACTAATTAAGAGGAAACAGATTCAGACACAGCAACATTAACAGCACTTCCAGACATAAAGTATTCATTTCAGCAATATATCCTTTTCTTACAAATAGCATAGAGCAAGCGACAAAAAGTTAACTCAAAAATTGCACAATCAAATACTCAAGAAGCTTAAGTTCCAAATTAATGTAATTTTTACCAATAGAGATTTTGTTGTCTATGATAGCATTACTTAAGTAAACTGCCAAGTTATGGTAAATTAAAACTACAATGCATAACAATTCTGTCAGTTGTCACTGAAAAACAGGAGTCCAAGCCAACCTAAATTCTCCAAGGGCCTGAGCTGTTCTGGTAATACCTCACTGTTACAAAGGCTGTTCTTGAACATTCTGCAACAAAGCACTCACAGATGATGTTACTGATGTCCTTTGTGGGCTTTTTTCATCTATAGAATGGAGATAAAAGAGAAAATATCAAGATAAATCTTGCCCCAAACCACTGCACAATTACAGACCAGCTATCCATAGACAAAGGCTTGTCACTTAATTGCTCCCATGGTCTCCAAAGCACAGGAGCAATGCTCCCTGTGTGAGGGATGCATGGATTTATCACTGGGAAGCTGCTGCAGAGGCTCTCATAGACCAGCATCACAACAGAGGCTGGGCAGAGAGGAGACCAATTTCCTGATAACTGGAAGCATTTGCCATCAGTAGAAAATTCAGTGCTGAGTACCTGCACCTGTAACCTGTAGTATTTCTTGGAAAGGTCAACGCTTGTCCGGCCTTTCTGGAAAGGGTAAGACCACAAAATCAAATTCCAGTGGTTGCCCATCTTCTGGACGCCTTTCAAAAGGCAGTTGATTTCTTCAGTTGTGAAATCTTTTCGGACTCTTCTCTTGTTCAAAGGTCTCGTGCTCATGGCCAGGGAATACATTTCATTGCCCTGCAAATAATTATTTTGGTGTTATTAAGAATGATGTAAATGTACATGCTATTTTGCACGTTGAACTAACATATTACTGGCAATTCAACATTTAATAGTTGTACAGAAATGGTCCCACTGGCAAGGGAACAATGCTTCTCCAAGGCTTCTTCACTGTCACTACTTGCTAAAATACAGTATTTTTCTGGGATCTTCATTTCTGTTGTGCCTACATAGTTTATTCTTTTAGCAGGTTTATTCCTTTAGGTTTCTGTTACTTCCATACCGTGCAAATCTTCATCAATACAGGAAAAATCAGACCTTCAGATCCACCATTCTGAAAATATGTCAGCTGAAAAATGCTGAACTCAATTCAAGGCTAAATCAGTGTGACTGGAGTAGAATCAACACAGGAATATTATTTTAATAAGGTTCATTTTGCTACTAGGCTACTGTTAAAGGTGACTAAAAAAGAAACTACGCAATTCCTACTTTTATTTGGCCATTTATAAACATGTCAGTGCATGATTAGGCTGTGCATAACTAACCTCATCTTTGTCAAGTGAATGTGTGCAATTTTCTTTTAAATGCTGACATTTCTGGCTGCACATCTCTTTGACTCTCTGTCTCTTCTGGTTAGCATCCTGGGATTTTTGTAAAGCTACAAAATTGTGAACAAGGAGGCCACTTAGTCACGTTAAGCTAACTAAAATCTACTGAAAAACTGGATATAAAACTGTAAAGGAGCATTTATTCTAATTAATCTGAATATGTAAATGTTGCTTTGTTAATACTATCTCATTCTCCTTAGATCTTTTTCTCATAATCCACATTAAGACATAGGGACTATTGATGAACCAGAAGCAAATAATAATATTATTGATGTTCAAGTTGATTTCTGTGAGAGAAAGTGTAACAGTTTATTTAAATTTATAACCATTTATCTCCAATAGCAAGGACAGGTACTTCTCTCAATGCCCTGACCTAAACCCATCTTTCAGATGTGCATATCAGAGAATTCACTTTCTGATAATACTCACAGTTTTCATAAGCAGGTGTCAAGTTATAGTTGCTAGTCCACCTAGTAGTATTCCTACTATGTTCATCTCTCTTTGAAGTATTAGATTTGTCTTTTCTATTTGGAGTCAAAAGAATGCCTTAAAAAATAAACAATAAAACATTACACACCTTTATGAGAAAAAACCCAAATCATAAAACAGAGGTTATGTTTTAGGAATTAAAATTTAAGCAAGAGTTATTTTTTGAGCCATACCACTAATCTGGTCTTGGAAGAAAGACTGGAAAATTCAGTTTACTTCAGCTTACAGGAAATGTGTACTTGCTAAAGATAATACATTGTTCTAATGGGCTTTCAAGATGAAATACAGTTGCTTTGGTTGGTTTTTTTTGTTTTAAAATTCCTTTGTGGTTTTCATAAGACCAATTACTCAATTACTGAATCTGATGGGGAAAAATATAAACAAATTTTAAAATCAACCTACTAGCTTTTACTGGGTATAAATTAAATAAAATAACCAGGTGAACAAGGCTTTTGACAATAAGAGTACTAAAAATAAATTTTTGGTGGGAATTTCAAAATTCAGATTTCAATTCTCATTTCAAAGAATTCATTCTTAAGGATTCCCCTTGTAGCTGAGTATCACAAGCCCCAAGTCCTTAGCAGAGCTCCCAGCAGGAACAGGAATGAATCTAGTGGAATAACATGTTTGGAACTGCATAAGGAGTGGTGCTGAATCCAGGTTCAGGCAGCTAAGCTCTGCTCTGAGCCTGACTAAACCTCTCCATTTTAGAAAACAATGCCACAAAAAACTGAGGAATAGCAAATGCCATGGAAGTAACCCTGACAGGATTCAAAACAGGATCAATACAGCAAGTGCCTGATAACTTTGCAGGGAAATAATGTGCATTACACAATTTCATTATTATAGAGTATGCATCTTCTGGCCTAATAATATACAGATTGTTCTCAGAATCTAGAGGGAAAAAAAAAATTTCTATTCACAGTCTCCCATGATAAAGTTCTGCAAAAGAATTAATAGACAGTAAGGGTTTTCACACTAGTTTCTGAACCAAGCCCTTACTTTGGAAATGATCCTTCTTGTTCCTAAAAGTTGGTATTTCTTTATGCAGCCTGTCTTTCTCTACTGAGGCCAGCGGCATTTCTGGAAAATATAAGATGAACACCAGCACAAATGCCAATAAGTAATAACTGTTTAATTTTCAGAATTCATTCTTTAAACCAGAAAAAATATAGGATGTGCTTCTGTTTAATTCATTAAGATCTCTAAGTGTCCTAGACTCATAAGTGCATCAGGAATGGTGTGGCCAACAGGAGCAGGGAGATCATCCTTCCCCTGTGCTCAGCACTGCTGAGGCCTCACCTCAACTGCTGTGTCCAGTCTGGGCCCTCAGCTTGGGAAGGACCTTGGGACACTCGAGAGCATCCAGAGGAGGCAACGAGGCTGGAGAGGGGCTGGGAACACAAATCCTGTGAGGAACCCCTGAGGGAGCTGGGGGTGCTCAGCCTGGGGAAGAGGAGGCTCAGGGGTGCCTGTATCACTCTCTACAGATCCCTGAAAGGATAGCTGTGGTCAGGCTGGGGTCTGTCTCTGCTCCCAGACAACAACTGACCGAATCAGAGGACACGGTCTCAAGCTGCACCAAGGGAAATTTAGGTTGGATATTAAGGAAGGTTTTTTCACAGAATGAATGATAAAGTTCTGGAATGGTCTACCTGGGGAGGTGGTGAGTCACCATCCCTGGATGCATTTAAAACAAGGCTGGATGTGGCACTCAGTGCCATGGTTTAGTTGAGGTGTTGGGGCATGGGTTGGACTCGATGACCTTAAAGGTCTCTTCCAACCCAGTCATTCTGTGATGCTATGAATACTGAATGAAATTACTTTGGTGTGATGTCATACATTTACTCCCACATATTTCAACTTAACACATTCCTTTCTCTTAGGACTTGACTAATTCTGGCAAATGTGAGAGTCTTATGAAAGCCTATAATGAGCATCTGTCACCATGGCAAGAAACACACAAATTCCTTCAAAACAGGAGGGGCCAGTTCTGATCTCACTTGGTACAGATCACTGTAAATCAAATTCAATGAGTGAGTTTCAAACAGCAAGACAATCAGAAGTAAATAAACAAAAGTTCAGAACTGTAAATGCCATTCTAAAGCAATGGTTCCAAGTACTGAACATAAACTCCATACTCTGGTGAGTTGCAGATCTGTTGCTGTTACCAGCAGCCACCCTGCGGAGCTGCCCTCGATATCTTTCTTCAGCCTCCAGGATAACTCTGTGGTGCTCACACCTATGCAGGCATCTCTGCAACATCCTGGTGAAGGTTTTGCTGTTCAAGGACAGTCCTCCTGCTGTACAACCTGGGAAAAACAGGGTATTGCAGAAATAGCAATCACGGCTTCTAAAGGAGCCAACACAAAGTTCAGGGTTTTATTTTGCTCACTAGGATCAATTTGACTTCAGGTTTTCCATACTCATGGTGCTTTTATGTGCCTTCTTGAAATACTATGTATTTGTTCTCTTAGAAAAAAAATGGTTTCAACATTTTATGGGACTGAGTTATACTGCACTTCCACTGCAGAAGGACTGAGTGGGGCATGGATCCTCTACAAAACTACAAATATTGGTGGGATGAGAAGACACAGGCCTCAGTTCCATTTGCACATTTATCCAGGAGCCAAAATATATATATTATGTGCCATATATTTTTTTTAAACTTTGTGTTGTAACAGTTACCTGTATTAATCTGAATCAATGGTAAATCTAGTTTAGGCATGGATGGTCTCACAGGAAGCCTTGCTGTTCATTTTTGAGGACATTCCCTAGGGTAATTTATGCTTTAAGATATCCTTGGATGCTCTCATGGATGCTCTCATACATCAGCTGAAGGAGAACTTGTGTGAGGAATCACAGGAAGGGCACAAGTCCATATTTGTAACATTCTGCCTTAAGATAAAGCAGTGCCAAAGCTCAGCTTGAATTTAGTTTGACAACTCAGATAAAAACAATGTTCAAACGTGGGTTATGGGCTGCTTTAGGGGTTCTTTTGTTTTCTGTGGGTTTTTGTTCTGTTGAGGGTTTTTAAATAAAGGAACATTGGCTTGATTACAAAATCCACTCACAAATCCAGAGTACCACCAGCATTCTCATGACCTACTGATGGAGCAGGCTGAGGAATCAGAGCCTGGGGTAACAGAGAGCTGGAGCCATGGATTACCATAAAACAGCAGTGAGGGAGAGAGAGGGGCTGCAGAAAACTGAGGAGGTTTAGCAGGCAAAGAAATGAGGGAAATGAGCAGGGCTACGTGTCCTTCCTTCCTGTCTGAAGGCAGAGAAAGGAGGAAAACACCTGCTCAAGTATTCTTCTAATTATTCTTCTAATTAATTCAAGTTACTGTATGTTCTGTTTGTCAGCAAACCCACATTATTACATGGACTGAAACTGCAATTTGTCAGTTTCATTTCAATATTTATCTTTTATATTGGAGGTAGAAAAAAGGAAGGGAAAGGGAAAGGGAAAGGGAAAGGGAAAGGGAAAGGGAAAGGGAAAGGGAAAGGGAAAGGGAAAGGGAAAGGGAAAGGGAAAGGGAAAGGGTAAGGGAAAGGGAAAGGGAAGGGGAAAGGGGAAAGGAAAGGGAAGGGAAAGGGGAAAGGGGAAGGGGAAAGGAAAGGGAAAGGGGAAAGGGGAAGGGGAAAGGGGAAGGGAAAGGGAAAGGTGAAAGGGGAAAGGGGAAAGGGGAAAGGGAAGGGGAAGGGAAAGGCTTTGTAATTACATAACAGGTAATAGAAAAGATGTGTTACAATTTCTGTCAAGACAATCCACTTACTGCACTGCTGACTCTTTAAGGCTTTTTATGTACACTGGAAAGAAAGATCTAAGGTAATACTTACCCAAACACCTTAAATCTGCAATTTTATGGGATGAAGATACAGCTGAAGTACTTTTGACTCTCTCAGTTTTCTCTGAGCAGAATGAATGTTGACCTAAATGAGGGAGGAAAAAAGTCACTAAGGAATATAATCCATCTTTTGCCATGGTAATCATGCATCAGCATAACTACATCCAACTGCATTTTCTATTTGTAGATTATTAAAGTATAATTAATAGAACAGCAGAAATCCAAATGAAATTTCTCAAGTTAAATGCCTCACATTGACATTTCTGTAATTCCAGAATAACCGTATTCAATTAAATGTTTTTTCATTACTCTTCCAAAGGATATTACCTCAACTTGTAGATAGCAAATGAGCCCAGTAAACCCATATTCCTTAACCAAGTGCTATAAACTTTATTTTTGTTTGGAATCAAGTGCTGAAAAATGTAATGTATTGGAATAATACATATTCTCAGTTTAAACAGGTGTAACCTGGAGATCAGCTGGACGCCTGTAAAGCTCCCATTCTGGCAAACTCTAATCTAAGGAATACTTAACAATTTTATAAATTATCAGGAAAGTAAACAATGAATAAAGATTTGATTGAACTGATCCCAGTTCTGAAATAAATGTATCAGGCCAGGATTAATGCAAATCTGGAAAACTCTTCTCTAAAACACATGTTCATCATGTAGGAACAGCATCAGGCAAAAGTCACTCTCCCAGGCAGGTTCTATCCCAGCCTTACAGGCACAGCACCAAACCTCCATTTTCTGTTAGTGGCTTTCACTGGTCAGTACAGATTAAACACTAAACTTAATCTCTGATACATTCATTTGTACAATTAAAATCAGTTTAATAAAACAAAGCTAAAATACGTATTAGAAGAAAAGTAAGATAAATATTCTCCTGATAAAATTGTGTACAATATAAAATTCCAACACTATGCAAACCCGTTGAAGGATATTACACATAAGGCACCTCTGTCATCTAATGATACATAACAAGTGATAAAAAGTAGTGATAAATGTACACAAAATTAATTAAAATTTCATTAAGAACAAAATCAGCTCAGAAAGGAATATGTGTAGCTATTTGTACCTGATGTGCATGTCTGTTTCATATTTTTAACAGTCTCTGCTGGTTGTTTAAATAACTGTTCACTGGGAAGATCAAAATGTAAACAAATTAAAACCAATAGACCAATAAAAACAATGTACGTTTACCTGCAAATGAATACACACATTCCAAGGGCACAACAAAAAACCATATTAAATATATAAAAGAGAAAACTCTAAAAAAATTATTCTAATTATCCCAAGTTACTGGACTTATGGCACCCAGCATGTAATCAGTGCATGTTAAAACCTGTTTCCCAGAGATCTGTGCCTGGCATTCTGTGCAGTCTGTCCAGCAGGGAGTGCAGAGCTGTCACTGGTTTCCTGAGTAATTTGCAATTCAGATTCACATAAAGATTACCAAGTGCACATAAAGCTCTCACAGAGTCTTCAGAATACTGTACCCTTCACCATTTGCAGCACTCTAAAAGGCAATTGGTTTTCTTCTTTTCTTAGATTAATTAACTTCTGTGCAACCAACACACTGCTATGATACCCTGATGGAGCATTTTTGTGTCCCTGACTCCCTCTGAAAGCCACAGGAGCAAGAAGCCTGATCCATGGTCACCTTCCAGTAACTCCTGTGTTCACACAAACACATATTCAAAACTAGATTTTTTTAAAATTAATATTTTAAGAATTTTGTGCATCAGAGCCCAGAACAACAACTAAAGCAGCTGTGAAATTATGCTAACCAGTAGCAAGGCAAAATTTACCTGAACGTACCATGGAAAATATCCAGGCTCTTGGTGATTTCTGTGCTAGTTGCAAAGTAACAATATAATATCAGCAAACTGCACAGAGCAAGGTGCAGTCAGACACACAAAAAAAGCACAAGAAAAATGTGGAACTCAAAAAGTCCAAAACAAAACATGCCCCCCCCCCACCCCCAAAATGTAGTTTTGCTTATACTTTTCCATTGACTGTCTTGAGGAATATTCCAGATATAAACTCAAGAGAATGGAATCTGTATTTATCATTGCAAGTTAGCTATCAATAATTTTGGGTTTATCAATAGGAAAGATAAACACAAGCAGCAAAAGAAAATTAGCATCTGTGTGAGAGCAATGAGCAAGAGAACAGTTCCAAATAGGGCTGTTCCACCACTGGAACATAAGGGGAGAACAGCAGAGGTGCAGAAACTTTTCCCCCTACTTTGCAGACACTCCAGTTTAGTATTTTTCCAAGCAGTTCTCTACCTGTTGTTTCCCTAGTAAATGCACACTATAGAAACCATTGTAGTTTTGTCCAAACCAACAGCTGAAATCTTGATCTGTTACACCAGTGAGAATTTTAGGGCAAAAGCCATGGATGATTTTCAGCACTATGCTGAAGGCATTCAAAGTGCCCTAAAAGAGGCACTCTGTCCAACACCAGCACTCAGAGAGCAGCAGCTTTACAATGACTGTAATCTTTGATCAGTGACCTCAGAAACAATCTCTGATGGGCCACCAAAGGGCTACATCTTCCACTACGAAAAACACCCATAGTTAGTTACAGGTAATTAAAACACCTGTCAATCTGGAATGACTAAAGAAAAGCAACTTAGTATTTCTGCTTAGGTGTAAAATTCTCACCCTGCCTGAAGACTAGACCGACTTTTTCCACAAGCAGTTTTCCCATTTAAATTGTGACTTTGAGGCACACTGTATGTTTGCAGCTCAGTGACTGAACATGGAATGTTCCTCTGTTCAGTTTGCCTGGAAGAAGCTGCATCCATAGTGTTCACTGTTTCAGTTTTTTGTGGAGCAGAAGTTAGAGATGGAGCAAGAACCTGATTATTCAACTTTGAGGTCAACTGTGGACAACAGACGAGTTTCTGTGTTCCTTCTGTGTACTTCTTTGGATCAACAGATTTCACTTCATGGGATTTTAATGCTTCTGAAGAATTGGCTGCTGAAGATTCATCTATAAATATTTCTCCTTGCACTCTTTCCTGTATTGAAAAGTACTGATTAGTGACTATGTGAGCTCTATAAAAATGTTAAATAAATCCAGTGCCAGGATTAACTAGATAGTCTAATTCTGACAGTTAAGCAAATTCCAGAAAACCCTCTGACTGAGCTGAGAGCCAGCAAGACAGCAATGCCACTGAATGTGTTGAGGGGGTACTTCCTAAATGCTAATTTCAGGCTGAAGCAAGGAATTTGCTACTAAGGTACTGCTAGAAAGTAAGATCCATCTAAATAACTCATAAACTTGCTGTTCCAAACCCACAGATACATAGCAGCTTTAGAGCACATGGAGAAAATGAAACAACTTTATCTCAGCCTGTGTTTGCAATCTCCTTTATCATCTATCCCACCACAGCCATACAACCCTGAGCATTTCATGCATGCAAATATTAAAATTATAGGTTTGAATGTCCAGCAATTAAAAATTAATTCAACTTCTTTTTCTATCTCATAGAAAATCTGGGGTTACAATAAACAAGAGCACTTCATACAATACAGATGCCTCCATTCTCTGCACACCTGTAACTCAGTCTGATCTACAATACTGATAAAAGCTGCAGGTTGTAGTTTCACACAAATCCAATGTTTTTTCCTGGGTTTTTTGCTCACATGGAAATTATCTTAAGGATTTACTTGCACTTTCTCCTTAAACTCTGGAAAGGTGTGATTAGTTTTATACTATTTTGGTAAACAGACCAACCTCATTGTGCTGTTTTTCAATTGAGTTTATTCTGTGTAAAATTTCTTTTGCTTTCTTCCAGTAGTCTTGCAGACATCTATTTCTGACTTGCACATCCAATTCTTCTGCATTGTTCACATTTAGTGAGTTATCATATAATTTCAGAGACAACTGTTCAGCTTTATAAAATATAAAACAAGATTAATATTTAAAATTTTATCAAGTAACATTTTGAATGTATTTATTATATTTAGTACGCTGAGGGACAGCCCCAATAATTTAATGCAAAATAACAATTTTTATAAAACTTAAATTTATACATAAATGTTAACACACTTGAGTTACAAGTTACAAGAGGTGAACTTGCAATTATAGCTCCTATAAACAGTTTTCACAATGATTCTGTGGAAAAAAAAAAAAAAAAAGCTTTTTCATTGAATTAACTCTGGCTTCTTCACCAGTATGAGTCTCTGCTTTTATAAAAAAAACCAATTCCATATTAATGGACACTACAAATCTCCACACACCCTCAATCTTACACAAACCTCTCAGTTGTGCTTGCAGCACAGAAATGTAGATATCTGTTTGTTTTTTCTTAATTAGCATTTGCACACCCTCCACACTCTAGAGATTAGAGGACAAGGTCTCCCTGTTTCATGGGAGGGATTGTACAGATAAGTAATAAAAAAACTGAGAGGGGGGACCTAAAAATACATCCTATTTTAGAAAAAAAAAGATCAAAATTTCTTAATATTAGAAATTAATGTAGACACAGTGATTTTGGGCTTGATTATCTCCTGGTTTATTCTCTCCCTCTAGTGGTACGTCCCCAGGAAGAGAGCATCCACTGGGTGTTAAATTACAATGTTTGTATTTTCCACACAATTTATAGATGGGAAAACTTTAAGAACTGGCCCTACATGGAGAGGTTTCACAAATGCATTTTTGCAACACTGTTGGAATTTTTACTTCTCTTTTTTCTGCCTAAGTCAGTTCTTGATGACAAAAAAGCAACTTCCTGTGCAGAAAACAAACATCTTTTGGAGTACACAGAATTACAAAGCTGCTGCAGTTAAAATCACTTGGGGAATCAGCAGAACACAGAGATGGAAACAATCACTCTCATTTTTAAAGCAGTAACAGCAAGCTTACTCATTTGTTTGCAGTTCTGCAGCACAAAAGTAGCAGCTTTGATGAGTTCCTCGTCCTGAGATTCTGTCAATACCTGAATCATAAGTGGCAGACCATTGTTCTGAAGCAGCTCACACTGGTTCTCTTCTACAACAGGACATGGTAAAGGAAAGCTTTGGTTTCAGCCCCACACACCTTAACCTTACAATAATTGTAGGGGCCAATACTGGCAGCTCTCTGCCAGTTTCTGTAGAAAGAGAGATTTGCATGCCAGACCCGAGCCTGCTGCAGGGACAGCAGGAGTTAACATCCCACAGGATGTTTGACCAGAACTCAAATTGCTGTAAGAAAACTGAAGGATGACTGAGACTAATTATACCATGGAGTTCCAAGCTCATTTAATTGTGGCCTAAAACATTTGAATAATGACTCCTGTATTTCTTCTCTTCCATTACCTGCTCTTGGAGTAGATATGTGACATTTCTGTGAGGCCTGAGATGAGGAAATATCAAAATCTCAAGGTTTATAATGAGCAAAATCAAATTAGTAGTTTAATCCTGGTCTAGCCAATCTGTTCCTCCTCATTTATTATATAATTAGCTGAAGTTTTATTGTGATCTCATTCGCATATGTATTCATGTAATTGATAACTTGCTAAACATAGTTCTTTCTTCTTTAAACTCAATTTAAAAAAGAAATAAAAAAATTTAACATTTTTATTTTGACAGTGTTGACATTTTAAGAAAAACCTTTTTTCTGTTGAAACAATTGTTCAATAATTTTAAAATAATTTTTCGATTCAAATGACATTTTCCATTAAGTCTTGTTTCACTAATTCTTAATGAAAAAATGTCTGTTAAAACAAATTTATGACCAATTGAGCTAATTATTGAACATGTCATTGGCACTCAGAGGATGAAAATCAACTAGGATTTTTGAACATAAGGCCTTCATCTTGTTTATCTAAACATACATGAGAAAAAAAAGAAGTACAAATGAATTTCCCTTTCTCTTTGCTTGCACTACCACAAAACACCAACTGAAGTGCTGTATTTGTACCAGATATGCTTGGACAAGCCCTGAGGAACATGACAAAAACATTTCAGGGCTACCTGCTGCTTCTGTGTCCTGAAACCAATGCACTTCCATGGCTTTTACAAATAGCACTGGCCTTGTAAGCAGTGGACAGAAGCTGTATGTGCCAAGGACCATGCAAAAGAGAGCTCAAGAGAACTCATTTGCTGTGTCTGCATTGTAGCAGCTTCCAGCTCTGGATTAATTATTCCCTGTGACACCTAAGCCCAGCTCTGAATTCTTGCATATTTAGTCTACTTTTTTAAAGCTACTAGAGACACTTGCTGCTTACAAGCTTTAAAATTTAACAATGGAATAATATAGAAAACTTTTTGTCCAAATACTGACATTGTATTATTTAACAGAACTCTCTCTCATGCCCCAGCCTTGATGAAGTGACACCACTGGGGGAGTCAGGGGATGAGAATTTAGGAGAAGCTGACAGACAGTGAAAAAAAAAAAGCAAATCTTACCACAAACTTCAGTGCAGTGTCCAATTGTTAGAATAATACTGATTTTTTCTCCTGTGCTCAGTCTCTCATTGGACAGCAGCTTCAGCAGCTCTGACACAGTGTGATACTTTGCCAAGACAACACCCATGGCAGCTGTTGGTTAAAATAATTGGAAGGAAAATAAACGAGATCATGAGTGTACAGGAATTGAACTCTGCAAACCCCTCAAAGCCTTGGGCTGCTCAGCCCTGCCCTGCTCCACCTGGAACTGCTCAGATTGCCCCATGCCCCCTGTGCTGCTCCCAAATGCAGCCCTGCCCGTCCTCCCAGCCTGTGCTCCATGGAGGTGAGGCAGAAGATCTGATGGATGAGGCCTTTGCACTGTGCAGCTTTTGCAGATCCCTGCTGAGTTTCTCCTTTATCAGCTCCAGCATGGAGCCAGAGAGAGTTGAACAAAACAACAGAGTATCTGCCATAAAAGAGCAGGGGGCAAGCCCTTCCTGGCACTGGCAACACCCCTGCTGGTCCATCCACGCTGAGGCCTGGTGCTGTCACACCCAACTGAGCTGAAACTACCCTCACAACTCGTGCAGGATGATGCTTTTAAACTTTTGGGAACTTCCATTTGAAGCTCTTATGGCAGAAGTGGGAGATACACCAACCATGGCCACAGCACAGGTTGATCAGCATCACAGGTTTCTGCAAACCTTCTGTGGAAAACACCAAACCTCATCAGCAGAGCAGTACCCAGCCAGCAAACCAGAGCAGAGTGTGCTGTGCAGAAACACCACACTGGTTCAGCTCCACCTCTGAATGATTAAAGCTTCCTTAAGCTACACAATTTATTATTCAGGCACAGGCCTAACTCCAGGATCCATGACTGGTCAAACCCAGGCCCAGAGCTCAGCTTTACTTACCCAGCACAGGCTGTAGCATCTTATTTTCAATTTTTAATTTTCAGTTGAGTTTAAATTTCACTGTATTTATTTTAGCAACAATGGGACAGTAATCCACCTCAGATGAACTGAATCACTCCCCACTTACACCTCTGAGTTTTAAAAAACACTGCAACATGCACTGGGATGTGTATAACTTAACTGCCTTTAAGCATTCACTTCTGCAACTTTACCACCAGCACAAGACTTTAAAAATTGCATTTTAAAATTACCATAGATAACAAATGTCTTTCCACTCACAGTTATTAGCAATACAGGCATCCAGGGTCTTTGCTACTACCACGGCAAGTTTCATGCTGGAGTGACTCAAACAAGAATCATGCATAAGCTCAAGGAGAACTTTGGCTAATGTATCCAATCCTCCAATAGAAGCAAAATACTTCTGCACATATGCTTGGTGGAAAAAACAAAAAATGTGATTTAAGCGACAGAGTTTGCAAATTATTTTAGCATTTCACTAAGTCCATTAGAGTTTTTCTGTGCATGTGTTAGTCATTACATTTCTTATAAAACAGAAGCTGGATATACATTAATCTCATAAAGAAATGCAGTGACTGCATATAAAATAGTTACAGGAAAACATGACCCTAGTATGTGCACACAAATGGCAGACATCATGCCCGACTTCTACCAATCAGTCATGTAATAAGGACTTTAATTTAGACACACTTTTAATCAGAACAGCTCCAAACAGTTTTACTGACCCTAGGAAATGTCACCAGACTGTGGCTAGCTGTGGACATGAGCACAGCATAGTGTAAGTAAAGATGTGGAATACAGTGGTCAAAGTCGGAAGAACAGCAAATGACTTTGTTAGAGATAAATTGACAAGAAAGAAAAAATCATTTAGCTCTCTAATTAAACTTCCTTTCATCAAATGCAAAACTGTGTAAAGCTTGAGCTGCACTTACAGTTATTTGCAACTGTGAGACCAAGAAATGAACAAATGGGACGAACTATCTCAGGCTCTGTGCAACTCTCCAGCCACTCTTTGGCATGGGGAAAAACTGAACAGCAAATGTTTTGATTATCTTCTGCAAAAGTAAAAACAAATTACCCCAAATCAAAACACAATCATTGAAATCAACTTCAGCTGAACAGTAAAAATGAAACCAAAGTTTTACCGATTTGGAGAGTCTCTCTGAACTTGCTCCACAATTTTCAGAGCAACACGTACCGTTCTGGGGGTTGTTGACACAGGCACAGAGAGTGCTGCACACTGAGCACCAGAGCTGATAGCAGGGATCAGAGTTTTCATCTGACACATTCTTCTCAGACGTGCAGAGAGTTGTTCTGTTCAAGACAATGCAAGCAAGTCCCAAACAGTCAAGGAAACACAGCTGCTAACCAGTCCATTATCTGTCTGTTTGAACTGCAACCCTGTTTACCTGAACAACTGCAGCAGCAGGCTGATGCAGCCTGTGTCTCTGACACAGCTTTGCCCATTTTCTAAAAGAGAACACACACAAGACTCCAGAGACAAATGCAATTGCAGACAAAATCTTAACAGCAAGGTTAATTTACATACATACATTCCCTTTCCCAAGCACATATCCTCCCCAGAAGGAAATACAAAATCATATCAACATGTTGGTAAATAACCTTTCTATTCCTTCTATTCTAGTCTCTCTTTCTAGACACTCTCAGAAACGATGGGTTTCCATTTGCAAACTGTATTTTTAGAACTAAACCACCTTCTGCTGTTTAAGAAAATCCCAGTGAACAATGACATACTTTGACAATTCAGGTTCAGTTACATGCAAACATTCATCTTTATAAAATAACTTCACCAAAACATTGCTTATTGACTGTGCCAAATTTTGGACTGCAGATTGGCAAATAGAAAAGGAGTGTTGTTGTAACACAGAGGAAAAAACCCCATTTTTTTACTTACTATTATTTGACACCAGAGCTAAGATGACATAAACAGACATTCTTTTCAAGTTCACACCAGAATCCTTTTTAATTAAAAATGAAATGAGGTCTTCAAACAGTGCAGAAGTACACAAAGTCTGTTGACAATACACTGGAAACAGAAAGTGAAAACCATTAAGTGCTAAAGTAAGCCACTCATCATCCTAAATTGTTAAGTCTCAGTTGTGGCCAGTACTTGGGGAGCAGAGACAGGGCAGGACTGTGAAGTGCCCGAGGGCTTCCCCCTGGCAGTGAGTTCTACACCAAGCTTTGGAACAATCCAGGAGCCATTGAACACTTGCTGCTGAGGGAGAGGGGAGTGCAGGTGTCTGGAAACTCAAAGACACTGTGTGCACAGGGGAGCAAGGCACTGATCAAACCCAGGCGTGGACAGGGCAACTGGGGCACCCTCACTGCCCCTGCTCCAGCTGACAAGCTTCTAGTTTCATTTTGTGAGACCAAAAGGAAATGGAGACAAAGCAGGAGCACAGGTAATGACAGGGAGCCATAGCACACTCAGAAATACAAACAAGATTATTTTTATTACCATTACTCTCTATAATAATCCCCAGTGTAAATAAAGCTGCTTCCTTCACGATGCAATGAGCACTGGACTTGGCAAGGTCATTTATAAACATCAAACCACCAATTTCTCGCAAGTATTCGCTCGCTTCACCTACAAGAGGAAAAAAGAGCAGAAACTTTTGCTTTTGTTTCTCTGCAAAATGAAAGGCTTCTAAGGTTCTCCAACACCTCAAGCCTTATGTCCTCTAGACATTTTTACAGTGCCCACCAGTTCTTGGCATATTTGGTGACCATAAATGACTGGTTCTAAGGAAAAGCCTTTCTTACTGTTTTGCTGGCAAATGGAATAGATAGTGATCAAAGCCTCTTTCTGAGACAGAGGGCAGTCCATCTGATATTTAAGGCATTCAAGCAGTAAGTTCAGATCTGTTTTCATATCTAGGAGCAAACACAAAAAACTTCATTACAATTGTTATATTTTCTAGATATTAATCTAATCTAACCTGTCCAAAATGTAGTATGTACATGCATTTTAAAGAGGGGGGAAAAGTGAGCCAAAATGGAGCCACACCACTTCTATTCAGCCACAAACAACAAACCTAGAAATATTTCTGTCCATAGTTTGTTATCTAAGCATGATTTCCTTTGCAGAGTAACAGCCTCCTTGTAATATTTCTGGCCTTTAATTACTAGTAATTCTTAGTAAGTCTGATATAAACTACTAAATATTAAATTCACAACTGCAAGGTGCGTTAAGTGTAAATAATACAGAGCCCTTAAAGTATTCAGAGGGCAAATAAAATTCAGAGTGCAGTTGAAAATCTCTGGAGTAGTAAGGAAAGAGCCCAAGAGCACAAGGCTGCTGCGTGGTACTGAGTTACAGGAGGCAGAAACCATGCAGCACAGCAGCACAGCCCTCAGTCAGGTGCTTGGAGATGTAACAGAAAATATTCTCTGCCTCCTACACACAACTCTGGGTGGGTAAAACAGACTTGGAAAATCTGCTTCTTAGTCTTTGGGCTATCATTAAAAGACTGACTTGGTAATTATTTCTAACAGTGACAGAAGGTATTGTTTATTGTAAACCCTTACAAGGTTTGAAGGTTCTTAAAGAAGTTAAAATACAATAAAAATGTGGATAAATATTAGCAAATTAAAAAAAAAAAAAGTGACTTTGTGGTGGTGTGTTTTACTCTGTGTGTAGGTTTGGCATTGGATGTACCCTTTGCATATCCAATACAGTATCCAAAATTTGGCAACTAGGAAAAAGCACATTTTCCCAACTGCTCACCACTCCCCAACAGGCCTATCACTAAAGTCTGCTAAAACTTTGTAAAACTGATGCAGATTATAATGATAAATTATATTAGATATCTTACCACACTGACTTATCTGCACCTTTTGAGTGTTCATTTTTGTTTTATCTCTGTTCTTGTTCTACAACAGCAAGGAAAAAGTGTTTTCAGTTCTGTTCAGATTAGCAGTGTTTATAATATATGCAGTATAAATCACATCGTTTTTCTAAAATGCACTTTTCCCAATTTTCTGCTTTTACTCTGTCATCTCTCACACACAGTTTAATGTATTCCTGTATGGCAAAGTTTTCCTTTGGAAATACAGTATTTTATAATAGCCCTGCATTTGTAACTACCAAGTTATCATCTTTTGAGAGTGGACAAAGGCTCAAAGCAGAATCATTGTCATCTTAATGAAGACAGCCAGCCCTGCTTTCTCTTGGGAGTTACTGATTGCCCCCATTCCTCTGCTGCTTCCCTTAGAGAGTGAGAATTGAGGGACTTCGATTCCCTGCAGCCTTTCAGAAGTGATAACAGACATGCATTTCATTTTCCTACAAATCCAACCCTGCCACAACAAGGAAAAGCTTGCCAGCCTTCCTCACCTCTTCTTGTCCTACTGCCACCACCCTGCTTGCCTAAGAAAAAACAAAACCCACCCAAACAAAAGGAAGGCTGCAAAAATGAGTTCACTCTGGAGCTAACTGCTTTTCAGAAGAGTTTAATTTAATACGTGTTTATACAATTATACGATGTAGGAAGGACAAGGGGTTTAAAACTGTATGTATACAAGAACACATCTTGACTTTTTCCTGGATCTTTTGCAACCTACAGAAGGTACACAAAATAGTGTTTATAAGCCAGCCTGCATTAATTAGATGCAAACAGCTCACCTCAGTTGTTGCATCACAGAGCAAGGTGGAAAGACAAGCAACTAGATTTATCTCAACAGACAGCTGGCAAGTGTTGCATATGAAACTTCGCCATCAGTTATGGCAAACAACCCAGTAACATTGCTTCAAACCTCAGAAACCACTCCTGGAGAAGCGCAGATCTGTCAGGGCGTGTGCTCAGCAGCACTAGAGCACACGGCTGGCATGGCCAGCAGAGCAGCCAGCCTGGGCAGGACTTCTCCTTCGAAACCAGGGACCAAACCCAGAGGGGACAAGTGCGCCTTGCTGGCCTCCTGTGGAAACCAAAGCCCAGAGCAGCAGCTAAAGGCCGTGAGGACGCTGCGCTGTGCAACAGGACTTGGGGCTGTCCTGGCCCATTTCAGCTCCCTCCTCCCTCAGATGAGCCCTGCGTGATTTACAGCTCATTATCACAGCTCCACTCTGAAGCCTTAGCAAGCACTCCAGATCAGCCCAAATATAAAAGGGAAGGAAAATAAGAAAGAGGGGAGGGGGATGAAAGGCAACAGTCTACTGATGAAACAGCAGCTGCATTCTTGTGTGGGAAGGTTAGGGAGTCTCGAGGGGGAATATGGGGCACGGCTCGAGTACCTGTGGTCCAGTGGCGCGGGTGGCTCCGGGTAAGCCCCGAGGCGAGGCGGGTGCCCGCTGCCGAGCGCGGCCCGGCTGAGGATGGGATCTGCGGGCTGAGGGCTGGGATCGCCGGACTGAGGGATGGGATGGGCTGGGATCGTCGGGCTGAAGGACAGCGGAGGCCCCGCCGGCCTGAGGGCTGCGATCTGGCGGAGCTGAGGGCAGAGCCCGGCCCGGCCCCTCAGGAGCCGCCGCAGCCGCAGCGCCGCCCGAGCCCCTCAGGCGCGGCCGCCCCTGGACTCGGGACAGCCCTGAGCCTTCCCCTCAGCCGGGCGGGGAGCGCTTGCAGTTGTAGAACTGGCAGGGGTGAAAGAGATCTTTAAGACCATCAGTTCAACGTCAGCCCAGCACTGACACTGCAAACGCTAAACCACTAAACCATTTCCAAGGGTCAGATCCAGAGGCCTCTTTAACAGCTCCAGGGATGGCAACTCCACCCCCTCTCTGGCCAACCTGTTCCCAGGCCTGAACTCCTTAACAGTGAAATTTTTTTTTCTAAAATCTAACCTGAATTTCCTCTCAATGTGAGGCTACTTCCTCTGGTTCTTAGTGCATAGCTAATATCTGAGTTTATTAGAAATGCATTCTTTTATACACCATTCTGATAGAGGTGGACCTGATTGGTCTTTTAATCAACACCTTGTCACACCATCTGCTAATGAAGAAGACATCCTTTGGTAAACCTCTTATGAAAAAACAACTCTTCAAAGCACCAGCTGTAATTGCCTGCAATAATTTCTGAGATGGAAGTCATTAGTTTCAGCTCTACCTTCCCAGATTAGGTAACCCAAGTAATACTTCATTGGGAGAAATTCTTATCTCCTTTCTTGGAGCAGTTCTGATCCATAATAATGCTGATCTGGTTTCAATCATTAATTTGGTAATATGGTTCTTAAGGATAGCATTCATTCTCTCCACACATCCAGAGCTTTGAGGGTGCACGGGGTATGGAATTTCCAATTTATGTCTAATACAACACATAGAACATAAAATTTTTGAAGTGTGTTCCCTTACCTGAGTCCATTCTTTCAGTTCTTGCATATCTGGGAATGATTTGTTCTAATAGCATCTTAGCCACTTTGGAGGTAGTTGCAGTTGAGATAGCAAAGGCTCCCAGTGGGTGAGGTGATCAACTGTTCCAAGAAGATATTTCCACCTCTGTATTTTGGGGAACTCAGTCTAATGTATTTGCATATTTTGAAAGGGTCTAAGGGCTAGGGCTCTTCCCTCACTAGGGTGTTTTCTCATCACTTCTTTATCTTTGAACAACTTCAACATTGTCCAGTCACTATTAGGCTACTGCAGAGACTCCCTCGCAGCAATAAGTTCTTCAGAATTGATCATACAGTGCTTGAGCTCTCCAGTGCATTCCTTGGTGTAGCTAAATTTCAATTACTGTAGCAATTGCTTTATTCATTATTTGCCTCCCTTTCCTGCCAGCTGTGACTGGAACTATACCAAAGGGAAAGTGCCTGCAGCCCAAGGAAGGCTGTGGTTGGGTATCTGCTTCTGTTTGTTGTTGCTGCCAGCGTTGTTGTTTGTTTGCCTTGTTGTACATACTGGCAAAGAACTTCTCCCATATCTTTGCCTGAAAGCCCCTTAATTTCAAAGTGATAATAATTTGGAGAGGAGGAGGTCACATTTTGCATTCCAGAGAGGTCCCCCAGACACCTGTCTTTCCAACCAAGACAAGCTGACAGTTAACCATGTATTAGCAATTGTTTATTAAGAATTAATTGTTGAAAATGAATTATTATCAATCTAATAAACAGTTATGTAGGTGATTAAAGGTTGGCTAGAGGTCTTCACTGGAGCTCAGAAGGGTAGCTGCAGAGGTCTCTGGTGAAGAGTGGGGGACCAGCAGCAGCAGAAGGCACGATGTTGCTGCCTCCTGCAGGAGCTCCAGCTGACACAAATGCTGTCCCTCAGGTGCTGCTTTCCAGGGCACCTGATCCTTGGCTCCCTGGCCTTTCTCCGTCTGCCCTACCAAGAATCTTCTGCTCCAAGGCTCTGCCTTTCACAGTCACCTGCCTCATCTTCTCAGCTGGATTCAGGTTAGAAATTCTAGGAAGAAGGGGACTGGTATTAGCCAGACAAACATTCCCAGCCAGTTGCTCTGCAACTCGCACAGCAAGTTGCACAGTGTTGCATCCTCTGTCTGTGCAAGCAGCATGCAGCAAATTAAACAAGCTGCGTGGAGGCTGCAGAGGTGCAAGGGCAGGACCATGACCTGTTAAGTGCCTGGGGACCAACTCCAGCACACAGGGTTCCAGGCAGAGAAGCAGGCCTTGCTTGTCTCCAAAGGAAGCAGAGCTAGGCACTTGCTGGTTCCTGGATCTCCCAGATTTTGCAACCTTCCAGCAGTGTGATGTTCCATACAGTGTCTTTTCCCAGTGTCTCCCTCCCAAGGCAGGATGATGATCTTTCTGTGCTCCTGTGGGTGTTTGTGCCGCCTCTCTGGGGCTGCCTGACTCCATGCCCACCTCCCCATCCCAGTCAGAGGGACTGAAAGCAGGGTGTTGGGGGATGAACCAGGCTGTGCTTGGTGGTGCCCAGCATTAGGACAAGAGGCAATGGGCAGAACCTGAACAGAGAATCCCACCTGAACCTGAGGAAGAACTTCTTTCCTGTGCAGGTGCCAGGTTGCCCAGAGAGGGTGTGGAGTGTCCCTCACTGGAATTATTGCAGAGCCCTCTGGACACAACCCTGTGCCATGTGGGACCAGATGACCTACTGGGGTCCTTTCCACCCTGGGATCACCCAGTGATAGCCATCAGAAACATGAGTTGGCAAGGGCTGGATGTTTCTCACCTGCACAGCAGGGTGGTCTGGAACATCCCCGCGCACTTTGGGGAGAACTGCACTTGGAAGGCCTGCTTCTGGCCAGGAGTGATGATGCCGTGGTAGGGCTTGATGGAGAACAGTGGCAGGTCATAGATGGCGTCTGGGAAGATTTCCAGGGCGGAACCAACGCGCTTTGAGTTGCGCAGCTTCTTGGGATGGTCCTGCTCCTCGAACTGCTGCCTCTTGGAATCCTGCAGGTGCTTGGCCAGCCGCTGCAGCAGCCGTAGCTCAAAAGCCTGAGTTTCATGGTCCTGCTGCCACCCAAATTGATGCAGCAGGTTTCTGCAACGCCTTAAAGTTTCAGAGGAGAGGAAATTACCTGCAGAGAGGAGGAGGACACCTTTCAAAGACAAAATCCTGTGCTGCCAGCAGCTCTGCCTCCTGATGCAGGTAGGTGGAAAAGAGCTGGGATGCACTTGGAGCATCTCTGGCCAAGTACTTTTAGCAGGAAATGGGGCGTCTGGGACAGGGTCTCTGCCTGAAGCACACACTCCTGTGCCAAAGCAGGAGAGTTGCTTTTAGACAGTGACTTTGCATTTGCCCTGGAGTGAGGAACTGCACACAGACAGTGGCTACAGGTCAGCTCACTTGTAACACCCTTGTGTTTCCCAGTCTCAGACTTCTCAAAGAGTCTGAGATGTCCCTGATGTCCCCCTTCCCAGTCCTGACCCAGCACGTGGCTCTCCCCAGAGGCTGGCTCAGCTCCTTTGCAGACCGCAAGTGGCAGAGCAAGAACAGAAGGGGATGAATGGCAGATAGGGGCAAAAACTCTCCAGCTGCAGCTGGGAAGATGCTGATGAAAGTGGATGTGTGGAGAAGGATGAAAAAGCAATTCATGTTTTGGGGTGAAGTGGCAGGGTCTTCTCCCCAGGCTCTCAGCTACCAAGTGAAATGCCCTTACGTGCCAGAGCAGTCCTCATCGCTGCTTCACTATCTCCAGCTTCCTCCCAGGAGTATTCCAGGGCTATCTTCCCTGTGTTGCATAGCCTGAAACTGAAAAGCAAGAAGGAGGAATAACAAAATATTTCCAATAAATATAAAGCAAATAGTACAGTAACATTGTCTGATGGCCTCCTGGTACCACTTTCTGCTGAAGAGAACCTTCTTCCCCAGGCAGCCCTGCCATGCTCAGACTGCTGTCCTGGGTGGCCCAAAACAGCATTTCCAAGTGTGGATGTTTAAGAAGAAAGGGCGAACATGGTGCCCAGGACATTGAAGCCAAGGGACTTACTCTGGACTTTAGGTCTTGGTTTGACTGCAAACTTATTCTTGAGCAGATGAGGACAGGCGACATGCAGTGAGAGCAAACCCATGGCTGCTCTCAGCAGAAAGGTCTGGCAGCCCTGAGGCTCTCCTGGCACCATCTCCTGCTTGGCCTTGTGTGCACGGAAAGGGGCCTGTGCTGGTTGGGGCTGGGGCAGAGTTCTGGCAAGCAGGCACTGGGCCAGCCCTGGGCAAAGGCAGCTCCCGCTCACAGGGCCCTGCTGGCCTCCAGCACTCACAAGGCTGTCCTTGTCTGGAAGGGCAAGGTGTCCTTGAACTCAACCACGGTTGTGCTCAGTTTGAACTGGGCGTGGGCAACAACAGCACTGAGGTACACCTCAGCCTCCTGGCTGCTCTCCTCCACCACAGTGTGAGCTGGTTCCAGGACTGGCTCAACCACCTGCAAACACAGGAGGGAGAAATCACTGAGCAGAGCCCAGAAGGTCAGGCTGAGAAGGGAATCTTCTGGCCTCCAAGATCAGCCTCATAGCGGGACTAGAAAGGACCATTGACTTTTACTTCCCTGGAAAGATGACAAAATTAGGACTGCTCTGCTACGGTAGTTTTTTCTGCCCACTGATCCAAGCAGTCACTACCACAGCTGTTAATATCCCCATGGATAGCTGTGTTCCAGTCCCTGTCCTTCAACCTTGTAGAGGGACTGGCTTTTTTCCTGTCCCCTGTAAATCCAGCAGGTCTCAAAATTAGGGTTAAGTTCTCCTGCTGGAGCTTTGTGGATGGAGAACCTCAAGACTGAAGAGTTCTAGAAAGCACCTTTTCTTTCTTGTCTTAGGAGAAAGTGCTCTCCAGATGTCATGTCTGGAGCAACAGCCACACTGCTGGGAGCTGAGCATGGGCATTTTGGGATGTGAAAGATCTCACTGGAAAAGTCTCCAACTGCAGATGTTCTGATAGAAAAGAGGATGTTTGTTAGAGGCCTTAAAATGGTCCAGAAACTCAGAAAGAACCTTCGCCCAAGATGAGTGTGTTTGGCAATAATGACAATAAAAGCAAGAGTCTCTGGAGATGATCCTTCTCTGGACTCCTCCATAGAGTCATGCAGTGCCTGGGTTACTTCGTGATGAGATACCCCACACAATACAGAGATTATAACCAAACTCTCTGGTATCCATGCAGACAAAACTTGGAGCTCACCAGCATATGCAGGAGAAGTATATTTCTCTCCACTTTAAAAGAAGAGACAGAGTGCAGCAGACTTAACTCCTTGTTGGTGAAAAGGCACCAAATGAGATGAAGAGATTTCTAACACCATAAAATGGGATAAAATTATAAAACATTGTCTCCCATTCAACATGGGCTGCAACACTTGTGCTTGTGGCACAGACTGATAGTTTGTGTGTGGCTAAAGGTCTCCTGTCCAAAGGCTTCCCCCTCTTGTGTGAGTATATCCAGTCACTGTGCATCCACCTCTCCCCTGGAATGCACTGCTGCTGAGCCTCGTGGCTGTGCAGTGTCCAGAGGAAGCAGGAGCTGCACAGCCAGCAGTGATGCTGTTATGGTGGTTCTTTTAGTAAAAGCTGGGTTGGCTTTTTTTGCCCTTTTGCTTCTTACCTTCTCTTTTTTAGGCCACCTGCCTGCTGGGTCTTTCCACGTGGTATCCTTCACCGTCACAGTGCGCATTTGGTCGTCCCAGTCTAGAACCTTCCTTCGTGGCAGCTCAAAGTTGATCTTGGTCACCTTACATTTCACAAGGTGCCTTCTGAAGGTGACTGGGACATCTGATCTCAAGATCACTGCGATGTTCTTGGCACAGCCAGGATGGAGGTGTCCCACCTAGGGAGAATCAGGGAAACAGTCAAGACTTCCAAACTGGAAGCACTGCCAAGGGCAGGACTGACAGCAAAAGCAACTGATGTGGTGAACAGCTGTGCCAGAAATCTGCATCTCAGAGTGGATTTATGTGAAATTTGACAGACAAAAGTAAGAACAAAAGGTGCCACCTCCCAAAATATGAAGCCTTGTCTGCAAGGCTGGCAGCCTTGGCCCAGCCAAGCCAGGGACTGCATCTCCTACATGGCACTGGAACGGGATATCAGTGGCATGTGAGGACTCCCTGCCCTGCCTGCTCTTGGGAGCACCAGGGCAGGGCCCGAGCAATGGGGAGAGGCAGAGCAGTGCATGCTCACCTTGGGGGAGAACTGGAACGGGGCGTCTGCATCCCACTCAAAGCGCATGGCCTGCGTAAGGGTGCGGTTGGTGATGGTGAAGGTCCTGCGGCAGCGCTTCCCGACAGGACAGTGCCCAAACTCGATGTGGTTCACTCTGACAGCTGTTGAGGAGGAGAGCAAGGCATGTCAGCATGCAGGGAGCTCCACCTGTCCCCCTCGGGTGCACAGACACCTGCACGTTCAGTGCTTCCTTGCTCCAAGCCTTCCTCCCTCTGGAGGCAGTTCCCCAGGCAGTTCCCCATCCCACCACTTCCAGGCAAACACCCTGACACATCCTTGAGCCAGCGACGTGCAGCACAGCACACACTGCTCTGCATGCATGGCTGCCACGCCCACAGGCCACCAAGTCCCGCGGGTGACAGCCCAGGCCTGGCTAGAGGGAGGACACACGTGATCAGACATTGTCCTCCTCCTTGCTCCACCTTGGCAGCCTCTCCTCTCTTACCATCAATGATGTCTTTCCTCAGACTGCTCTTGGCATTCCTCTCCTGGGTGTCTTCCTTTAATCCATCGAGGGTGAATTCGTCGTTGTGGCCTTCACCCACCAGCTCAACCAGGGTCATGCAGATGTCCCCCACTACCAGAGCAATCTTCCCTTCCACACGTTGAGCCAGGGTGGGTTTGAAAATGACCTTAAACTGTGCCGACTGCCCATGACGCAGAAGGATGAAAGTCTGCTTTGGGGGCTTGGTCTCTGCACAGCAATGAAATCAGAGTTAAGTGATACAGCTGTACAGAGGAAATATTTCCATAGGATAAATGAGGAATAAGAGTTTGAAACCAGCTGCCTTCTAAGCACAGGTTCTACCCACAGTGGTTCCAGACCCTCTTGCTATGTCCACAAGCCTGCCACCTCCAGACACAGCACCACTTAAGCAGCTTAACCTCAGGCTGATGCCCAGCCCTCATTCCACCTGCTTCCAGCCAGCTCCAGCCATATGCAAAGCTCAGCCAAAGAGTGCTTTTGGCTTCTGCTGGCTGGTTGTGTGCTCAAGGGCTGTGTCTCTTCAGGCTGGTACCTTTCCACATGCAGCAAATACCTCAGAGGGCCCACTGAGGTAGTGACAGTCTCCCACAACTCAACCCAGCCTGTCTAGAAGAACTGAACAACTTCCTACAACTTCCCAGGAGGAGACCCTGCAAAACGTCCCCAGGAAAAGCCTGGGGGACAGAGAGCCCAAAGAATGAAACTAACATCTGGCTGCTGCTCAGAGAAGCCAAGGGCAGGGCTCTTTTTCCCTTTTCCCTCTGTGCATGATCACACTGCATGGTTAAGGAATTTACCGCTTCTGACGGAGTCCTCTTCCATATCTCCAGTGAGGACTGTCTTGAATGTGAAGGCCCTGCCTTTCAAGGAGAACGCTCCGTGCTCATCCTCCAGCTGTAACATAAACTGAGAAAAGAGAAGCCAGAGCACAATG
Organism: Melospiza georgiana; assembly: GCF_028018845.1. NCBI lineage: Eukaryota > Metazoa > Chordata > Aves > Passeriformes > Passerellidae > Melospiza > Melospiza georgiana. The sequence goes on from NC_080443.1 coordinate 1,736,993, forward strand.
ATGCTGGTGTGAGTACAGGATGGCACAGGGACTGACACCACAGTGCTGCTGGTCCCACATGGCAGCCTGGCACCTCTCCCACTACAAACAGCACTGAGCACAAAAGTGAAGTCAAACCAGCTGAGAAGAAAGGCCGTTCAGAGGCATCTGGATAGAGCCGACACAGAACCAAACAGGACAGAAAGTAAGGGGCAGAATGTAATTAAACCCCAACTAAGTTTCCCTCAAATGTAGTAAACTGGGATCAAATACAATCTAATGGAACTGGGAAACCACACATGTCCATGAGAACAAAAGGTGACCTGAGAGATGGGGGAAAATACTCCACCACCTTTCTTGTGCTCAACTTAAAGAAAAAAGACTGGATGGAAAATTTTCAAAAACTCTTTTTTTGGAGAACAGATGTCAGTCACTTGCTTAAAAAGAATTTCTGACACCTCTTCCCAGGTCTGCCATGTTTTTTGGGACCCTTCACCTGTGCCACAAGCAGTGTTCCCAAACCGTCCTTGAGCAGGTCCTCCTCACCTTGACAGGTTTGGTGCCACTGTTACGGAGGACCAGGGGGAGCATCTCTGAATGCTCCAGCTGGAGCCTCTTGAAGCGCAGCACGGCCGTTCCCCTCTTGCTGCGAGCATTGGGGCGCACGACTGTCACCGGCAGCTCCTGCCCCTTCCCACTGATGGTGAAGGTCAGAATTTGGGGTTGAACTTCCACAGAGCTGCAGGAGAGGGGCAGAAACAACTTCAGCTGGCACTAACCCATTTCTCACTGGGCAAGTGAAGCACCAAGGGCCACCCACAGTGTTTTCCCTGCCTGGTGGTCCTGGTGCTGCTGGGGGGCTTCCACAACACAGCCCCCCAGCAGCCTCTTCCCAATCCACTCAGGGCCATTCACCAGAGGAATCTGCTCCAAAGAGCCAGAGCCTTCCACAATAGCAGTTAAAAATAATTTCACTTAATTGAATCATGCAGTGCAGCAGGTAAATAAGGAGGCACCAGATGAGATATGGCAAATCCCCTGGCTGCAGTGAGATGAGACTTACGCAACAAGCAAAAGCACAGCACAAAAGCAGTACAAAAGCAACAAGGCAAAAAGAAATCATCGTCACCATCAGCAAAGATCGTTTCCAAGAACAGTATAAAAGCAATTCCTTATTAGCAGTTAGGCTTGTCTTGTTGTGATTCAGCCACTAAATTGCTGAGGAAGGACAGGTCAAAGCCCCATTTCACAGGTCCCAGGGCAGAGGAACTGCGTTCCTCTTTCATACCAGCTCCAATCAATCACATAAAAAAGCTTAATGAATGCAAGTGAGTCACAGAGGATCACTTAATTTTACAGAAACAAAGAGGAAAATGTGACTACTGACTTACTGGCACAGAAACTGCTTCATCTAAAACTTTGTCCATGGAAACGCCCAGGTCAGCTGCAGCACATCTCAGTAACTTCAAATTGACTACCTAATATTTCCTTGTCTTGATAGTTCTTCATACAGAATCAACTATCAGCCTCATTTTTCTACTCTAAGAGTTACTCCCAGATCATCTCATGCCAAGTACTCTGCCTAAGGCTACTGAAAGCATTAGAGCTAACAAGAGGCCTGTTCCTTCCCAGTGGATAGGCAGCTGTCAGTGAGGCCTCCCCCAATATTTCACAGGGTCAGTTACCCTTTGGGGATGACAAGGGAAGCCTTGAAGGTGCAGTCGTAGCTCTGCTTGTCTGGCGGGGTGAAGGTCACCGTAGCAATGGCAGAGGATGAGCCACGAATGGACATCTTGACAGGATCCAGATTGAAAATATTGTTGATAGGGATTTGTTCCTTGGGGGAGCCCAGAGAGCAGTGTTAGGAGAAAACACCTTTCAACATGACACAGTTTTAGTCATAAATGCATTACTGAGAACAGCCCCAGACGTTGTGTCTTCCTTCCTCCTTCCCTGGGCAGGCTCCCTCCCTCCCAGGGAATGCTGACCTTGTGCTAAAGCATTGTGTGTTTGGAGTGCTGGCAGCTGCCCCAGCCTACATGGGAGGTGGGCACTGCATGAAAGCCCCTGTAAACAACTTAGAACTGGCCTTCAAAGAGAAGGAAAAGCCAGGGAGCCTGAGGAAATGCTCTGCTTTGAGCCCTGGCATGTCAGCTCATGACAGCCCCTCTCTGCGTGTGCTTCCAGGAGAGGTTCAGAAGGATTCACTTCTCCCACTGAAGACCCAGAGGTGTGAGCCAAAACCTTGCCCAAGACACGCAGAATTCCACACAACTGTTCCCTGGCTCTGCTGCTCTCCCCTGCAGTTTGACCTGCACTGAGCTACACTAGTCTGGGCCACAGGAAGCAATGCATCTGGAGAACAAAACAGGCTCTCACCCAGCCCTTAGAGGGCAACCACCACCTTGGCCTCCTGCTCTTACCTCTCCAGGCAGGATGGAGAGGGCCACGTCACATGGCAGACGGCCTGCATTGCAAATTCTGAAATGAGCTTCTGCCTCCTGCCCAACCAGAACCTTGTTGAAAATGAATCTGTTCTCATCTCTGACGAACAGGCCCATGCCTTCCAGCGACTGCAGCTTGTACTCAAGGTCGGCGCTGCTGCAGATCGGGTAGTCCTTGAAGACTGACGTGACATCCTGAACGAGTGCTGTGGACAGACCAGAGGGATGAGCACGGAGGGGCCTCCCTTATGAATTTGTCTAGACCCTGCTGGCCTCTCAGAAGCCTTGATAAGCCCTTTCTGCCTGGGTGATTGCTAAACCCAGCCTTGGGTGGGGGAGCTGGCTGTGAGGGTGGAACTCAGTCAACCTCAGTCTTAGAGAGCATTGCTTTCCTTTTATCCTTCCATGCATCCCTCTCAGCCTGGGAGGGATGAGTGAAGTGGTGGACTTGAAGAGGGCTGGAACCTCTGAGGATTTTAAGGTGGGACACCAGGGCTAGCATGCCTCTCCATCCAAGCAGCAAGTTTAGGTGCTGCTCAGCAGCAGGTGTGACCAAGGGCACTGTGGGCAGTAGGTACCTGGGAGGCAGGACTCGACAATCAGGGAGAAGGGAATGCCCAGGGGGTTGTCCTTGGGGTCTCTGCCCATGATGTCGATGTAGAGCTGCTGCTCACATGTGCCCTCCTGCCCTGCGAGGCACTCCACTTTGATCACCTGCAGGCCACACGGGCGGATGCAGCCACAGCAGGGGGACACCGTGAACGCGCCCAGATTGAGGTGACTCTGCAGAAAAAGTTCCAGAGGAGGCTGATGGCTAACAGCTGTGCCTTGAGCCCCCCAGGTATGTCCTGCCGTGGCCTCCAGCTGGGCCCAAGCACCCAGGCACAGGGCAGGGAAGGATGACTTCATGGCCCAATGGTGGCCCCAGGCTGGGAGCAACAAGCCAAGAGGAGCTGCAAGCCTGTCCCAAGTGGCAGAGAGAAAGGAGTTTGAATCTAAAGAATGAAGGTGGTAGCTTTGATCCTTCAACCTCCAGAGGTAACACCAGAGAGCCGAAATAGCTCTGAGAAACGACAGGAGAGAGGTAGGGGACTGGGAAGAAGAAAAAGTGATGTTGTCTGAGCTCTGTGGACTGGGAGTTCAGTGGGGGATGTTTTTGCTTCTGAGGTGTTCACAGACCTATGCTGGCTTGCAGCTACCAAACACAGGACCTGCTCCCCTCTGTTGACCCCACAACTCCAGGTCAGAGCCAGACTACAGGACTGTCAGTGGGACTGAGCAGATACTGGTCTTGCAGACCACGTCCCACCCTGTGGCGATGAGCCCCAGCCTGGGCACAGCAGCATCTTCTCACACCCCCTGCAGCAGCACTGCTGGGCAGCAGGAGTCACCCACCGGTGTTGACAAGCTTGATTCCTTTCCTGTCGAGCGCTTTGTAGCTGATTATTGGAAAAAAGTGGCTCCCAATATTATCAGTTAGATTGTGCCTGGGCCAGTCTGACCCTGGCTGCTGGGCCAAAGGCAGCAACTGCAGTGTATCACCCCAGAGATACCTTGGCTTGCTGGTGGTTGCAGCTGGGCACTGAACAAGTCCAGGCTTGTTAGGACCCCGTTCACCTCAGGAGGAATGGCTTCAGGCGATGGTGAAGAGAAAAAGGAGAGGATTCTGCTGGAGGGTTTAATGTCCAGAGGTTTATTCCATGGTTACAGAGGTCTGAACGTGAGGAACTGCTCCAACAGAACGCAGACCGCATGGTCTGATTCACCTTTTAAGCTCAGGGACAGGGGGAGGGGAGGTACAGGTGAGCCACCAACCAGGTGAGAGGAGCAGGGTCTCAGGGGAAGATGACACCCAGACAGGCCAATGACCTCTGGGCACAGGGGCATCCTTTGAACTTGACCAACCACACGACACCTTGCTGGAATGTTAACTCTGAGTGACAGGACTCACTCAGCATGGGGGTAAGGGGGAAGGGAGAGAGACATAGGCACACCTGGGAAAGTGACCTGGAAGGCCAAAATGGGACAATACAGCACACCACAACAGCTGATGGAGCAGATTTCCTTTGCTTTGAACTGAGGGGAGAAAGCAGAGGTATCTGTCATGCTGAGCTCCTGTGCCTCAAAGGCCAAAGCTGGCCTTCCTCCTCACAGAGGAAAGCCTTCCTGCTCCTTATGGCTCGCAGCCAGCAGCTCCCATTGCTGGACTGAGCAGCTCTATCACCAGCTTTGTGCTACACATGGGGATACTGAGGTGTGTTTTTGCTCCCTCTCCCCAAGCCAGAGATGCAAATGGACGAGAGCCCAGGTCTCCTGGCTGCCTGCCACATACCAGCTGTGGAGTGCTGCCTCTTCAGACAGGAAGGGTGGTGCAGGGCTTCTCATACCTTTTGCTTTCCAACGCACACGCAAGCTTGGGTGTTTGGCGGATGCAGAATGTGAAATTGGCCATGCCTATGTTCTTCAGCACAACGCTCCGGGTCTTCCTGGTGCCCACGATCATGGCTCCGAAGTCGGTGGGCGAGGCGGGCACAATGCTGTACTTGCTGTACTCTGCTTCGGCCGACACCCTCACTGGGATGTTGGCAACAGCCGGGCGTCCTCGACCTGGGCTGGCATCTGCCACCTGTGTCCACAGGAAGGGCTTGGTAAACAATAAAGAGGCCAGCCAGATTCTCAGCTCCACTTAAGAAGCCTCGCAAATGGTGTGGAAAGACTTTGTTTGTGTATGTAGGAGAGAGGATTCTCCAATTTAAGGCCTCATTCCATTAGACATCTAGCTTGTTTACGCTCCCAAAGCACCGTGTGATAACACAGCCTGGCCCAGGTGGCTCACCTGGCAGTACAGGATGGGATTGTTCTTGAGGACCATTTCACTGGTGGGGTGGAAGAGCATCTCAACCTTCTCACCAGGCCTGGATGCAATCAGCACGCCTGACTGAGGCTCAACAGTGAAGTGGGATGCCAAGTCTTGCATCTTGGGACCTGCACCCTTCAGCGTGAAACTGGGGAGAAAGGGAAGGAATGGAGATCTCTGCAGTTAAAAGTACAGGTGCCACCAGCACAGCCAGGACTTTGCATAGGACCAGAAAAAAAAGGGAGAGTCCAGTTCTGGGAATCCTGGATCTTGACAGAGAGTGCAGACAATCACAAGATTACTGCAAGAAACCTTGAGACTGAAATTTTTCATTCACTCCTTTACAGAGTCTCAGAAAGAGAAAGGAGGTGACCACCAAAACAAGGCAATGAATCTCAGCATTTCAGTGGCTGAAATTTCTGGGGCTCTCCTTTGGGCTCCAGCTGAGCTGTGAAGAACTGCTGGTTTGTGGCTGAATTCTCTGGTAAAACAATTGAGATCAGAGAGCCCAAGTTTTGTATTTACCATGAGGTAGCCAGCATGGAAACAGGCTCTAGCCATTGACAGAGGGAGAATGAAGGTCTGGGAAATGCTCACTACCAGGCAGCTGGACTCACCTGTACTCAATGTTGTATATCCCTTTGTTCTGTAGACTCAGGACTTTCTTCACTTTATCCAGGACATTAATGGTTCCAAATTCCAAGCTTCCATCTGCACCTGCAGAAAAACCCACAGAGTGAGGTCAAACACGGTATTTGTGAGCTGCTGCAGAATACACCAAGTCACAAGAAACATGGAGGTCTCGGCACAAAACCCTTTTCAGCGAGATCCCATTCTTGAAAGTGTTTTCCAGCTACTTGTCTGCCCTTTCTCTTCTTACTCAAAATATCTGCAGGCTTAGTAGCTAAAGAGTTCGCCTTCCATTTCCTCGCTCCCAAGCACAAATCCAATTACTTTAAATGCTGTGCTGAGTCTGTGGGCAATGCCAACTGCCTGTTTACGTCACTGCTGTTTCAAAGCCCCCAAATCCAATCTGCACATGAAGCTGCACACTTCAGTTCAGAGGGGAGAGACTTAAGGCTGTCAGAGTCCTGACAATGCTTTATTCCACGCAGCTTGCAGAGTATGTGCTTTAGGTATCCATGCCTTCCTTGCATGCTGTCCCATCCCATCCCATCCCATCCCATCCCATCCCATCCCATCCCATCCCATCAAGTGCTTTGGCTGCCCACCTCCCAAGGTAATGCAGTGCACCTGGACTGCTTTGTTAGGGAGGCATCCACTGACCTTCAGGCATGTCAATGCTCAGAGAAACTTCATAGACCTCTGCAGAGATTTTGATGTTTTCAGCCTGAAAATTCCCCAGGATGTTTTCTGTATCTGAAACCTGAGGCAGCAAGGAACAAACACTGTTCAGATTATTCTTTTGGTAGACAGCCTGAAAGTCCTTGTCTCTGCTGGCTGCTTCCCCTATGACCTTCCTGGCTTCACAAACGTTGGTGGACTCCCAAGCTTTGCTCACCTGTTCCTCTCATGGGCTGCCCCAGTAGGATTCTGCTGCAGTAAAAACCCTATCAGCCCAACTCTGCACTCCTGCAGCAGGGAATGCTGCTGCCAAAGCATCCTTGAGAGGCACAGGGGTGTAAGAACAACCACAAAAAGTGTGAGGTGTCTCAGAGCAGGTGGCATTGACAACCCTCTCCAATCACCTAGCACCCTGTCTGAAATGCAGCCCCTAAACCATGGGGAACAAAATCCCAGGGGGAGAGTTTGTTGCACTATGCAAGGGCTTCAGACAAAGCCCAGGAGGAACGTAGAGATCACGCTGCAGTCTGTATCACCAAACAACAACCTTCAACCATTCACAGGGACAGGGTGGTTGTGGTACAGGCTCAGGATGCAGTGTCTGCTTATCTGGGGGATGTGGATGCACTACATGGTCTGGCAAAGGCTGTGCAGAGGCAGAAGTTGGGGTCACAGCACCCTCGTGTCTGGCAGGTGCAGCTCTTCGTGACTCTGTCCCTAGGAGCACATGGCTGCTCACTGTGCCCTGCTCTGCCAGGCAGAGCACAGTCCCTCTCACCTCTAGTTGCAGGATCTTCTCAATGCTGCCAATGTGCTCCGCCTTGAAATGCACTGTCACTTGAAACTCTGAGTGGGGATCAAGGATGCCATTATCTTGTGACAGGGAGAAGTCCTCAAAAAGGCCACCCAGCCCACGGAGCTGCCAGGCCATGGGCAGTAGGGTGTTGTTTTTCAGGACCAAGGTCCTGCTGTCAGCCCTGCAGAGACAGGAAGGCACTTGGCATCAGCTGCTGGATGGTCACACCAGCCTCGCCACTGAACGCAACTTGGAGCAGCTCCATCCATGCCCCGGAAACCAGAGTCAAACGTTTTCTCTTTGTCACAAGTCTCGGAGTGCTTGTGGGATGACTGACCTGTGCAGAAGGAGCTTGTCAAAAGACAGCTGCAGGGGGCTGACCTCCAGCTTCATGTCCACCCCATGGCAGCACAGGCTGAAGACCACTGGCTCCGGGTTCTTCCTAATGCTGCAGATGAGCTTGTCTTCCAGGAAGCCAGGGGAGGTGGGGTATGCCCAAATGGTCAGCTCCTGGACATGGCCCCACAGAAGAAATCAAAGGAGCTCTGAGTGTGAGCAGGAGGAGCAGCCCCTGGGCACTTCAGCAGTGCCTGCTCTACCTGCCCTTCTCCTACCTTCCCCTCCTTTGGTTTCAGGGTCATGCGGCGAGGGTCCGCAACGAAGGTCCTTGTTTTCCAGTCTTTCTCAAAAGAGAAGTGGACCTCTATGACCATGGGGGAGTTGTTGAGGATGGTTAGCTTCTCTGAGTTGCCGGGACAGTTCTGGACCTCATACCTGTCCACAAAAGGGGAAAAGGCTGCAGAGGAGACTGTTGCCCTTGCCACACACCGAGGAGAGCACCGTGTGCACCCAAGGAAGCACTGCTGGGAGACCCTGCTCTAACAGACAAGTGAGGGAAATGGATCCCAGTCAGAGGCATGGCAACGATCCTTGCCGTAGTTTATGCCTGACCCCTGGACTTGGTGCCTCCACCACAGAAGCCTGATGATGCTCAGGCCACTTTGAGAGTTTTTAATACAACATAAATTCAAGGGTGCCTAGAAAAATAACAGTACACCAGGCACATGGGTTCCTTCCCCTTCTTTCTTGGGGTGCCTTCCCTGCAGCGTATAAAGAAAGGCTTTTGGAAAAAGTTTAGCTAATCTTTTTATAAAAGACATGCAACTGCTTTGGATTTCATGGGTAGCTCAAAGTCTGAGAAAGAAATATGAAGCATCAATTCCCAAGAGTAATGCAAAGAGATAACAAATGACCCTCCTCTTGTGTGTGGAAATGACTTTGGAATGAAAGGGTTAAAGAGGCAAACAGAAATCCCAAACCATCCATCAACCTGGCTAAAGATTGTCTGGTTTTTTAAACTATTTTAATTTCATTTCCTTGGGTTGTCAAAATAGACCGAACCCTCCAGAGTTCCTTCCTATGGGGACAAGAACTTAAATGCGATTAAAAAAACTAGTGACAGTAAAAGTAGAAATACACAATAGCTTCAATGACCATGTGCTTAGGCAGATTTTATCCAGCAGTGAGCATGCCATGTCATTACAGGAAAATGTAATTCCTGCTGTATGTTCCCCTCAACATCCATTTGCAGGTCAATAATAACATTTTGTTATAATTGCAGATGAATGAAAGTTTTACAAAACCATCTACAGAATAATTGCTTGATCAGGCTACCTGCAGAGCTCAAAGCACTTCAAAAACCACCATAAAGTTCATTTCTTAAGGGGTGAAGCTGAGATGTGGGGGGGGACAGAAGTTGCCGTCCGACACCCTTGGACTGGCGGCAGCACGCGGCTCTGGCCACCAAGGCGGCCACTGGGTAGGCAGAGCAGCTCCTCTCCAAGGCTCATTTGCCTCTTATCTGTTCAAGTTCCCATCTGTGGTCCTTCAAGCCCATGTCTCTCCCAGGACTCTGCCAGGGACTGCCCTGGATTGTGCAACCAGGAGAGCATGTCTCTCCAGGCATGTCCAGAAAAGTACAAGGCCCAGCAGGGAGCACATACCACTCTCTTGACTTCCCACACAGCAGCGGTCCAAAGTGGAATTGCTTTGTGCTCTCAACATATTCTTTGAAGATGACTTCATCCTCCTCCATGGTCTCCCTCCAGTGTGGAAACACCAGCCTGGGCAGAGAAAGTGGGGAAGGAGGAGCTATGAGATGCTCCAAGTAGGAAATGTCACCAGAAAGCCATAACCCTTCCTGGTGGCTGAGGCACCATCTGCCTTCCCAGCTCCCAGCACAGGGAGAGGGGCTGGGCAGCCTCAGGCAGCGCAATCTCCCCGGCCCTGGCTGTGAGTTCAGGGCAGCTGTGCTGTGGGAGGCTGCTGGGGCCCAGCCTTACCGTGGGTTCTGGATGATGCTGGGGTACAGGCCGGTGACACTGCAGGGCAGCTCGTACTGGCGCTTGGACAGCACGATCTCAAACTTCATTGTCTGCTCAAACTTCCCTGGCTTTTTGGTGAAGAAGTTGACCTTCAGTTCCACCTGACCTTGGGCAGGCACTTTCCACCGGTACCGTTTCAGCCTGGCAATTAAAGAGGAGGCTTCAGACATTGCTGAGGAGCAAATGAAGCAAGGAGGGTGCACTCACCATCCCCCAGCACTGGGTTGCTGTGGAGCTGGGGACAATGGACTTTGTTTGGCAAGAGGACCAAGAAGCAGAGGCATCACCTCCTCCTTTGTGGCTCACCTGAGGAATGCTGCTGGGGTTGAGGCTCTTTCCAGCACTTCCGAAGGACTTTGGGATCTTGTTACAGAGGAATCCTGGGAGCTTTCTGTTCTCTGTGTGGAGATCTGGTTCTCCTTTGCAGACCTGACACTGCTGACCACTTTACCCCTCTTTGGCTGCCTCTCAGCAGAACTGCCCTTTGCATCTGGGGCCTTGGCCTAAGGGGAGAGAGAAAAGGGAGGGAGAGGTGAGGCCTGAGACATCCCCGTCCTGGAGAGTAAACTGAGGGTTTGTTCACCAATGGAAGAGAGAATAAATACATAAGTCCACCTGCCCATGGGCTTGGTTTTCCTTATTGGTGCTTGTTTTGCCTAGGATGCCCCTTCTTATGCAAGACCCTCTCCTCAAAGGAAGTTGATGGTTTTAAGTTATTTTTTTCCTTCTTGTCTTACAGAACTGCTCTGTTTCCAGCAGAGTCCCATCCCTGGCAGAAAGGAGACCTGCAGACATGGGGCCTCCCATCACATCTTCACAACCTCTCCACAATGGTTCCTTTCCATCCAACCTGTCCCCCATGCCCCATCCAGCCTGGTCCCTACCCTGGCACCTTCAGTGCCAGCACCTCTGGAGCACCGACCAGATTGTCTCCCACGGCAGCACCTCCTGGTGCCAGGGTGGTGAAGGGCTCCACACCCTGCAGAGCCCAGCCTCACCTCTGGGTACTCGGCTATGGAGAGCGCAGCACCAGGGGCAAGGGGAGGGCCGTCAGGATGCAGTCCCAGATGTTTCAGCAGCTAAACAGAAGAGAAAATCCTGTTGATACCTCTGTCACCTTCATCCTCACAACTCCTTCTCTAAAGGCACTGCGCTTTTGGCAATGGGGTTTTTGACTTATAGGAAGTACGAGTGCTTTGCTATGCCCAGTGGGGTGAGCAGGCTCCAGAACAGATGCAAGAGCTACAAGCCAGAGCGAGAGAGAAACCTCTCCTGAGTGACTCAGCTGAAGAAAACAATGGCCATGAGCTGCCCTGTCCTGGGGCCCTTTATAATGATTTCTGGGCTGGGAGACTGAACAGATGGGACACTTGTACACAGAGCACTCCTGCTTTCTGCCCATCTGAGGGATGGTGATAACTCCCCCATTCACATAGATGCTACAGAGTCCTTGTGGAACATCATCAGGGGTCTGGACAAGGCTCTGTGACATTACCACCTGGGGAGGACACAATGCTCCAGGGCCCACAACCACAGCAAGCCCAAGATCTGGGCCTTGCAGGGTTTTACCTGGTCTTCTGTTGGCAGCTTCCCATCCCTCAGGATCTCCCCAATCATGGCCTTCGGATCTGTGACCTGGATGTCCAAGCACGGCACCCCGACATGCTTGTCTCTGACTGCCGCTTCTGCAACTTTGCTTTGTGTCCTCAGCTGAGATGACTGAAGACTCCTTTGGCCTTCATGTTTTGGTTTAGGCTGCTTCTTCACCTTCTCCTGAGGCTTACTGGTCTTCCAGCCTTTGTTTCCAGCTGCAGGCTGGGACTTGTTTCCCTTTTGGATCACGGGTAACTGCACGGTACCCTGAACCCTGTCCCAGTAGGAGAAAACCTGTGCCATGTCCTGCTGTGATGACTCATAGATCTGAAACCTCAGGATCAAGATCTCAGCTGGGTCCTTGGGGACTTTGGTTCTCCCCTTCCCAGAGGCTTTAGTTCCCCTCTTCTGTGAGGCTTTGGTTCCCCTCTTCTGTGGGGCTTTGGGTGCCCCCTTCTCTGGAGCTTTGATTTCCTTCTCTGGTTTTGCAGGCTGCTTCCCGAAGGAGACTTTCTTTTCCTTCTTCAGCTTCTCTTCCTCCTTCTGCCTCTCTTCCTGCTCTAAGGCTTTTGCCTCCTCCTCCTCAAGCTTTTGAGCTGGCTGCTTCAGCTCCCTTCAGCAAACAAAATCGAAAACATCACTGAGAGTCCCCACCAGAAACTTGGGCTCACCAGTCCTGGCTGGCCCTGCACTTCTTTCCTTGACCCTGAGGCCATGGCAGAATTCATTTCTGTGGATTTTCCTCAACCCACAGAGGTTGGGAACATCCCAAGTGAGGGCATTGGTGGAAGGGCACCTCCAGGACCAGCCAAACCTAAGCCTTGCCATTGCAAGGCCTCAACTGTAGCACCTCCCTCTGAAGGCACAGCCAGACACCTCCAGCCCCTGCCAAAGGCTGATCCACCAGCTCTTTGTGCTGATGCCTGAAAAAGCTCTTTGTCTCTTGACTTCCCAGTTTAAAGCAGAGCACAGATTGCTGACATCTGCTTATCTCTCCTACAATTCTCACTCAGCTCATTCAGCCCCCTTCTCTGTGGGCACAGCCTGCTCCTTCATGAGAATAATCCTATCAGTCAGAAAGCAGAGTCTGCAGGAACTCCTCTCCTGCAAGACAGGCTCTTGTCAGCCAGGTTTCCTGCTGGAACCCAGCTGTGACCAAGCAAACTGTCTGACCAAGTGCTATCTGCCATGGAAACGATTTGAAGCAGCTTCATCTGTCTCCTCTCCATGGAACCAACTTCAGCCTGGGCTGAAAGGAGTCCTGAGCTTGCTTTAAGCAGCCTCCACACCCAGCTCCACACTTTTCCTGTGAGTCCTGAGCTGGGCTGCCTTGCTGGAGCAGAGCTTCTCCTGTGCTTGCCCCCTGCTGCAGCTGAAGGGGAGCCTAAAGGACAGGAGCTTTTCTGGGTGCTGTCCCACCATAAGGAGAACCAGGAGCTAAGAGACTGGCCACCCTTCTGGCCTTTGATATCAAATACTTCTGACTCAAAGTCCTTGGAGCAGGGAAACCCTCCAGGGACAAAACCCTGAGCAGTAACCCTTGAGGGCTTACTCACCCCTGTGTCTGTGTTCTCTTCCTTTCCTGTAATATTTTATCCACTTTTGCTTTCTTCTCCTCAGGGAGGGCATCATGCTCATCCTCATCCACTTGCAAGATGTGCAAGAGAAACAATGAGTGACTGCAAGCACAGCTGGGTGCTCTATGTCAGCTGCAAGGATTCACAGCTTTTCCCCACCCAGCCTATCATCCCAGGAGATATTGGGCAGCTCATATCCCTGCTCCAAAATTCAGACAATCCCCCAAACTATGGCTGAGCAGAGAGTTCCTGGGCTTTGCCTGGCTTAAGCGCACCAAGGCTGTGGACAGTCGTTTGTCACTGAGCTACAGCAGCTGGCTCTTGTGCCCAAGATTTAATGTTAGAGATTAACATTAAATCTAACATCTCTAACATCTGAGGTCTTTAAACCTCAGACCTCCTGCAACTCTGAGATGAGTGCTAGTTACACTGAGGCAGAAGGTAAAAAGATTAATAAAAACATTTCTTACAAGCTCTGCTGAAAATCCAGATACACAGGGATAAGGTTGAGGCTTGAGATAAGATTGAGAGAGAAGATTTGAGAGAAGATATCTCACCTTCCTTCTCTCTTTGAGCTTCCTTCTTCTTTCTTTCAGCTTTGTTCTTGGCTTTCCAAGAAGCATAATCCTGCTGCAGGTTCACCACATAGATATGATGACAGTTCTTGACAGCTCTGAGTACACAGAGCAGAGAAGATTCCAGGCTGCTTGCAAAGAGGCTCTCCAAGCCATCAAAGACCACTCCCTTGTAGCAGTCTTTCTGCTGCAAATAAAGGGAAGAGTAAGTCAGATTGCACGCAGGAGCCTCACAGCTGGACAGTGATCCCAGATGTCCCAGGGCACCAGCTATCCTTGTTCCAAGTGCAGTAGCTAAGAGCAGCTGGGACCTGTCCTTAGGCTCTGCCAACTGAGGGCAGCTGCAGCTTCCCCCAGGGTTCCCTGCACACAGTCCAGGATCCTCGAGCAGCATGTACAGAGCTGCTCCTCCTCCTCCTCCTCTCTGAGTCGTACCTCAGTGCCTTCTCTCCAGAGCAGGAATGTCTCCTTTTCCCCCACCCCACTCACCTGCAGCCTCTCACTGAGGATGTCCACCAGCAGCTCTTCGGGCAGCACACAGCTCAAGCAGTTCAGCTCTTCCCCACGACTGCTGACGATGCTCAGCTGCTGGGGCGCAGGAGCAGTGGAAACTGTGAACTGCAATGGGAGCAGAAACCAACAGCCCTGAACAGCTCCCACTGCTGGGCTTGGAGCTGGGCTTCCTCACCAGTGGAGACTAGAACAGACTAGCAGTGCAGGCTGGAGGCTCAGGGGAAGGTCCTGGAGGGCCCATCCCTTGGCCAGCAGAGACCTGAGCTTGCAAGCCCCAGTGCAGCCTCCCAGCACTTTGCTCACTGCCTGCAGCCACACTAGCCAGGACTGCACTTTGCCAGCAAACCACTGAGAGCCAGTGGAGCTGTCTGCCAGAGCACATTCCCAGCCCAAGTATGGCACAATGGGCCCACGTGCCAGGCCCTGGCTGGCACAGAGCCTCCACTGTGAGCACTCCCTGCTCTTCTCAAAGACAATGTAAAGATCCCAGGCATCAACCAGGGCAGACCATGTTTACCTTGGTGCCCTTTACCTTGGCTGGCTCCTTCTTTTGTGCTGGAAGGTTCTTGCCTTTGACATACTTCTTGTAGATGTTTTCCTCAGCGGCTTCTTTATTCTTGCTCTGAGCAGTGAGCTTTTTACCTGCACAGGGGACAGACGGTTCAGGGGGGCTTTGGAAAGCAAGTAGGCACCTTTCACTGCAATGGGCACAACCTTGGGCCCTGGAGGAACATGGCACTTGTTCCCCATTCTGCTGGGCACTGGCAGCACTGTTTCCCAGAAGCAGCTCCTTCCCTGCTTCTCTTACCAGCATGCCATACTTGATTTTAAAGCCAGCACTATGTCCCTCCTAACAACTGTGCATGCAGGTGACGCTGCTCACACAGCAGTTCCCCTGCAGATCAAGCCAGAGATTTACCTCCAGGAGCATTGTTTCCATACACTGCACCCATCCTGCATTCCCATGTGGAGACCTGCAGCCTGCCCCACTTGCATCATTTGTCTCCACTGAAGCTAAATCCTCCTTGTGGGAAAAGCCCAGCTGGGACCCAGACTCTTCTTCCTTCCACCAGCTCCCAACCCTGCCAGGTTCAAAACTGAGCACTGCAAAACTTCCCCCTGCACCGAGCCAGGTCTGGCCTCACCCTGCAGAGCTCAGGGCACCAACTGCCCAGGAAGTTCCATAAATGTCTCCAGTCTCAGAACAGCCCAACGAGCTGTGTAACCTGACAGAGGCCACAGGTAACTCTCTGGAGAAAAGAGCTCATCTGGAGCATGTCTCTCATTGGAAACTCCTCTGGGAGGCTGTCCTTCCCTTCCTCTCGTTTGCCAGGTTACACGCATAGTCAGTTCCCTTGTGCTCAATGAGCCACTTCAGAAGGCTTTTTCCTTGTTCAGGTGGGCAGCAGTTCTGCTTGCTGCCCATGAGGAGCAAGCTCAATTCAGCTTTCAGGAAATATAAAATATTTTGGAAAGAGACAGGCGTGCTTCAACACCCCTAGAAAAATGAACATGTTCCAAGAATAGCAGAAAAAGGGGCTATAAAAGAACCCCTGACTGAGCCCTTAAAATTGATTTTTTTTTTTTTAAAGAAGCCAGAGACGCACTTCACATTCCCTAAGAGACACAAGGACTGAAAAACTGCTGCTCTGAGTAAGCAGAAGTGGACAGTCGTGGTGGGTTTCTCAAGCACTGTCTCTAGCATTTTTCCTTACCAGCATCACCTTTGTGTTTACCTTTTTGCTCCAGGGCAGCCTGGGTGCAGAGCAGCCGGGCACGGAGCCCCGCTGGGCTCTGGTTGTTGGCCATGGCCTCTTTCACCACGGTGTCAATGGACATGTGGGCAGCACCATAATACTGACACAGGCCTGCTGCTATCTCTGTCTTGCCTGAGAGAGAGAGGACGACTGCTTGGTGACACTGGCACAGGAGGCACTACAGGGACAGGCCCTGGAAAAATCTCCAACAAGATTTAAAGGTTAAAAGGACAGTGGGAAAGCAAGTGTCCCTCCAGGGGAGGCCATGAGGGAGGCAGCTGCAGCGTGGATACAAACTCTGAATTCTAGAGCCAAGAGGATCATCTCCACCTCCCGTTCAGCTGAGGACTTGCCTTAAGCACCGGGGCCCACCAGGATGTGTTCCCCCTGCTTGTCCCTGTCCCTGCAGCCCCGGGCTGCAGCTCACGTACCTGCCCGGGGCGGCCCATGGACGATGACAACAATCCCTCGGTGGGGCTGCGCCTCGCGCCGCCACGAGGACGGGGCAGTGCCCGGGGGGCGCAGGACGGCCCGAGAGAAAGGAATCCCAGCCACCTTCGCCACGGACTCAGGATGGAATGTGATAGCTCTGTGACGTGCTGCAGGGCAAAACCAGGGGGAAAAGTCAGCCTCCTGCCTACCTTTGATCCTCACCATCCTCCCCATCTCCTCAGATCCCAGGAAAGGAGACTCGGTGAAAGCAACATGAGCTTGTTCTTTTGTTGCTAGGAAGGCGCAAATAAAAAGAGCCAGTGATATTAGACCTGTCTGAAGAACTCATCCAATCCTAGTCTTTGTGGCTAAGGGACACAAGGGAATATCCTGATTATTTCCCCAGTCTATGGCAGGTGCTTGCTTTGGCTAAACCCAGGATTGGAAGAGGATGCCACAGCCCTTCAGCCAAGAGCTCCTCCACCAAGCTGGGGAACAGGCAGCTGCTAAAAGCATGGGCTTTCCCTGGAGAGCAAGGCAACAGAGAGTTCAGGGGGTATGGGCTGGACTCTCTGCATTGACCACAGTCCAAACAGACACTGGCAAACCCTCCCTGTTTTTCTGACCTGCTGCTGCCTTGCCCATGGCCTTGGCCTCAGCCTCAGCCCTGGCCTTGAGCTCTGCCTTCAGCCACTTCTGTGCTTCATGATCCTCAGACTCCTCTGCCATCCGCAGGATCTGTGCACGTAGGGAAGAGAAACCATCCACAAGATTCCTTTTCTTGCCTTTCATCACACAGACTCAACAAACCTATTGTCTGTCTCCTCCCTTCCTCCCAACAACACAAACTATTTAGTTTAGGTCCTCCCACAGCATGTCAGCACACCTGGCTTTGCCCTGGGGACTGTCTCCATCTCCCTGGCACAAGCCTGGGAATGCTGGAGTGCTGTGGAGCTCGGGCAGCATGTACATGGACCTGCCTTCTCACCTTCTTCTCAAGGTACTGCTCATCAAAATCCAGGGCGTAAAACTCAATGGGGAAGTTGCATGGGTTCTTCACCACCACTGTGGCCTCCATCCCATCACTGTCCACCATCATCCATCCCATCTCTAGTTCTGGGGGGCTGAACTCCAACCGTGGCTCCAGACCTTGTCCTGAGAGGTACAGCTTGAAGTGATTGCTGCTCCCAAAAATGTTAAGCTCCAGCTCATTACTGTAAGACCTCTGTAAAGAGAAAAGTGCAGGAAACTCATCCATGAAGTCTCAGATGACAGGACCCCAAATACAATGCTTGCCCCAAGGCTGGGGTGTTATCAGTGTCTCCAAGGGAAATGGAAACCAGATATTTTCTTAGGCTAGGGAGTACAGCATCTGTAGTAGTCTGGGTCTGAGTAACTGGGATGAATGCTGGTGTGCACTGTAACTGGGTATTTGGGAATCAGATGGATGTACTGTGGCCTGTCAGACATTTTCACCTGATCATGCAGGAGTGCAATACTTATGGGAAGGGCCCTCAGGGTTACAGTGTCCAGACACAGTTCTGGCACTGCTGCATCAGGCAAACACCAGCTCCAGGAGAGGCAAATGAGCTCTTGCTGGCCAGAAATAAGGGTCATCTTCTCTGCTTAGTGTGTGGCTCTGGTCCAAGCCAGACACAAGATGGTTTCATTTCTTGAGCAATTAAAAGATCCCTGGGAGTGTGTGTGGGCACACAAGCACTTGTGTCCATGCTGGTACACACTGCCAGTTCCCAAGACCCAGCAGCCACAGGCAAACCACTTTTGGAATGCTCCATCTTTTAAAAGTTGACTCCCCAGCTGCATGGGAATGTGCAGGCAGGCCAGAGCCCCAGGGACTGCTGGCAGCACCCCACTACAGGTGACTGTCCTGCCGTGCCCAGGAAGGTGGGTGGTGGCTGTTTGCTCTCTCAGTCCTGCAGCAGGATGAGCCATTCCAGGATTATCCTCTGTGAGTGGGCAGCTGCTCTGCACTGAGTGTCACAGCTGCAAATACAGCCGGGCAAGGGGCAGGCTGAGGGGAGTTGGGCACAGCCCCCCCATGTGCCAAGAGGCAGAGCCCTGGGGCTCTCTGTGCAAGCTCCCTGTGAGCATTTCAAAGCATATCTCACGGGAGTGCTCTGTGGGGTGAACTGAGCCACGCTGAGTACGGGGTTTGCAGAAAGCTCCCTGTGAAGGCAGAGCTCCTACCACACTCTCTGCACCAGGCCCTCATTTCCAGATAGCCCTGACAGGCCTCCTGGGCCGACACCCGCCAATCTCACCTCCTCCTTGGGTGTAAATTTGATTTTCAGATTCTGGCACCTTCCTGGATCAAGGGTTCCTTTGGAGGGCTTCACTTCAAAGGGACAGGGCTCATACTCCAGCGCCTGCTGCTTCTGACGAACGGCTGGTGTCATGTATTTGCAGTGATTGGTCTGGGCACAGAAACCAATTATGTGAGGTCTCCCCATGCTCTGAGACAATGACATGGTGCTGAGAGCACCCACAGCCAAACCAAGTGTGGACCCCATAGCCTACAGCAGGAGGGAAAACCTCACCCAGGGCAGGCAGATAGGGAACTACTGTCCTCAGAGCAGGAGGAGGAATGGGTGAAGATGGCAGAAAAGCAAAGCATCTGCTAATGGAACAGGTCCAGGCAAACCAGCCTTGATCTAGACCCTCAGAAGCTTCCTCAAACACGCTGTAGACCCAAGTGCTCAGGCAGCCACAGGAGCAGAAAGGGCAAGAGTCACTAAGAAAACCCAACCAAGAAGTTTCGTGTTCAATGTTGCCTGGGCTTTACCTTCTGAACAGGCTTGATGGACCATTTGCAGGGTACTCGGAACCAGTTGTAGAGGTGGACTGTCTCAACCTTGTACTGCCCAACAACGACAGCAGAGTAGTGCACAATGTTCTTGGACAGTTCGATTGACAGCTCAGACACAGTGGCATGAAGACGGGTGTTATATGTGGGGCCTTTTGAGCTGCGGCTGCTGCAGCGGCTGGCCAAGCACCTGCAGGATTCCAAGAGGCAGCAGTTCGAGGAGCAGGACCATCCCAAGAAGCTGCGCAACTCAAAGCGCGTTGGTTCCGCCCTGGAAATCTTCCCAGACGCCATCTATGACCTGCCACTGTTCTCCATCAAGCCCTACCACGGCATCATCACTCCTGGCCAGAAGCAGGCCTTTCAAGTGCAGTTCTCCCCAAAGTGCGCGGGGATGTTCCAGACCACCCTGCTGTGCAGGTGAGAAACAACCAGCCCTTGCCAACTCATGTTTCTGATGGCTATCACTGGGTGATCCCAGGGTGGAAAGGACCCCAGTAGGTCATCTGGTCCCACATGGCACAGGGTTGTGTCCAGAGGGCTCTGCAATAATTCCAGTGAGGGACACTCCACACCCTCTCTGGGCAACCTGGCACCTGCACAGGAAAGAAGTTCTTCCTCAGGTTCAGGTGGGATTCCCTGTTCAGGTTCTGCCCATTGCCTCTTCTCCTAATGCTGGGCACCACCAAGCACAGCCTGATTCATCCCCCAACACCCTGCTTTCAGTCCCTCTGACTGGGATGGGGAGGTGGGCATGGAGTCAGGCAGCCCCAGAGAGGCGGCACAAACACCCACAGGAGCACAGAAAGATCATCATCCTGCCTTGGGAGGGAGACACTGGGAAAAGACACTGTATGGAACATCACACTGCTGGAAGGTTGCAAAATCTGGGAGATCCAGGAAGCAGCAAGTGCCTAGCTCTGCTTCCTTTGGAGACAAGCAAGGCCTGCTTCTCTGCCTGGAACCCTGTGTGCTGGAGTTGGTCCCCAGGCCCTTAACAGGTCATGGTCCTGCCCTTGCACCTCTGCAGCCTCCACGCAGCTTGTTTAATTTGCTGCATGCTGCTTGCACAGACAGAGGATGCAACGCTGTGCACCTTGCTGTGCGAGTTGCAGAGCAACTGGCTGGGAATGTTTGTCTGGCTAATACCAGTCCCCTTCTTCCTAGAATTTCTAACCTGAATCCAGCTGAGAAGATGAGGCAGGTGACTGTGAAAGGCAGAGCCTTGGAGCAGAAGATTCTTGGTAGGGCAGACGGAGAAAGGCCAGGGAGCCAAGGATCAGGTGCCCTGGAAAGCAGCACCTGAGGGACAGCATTTGTGCCAGCTGGAGCTCCTGCAGGAGGCAGCAACATCGTGCCTTCTGCTGCTGCTGGTCTCCCACCCTTCACCAGAGACCTCTGCAGCTACCCTTCCGAGCTCCAGTGAAGACCTCTAGCCAACCTTTAATCACCTACGTAACTGCTTATTAGATTGATAGTAATTCATTTTCAACAATTAATTGTTAATAAACAATTGCTAATACATGGTTAACCGTCAGCTTCTCTTGGTTGGAAAGACAGGTGTCTGTGGGACCTCTCTGGAATGGAAAATGTGACCTCCTCCTCTCCAAATTATTATCACTTTGAAATTAAGGGGCTTTCAGGCAAAGATATGGGAGAAGTTCTTTGCCAGTATGTACAACAAGGCAAACAAACAACAACGCTGGCAGCAACAACAAACAGAAGCAGATACCCAAGCACAGCCTTCCTTCGGCTGCAGGCACTTTCCCTTTGGTGTAGTTCCAGTCACAGCTGGCAGGAAAGGGAGGCAAATAATGAATAAAGCAATTGCTACAGTAATTGAAATTAAGCTACACCAAGGAATGCACTGGAGAGCTCAAGCACTGTATGATCAATTCTGAAGAACTTATTGCTGTGAGGGAGTCTCTGCAGTAGCCAAATAGTGACTGGACAATGTTGAAGTTGTTCAAAGATAAAGAAGTGATGAGAAAACACCCTAGTGAGGGAAGAGCCCTAGCCCTTAAGACCCTTTCAAAATATGCAAATATATTAGACTGAGTTCCCCAAAATACAGAGATGGAAATATCTTCTTGGAACAGTTGATCACCTCACCCACTGGGAGCCTTTGCTATCTCAACTGCAACTACCTCCAAAGTGGCTAAGATGCTATTAGAACAAATCATTCCCAGATATGCAAGAACTGAAAGAATGGACTCAGGTAAGGGAACACACTTGAATTCAAAAATTTTACGTTCTGTGTGGTATTAGACATAAATTGCAAATTCCATACCCCGTGGCACCCTCAAAGCTCTGGATGTGTGGAGAGAATGAATGCTATCCTTAAGAACCATATTACCAAATTAATGATTGAAACCAGATCAGCATTATTATGGATCAGAACTGCTCCAAGAAAGGACATAGGAATTTCTCCCAATGAAATATTACTTGGGTTACCTAATCTGGGAAGGTAGAGCAGAAACTAATGACTTCCATCTCAGAAATTATTGCAGGCAATTACAGCTGGTGCTTTGAAGAGTTGTTTTTTCATATGAGGTTTACCAAAGGGTCTCTTCTTCATTAGCAGATGGTGTGACAAGGTGTTGATTAAAAGACCAATCAGGTCCACCTCTATCAGAATGGTGTATAAAAGAATGCATTTCCAATAAACTCAGATATTAGCTATGCACTAAGAACCAGAGGAAGTAGCCTCACATGGAGAGGAAATTCAGGTTAGATTTTAGAAAAAAAAATTTCACTGTTCAGGAGTTCAGGCCTGGGAACAGGTTGGCCAGAGAGGGGGTGGAGTTGCCATCCCTTGAGCTGTTAAAGAGGCCTCTGGATCTGACCCTGGGAAATGGTTTAGTGGTTTAGTGTTTGCAGTGTCAGTGCTGGCCTGACGTTGAACTGATGGTCTTAAAGATCTCTTTCACCCCTGCCGCTTCTACAACTGCAAGCGCTCCCCGCCCGGCTGAGGGGAAGGCTCAGGGCTGTCCCGAGTCCAGGGGCGGCCGCGCCTGAGGGGCTCGGGCGGCGCTGCGGCTGCGGCGGCTCCTGAGGGGCCGGGCCGGGCTCTGCCCTCAGCTCCGCCAGATCGCAGCCCTCAGGCCGGCGGGGCCTCCGCTGTCCTTCAGCCCGACGATCCCAGCCCATCCCATCCCTCAGTCCGGCGATCCTAGCCCGCAGATCCCATCCTCAGCCGGGCCGCGCTCGGCAGCGGGCACCCGCCTCGCCTCGGGGCTTGCCCGGAGCCACCCGCGCCACTGGACCACAGGTACTCGAGCCGTGCCCCATATTCCCCCTCGAGACTCCCTAACCTTCCCACACAAGAATGCAGCTGCTGTTTCATCAGTAGACTGTTGCCTTTCATCCCCCTCCCCTCTTTCTTATGTTCTTTCCCTTTTATATTTGGGCTGATCTGGAGTGCTTGCTAAGGCTTCAGAGTGGAGCTGTGATAATGAGCTGTAAATCACGCAGGGCTCATCTGAGGGAGGAGGGAGCTGAAATGGGCCAGGACAGCCCCAAGTCCTGTTCCACAGCGCAGCGTCCTCACGGCCTTTAGCTGCTCCTCTGGGCTTTGGTTTCCACAGGAGGCCAGCAAGGCGCACTTGTCCCCTCTGGGTTTGGTCCCTGGTTTCGAAGGAGAAGTCCTGCCCAGGCTGGCTGCTCTGCTGGCCATGCCAGCCGTGTGCTCTAGTGCTGCTGAGCACACGCCCTGACAGATCTGCGCTTCTCCAGGAGTGGTTTCTGAGGTTTGAAGCAATGTTACTGGGTTGTTTGCCATAACTGATGGAGAAGTTTCATATGCAACACTTGCCAGCTGTCTGTTGAGATAAATCTAGTTGCTTGTCTTTCCACCTTGCTCTGTGATGCAACAACTGAGGTGAGCTCTTTGCATCTAATTAATGCAGGCTGGCTTATAAACACTATTTTGTGTACCTTCTGTAGGTTGCAAAAGATCCAGGAAAAAGTCAAGATGTGTCCTTGTATACATACAGTTTTAAACCCCTTGTGCTTCCTACATCGTATAATTGTATAAACACGTATTAAATTAAACTCTTCTGAAAAGCAGTTAGCTCCAGAGTGAACTCATTTTTGCAGCCTTCCTTTTGTTTGGGTGGGTTTTGTTTTTTCTTAGGCTGGCAGGGTGGTGGCAGTAGGACAGAAAGAGATGAGGAAGGCTGGCAAGCTTTTCCTTGTTGTGGCAGGGTTGGATTTGTAGGAAAATGAAATGCGTGTCTGTTATCGCTTCTGAAAGGCTGCAGGGAATTGAAGTCTCTCAATTCTCACTCTCTAAGGGAAGCAGCAAAGGAATGGGGGCAATCAGTAACTCCCAAGAGAAAGCAGGGCTGACTGTCTTCATTAAGATGACAATGATTCTGCTTTGAGCCTTTGTCCACTCTCAAAAGCTGACAACCTGGTAGTTACAAAGGCAGGGCTATTATAAAATACTGTATTTTTCGCGAACGCGTGTGCGGCTCCCAGTCCGGCGAGCCAGAGGGGAACTGCCGGCGCCTCCGCTGCATCCGAGATCAGCCGCCCTTGGCGTCGCGGCCTCGGGCTGGGCCGGATCGCGGACCGGATTGTATGCGCTGGACGGGACCAGGAAAGGGAGTGAGCACTTGCTGGGGTTTAACGTCGGTTCATTGAAGGATGGCAGGTACCAACAGAGGAAGGCCACCGACCAGCAAAGAGGCCTGGAGCACGGGGAGAGGCGAGGTTTTAAAGGCAAGGGGCGGAGAAAGGAGGGAAACCCCGCTAGCAAATAGGAAAACATATAGGGAGATGCACAACATAACTGACATGCAAACATATCCAATAAACACAAGGTTAGAGAGGAGCCCCGGGACCCCAGCCAATTACATCCCCCAAAGGAAGAAGGTTCTCGAAAGCTCGGAGGAGTGGGGGGTGATTGACTGAGGCCAGGGAGGAGGAAAAGCTTACTTATATGGTAAAATAAGGGAGGGGAAGTTACATAACTTGAACGATTGACAACTGAAGGGGACAGGGGTAACCACAGTAACAGAACTGTCCGGAGAGCTGTGGCGGGAAAACTGGGGAGGGAAGAACCATCGTACAAGGACAAAAGGAGAATGACACATAGAATGGGGGAACGCAAGAGAAACTTAAAAACGCACTACAACATCATTTCCAAAGGAAAACTTTGCCATACAGGAATACATTAAACTGTGTGTGAGAGATGACAGAGTAAAAGCAGAAAATTGGGAAAAGTGCATTTTAGAAAAATGATGTAATTTATACTGCATATATTATAAACACTGCTAATCTGAACAGAACTGAAAACACTTTTTCCTTGCTGTTGTAGGACAAGAACAGAGATAAAACAAAAATGAACACTCAAAAGGTGCAGATAAGTCACTGTGGTAAGATATCGAATATAATTTGTCATTATAATCTGCATCAGTTTTACAAAGTTTTAGCAGACTTTAGTGATAGGCCTGTTGGGGGGTGGTGAGCAGTTGTGAAAATGTGCTTTTTCCTCGTTGCCAAATTTTGGATACTGTATTGGATATGCAAAGGGTACATCCAATGCCAAACCTACACACAGAGTAAAACACACCACCACAAAGTCACTTTTTTTTTTTTAATTTGCTAATATTATACACATTTTTATTTATTTTAACTTCTTTAAGAACCTTCAAACCTTGTAAGGGTTTACAGTAAACAATACCTTCTGTCACTGTTAGAAATAATTACCAAGTCAGTCTTTTAATGATAGCCCAAAGACTAAGAAGCAGATTTTCCAAGTCCGTTTTACCCACCCAGGGTTGTATGTAGGAGGCAGAGAATATTTTCTGTTACATCTCCAAGCACCTGACTGAGGGCTGTGCTGCTGTGCTGCATGGTTTCTGTCTCCTGTAACTCAGTACCACGCAGCAGCCTTGTGCTCTTGGGCTCTTTCCTTACTACTCCAGAGATTTTCAACTGCACTCTGAATTTTATTTGCCCTCTGAATACTTTAAGGGCTCTGTATTATTTACACTTAACGCACCTTGCAGTTGTGAATTTAATATTTAGTAGTTTACATCAGACTTACTAAGAATTACTAGTAATTAAAGGCCAGAAATATTACAAGGAGGCTGTTACTCTGCAAAGGAAATCATGCTCAGAGAACAAACTATGGACAGAAATATTTCTAGGTTTGTTGTTTGTGGCTGAATAGAAGTGGTGTGGCTCCATTTTGGCTCACTTTTCCCCCCTCTTTAAAATGCATGTACATACTACATTTTGGACAGGTTTATTCTAATACTGATTAGATTAATATCTAGAAAATATAACAATTTTACTGAAGTTTTTTGTGTTTGCTCCTAGATATGAAAACAGATCTGAACTTACTGCTTGAATGCCTTAAATATCAGATGGACTGCCCTCTGTCTCAGAAGGAGGCTTTGATCACTATCTATTCCATTTGCCAGCAAAACAGTAAGAAAGGCTTTTCCTTAGAACCAGTCATTTATGGTCACCAAATATGCCAAGAACTGGTGGGCACTGTAAAAATGTCTAGAGGACATAAGGCTTGAGGTGTTGGAGAACCTTAGAAGCCTTTCATTTTGCAGAGAAACAAAAGCAAAAGTTTCTGCTCTTTTTTCCTCTTGTAGGTGAAGCGAGCGAATACTTGCGAGAAATTGGTGGTTTGATGTTTATAAATGACCTTGCCAAGTCCAGTGCTCATTGCATCGTGAAGGAAGCAGCTTTATTTACACTGGGGATTATTATAGAGAGTAATGGTAATAAAAATAATCTTGTTTGTATTTCTGAGTGTGCTGTGGCTCCCTGTCATTACCTGTGCTCCTGCTTTGTCTCCATTTCCTTTTGGTCTCACAAAATGAAGCTAGAAGCTTGTCAGCTGGAGCAGGGGCAGTGAGGGTGCCCCAGTTGCCCTGTCCACGCCTGGGTTTGATCAGTGCCTTGCTCCCCTGTGCACACACAGTGTCTTTGAGTTTCCAGACACCTGCACTCCCCTCTCCCTCAGCAGCAAGTGTTCAATGGCTCCTGGATTGTTCCAAAGCTTGGTGTAGAACTCACTGCCAGGGGGAAGCCCTCGGGCACTTCACAGTCCTGCCCTGTCTCTGCTCCCCAAGTACTGGCCACAACTGAGACTTAACAATTTAGGATGATGAGTGGCTTACTTTAGCACTTAATGGTTTTCACTTTCTCTTTCCAGTGTATTGTCAACAGACTTTGTGTACTTCTGCCCTGTTTGAAGACCTCATTTTATTTTTAATTAAAAAGGATTCTGGTGTGAACTTGAAAAGAATGTCTATGTCATCTTAGCTCTGGTGTCAAATAATAGTAAGTAAAAAAATGGGTTTTTTTCCTCTGTGTTACAACAACACTCCTTTTCTATTTGCCAATCTGCAGTCCAAAATTTGGCACAGTCAATAAGCAATGTTTTGGTGAAGTTAATTTATAAAGATGAATGTTTACATGTAACTGAACCTGAATTGTCAAAGTATGTCATTGTTCACTGGGATTTTCTTAAACAGCAGAAGGTGGTTTAGTTCTAAAAATACAGTTTGCAAATGGAAAGCCATAGTTTCTGAGAGTGTCTAGAAAGAGAGACTAGAATAGAAGGAATAGAAAGGTTATTTACCAACATGTTGATATGATTTTGTATTTCCTTCTGGGGAGGATATGTGCTTGGGAAAGGGAATGTATGTATGTAAATTAAACTTGCTGTTAAGATTTTGTCTGCAATTGCATTTGTCTCTGGAGTCTTGTGTGTGTTCTCTTTTAGAAAATGGGCAAAGCTGTGTCAGAGACACAGGCTGCATCAGCCTGCTGCTGCAGTTGTTCAGGTAAACAGGGTTGCAATTCAAACAGACAGATAATGGACTGGTTAGCAGCTGTGTTTCCTTGACTATTTGGGACTTGCTTGCATTGTCTTGAACAGAACAACTCTCTGCATGTCTGAGAAGAATGTGTCAGATGAAAACTCTGATCCCTGCTATCAGCTCTGGTGCTCAGTGTGCAGCACTCTCTGTGCCTGTGTCAACAACCCCCAGAACGGTACGTGTTGCTCTGAAAATTGTGGAGCAAGTTCAGAGAGATTCTCCAAATCGGTAACTCTTTGGTTTCATTTTTACTGTTCAGCTGAAGTTGATTTCAATGATTGTGTTTTGATTGGGGGTAATTTGTTTTTACTTTTGCAGAAGATAATCAAAACATTTGCTGTTCAGTTTTTCCCCATGCCAAAGAGTGGCTGGAGAGTTGCACAGAGCCTGAGATAGTTCGTCCCATTTGTTCATTTCTTGGTCTCACAGTTGCAAATAACTGTAAGTGCAGCTCAAGCTTTACACAGTTTTGCATTTGATGAAAGGAAGTTTAATTAGAGAGCTAAATGATTTTTTCTTTCTTGTCAATTTATCTCTAACAAAGTCATTTGCTGTTTTTCCGACTTTGACCACTGTATTCCACATCTTTACTTACACTATGCTGTGCTCATGTCCACAGCTAGCCACAGTCTGGTGACATTTCCTAGGGTCAGTAAAACTGTTTGGAGCTGTTCTGATTAAAAGTGTGTCTAAATTAAAGTCCTTATTACATGACTGATTGGTAGAAGTCGGGCATGATGTCTGCCATTTGTGTGCACATACTAGGGTCATGTTTTCCTGTAACTATTTTATATGCAGTCACTGCATTTCTTTATGAGATTAATGTATATCCAGCTTCTGTTGTATAAGAAATGTAATGACTAACACATGCACAGAAAAACTCTAATGGACTTACTCAGTGAAATGCTAAAATAATTTGCAAACTCTGTCGCTTAAATCACATTTTTTGTTTTTTCCACCAAGCATATGTGCAGAAGTATTTTGCTTCTATTGGAGGATTGGATACATTAGCCAAAGTTCTCCTTGAGCTTATGCATGATTCTTGTTTGAGTCACTCCAGCGTGAAACTTGCCGTGGTAGTAGCAAAGACCCTGGATGCCTGTATTGCTAATAACTGTGAGTGGAAAGACATTTGTTATCTATGGTAATTTTAAAATGCAATTTTTAAAGTCTTGTGCTGGTGGTAAAGTTGCAGAAATGAATGCTTAAAGGCAGTTAAGTTATACACATCCCAGTGGATGTTGCAGTGTTTTTTAAAACTCAGAGGTGTAAGTGGGGAGTGATTCAGTTCATCTGAGGTGGATTACTGTCCCATTGTTGCTAAAATAAATACAGTGAAATTTAAACTCAACTGAAAATGAAAAATTGAAAATAAGATGCTACAGCCTGTGCTGGGTAAGTAAAGCTGAGCTCTGGGCCTGGGTTTGACCAGTCATGGATCCTGGAGTTAGGCCTGTGCCTGAATAATAAATTGTGTAGCTTAAGGAAGCTTTAATCATTCAGAGTTGGAGCTGAACCAATGTGGTGTTTCTGCACAGCACACTCTGCTCTGGTTTGCTGGCTGGGTACTGCTCTGCTGATGAGGTTTGGTGTTTTCCACAGAAGGTTTGCAGAAACCTGTGATGCTGATCAACCTGTGCTGTGGCCATGGTTGGTGTATCTCCCACTTCTGCCATAAGAGCTTCAAATGGAAGTTCCCAAAAGTTTAAAAGCATCATCCTGCACGAGTTGTGAGGGTAGTTTCAGCTCAGTTGGGTGTGACAGCACCAGGCCTCAGCGTGCATGGACCAGCAGGGGTGTTGCCAGTGCCAGGAAGGGCTTGCCCCCCTGCTCTTTTATGGCAGATACTCTGTTGTTTGATTCAACTCTCTCTGGCTCCATGCTGGAGCTGATAAAGGAGAAACTCAGCAGGGATCTGCAAAAGCTGCACAGTGCAAAGGCCTCATCCATCAGATCTTCTGCCTCACCTCCATGGAGCACAGGCTGGGAGGACGGGCAGGGCTGCATTTGGGAGCAGCACAGGAGGCATGGGGCAATCTGAGCAGTTCCAGGTGGAGCAGGGCAGGGCTGAGCAGCCCAAGGCTTTGAGGGGTTTGTAGAGTTCAATTCCTGCACACTCATGATCTCGTTTATTTTCCTTCCAATTGTTTTAACAAACAGCTGCCATGGGTGTTGTCTTGGCAAAGTATCACACTGTGTCAGAGCTGCTGAAGCTGCTGTCCAATGAGACACTGAGCACAGGAGAACAAATCAGTATTATTCTAACAATTGGACACTGCACTGAAGTTTGTGGTAAGATTTGCTTTTTTATTTCCCTCTCAGCTTCTCCTAAATTCTCATCCCCTGACTCCCCCACTGGTGTCACTTCATCAAGGCTGGGGCACGAGAGAGAGTTCTGTTAAATAATACAATGTCAGTATTTGGACAAAAAGTTTTCTATATCATTCCATTGTTAAATTTTAAAGCTTGTAAGCAGCAAGTGTCTTTAGTAGCTTTAAAAAAGTAGACTAAATATGCAAGAATTCAGAGCTGGGCTTAGGTGTCACAGGGAATAATTAATCCAGAGCTGGAAGCTACTACAATGCAGACACAGCAAATGAGTTCTCTTGAGCTCTCTTTTGCATGGTCCTTGGCACATACAGCTTCTGTCCACTGCTTACAAGGCCAGTGCTATTTGTAAAAGCCATGGAAGTGCATTGGTTTCAGGACACAGAAGCAGCAGGTAGCCCTGAAATGTTTTTGTCATGTTCCTCAGGGCTTGTCCAAGCATATCTGGTACAAATACAGCACTTCAGTTGGTGTTTTGTGGTAGTGCAAGCAAAGAGAAAGGGAAATTCATTTGTACTTCTTTTTTTTCTCATGGATGTTTAGATAAACAAGATGAAGGCCTTATGTTCAAAAATCCTAGTTGATTTTCATCCTCTGAGTGCCAATGACATGTTCAATAATTAGCTCAATCGGTCATAAATTTGTTTTAACAGACATTTTTTCATTAAGAATTAGTGAAACAAGACTTAATGGAAAATGTCTTTTGAATCGAAAAATTATTTAAAAATTATTGAACAATTGTTTTAACTGAAAGAAGGTTTTTCTTAAAATGTCAACACTGTCAAAATAAAAATGTTAAATTTTTTAATTTCTTTTTTTAATTGAGTTTAAAGAAGAAAGAACTATGTTTAGCAAGTTATCAATTACATGAATACATATGCGAATGAGATCACAATAAAACTTCAGCTAATTATATAATAAATGAGGAGGAACAGATTGGCTAGACCAGGATTAAACTACTAATTTGATTTTGCTCATTATAAATCTTGAGATTTTGATATTTCCTCATCTCAGGCCTCAAAAATGCTACATATGTACTCCAAGAGCAGGTAATGGAAGAGAAGAAATACAAGAGTCATTATTCAAATGTTTTAGGCCACAATTAAATGAGCTTGGAACTCCATGGTATAATTTGTCTCAGTCATCCTTCAGTTTTCTTACAGCAATCTGAGTTCTGGTCAAACATCCTGTGGGATGTTAACTCCTGCTGTCCCTGCAGCAGGCTCGGGTCTGGCATGCAAATCTCTCTTTCTACAGAAACTGGCAGAGAGCTGCCAGTATTGGCCCCTAAAATTATTGTAAGGTTAAGGTGTGTGGGGCTGAAACCAAAGCTTTCCTTTACCATGTCCTGTTCTAGAAGAGAACCAGTGTGAGCTGCTTCAGAACAATGGTCTGCCACTTATGATTCAGGTATTGACAGAATCTCAGGACGAGGAACTCATCAAAGCTGCTACTTTTGTGCTGCAGAACTGCAAACAAATGAGTAAGCTTGCTGTTACTGCTTTAAAAATGAGAGTGATTGTTTCCATCTCTGTGTTCTGCTGATTCCCCAAGTGATTTTAACTGCAGCAGCTTTGTAATTCTGTGTACTCCAAAAGATGTTTGTTTTCTGCACAGAAAGTTGCTTTTTTGTCATCAAGAACTGACTTAGGCAGAAAAAAGAGAAGTA
Source organism: Melospiza georgiana (assembly GCF_028018845.1). Classification (NCBI taxonomy): domain Eukaryota; kingdom Metazoa; phylum Chordata; class Aves; order Passeriformes; family Passerellidae; genus Melospiza; species Melospiza georgiana. The sequence goes on from NC_080443.1 coordinate 1,767,879, forward strand.
AAAATTCCAACAGTGTTGCAAAAATGCATTTGTGAAACCTCTCCATGTAGGGCCAGTTCTTAAAGTTTTCCCATCTATAAATTGTGTGGAAAATACAAACATTGTCATTTAACACCCAGTGGATGCTCTCTTCCTGGGGACATACCACTAGAGGGAGAGAATAAACCAGGAGATAATCAAGCCCAAAATCACTGTGTCTACATTAATTTCTAATATTAAGAAAAATCTTGATTTTTTTTTTCTAAAATAGGATGTATTTTTAGGTCCCCCCTCTCAGTTTTTTTATTACTTATCTGTACAATCCCTCCCATGAAACAGGGAGACCTTGCCCTCTAATCTCCTGAGTGTGGAAGGTGTGCAGTTGCTAATTAGGAAAAAACAAACAGATATCTACATTTCTGTGCTGCAAGCACAACTGAGAGGTTTGTGTAAGATTGAGGAGGTGTGGAGATTTGTAGTGTCCATTAATATGGAATTGTTTTTTTTATAAAAGCAGAGACTCATACTGGTGAAGAAGCCAGAGTTAATTCAATGAAAAAGCTTTTTTTCTTTTTTTTCACAGCATCATTGTGAAAACTGTTTATAGGAGCTATAATTGCAAGTTCACCTCTTGTAACTGCAGTGTATATTTCAAGTGTGTTAACATTTATGTATAAATTTAAGTTTTATAAAAATTGTTATTTTGCATTAAATTATTGGGGCTGTCCCTCAGTGTACTAAATACAATAAATACTTTTAAAATGTTACTTGATAAAATTTTAAATATTAATCTTGCTTTATATTTTATAAAGCTGAACAGTTGTCTCTGAAATTATATGATAACTCATTAAATGTGAACAATGCAGAAGAATTGGATGTGCAAGTCAGAAATAGATGTCTGCAAGACTACTGGAAGAAAGCAAAAGAAATTTTACACAGAATAAACTCAATTGAAAAACAGCACAATGAGGTTGGTCTGTTTACCAAAATGTATAAAACTAATCACACCTTTCCAGAGTTTAAGGAGAAAGTGAAAGTAAATCCTTGAGATAATTTCCATGTGAGCAAAAAACCCAGGAAAAAACATTGGATTTGTGTGAAACTACAACCTGCAGCTTTTATCAGTATTGTAGATCAGACTGAGTTACAGGTGTGCAGAGAATGGAGGCATCTGTATTGTATGAAGTGCTCTTGTTTATTGTAACCCCAGATTTTCTATGAGATAGAAAAAGAAGTTGAATTAATTTTTAATTGCTGGACATTCAAACCTATAATTTTAATATTTGCATGCATTAAATGCTCAGGGTTGTATGGCTGTAGGAACTGATTGACAGATCTGCCCCAAAGGGTGGATATGATACATTCACTGGAATAACAGCATGACAAAGCCAGGGGCAGGGCTCAAACTCCCTCCTCTTGCAAAAAGCAAGAGCAGCACACCTTTCAGCTAAATACAGGATAACCCTTTTGGCCATGCTTCACATGGCTTCCATCTCTTCTTTCTCGTTCTGGAATGAGTCTTCTGAAAAAAAAAAAATCAGGGTTTTTTTGGAGAGGACCTGTCTGCACTAAATGGGAAGGCATGAATTAGCATCTTCAGCTTTTAAAGGGAAACAACTGTTCTTGTGTATTTTCCAGGAAATCCATCTTTATTAAGATTTTGATACTGCAGCCACTTAACACTGATTTAAATTGCTGGGCTTTGAAACAGTGAATAATTGCCACTGATCTCAATGGAAACTTGAAGTTATCAGTGATGACTGCTCCCAAAGATCCTATTCCCCATTTTATCCCAGAAATGAACCATATTAAACTGACTTATTCAGTGTGGCTCTAGAATACTAATGCTATACATAGAGAAATATGTGGACCTGACATAGGTGCCTTTATCACCATATTTTAAGCATTCATAAATATTTACAGAAAGACTCTTCAGAAAGCACCAAAGTCAGTAGTTCAAGCAACAATCTCCTTTGTAAATCTGCAATTTCCTTTAACTGAGGGTTTTAGTGTGCTTTTCTTGCCTGTGTAATTTGCTGCAAATTGCCATTTAAGTATTTTCCCTTTCCTTCAGAATGCTTTAGTAGTAGAGGTAGGTAATGACTGAAGGAGGTGTGGAATGACACAGATTTTTTTTTCTCCCTTCTCTTCAAAATAATAAATATTACATATAATAATTAAGGATGTTACTGTGCTGCCAGGTTGCTATGCTCTAATTTTATCCACTGGCAGTCTGGATTTCCTTTCAAACTTGAAGGATAATTTATTTTTTTATCTCTTTCAGGACATTATTGAGACTGGTAGAACAATGAAAGCTCTGCTTTCACAAATAAAAGACAAGAAACCAAGGATGGTAAAAGGTATATTCTTGTAAGGTGTAAGGATAAAGCCCCTAACTAACATACTCAAAACATTTGGGTGAATAGTCAGTGTATGCTGACAGGTGCTTGTTTTGCTTGAAGTTTGGAGTGGGAGGAAGCAAATGCAGGAAGTAATCCTTATCCAGCTGCTGAAAAATTAAGTGTTAAACTGGGAAATTTACCTGTGCACTACCATCTTCACTGCTCACATTATTAAAAAAATGTTTTATGGCTCTTTCCATGTAGTCCATAAAGTCTGATGCATTCCCTGTTTCTTACTTGATGTTTGAAGGAAATTCATCTCTTTCCATAGTTTTTCTAACACCACCTCAGTTGCCTCAATACTAGAATGACAACACTCTGAAGATTTCTTAATACCCCCAACCGTAGAGGTTTCCAGAATCTAAGAGTCTGTCAGCACTGGGAAGATGACTTCAAGTAGCATTCTAGATCTGCTTTTAGTAGATCTCTAAAGAAATTTTGTGGAATATCCCTGTGTGTGTCAGGTAATCACAATGCTTTACAATTACAGTTGCTTTAAGCATCGGTTATTCAGACAGTCCTTCTAGTGACTGTCCAGGAGGTTCTCAGTTTCTTCTGAAGTGCTCAGGCAAAGCAAGAATAGATGTAATTTTGCAGAAGAAATTTTCCTTTTCTCCCTCCCTCCCCACTCAAATCATTACCAGCCACTTGGACATGCTTTCCCCTCTGTGCTGTTTTATGTCCATTGCTGCATGGAAGGGCAAAGAGCTGAGACACAGGACTGAAAGGAACTGAATACAAAGTTGAGCCACTCAGACAGAAAGACCAGAGCCTTTGCTTCTCCCTGCACTACAAGGCTGAACACCACTTCTTTCTGTGCAATAATCTCACTGTTTTAATTTAAGTGCACAATTTGAGACGCTTATGGGAAGGTGTGGCAGAATGGGAATCTAGAGCTTAGAGCAAGGCATTTTAAAAACCAACCTTCCCTGCTCTGCCTTACAGCCTGCTCCTTCAAAGGACATGTCAGAGTCCAGGTAACAGACCAGACTGTAAGTATCATGTTTTTCTCGGGGTTTCTTTTCCTATATTTTCCAAAACAGTCCTGCAATTTCTCTTCAGGCAGCACATCTGACAACTGGCCCACAAGTTTCATGAAGGCCAAGAGAAATGGAGAGAAACTACATAAAAAGCTAATGACCAGCTATCCTGAGACCTCATGACCACCTTGTTCTTTTCCCCTGGTTGGCCTGAGTGCAGGTTTAGCTATTAGATATACAAATTTAACTATTTAGATAGCAAAACCAGATCAAACCTTAACAGTGTTTTGCTTTGCTTTGACCCTAGAGGACATTTGTTTTGACTCCACATTATTAAGCTTGTCTTGTTTCCAAACTGAAAAGTCCTGCTGAATCACAGTTCATCTACTTTCACTCAAGTAAAATCTCACTCCGTGTCTCCTCTCCCAGGACTAACTCATCACTAGGTTTTAAACAATTATTATGTTAATAAAAGTCATTCTCTTAACTCCTTAATTACATTACAGACATGGGAATGGTTTAGATTCTAACCTCTGTCATCAATTTACAGCTCAGATTCTTAAGAAAGCTCCCTGAAGGAGATGATGCCTATTCCTCTCAGCTCAAGTATGTGTTGAATCCCAACTGTGCATTTAAAAGCTACTTACACCACTGAAGTATGAAAAGAACTGTATTTTCTTACTGACCCAGGCTTTGAAACTCCAGGTAAATTTGTGGTTGGATATGTTCTTGACACTAAGGACTACTTCAGAGATTTAAATTGAGTTGGTAATGCAATATAGGTGCATAAGAAATGTTTGTGCTTCACTGTTTCATAATTCATAATTCCACTCCACAAGTCTCATGGCTCAGCCTTGCTGCAGGACATTCTGAACCCCCAGGATTGTTGAGCAGCATACAATCTGCGGCCCCATCTGAAAATAAAATAACTTGTAATTTGACTTTAATTGGATATTTGTCTGTCTTAGCTCAATCCTATGTTGCTCTTCTGTCACCAAGTCCTTAAAGTGGCCGTGCAGGCACTCTGTGGGAAGGTTTTCCACACACTTCTGGATAACGTGGCTGTAAGATCTCTCTTCCCTTATTCCATGACAGCTTCCTTAGGCTGCACAGAGTAGTTGACTTAGAAACATCATAAATTAATAGGGTTGGTCTTTTTTCCTGCCTTTGTTTTCAAAAGTACTTACTTAATTCTGGTTAACTCAGAAAGTTTTTCATTTCTAAGTCTTTATACTAAGACAAACCAGTTCTGCTGAAGACACAATCAATCTGTGCTATTGCTCAGTAGCATGAAGGTGTCTGCAGTAATTTAACAAACCTAAGTTCTTTAGAATATATAAACCTATATATTACAGATAAACTTGGAAAGAATATTAAAATCTCGAATTTACTGCAAGGAAACTTGCAACAGTTATGGTTCTAGTGGTTTTTTATTACAATGCTGGGGATATAACTGAAAATCAGTCTTGCATTTCATTTGAAGATAGAGGTTCATAAATATTGTAGGTTGTTTTTTTTTCCTTTTAGCACATCTGTGTTCTGAATGTTATGAATAAGAAGCTTGACTAGGCCAATATTCAAGCAGCAATCAATTTATTATTTAATATGGTAAGGTATGAGCAATACAGCGCTGGGCACAGTGGGGGAAGTTTTCCCTCCAACTGCACACCGATAATTGATGGTTACAGGTATTTATAGGGGTACCCATCAGCTTTTTCAGCAGTTTCTATTTCCAATTTTTACTCATCAGCAATTTTTATTCCAAATTATTACATCACAATTCTATACACTATTGTGATTTTAATTTCTCAGGATGTATCTCAAAGGATTATCCCCAGATGGTGACGGTCCAGCTTCCGAAAGAAGAAAGATGAATCCCATTTGGTGGGGTCCAGCTCCCCAGATGTGTGTCCACCTTTTAATTGCAGAGACTATAAATCTCATAACAGTGACGTCCAGCTTCCCTTTGGTCGAAACCATAAACCCTTGAGGTGATGTTCGTCTTCCTTTTTCAAGCTGTTTTTCTCTGCTTCAATAAGGCATGAGATAAGCATATTTCCTTTATATATATTCCAAAGCTATAGTTTCAAGGATACAAGTAATATTCTAAAATTATACTTCAAAAGGTTATTATTGCAGAGCTTTTTATGGATTAAATGCAAAAAGCAACATCTTTAACACTTTAATTTCAATGCTCCTAAATCATCTAGGGTTAATTTGCAAACTGAAGATAGGTTCAAAGGCTTTTTTCCATGCTTTAGTCTCCTCAGTAATTATTAGAATTCACAGCTCTCCCATTGTCGGGGTCCACACATTTCGCATTCACAACCACACACATCGCCTGTTTGTACCTGACACGAAACACAGCTTTGTATTTCACGTGAAAGAGAATGCCAAAGAGAAATACAGGATGTGATCATGTCAATCTTCCGGAGCACTAATTCCTGGCTGCTGATTAGGTGATAAACCATGACACCAGGGAATTAATTCTGCTCCTTGTGTATCCCTAAGAACCAGAAGCTCCATCTTACTGCCCAGGACCTGCAGCTCGCCCATTCCCGCTTGCGCTATGCGCTGAGCACCAGCTGTTGAGCCCCCGGCTTTTTCCCGTTGCGGAGGAGCAGCCCGGCGCTGGGGGCAGGGGTCCGGCGACACCGAGCGCTGCCCCCGCACGGCCACACTCGGGCCCGGAGCGGGTTCCAGGCCTGGAACGCGGGGCTGAGGCCCGGCCGGCGTCACCGCCCCGGCCCGGCCCCGACAATGGCGCCGCCGTTGCCGGGGAACCGCGCCGCGGCCGCCGCGGCCGTGACGGCGCTGCCGCCTCAGTTGCCGCCGAGCGCGCTCTGGGCTGCTCGTTCGCAGCCTGGGGCTCGTGGGACGGCTTCATTAGCGATCCGCCAAGGGGCTTGTTCACAGAGATTGTCTCTGAGAGCGAGTCCTGACCGCGCAGAGCGTTGGTCTCTGCGAGCAAGGAGTCCTGGCCGCGCAGAGCGTTGGTCTCTGCAGCGTGTGCTGAATGTCGTTTGAAGGTAAAGATTGACTGAAGTTGTACTTTTTGGTTTTGTCACATCTGTGCTCTGAAAGAGAATGCCAAAGGGAAATACAGGATGTGATAATGCCAGTCCTCTGGCGCAGCAGTTCAGTGGCGTGTACAGCTAAATGGATGCACTATATGGTCGACTGATTGTGCTTTTTTTTCCACTGAAGAAGTGCAGAATTTCCTATATATACTAGTTTATACCTTTTTTTCCTATAGTGATTACTTAAACTGCTTAAAGGTGAATGAGTTCTGTTCAAGTTTCAGTGGGTTGTAATGATCTAGTCATTAAAATTATTAGGGAGATGCCCCTGAATTAAGGTGCAAACGAGACCATATGCCAAAGTTAGTAGTCTGGACTTTATGTAACAGTAAATGTGAGGAAGAGAGAGAGAGAAATAGAAAGAAATAGAGAAGGGCATTGGGGAGGGGGAGAGAAATAGAGAGTGACAGATTAGGTAGAAAGTAGAAAGTATCACCATTGCATGGATCTCCCTGGCATACCATTAAATCCTCTTCTGGTCTTCTCTGTGGTGAGGTCTGGCAAAACATAGGACTCCAATGGATTCATGCAGATTTGGGCAAGTTGGGACTGCCCAGGTACCTTCCTGGGCTGGGGCAAGTTGGACTCTATCTCTTGCTACTTTCAAATAATGTAAAATTTTTAGCACCAGTATATCCTTTTGAGTCTGCCGTGAATTGGGTTTTCAGCTCTGCTGTGTTTCTCTGCATGCCATGCAGTCATTTGGTGCAAGGCCTCAGGAATGGCTCTGGGGGCACTCTGGAGGTCTCTGCTGGGTTGTGACACCCCCTCAGCTGCCCCTCATGGGAATGTCCCCTGGATGTGGCCTTCTGGGGCTGGGGGGTTTTAGAGCTGAGCCAGTTTGTCTGAGGGAGGATGGGTGTCCTCTGCCCCTAACCAGAGGTTGTGCCTCACCCCCAAAATTTCCTCCTCCCCCTCTGTTGATGGGAGGTTTGTGAGCCACCCTGGCCTCAGCAGACCAGTCTGTGGTATGACTTCCCCAGCCTGAAGGCAGACACAGCTGATTTTCAGAACAGCTGCTGGGTTTGGCTTTGTTGTGGATACATTTTTCTCCTGTAGCCTTGTTTACTTCTCCCCAGACCTGAGACAATAGTGACCTTGATCTTGCCTCAAGTTCCCTTAGGTGGCTTACCTCACAGTCCCAAGTTCAGTCAGGAGGCATTTTCAGGGAAGGGTTGGCTTCATTGGTCACAGCTTCTTTATTCAGTTTTGTCAGAATGGGCAAAAAGTCCTTCCTAACAATATTTAAGCCATTAGCCATAACATTCCAGTCTCTCACGAGTCCTGTGAGGAACAGCTGAGAGAGCAGAGGTGGTTTAGCCTATAGAAGAGGAGGCCCACTCTAGCTATTTTTAAGTAATATTTAAGCTATAGCTTTCTCTGTTCAAACTATTATTAATGTTCAGATTTTTAGCTCCAGGTTTCAGTATGATCCATCTTTGAATTGCACAAGGTAGCCATATAGTTCAAATAAAGCCCAACTAGAGGCCTAACAATACTAGCTACTTATGCCAAACAAGCACTCAACTACTTTCAAATAATATAGCATTTTTAGCACCAGTATATGCCTTGAATCTGCCATGAATTGGGTTGTGGATTTTCAGAGTTCCATTCTTGCTCCTTCCAGTTTTGATGAGGCATTGTCTCATCTGTGACATCATCCATTCAAAATGGCGGCAGAATTGCCGAAGAAGACATCAACACCTCGTCTTTTGTCCAGGGAAATGCTGAAGTCTTTTACTGTAAGTATCCACTGGAAACTCTCCTGGTGTCCCTGCTCTCCCTGCCCCTGCTGTCCAGCAGTGCTGTGAAGCTGCAGAGCCCCTCCCCAGCCCTTTGTGCCGTGCTGCTGTTGCTGGGGCTGTCCTGGTGCAGTAGGGAACACTGTGGGATGGGTCAGGGACAGCCCAGCGCCCTGCCTGGCTGTGCCAGCAGAACCCAGTGAAACCAATGTACAGCTGAAGGCCTGAGCCTGTGTTCTGTCCCTTTCCCTTTGCCACAGGAATTCCTTCTGTCAGGCTGGGCACTCACCTGTGCTGCTCTGACCATCCTGCCCTTGGGCACCTGGGCATGTGGGGGGGGTGGAAGCTCAAACTCTGCCCAAAGCCTTGAGAGCCACGGCTGGTCCCAGCTGGAAGAGCTCCCAAAGCAGCTGTTCTCTCCCAGCTCCTGTGTGGGCACAGATGCAGCCCTGCAGGCAGCACTGGATGGAGCCAGGGCCACAAAGGTCCCTTGCTGTCTGCAGCTCACTTGGCTGAAGATGCCCCACTGCTGAGGCTCTGCCAAGGAGATGCCTCTGTTTTCTTCTGTCCAGGGCTCTGTCAGCCCACACAGAGAAAACAACAGGGACAACTAAAACCTGGACACATTCCTGTGCACCTCACTCTTGGTACGGCTTTGTTTTCTTGCATCTCTTGGACTCATCCAGCAGCGATATCTCCTTGCTGTGAGTTCTGAGCGTTGTGCAGGGATGGAGTTCAGGCAGTTCTGAGAGCTCCTCCCCATTCTCTGGAAAGGTCACTGCCTCAATCCAATGAAATGTAAGAGGAAACAAATGCCCAAAGAGCAGAAACCCCCAACCATGTCCCATCCAGTCATGGAGAAGCCAATGGGACACAGCCACATGGCTGGAGTATGTGTATTGCATGTCTTATTGACTGATGCTAAGTATTTCAGCAGGAGACTTCCAGGGCTTCCAGGACTGTCCTAGTGGCTGTGATCACAAGTTATTCACCAGTGCCACTTGTTCAAGAAAAGCCTTTCTGAACAAGCACATCTCTGAGGCTCTAGCTGGTGTATTTTTGCCTTTCAGCTGCTTCCCTCTAAGTTCCTGAGGGAGAAGTTTCTCAGCACAAAGAAGGAGGCCAGTCCTGAGAAGAGTATTCTGCCCAGAATTGGCCCATTTATAGACAGGAGTGAGACTCGTCGAAAGGTAGCCTTTTACTGCTCTTGTCCTTTCTGTTTCACATGAAGTTTGAAGAGGGTGTGTGTTTGTGACAGGCTTGCCTCCAGCAAAATGCCTCAGTGTCCAGGTCCTGCTGTCTTTGCAAGGTGCTGGGAGTGGTGGGCTGGGAGTCCTGGTCTGCACTAAGCCAACACAAATACCCTCTGCTGAAGCTGCTGGGCTGTGCTGGAGTGCAGCTGCCATTGCTAAAACAATGGGAGGAAGGCTGGGGACACAGAGGCACAACATTGCCATTTGCCATTCTCCTGCTGAAGGAGCCACCTCTTGCTTTGGTGTGGTCACCATCAAATGCTCGGGGTCACAGAATTCCCTCCAGAGTGGCAGTGTTGGCCTTTGAAGGCTGAGGACCTGCAGGAATTACTTCAGATTGAACAAAACAAATTAATTGCTTTAATGCTTTGGGCTGGAACAATGTGTTGGACCCTGACGGGGTGTTAGATTTTGCAGGCTGCCAGATGTACAGGGGACTGGCCCTGGGCAGAGGGGAATGGATGTGCTTTGTCTGGATCAGTGCCTACTCAGAGGTGTGTTTAAAGCTGCTTTTCTGGCAGGATTAGCTCGGTATAAAGCACAGTCCAAACGGGTAGGTGACTGAGGTGGGCTGTTGAGCAGGAAATTGGCAGCAAGAGACACGGAACACAATCCAGGTTAAGGATTGTCCTGGAGAGGAGCCTTGGGAACACCTCAGGGAAGGGCACAGCTCAGGGACAGTGTGCTGCAGCCACTCCCTTCAGCGGAATGTGTCTGCTGTGAAGTCACACAGGAGACCTGCTGGTGTCTCTGCAGTGACAGCAGTGTGGCTGGAGAAGGCAGACAAAGCAGGGCAGAGTTTTCTCCAAGCAATGTCTCTGCTCCAGAAGCATTTGCTGTTGTTGCCTCATCATTCCAGATGTGCCTCTACAATGGTATTAAATAAGATAGCAATAAATACAAGAAAGCACCCATTTAAAACACATGGAAAAAGGAGATAACAACTCTACTTTTGCCCAAGTCACTGAGAAAACAACTGAACCTTATCCTCATACAGCATTCACCTCATTTGTCTTTTTATTTTTGCCTTTCCCTCTGTTTGAAACACACTAATTTTTAAGTACAATCAAAGGGGACAAAATCATTGACGCAAAAGAAAATGGTTTATTAGTAACGATTCAGCTGAGCCAGGCGTGTCATCCTCCCCGTTAGCCAAGCACACACACCCCCTCTGAGAAAATGGCAATCTTTGTATCCCCTTTGTACCCGGCTGGGGCGGTCCCTGTGCCCTTTGCCATTGGATGGGCACTCAGGAGCTTCCATTCTCTACTGAGCACCAACTTTTCTGTCCCCTCCCCTCTCATCCTACTTCCTTTCGGTCGGGTCTTAATCCCCGTCCCTCTCACTGCGACACCCAACAAACCAACCTGAACAAATCCAAACCACAAACAACACAGAACCAGCAAATTCCATTCTTTTGCTTAATAACCTTTTGTCTTCAGCAAAATATCACCTGATCTCTCACACCTGCTCTGGTACTGTTCTCTTCTTACTGATGTCTATGTTCTAGAGTAAAAAAGGTATTTGCAGTTGTGTGGGCCTGGGTTTTCCTCTCTCAGAGTAAAGGACATCCCAAAATTGTTTCCCATAGAGTCTCCTGTAAATTCATGGGTTTTACTGACTCCATGAGTGCTCAGTCAGTGCCCCAGAGCTCTGTGACCGCATGGGCACAGGGCTGTGTTTTAGGAAAGTGCTGCCTGGCATTCTGGAGAAAGAAACCTGGAGAAATCCATGCCGAAAGAGCAGCTTGGCTTGAGCCTGCTCTGTGTGGCCCAGCAGCTGTGGATCAGCTCAGAGCAGAGGTGGGTGAGCCACTGTTTGCCCAGTGTGGGCTGGGCAGACGTGCTCCCCCAGAGTCTGTACTTCACTGGGGATCAGTGGAAGGGATCCTTGATGAACCTTCCTCCCAGCAGCTGAAGCTCTCCCTGCTCTCTCTCGCCTCTCCAGTCGTCAACAGGTGCCCTGAAACCGAGCTCGTTTGAGGTTTCCCCACCAGAGATGGTATTTGAGAACATTGTTGCTCATGAGGTTTATGAGATGGCGCTGTCTCTCATGAATAAGGACAAGGTAAGTGCTGGCACCCAGAGCTTTAACACTGTGCTGGAAGAGGAGAGTGCTGTCATTCCCTCAGTGTACAGCAAAGCAAGTTATCTGCTGCAGCACATGCAGAAGAAAATGTCTCAGCACCTTTGTTCTGCAAGATGGTGGAAATCTTCCTGTGCTGGGAATTGTGCCCAGATTTTGGCCATGTGTTGATGGTATCTATGCCAAAGGAGTTTCCTTCTCTGGAAAGCTCTGCACTGATAGGAATGTTGAGGCCTGTACAGTTCTTACCTGCTCTCATGCTTTGCCTCGAGTCTATACCACATCCTGTACCTTCTTGGTTAATCTTGGCTCCTGGTAGGAATCTCTGCCTCTCTCAGCCAGTTTGGCTCCCTCTGTGCAGCTCACAGCCAAAGCTCAGGGGCTGAGCCTTCTGCACTTTAGGCTGGAATCACTTCTCATTAATGGCATTGGCACTGCAGGAACCGTGTTCTGCAAGAGCCCTGCAATCAGACTGATGGAGCAGAAGCAGTGGGAGGCCTTTAGGTGCCACTTGAGGCTCCTGCTCAGCTTCATCCAGCTCTGCTCAGCTTTTCCAAAAGCAACACGGTGCTCTGCTTTCCCTTTGCAGAAGCACAGCACATCCAAAGCCATGTGCTCCTGGAGGTTTCCACCTTCATGTGAAGTAATTGTGATTGTTTTGCGGTTTCCCAAGAGAGCTGAGAGGGGAAAAGTTGTAAAAGGTCAGCAGTTGTGTTCCACTGTAAAGAGGACAACTCTTTACATTCTGAATTTCAGTCAGAGAAACATTTTCTCAAGTGAGGCTTGTGCCAAGAGTGGGGTGGTGGGAGGAGACAGGAGGGAGTCCAAATCACCTGGTTTAGACTTTTGGAGAGCATTTTGGTGCTCAGGGATTGACGATATCAGTGTGCTAGAAAATGCATGTGCGCTGTGCATGTAGTACCCCAGAGGGCAGAACCTGGCCTGCTGGCTGCAGGCAGGAATGCCCAGCAGCCCAGCTTGCCTGCACAGGCAGCAGGAAGCCCTGGAGAGCCAAGACTGGCTTTGCGTACTGGAACCACACTGTCAGTCAGTGCTGGTCCTGTTTCTCCAGGCAGAAAATGCCTTTGAAGCCCAGAGTCAATAGGCACAGCCTGTCTGTGTTTCTGTCACTTTTGGCAAGCTGATTGCTTTCATGGTTTTATGATTCTTCCTTGCTGCTTTACTGCCCATTTAAATTCTCTTTGTCATCTCCTTGTTTTAGGGATTGTCTTGCTGTGTTCCTTTTTTTGCTTTTCAGGTTTGCTTTTATTCCCAATAAGGCCACAGTGTTTGGTCTCCTGTCTTGCTGGTCTGCCTGCCTGACTCTGTCCCCAGAAGGTCCTTACCCAACCCTGATCTGCTAGAAGGGAATTTCTTCCTTCCCCCACAGAAATGGGCTGGTTTGCTTTTAGGTAGCACCTTCCCCCTCTGGAACATGACCACTTCATGGCTGTGTGCAGGCAGAAGCCAGCAGGTTTTTTGGCCTTGTTGAATATGCAGGTGACTTGGTTCAGGTGCTGTGTCTCCATGCTGCTGGTGCTGACCTGCTCGGCCCTTCCTTCCCAGCAGGCACTGCCCTACTGCCCCTGGCCAAAATGCTGGAGCCAGAGAGAAGGGATTCAAGTTCAGCCTTGTGAATGATGTGCCTGTGCCTGCTCAGCTGGAAGTGCTTTGGGAAAGGGGCCAAGGAGGGATGTCACCAGGGCACGGACAGGGCTCCTCTCGTCCTGTTTCCACAAGTGGCCAAGTCATCATTTCCTGTCTTTGCTGCAGTTTCCTCAAGTGGTGAAGGTCTCCATGGAGAGCTCACCTTACTTCCAGCTCATGAGCTCCAACAACGCGTACCGTGTCGTGCTGCCGGGCGCCTCTGTCCCTGTGCGCGTCCGCTTCACCCCTGACGAGAGCAAGGTGAGGCTGGAGGAGCCAAAGCACACAGTGATCTCCACAGCCATTGTTTTCCCTGCACTCTGGCTCCAGCCCATTGCATGCTGTGAGCTGGGCTCCAGGCGTGGGCAGGCAGCCTGCAGCCAGTCACACCTTGGCACTGCTGGCAGGCTCTGCTTCCCCTCCCTGCACATTGCTGAGCATTGCCAAGGGAAGATGCACAGGGAACAGGATGAAAATGACAGAGGGCTGTTGATGGATGTTGGGCCATCTCTAGGTCCAGTGGAAGGGGTTTCATTCTGATGGAAAACACCAGAGGAACAAAGAGGTCAGAGAGCTTTCCTCCTTCCTGGACTGCCAACAGCTTCCCTGCCTGCCCCTGGGCTGGAGCAAAGCCAGTGCTTTGTCACCCCCTCTGTTGTGCAGCCTTGCAGCTGTGCTGTCCCAGAGCACAAGTGAGCATGGCACAGCTGCAGGGCCAGGGCAGAGGATGTGCTGTGCCCGTGAGCCCGACCTGGCACAGGCACGCTGGGCCCTGGGTGCCCTTGGTCAGCAGGAGGTTGCTGAGCTGCAGGGCACTTGGACACCTGCCTGAAGGAGCTGGTGTAGGGCAGGTACAAGCTGCAGGCAGAGCTGTGAGCCCAGAGCCCGTGGCAGTGACACTGCTGGGGCTCTGTCTTCATGCCTGTCCCTGTGCTTGCTCTGTCAGCTGGCACCCACTCCGTGCCAAAGGTGCTTTTGCGGGGAGGTTTGAACAGCAGTGCTGAGGCCCTGGCAAGTCTGATCTCAGTGCTGGGATCTGGAGGGTTCATGTTCTGATCTGGAGGCTTGTTCATACAGAAGGGTTGAGGGCATGGCATGGAAGGGAGGAAGCCTTGCAGGCAAACAAAGAGAGGCCCTTTCCAACAGCATCCCTCTACCTCTTAGCACTGTTCTTCTCCTGACTTGGTTGGACAGGCAAAGTTAGAGGGGAGTTGTGAGCCAACTGATGTTTCTGCACCAGGCCAGAGGTGCAGGATGTCTTTGGGTGCAGCTGTTTTCTCATCTTCCTTTTGCTGCTTGAACACTTTGTCCTATTCTCAGACAGTGGGAATATAGAAACCTAAAGAGCAATGTCCTGTGTTCCCTAGCTCCATGTTCCTTAGAAGGGACTTAGGAACTATTTAACATTATTAAAATTTAGAGTAAAAATTATGGTGACCTAGGGTAGTTCTCCGTATGACCCAAGTGACAGAAGAGCGTAATGCCACAGAGACAGGCTTTGCAAAGTGCACTTGTGTCTTTAAAATGTGACATATTAGTAGAACTTAGTGTTCATTTTAGAGTGGGATAGGTAAATTGATGCCCTTGAAGGGTTATAGAAATGGTTTTTCTGCCGTGGGGATGGCACTAAATGTCCTGTGCTGAGCCAGTTTTCTCTTTCTGCAGGATTATTCCCACGAGTTCGTCTGCGTCACTGCAAGGGAAAGGATCGTTGTGCCAATTGTGGCCATTGGTGCCCGAGCTGTGCTGGACTTCCCTGCCCAGCTGGACTTCTCCAAGTGTCCAGTCAAGCACAGCACCCAGCAGACTCTGCTGGTGCGCAATGTCGGTAACCTGAAAGCTCGGTACCAGCTGAGCACCCAGAGGTGAGGCAGCTCATCTGTCCCTGTGCAAACTCCTTTGGGTGAGAGCGGAGTTGGGAAAGAGCATTGCAGCTGCTGCCCTGCAGCCTGGCTGGAAGGGAGCAGCATGGATGGCATCTGCTCTTACTTTCAGTAGCCTTTGGGCTTTCTCTGTCCCAAATTTCCTGGAGGGTGCTGGAACGTGTTAGTAGCTGGCTTGCACCCTCCTGAGCACAAGCAGCTTCTGAAATGCCTACTCACTACTGTCAGCCAAATAGACCCATTCTCTGGGAGGCCACAAGCACGTGGCTTTCCAGTGGTCCTCTCATGAGATGCCCAACATGAGCTGTGCTGCAGGCAGCCAGTGCAGTTCCTGTTACTTAAAGCTGATCTGATTACCCTTGTCAGCTGAGGGCATCAGTCACCTCTTCTGTTCCATGATGAACCTTTCAAAGACAGTTTAAAATTTCAAAAGATGATTTAAATCTCTGAATAAGGTTGTGCTCCTTCCATTGAGATTTCTTTTTAAATACTCTGAAGTTCCTGTGTTTCTGCTGTTTTTTCATTTTGTTTTGTGTTAAATGTTTGCCAAAAGATCATGCATTCTTCATTGGGAACTTTGATGAAGGTTGAGCTCCTGTAATGCCTCTCCATATACCACATGCCCATAGGGACATGCACAGGTCTATAGGAAATAGGAGACATTTAGTGAATATGTGAAAAGCAATTGGGCTCATTTAGAAGGTAAAAGTATAGAATAACTTTTGCTGGAGGGGACCTCTGGAAATCATCTGAGCAAACACACTGCTCAAAGCAAGAGCAGTGTCTGGGGGTTGCAAGGTGCCCTTGGGAGATGTGGACCTGTCTTTAGATGCCACACAAGTAAACAAAGATACCAATGGACCTAGTTAAAAAGCAGGTGAAAACAACCTATTAAAACCCCCTCCATACCTTATCTTTTCTGCCTGTCAGGTGCAGTAGTGATTCAATGAGAGGATGGATCTAGGAGGATAAGTGTCTTAAGGAACAGCTCACAATTAACAGATAAAAGGCCAAAATTTAGCTTGCCAGCCCCATCTCTCAGCAGTGGTTTTCATTTGGTTAATACAGTGTCAGGGATGTCTCCTTCACAGCTCTTCTAGCTGTGGGCTCAGGGAACAGCTTAGTGATGCTGGCTGAAATTCAGAGGAGTAGAGCTTGTGTCCTTGGGTCTTGGGGAGCCAGGTCTGTGTGAGAGATGAGTGCTCCAGCAGGAACAGAGGAGTCTGGTGGGTACAGCCCAGGGATGGAGGCAATGCGGGGGCTGATTTGGAGTCAGTTTTTCAATCCTGACAACTGAGTCCTGGACTTGGCTGGATCCTCTTCTCCTGATAATTTGAAAAGAAGAAGACACCTTCTTTCTCATCCCTGGAATGTTATTCCCATCCTGCCATCTGAGGGCAGGAGCATGGGAGCATGTAACATGGGGCAGGAGTGGGAAGGGAATGGAATGGAAGGTAGTGCTGCAGCCTGGCCAGGGATTCCCTAACTGGCAGCTTCTCTGTTCTGATGAAATTTCTGGCCAAAGACTAAGAACAGAATGCTGTGCCTTGCCCCCAGCAGGCCCTGATCCCCCAGCCCCAGCAGAGCTGCAGCAGTGCTGGCATCAGCCCCGGGGCAGATGCAGGAGCACAAGCACTGATCTGGCTCTGGGGCTGCTGGGGCCTTGTCTTTCCTCCCCTCCCTCCAAAGTCTCACGTCCAGCACATGAACATTGCTGGCCCCAGGCTTCTCCATCAGCCAGCAGTGATGTTCTCACCAGTGGCAATGGGAACAGGTCAGCCCATAATTACAGCAAGAGGTCCTTAAGGAGCAGAACCTGAAGCAAGTTCATCAGCTGTCACTACTGACATGAATAAAGTTCAGCTTGCCAGATGTTCTCTTTGTTTTTGGGTGTGATGCATTCATCACCAAAGTCCCCAGAACACACTTTTAAGTGACAGATTGACCAGTAGCAAAGCACCAAGGCCATGGCTGTAGAAGTGCACAAAGCCCAGCAGCTGCTGGGCAGAAGCACATTTCCCCTGAGCTGTCCCTGAGCATCAAAGCACAGAGTCTTGTGCTTGTCAGGCAAGAGCTCTTTACCTGGTGACCAATCCTGATTGCTCCTGTTAAATCCAAAGTGCACCAACACATCTGCATCATTATTTCCAACACATTGTACAGAGTTTGCCTGCTGGGCCAAGCAAACAGTTACCAGCCTGCATGACAACCCAGAATCCCAGACTGCATAGCTGGTAAATACAAAGAAACCTCCTGTTCTGCTTCCTTGATGTGCTCCTGCTATTGGTGCTTCATTTAGCTGGGATTGGACCCTTCAGACTGTAAATGGCATCCTCCTTTTGGGTCTTGTTTCCATGCCACTGTCTTGCTCTAATCTGCTGGTGGTGTTGGTGCTTGGCACCAGTGGACGGTGGATGGGAGCTGACTCTCACTGTCAGTTTATCATCCCACTGCAGAACTTTCCTGCCTTCTCTCTGGGAGTTCTCACAGGCAGCTCCTCGCAACACTGACTCCTTTCCTCTTTCCTCCTCCTTCCTGTCCCTCACAGCACATACTGACCCTTGCTGTCCCTAGCACGACCACCTGACCCTTACTCTTCACAGCCCAGCTAAAAAACTCCAACTCTCTCTGCACCAGCTAATCCGCTCTTTTATAACACCCATCCTTATTGCACCATCCTTACTGGACACAGCGGTGACCTATTGAGGGCAAGGCTCTTCCTACTCTTTGGTAATTAGTACAGCTGCAAATCCTCAGGGGTGAGATTGCCTCCTGCACTATCTCTATTCTCTTACAATCCATCCTCCCACAATCTGCACTCTATTTGCACTCTTTTAGAGTTTTGACTGCTCCTTTTCTTAGAGCAGCTTTCATTGAAATGCTGATAAAATGTGCCCATTTTAGGCTAAATCAGCATGTTTTCAAGGTAAAATAAACCAAAGAACTACACTACAAATTCAACAGTAATTATTCCTCGGTCTTCAAGGAAAAGTTCCTTCTCCCTGTCTGATTCCTAGGCTGTAATCTCACAGGATAGGTAGTGCCCTAACATTTGCATCTCTTGAGATGTGGTTTATAGGCAGCAGGAAAAGAGGAATTCCTTAGGCAGTCAGTGTCAAGTTGTGCATGCAGATAGCTCTGAACCCTCTCTGTGCTCTTCACAAACCATTCTCTGATGGGATGGCTGGCAGTGGAAGCCTTGAGGCTCATTGCAGAGAGCTGGATGCAGAGTATGGGGAGCTGAGGTCATTTTACCCCCAGGATCTTGTGAGGGCTGGATCTCCTCAGCAGTGGCTCAGTGGCTGTTTGTGATCCTGTCTGTTCTGTCTCTTGTGCTGCCTGTGCTTGGTTTGCTCCCTGCTTGCCCGAGGGAGCTGCAGTGCAGCAGGAATCTCATGGCCAGGCGTCCCCAGGCCTGACCCCTCTCTCTGTGTTGCAGTCCTTTCTCCGTGGTGCCGGCCACAGGAACTCTGGGCGCTGGTGAAACCCTGCAGGTGACAGTGACATTTCACCCGCTGACCAAGGGTGACCATTGCAGCCTCCTGAGCTGCAGCACAGGTGAGTGCTGGGCCCTGCAGGGCACAGGACAGTTGTCCACCATGGCTGCCTGCTGTCCATCCCCTGCATTCCCTCCAGAGGTGCCTCCCTGTTCCAGATTTACCCCCCAAAAACCTGAGAACTCCTTGGTGTTTGGGGACTTGATAAAACCCCCTCTAACAGGGGATTTTTGGACTCCTGTTTTGCTGGGAGTTGCTGAGTGGAGGGAGGAGGAACCCTAATTCTCCACTACCATGGGGCTGTGCCCGGGTCAAGTTTTATTTTATTCCTGGGCAGTGCTGTATGAGAGGTGTGAGGTTTCCATCAGACTCTCCAATGCAATGGAATTCTTGCACACCTCTGTCCTATATGCAGCTTCTCCATTGGCTTGTCACAGACCCTTTTTCTATGTTGCCCTCTACATATAAATGTAGTTTCTGCCTAATAACATTTTCAGGCCCTTGAGTTCCTGGTTGGTGACAAGTCAAGACAAAGTTTTCCTCATCCCCATTTCCCAGGTTGTTCATGCTGTTGCAGACCTCTCACATCTATCTCCCATTTGATTTCTAGACTGAGGAATCCCATTCAGTCTTCATAAAGAAGCTGCTCTGTACTTATTAATCATTCCTTTGTCCCTTTTTTATTTAATTTGAAATGCTCCAGCTTGGTTTTTGAAATCACAGCAATATAAAATATTTCAAGACTGATGTGGCTGTGGGTTTGGACAGGAAATGATGATAATTTTCATGGTGTTCAGTTTGTAGTGGTTTGTCACATTGCAGAGCCAGGCTGGCTGTGTTTCCTCACCTGTGTCCCCTCCTGCTGTGGGCTGTCACTTCACTTGTTCCTCTGGGCCTCCTTTTGCTGCCCACCTGCCCCCAGGCATATTTGCTGGTCAGCAAGAAGGGATCCAAGGGGTCAGGAGAGACAGGAGTCTCCTGGGATGCCCGGGGAGAGCCTGGGCAAGGCAGGACTGAGCAGGGCTCCTCAGCCCTGTCACCTGGAGGACTTGGATGCAGAAATCAGAAATCCTGGTGATCTGAGTGGGTCACCAGAGCACATGGACCAATCTCCCTGTCCATCCTGTCACCTTGGGGCCAAATCTCTACAAACACCCTCAGAAATAAGGTGTTTAAGGAGCTGCCCAGGACATCCCCACGCCCTACACACACAGAGCTGCCAGGATGTGATAAACAGACTGATGCACAGAACTGCTAATGCAACTAAAAGCTGGGACACCTTCTTCTGTGCCCTGTGGTTTGCTCTGTTCCTTGTGCTTCCATCAGCCAGTGAGCTGAGCAAAGACTCTCCTTTGCTTTGTTCCAGGTGAAGAAAGAATCCACACAAAGCTCTATGGAGAAGCTGTAGATGTCAACGTTGGGCTGAGCACAAATATCGTGCACGTTGACACCACCTACATCACCACATCTACCCACAGAACCGTGTTCATTGAAAACAGGAGTAACATCACAGCCCACTTCCAGTGGAAGGCTTTTCCTACTGAGGAACGTGAGAATGAAGTGAAGAGGAGGTTGGTTTGAAAGATACATTTCAGTGAGATATATGGCCCAGGACTGAAACTGATGTGTGGCCTCAGGGGGTGTTGGTGCTTTTGAATGGTTTAGGCCAAGTAAACCATGCCTGGCAGTGGGGTGTGTCACCCTGTGCTTCAGGAGCTCAGCACTCAGCATTCCAGTTCATTTATACTCCAACCAAGGATGGCATTTTGGGAAGGAAAGGTTGGCTGCAATGACTGGATTTCCTCAAGTTCTAATTGGGCTTTTGCCTCTCTAATCTTCTTCCTACATGACCAACAGTCCTTAAACAGTTCCTGAGTTGCTAGCCCCTCTTTCCAAAGGTGATACACCCTCTTTTTTTTCCCCTTAGTTCCTTCAAGAGCTCCTTGCCCATGCAGGCTGGTTGTCTTCTCCATCAGCTTGTCTTTCAGCACACAGAGACAGTTTGTTCCTGTGTCTTGAAGACTTCTTTCTTGAAGTATCTCCATTCTTCCTGGACCCCTTTGTATTTAAGGGCTGTTTGCCAAGGCACTCTCCAAATCAGTCTCTTGAACAGGCCAAAGTCTGCCCTCCAGGAGTCCACAGTGGAAGTTTTGTTGATGCCCCTCCTCATTTCACCAAATATTGAGAACTCGATTATTTCACGGTCACTGTACCCCAGACAGTGGTGAACAAATCAAGTTCATTTAGGGAACTAAATTCCCTAATTTATCATTAGGGGTTCTCCTGGTGATATCCAGTACCTGGACTCCAGGGAGGTAGCTTCCCTGTGGAATGGATCTGGTCAATGTACAGGGCCCTCAGTTCCCCTTAGAAGGGAGTCACCTACTACCACCACCCTTCTTGTTAATACTTGAGGCTGTGATCTGTCTGACAGCCCAAGTGCAACTGGGAGACTCTCCAGACAGAATTTGTTCCTTAGTGTCATCTGCCTGACCCTCTGGAGCCAGGGCCTCATAGCTGTTCTGTCAGGGCACCTGGGTGGGTGATGGGGGTCAGGACAGAATTTTATTACCTCTCCTGTAGAGACCCATTTCCATTCCCCACTGTCTCTTAGGTCTCCTCCTTCTGCCTGCTCACAAGATGGGCAGGGCTCCTCTGGTTCCTGCTGAGCTTCTCTCAGGGTTGGACGGGTGTAACTCCACCAGTTTATTTATTTTTTACTCTCCCTTATGCTCCTCAGCCTTTCCACTTCTTCCTTAAGCTCTGCCACGGGACAGAGCAGATCATTCACCTGCTGACTCCACACACAGGTGTCTTTTGCACTGACCTCTGATCTTAGCACCAGGCCAGACCCTCCCTGCAGCCAGGGGCCTGGGCAGCTTCGTCCTTTCTAAGGGTTCTGTTTGAGTTAGTGCACTCCTGCTGGCAGCAGCAGCAGCAAGGGCTTTTCATCATTTGTAAACCATTGCTAGGGAAATAAAAAAAGCAGAAACAAGAAAGAAAGAAAAAAAAAGGCTTGCACCTCACAACCAGCAAATAGATACAACCCACTACACAAGGAGAGTGAGTCACTGCACCCTTTCTGCTCAGCCAAGCAAAAACTGAAAAACTGCTGGGCCAAAAGTGCCGTGGCAAGCCCCTGTGTGCTGCGGGCCAGGTCACTCACACTCCCCAGAGCCATTTTAAATTGCCTGCAAAGGACCAGGAGATCGACCCTTGCCCGTTTGAATGGCTGGTGAGAGGGTCCTTTAGTGCCCTGGGCTTCTTGGTTTGCCACTGTTCTCTATCTCCTTACACTGTGTTTGACTTCCATACAAGCTCTGTGTGGTAAAAGAAAATCCCATGACCTTCTCTGGCTACTTCCCTGGGCTGTTTATTTCCATGTTTTCCCACTTGCCTGCCTCAGTGGACCCCAGATGATCCACTTTCCCCTCAGAAGCAACTACGTTTCCCCAAAGTAAACTTCAACTTGGTTTTGCTTTTGTGGGGTTTCTTCCAATTACATCTGGTTTTATGCCACTTTGTGTCCTAGACTGTCACCAGGACATGTTGTTCTTCCTTACTTCCAGTCACAGGAATAGTTTTAGCTCCAAGGCCACTGTCCTGCTGCCAGAGAAGCTTTTGAGATCTCAGAGCAAAGAGGACTTTTTATGAGAGGAGACAGTGCAGGATCCTTTCCCTTTCAGGACATTCTACTACCATGCACTGGGATGGGACCCAAAAAGCTGTGGATCATGAAACTCCAGGAGTTTGCTGTCTCCCTCCTGCACAACAAAGTCCCTTCTCCTCTCAGAGCCTCTGTTTTCATGCATATAAAGCCTTGAATGTCACTGAAGGGATGTGGTGCCTGAATTCATCAATTTCCTGTGGAAGTGCTCTGGGATGCTCTTGGGAAAGGCAGAGTAGGGAACGGGGCAGGTCCAAAATGGAAGAAACAAAGAGTGATGCTGGTAACACGTAGCTGCAAGCCAGCTTCATCTCCCCTTCCCAGGGAAGTCCTGCTCCATGATCTTTTATCTGCTTTCCCCAAGTAGCTCAGTGGTAGGAAAAGCCAGCTGAGGTTGTCGGTGGATTCTCCCTCAGTTTTGGCAGAGGCTTTGAGCCAGGAGGTTCTCTTGAGGGCTTCTGGCTTTGGAAAGCTCTCCTGAGCTTGCAAGTGTGGAGTAAAACTACCTTGTGCCAGTGAACAAGTTATCCTCTGATCCATCTGGGACTCCCATGGCTTGGGGTCAGCCCTTGCTGGGGAGCTGCTGCTGCTCCTCCCCAAGTGCTTTCTCTCCTGCACTCCCACTTCTCTCTGCAAATCTGTGGCTCATGAAACCATCTGCTGGCCTTGTCTCTCCCTGGGGCTGCAGGCGGCGCAGTTTGCTGCACTCACCGAGCCAGGTGAGGCTGGAAAAATTCACGGAGGAGAAAAAATCAGAGGAGGAGAAAGATGAAGATGGCGCTGCTCTCCTGACCAGCATGGCCCAGGAGAAGATGGCAGAGGTGCAAGAAGACTCCATGATGTTCTCCGATGACATTTTTTTCATTGAGCCAATGGTAAGTGATAGCTGAGAACCCCATTTTCCTCCTCCTCCCTGCTCCTCCTCCTCCTCTCTGGAGCGGCTGCAGAGCTCCCTGCTCAAAGCATTTGTGCCCTGCAGGCTCCGGGCAGGGCTGGGAGCCTGACAAAGCCCAGCTCTGCTGCCAGGCTGGAGCTCAAGGCCCTGCCTGCGTGTCCTGTCAGTGTCCCGGGGAGCAGTTCCTGTAGGCAGGGGCTCCCCCCACACGTGGGGCTCAGCAGAGGCTGTTGGAGCACTGCCAGCTCACACACTGACCTGAAGCTTGCAATGGTTCCCTGGCAAAAGGAGGCCAAATTCAGCCCAAGTTAATGACAGAAATGCCAATCCCCTCCTGTAACCATGCCTTGCACTGTTTCTGAGTGTCCCTTCCAGCATCATCTGTGAGCCTGGACACCAGGGTGGAAGGCTGAAATGGGCCTTTGGAGTTGTCCTGCACACAGGGACAGAAAACCTTTTCCTTTTCTGGTGATGCAAGCAAAGTGCCACATGCTCCCATCAACCAGAGCCCTGAGTCTGAGTACTGGCATTGTGAGAGATGATGAATGCCTGCTGTCTGCACAGTGCAAAATCTCTTCTCATCTTGGAATAAACCCTAGAATAATGCCAACCTCTGCTTTCTTTCAAAACAGATTAAACTAATATTTTTATTTCCAAGGAAGGGGATCACCATCTCTTCTTGGTTACTCCTATGGCCCATCTGAGGCCAAGTGCACAGTGGCAGTTGCATCCCACTGTAGCTGACAGCAGCATGATGGGACCAAGAGCTTGTGTCAGAGCAGCAGGAATATTGTGGGGAGAGGGAGCTGATCAGCTGAGCATTGAGAGCTTCCAGCACTATGTTAAGCTGGGTTTGGAGTGTTTCCTTGGGCTCCTTGTGTTGTTCACTCATCATTGATGCTCTGAATCAAGGCTTACAGGACTGTGGTTGAGAACAAGAAACACGAAGTTTGAAGAGAAATGTTTTGCTGTCTTTCTGTTGTAGGAGGGAGAAATCGGGCCGAATAGTTCGGCCGGAATCAGAGTGACCTTTAAACCCCTGGACGTACTGGGGTACCAAAGTATGGCTTACCTCAGCATCTCAGGTACAGCTCCTTCCCTCTGCTTCTCTCCCCCTCAGTGAAGCCATGGTGCCAGCCTGGGCTCCCATGGAACTGCTGGGAAGAGTCCCTGGTCAGCAGGGCAGTGCTGGCACATCCCCCCTGGCCCTGCAGCTCCCAGGGAGTCTCCCGTGCTGGGCCAGGGCTCAGAACAGCCGTGTCTGGGTTACCAATCCCAGAGCAACCCAGGCAGTGCAGGGAGAAGTTTTCATGCCATGGCTTTGCCAGCATTTCCTCAAAGGCCAAAGAGCTACAGAGCAGAGCAGCTTTAGTGAACAAGCACTAAGCCCCTCTAGACACCTCCAGGATGGCTCCATTTGACATGGATTCATCATCAGGCGGCAGGAGCTGAATTATAAATGTGCTCCCTGAGCCTGGATCCCTCCCAGTGCCCAGACATGGCTGAGCCCCACTGAGCCCTGGGTGGTTGTAGAAGGAGCACCCTTGGCCAGCACCTGCTTCTGTCCCTGTGTGGGAATTGTCACCTTGCAGCTCACAGTCTGTGGAAATAGAACACAGTGCTGAGGGTCAGAAATTGAGGACTTTGGCAATGAAGTTGTGTGCTACTGGGCCAGGTAGTTTGGCAATTGCTGCCTGGCAATTTGCTCTTAATGAGCTTTGTGCCTTCCCTGAATGGATTTCAGAGCTCCTCTAAGTGCATGGGAAAGAAACCACAGAATTCTAGCATGTTCAGGATGGAATGGGCCTTAAAGATCATCTAGTCCCTTCCCACTAGATCAGGTAGCTCCAAGCCCCATCCAGCGTGGCTTTGAACACTTTCAGGGTTGGAGCCTCACCCTTGGGGAATCTGCCCCAGTGCCTCACCACCCCCATAGTAAAAAATTTCTTCCCTAATATCTAACCTAAATTTCTTTCAATTTCTACCCATTACTCCTTGGCCTGTCACTACAGGACATCAGAGATGTTTTAAACTCAGCAGACTGCTGGTTTAAATTGGAAAGCAGCCCGAGGAATGGGTTAGAAATTAGAAGTCAGCCCCAAGGGATATCTCCTGAGGGAAGAGAAGGGTGCATATCTTCTCCTGCAGCATCAGGAGCTGGTTGCATCCAGCCTGGAAAATGCAGTGGAGCAGAGGGAATGATTGTACTGCAATGGACATCTCTCCCCAGGCCGTGAGAGCAGGCTGCCCCTGCGCCTCAGAGGGGAAGGCCAAGGACCCTTGGTCGAGTTCAGTTCTCATACACTGAACATTGGGGATGTTTTTGTCAACTCTTCCCACATCCATGAGGTGAGCAGCAAGCCTGGTGGAGCTGTGGAATTCCTGGCAACCTGGGCACTTGTGAGCAGGGAATATTTGTTGTACTGCTCAAACCTGGGGGGTCCCAAAGGTGTGTCTGTTGTTCCTGAAGCCCCAGTCCCTGCTTTTGGGCAGCCTTCCTTAGGGATCAGCTGGGAAGCTTCCTGCAAAACAACCCCTTGGCACATGAAACCAACACTGCCTCCAAAAGCTGCATGTTCAGAGGCTTTTGTGGCAGTGCCAGACACAAGGCCCCTTTGCACTGGGCTCTGCAGAAGCAGCTGCAACAAACTGGCTGCCTTGGGCTTCAGCCCACTGCAAACAGCTTCCACTCAAGTGTCCCTGCCTATTCCTGGAAGTCACAGGAAAGCCATCCAGCCTCCTGGCTCAGTGCTGGCCCTTGCTGAAGGCTTGGGAGTTCTTTCCCTTGCTGACCAGTCCCTCACCACACTTTGGCCTCGGTGCATCTCTGACCCAAGAAAGAGAAAAGTGCTCCTGGGAATAAAGCAAAGGAGTTTTCTACCTATTTGCCTCTCCCTCCAGAAAAAAAAAAAAAAATCAAGGGAGAGCAACTGAAAGATGTAGAAAATGAGGCTCTACATCATGCCAGACACTTTCCAAAGTGTGGCTGTGGAAGGGAAAGACAGGCTGAGTTTTCTCACCAAAAGATGGTGCTGTCTCTATGTTTTGATGCTGATGCCTCATTCTCAATGTATTGTTTTCATGGTCTGGGAAAAGGTGACGGAGCAGATGGTGCTGTTGGAGCTGTGCTCACTGGGGCAGCAGCAGCTCTGGGGTGATTCCCTAGGCAGCTGCAATCAGCCCACGTTGCTCTCAGGGCCAGCTCTCCATGAGCTTGGTGCTGCTGAGCAGAGGGGCACTGCTCTGTGCCCATGGGATAAGCCAGGGTGACTGCAGTTCTGTAGAGTTGCCACTGCTCTGCATGAAAACCCAAAGGCAGAAGTTGTCCTGTTGAATCTTTGGACTTCTGCCATTCAGCAGCACAAAGCATCTTCTGCCTTTGCTGGGTGCTCATTGCATCATTGGACAATAACTCACAAGAAAGGAAGGTTCCACATGGATTTCCATTTTGCTTTCTTGCTCCTGCAGGTGGAACTGATTAACGAAGGAGCTCTTGATGCTCCCTTCAGCTATATCCCTTCAACCACCAACATGGGCTCCTGCTTCAAGTTTGAGCCCGAGGAGGGGATCATTGCAGCAGGTGGGAACCAGACTATTCAGATCTCCTTCAGTGCCACCGTGCTGGGGAGCCTTGAGGAGGAGTTCCAGTTCAGTGTGGCTGGATCTCCTATGCCTGCCATCCTGAACATCAAGTAAGGACCCTGGGAGCTGGGTGGGCACATCTGTGGCTGTCTCTGGGACATCCCCCACCTGCCTCCTTTTGGGGTGTAGCAGAGGAAAAAGGTGTTTCCTGAGGTCTGAATCTCTGCTTTGATGCTGGCATTACCTTAGTTTGAGGCTGCCTGCTGCCCTGTGTGGTGGCTGGGAGCTGGAATGACTCCTCCCTGCAGGGATCTCCCTGTGCCTTGGGCCATGGCAGGCAGTGGGATGGATCAGCTTTGGGCGGCAGCTGCTCTGGGATGTCCCACCTGAACACCCAGCAAGGCCCCCAGGGCTTTGCAGATGGGCCAGCCTGGCTGATTCTGCAGCTGCAGCAGTGTTTGTAAAACCTTGTGTGAATAATCCCTGCCAGATGGGCAGCAGCAGCCTCAGCTCCCCTCTCCCAGCCATGCTGTGGGGCACAAGCTGTGCCCCCAGCTCCTGTGCACAGAGGGCTCTGGTGCCTCCTTTGCACAGCCAGCAAAGGGCTGATGTGGGAGTCAGGAACTGTGCCAAGGACTTGGGCACCCTCCCGTGGGCTGGTGCCATGGCAAGAGACAATCCTGGCCCAGGCACAGGGAGAAGGGCGGATCATAGGGGAGGCAGAGCTCAGGGCTCAGCACCACAGCAGCGTGAGGCCTTGTCCCTGCCAGCCTGAGCCATGTGCTGCAGGATAATGGAGTGGAAGCAGGAGAGCTGATGCTGGCTGCTCTGCAGCTTTGGAGCTGGGCTGCTGCTCTTGGGAGGCACTGGCTCAAGGCAGTAAAGAAATGAAAACTGGATTATACCAATGAGATAAGGGAAATGGATTAAAAAGAACAAGAAAGTTATTACTTAGCAAGAGAAAAGTGGTGAGTAGGTCTGCCCATAGTGGAGAAACAATGATGCTGGCTTTGCTTTTGGAGGAAAGGTGCTGCTTTTTTAGTTTGGAAATCAAGAGGGAACCTTTCACCATCAAATAATTGATTCTTCTCTGTCCCTCCCCCAAAGTGGTCATGGGATGTTTCTGCATAAGCAGCTTTCTCCTTGAGCAGGGGCAGGTGTCTCTTGTTGAGATGTGCAGAGCAGAGCCAGGGGCAGTCCTGTGAGTACCACACAAGGCACAGTTCACTGCTCCTTGATTTTGAACCAAAAGGCAGAGTGGGCATTGATTGGCATCAATACATGAAATAAACTCATGAGTGTTGTGCAGCTTCAAGTGCTGATTTCAGTGGATGTTGGTGGCTTTTGGAGTGTGTCTGCTGAGTTCAAGGACAGGTGAGGTGCTGTGCTAGATTCAGGACAGCCTTGTTTGGTTGTTGAAGCTCTTGCTCTTGGCTGTGCCAGCTGGTGCACTGCTGACAAGCTGGTCCTTGCCTCTAGGATTGATCTGTCCATTGTGTAGAACTGTTGCTGCTCTTTTCAGAGGATGTTTGGGGCTCCCCTGGCTTCATGTCTCAAAACTGTCTGTAATGACTGTGTGGGTCAAACTCTCTTGAGAAAGCTCCTCCATGGGAACAGCAGTTGCAGCTCAGAAGGAGCAAAGCAGGGAAGCTGTGGCTGGAAGGGCTGCTTTCAGAAGTTAGTGGGGACACCTTGATGTCCATGCCATTGCAGATGGGGAAACTGAGGCACGGAGCCATGTGTGGGTGTGTGTTCAGGGTCCTTCATGGGACCCGCAGCAACCCGGGGGCTTCTCCTGCCTGCCCTGTGCCCAGAGCCCATCAGGGGCTGTTGGCTGCTGCCCCTTGGCTGGAGCTGCCTCCTGTGCCCAGGGCCCTGTGCTGAGCACACGGGGCTGTGTTGGTTGGGAACCCAGGGTGCCCTGAGCCCGGGTTTTGTGCCCCCGAGCCACGACAGCCGGACCTGTGCAATGCCTTTAACCGAGCCATTGCCTGCTCTGTCCTCCAGGGGCAGCGTCACCGTGCCAAGCTTAGAGTTCGATGTCGATGAGATCAACTTCGGCGAGATCCCCTTTGGTGAGTGTTCCCTGGGCTGGACACAGCGTCAGGGATCTGTGCCTTCCAAAATGGAGCCCTTGGACATAAAAGCATCTGTCACAATTGTTCTGCCACAGCAGCCTCTTCAGGCTGTGACCTCCAGGGCTGCTGGTGCCTCAGGTAGCCTTTTGCCATTGTGAGATCCAGTAGAAGCAAGGAATGGAAAGTCAGTATTTTCTGGTGTCTCTGTCCTGCTTTAAAAGACAGATGTCTGCCAAGGAAGGGGAATCTTCCTAGAATGGAAAGAGAACCCCCTCCCTTTCAAACTATTATACTTTTGAAACTACAGAGCTTCCAGGCAAAAAAATATGGGAAAAGGAATAACAGTTCTTTACTGGAATATATCAAGACAGCACAAACAAGAACACAATAACAGAAGTTTCCAACCCACCAAGTAGTGTTTTTCCCCTTTGGCGTAGCTGTGTTCAAAGGCAGGAGGAGCTGCGGGGATCTCAGAAAAGCCCACCCCAAAACTCCTGTCCCTCTTCCCAGACCAAGGGGAATATTCACTGTGAAACCTAAACCCATATTAATGAAATTCATGAACTTTTAAAGAAAACTCATTGACTTTCCTGAGCTGCTCCTTCCCCACCCTGCATCACCACTGAGGCACTTGTTAGGTTGCCTTTTCAATAAATGGAAGAAGAAAAGCAACAGATGGAAATATGGTTCTGAAACAGGAGATTCGCCCTACTTAATCTGATTTCATTCCTGAAGTCTCTTCAGTTGAAGGCAGCTATTTTGTCTTTGCTTCTTTTCAACTGTTGATTGTTGTCTGCATGTGCTGGCCTCAGTCTCATTGGAGGTTTTGACATCTGTGTTTGTCCTTTTTGTGCCTCCCTTGCCTCCCTGCTGGAGTCCCTGCTGGAGCTGGCAGTGGTCACTTGGATGGGCACAGAGAAGCTCTGGGCTGCAGCTGCAGTTGTTTTTCCTCCCCATCTGTGTCCCAGATGCTCCTGGTGAGCAGGCCTGGGGAGAAGTCTCCTCCCCACAGAGCTGGCCAGCCCAGCCAGATGTGCAGTGCAGAGCAGGCTGTGGCTGCTCTGTGGGCTCTGCAGGACATGCCCTCCATGAGTGGCTGTATCTCTGGCTTTGCAGGATGGAAAGCAAATCTCAGAGCCAAAGTGGGGTAAACCCTTGCAGGCAGCACTCCCAGTGCGCAGCACGGCTGTGATGTCCCTGTGTGTGGGCTGATGTGGGACCTGGTTCCTGATTGCTAATCTCAAAGCAAGGCTGGGCTGTGCCCCCAGTTGAGTGGGCTCTGAGCTGTCACGTGCTCAGTCTGTTTGGCCCAAAGCAAGAGATGCCTTAAGGGTCCTGCAGAGACAAGCTGCATTAAATGCATCATGTTCTAGTTCCTGATTCCATCCTCAATTTTTTTTGCTGTAGCTTCTTCTCAAGGACAACTCACTGTTTATATATCTTGAAAACTGAGAGTGTTGGCAGATTGACAGGGAATTTTACAGCTTGAATTCTCAGAGTAAATGCTGGCTCTGGGTGCACACTCATCACTGAGAGAGAACTGGTGCTGGTTTGGGGCAGGTGAGGGAGCTCGTCCCCATCCCAAAGAGAGAAGCTTGCAGTGTTCAGCGGGGCTAGGAGTGGGCATTTTCAAGGCTGCAGTCTGGAATCTGTGTCAAAGGGAACTAAGTGACGATTAATTCCTCACGCAGCTTCTGGGTGAGCTGTAGTTCAGATCATAAAGAGCTCAACTCCAATCCCACTTTGATCCTGCCAGGATCTTGCCCCCAGGATCATGCCCTGCTGGGTGCCTGAATGGCTGTTTGTGTCCTTGCCCAGGCTTTCCCCACACGCAGCGCTGCCGCCTCACCAACAGCTCCCCGGTGCCCCTGACGTTCCAGCTCCGCATGTCGGACGATGGCACGCAGCCGGCTGTGGACAGCCTGGATCAGATCCGCAGAGAAGGTGACCCATCCTGGAGGAACGGAATTCATTTCTATCTGGAGCCCAAGGAGTTCACCATCAATCCCAGCCAGGGCACCATCCTCCCCCAGGGACACCAGGACATCGAGGTACGGCAAGAGCCCGGCCACAGCCGCTGCAGCCCCAGGGCTGGAGCTGCACTGCAGGGTGGGAGGGCTTTAGCTCTGGTGCCAGCTTGGAGCATCCTGGCACTGAGAGATCTGCACTGCTGGGAGGCCTCTGCTGGCTGGCTCACTCGGGATGTTCCTCAAGGAGCACTGTTTGCTTTCCAGAATCATATGCTGAGCTCACAGACCTTATGGTCAAGGCTTGAAGCCATTCTTGTGTTTTTGAGAGCAATTTATTTGATTACAAGTGGGCAGAGCAAGGATGAGGGCAGAAGGTGGCTGTTAGAGAGATGTCATTGTATAAAGCAGTTAGCTTTTTTTCTTGGTCTCATTTCCCCCCTCCTGGGGAGCAGATGATTTGTGTTCACTGCAGGAATCTCCAGTGGAGACAAAAAAACTGCAGCCATGAACTGCCCAGCACCTGCTGGGCCACACTTTACCCTCAGCTTCCTACTGTAAAGCTGAACTCATTCTGTTCAAGTCAGCAGATTTCCTCTGTGTTTATGTCATCCTAGTCAGATGAAAAATTGGCCCCTTAATTTGAATACAGCGGTGCATAAAGCTTTAGTCTAATGTTTTAATGTAGCTTAATGTAGACTTATGCCCTGATAGTAAGGTGTGTTTACCAGATCTGATCTTGCCAGAAGGCTTTTGTTACTCTGAGACTGCTTTAACATGGACCAGCAGAAGAATTAAGGCAAAATCTGCCCTTTCTTTACCATGAAACAAGAACTGGAGGATATTACACGTGGGTAATGAGCTTTTGTAAGGAAGAATTGACTACTTTTCTCTTGCACCAGGTGACCCTGTGTTCCAACAGCGTGGTGGATTTCTACCGGAGAATGCTGGTGGACCTGGAGGGTTTTGGCAAGGGAGTGACAGCACTGGTCATCACAGCCAGGTACCAGCCCTTGCCTGGCCTCCCCCAGGCACTGCCTTGCCCAGGCTGTGCTGGCTGCAGCTGCCAAGGAGAAGTGCTGCTGAATGCCCTCATGTTGTGCCAGCTGGACACGAGAACAGCAGTGCCTGGGCAGCAGCCTGTGGTGAAAAGCACCCCTGCTCATAGCCCAGCACAGTCCTGAGCCTTTTTCTAAAGGGATCAGGAATGATATTTTTACTGGCCTGGGGTTTGTTCCTTGGGGTAGAACAAATTTCCCAAGGGCCTTCTCTCCTTCCTGCAAGAGGTGGAGTTGTGCTGGTTGTGAGCACTGTGCACTGGTTTGGGCCACACCAGGCAGCCTGCTGAGAGTCAGGGTCTGGTTCTGTTAATGACAGCACGTGACAAGGGAAAGTGGCTCACAGAAACAGTGGTGAGTGCAAGATCTTATGAGGGGACAGCAGCCCTTGATGGGGCAGGTCAGTTCCAGTTTTTCTCCTTCCCTGTGCTTCCTATTTTGAACTTTAATGTTCTCAGACTTAAACCAAAAGTCGTTGTTGCTGCAGCAGAATTCCATGCTGCTGTGCTGCTGTGGGTGTCAGTGTGATGCCCAGAGGGATGCAGCTCCCTGGTGCTGTTCCCTGTGCCAGGCAGAGCCATGCAGGCAGTGCCTGGGCTGCCACTGTGTACAGCAGGTGGAGCTGGGGCCAGGCAGTGCCTGGAGCTGTGCAGTGAAGGAGCCAGGGAGCTGCAGGGCCTGGCAGGGGCTGATCAGCCCCTCTGTGGGGCAGCTGCTGTCTCGTGCCCTCCAGGGCTGGGGCAAAGAGCTGAGTTCTCAGGCAGGGCAACAGCACCATGGCAGAGAAGGGAGTCATTTTTACTGAGACCCTGGAGCTGTGTGTTCCTTGAGCCTTAGGGAGCACTGATCCTTGTTGGGAAGGCTTCCCCAGAGCTCGTGGGTCACTGGCACTGTTGCAGGAGTCCTTGCAAGCCTTCTTGGGCAAAGGAGGGGCTGAGGCAGCTGTGGGGCAAAGTGCTCTGCCTGGGGCCCTTGGCAGCCTCTGGGTGCTGCCTCTCAGGGTTTGCCCCTCCTTGACAAGACATGTTGGAGTGGGAAGAGGTAGAAGGCAATTTATCCCTGTAGGGCTGTTAAATATCTATTTGATAGTGACAAGTGTTATGCTCCATTTCACAATCTTTGGGGGTAAACCTTCTCCCTTCTCTCAGTATCTCTGATTCCCCTGGGGTCATCTCTTTGCCCAGGTGTCTCGTTCCTGAGCTGAGAGTGTACCCTGAAATCCTGCTGTACGATGAGTGCCACCTGAATGTGCCATACGAGAGGAAGTTCCTCATTGCAAATGACACCGACTTTCCTGGCTGCTACGGGCTTATTCCCCAGGTTTGGCATCACATCCACTTCCTCCTCTCAAATATTATTGAGGAGATTATTAGGGGAAAAAAGGGTTTGGATAAAGCCTTGCTGGTTTCTATTCAGTCTTAAAGATCTGCTGAGAACAGGATCCTGAATGTAAACTTTAGGATGCAGTTCAACCTCCTGAGGAAACAGTTGATGTTCTGGTCTAGTCTTCAGGGTGTTTTCTTGTGAGAGATCTTAGAGAGTTGTTGAAAGCTGCTGCATCCACAGACACCAACGCCTGTGCTGGCACCCTCCTTGCAGGACCCCCTGAGAATGCTAAGCCTGCAATTCTTGCATCTTGTTTCTGTCTTTGACCTTTGTTCTGGGGATTTTTAAACATGTGTGTAAGTTGCTGTTGCAGTGGATGTTCAGGAGTTTAAGGTTTCTTCAGAGGTCCCTCTGAAGCTGCATTTCATTCTGTCCCTTCCAGGAACACAATGAGGACTCTCCTGTGCTCTACAGCAGCCCCAAGCCCTGTGGGATTGTGCAGCCTCACAGCTTTGCCGAGGTCCCAGTTATAATCAAAGTCCAAACACTGGACAAGCATCGCACCGACGTTCTCATCGGCGTGTTCGGGGATGAGAGAAACCCCCTGGTGAGGGCAAGGGGAGCTGTGAGCCTGTGTGCAGCTGCTCCTGGCAGGGTGCACGGGGACAGGGATTCTGCTGGGGAAAACAGGCACAGGCTGCTGGGGAGAAGGACAGGAGGGATGGGGGCACAAACAGCCCGTGCCTCACAGGTGGTGACCTCAGTGTCTGACACAGAAGGTAGTTCATCTAAGCTGGAATCAAAGATTATTTTAGTTAATTAATCTTTAATGCTATTAACTTTGGAAACATCTGTTTTAAAATGTCATCTCTCTGAGCACAAAAGAGGATGTCAGAAGACTTCTGGGAACCTTGAGCCTTCTCTTAAAGAAAGTAAAGCTGGCATTTGAGGAGCAGTTGGAGAGGGATGTAAATTTATAGTAAAACAGATCGAAATGATGATGCCAAATTCCCTGGGTGGCACCAAACATCTGAACCTGGGCCATTGTGGCACTGCATGTAAATCAGTGAACAGGAGGGACAGGCAGTGCAAGCTGTGCCAGGACAGGCAGTGCAAGCTGAAGTCTGACAAAACAGCTGCTTTCTCCTATCAGGCTGCTTCCCTTAAAGAGGAGGGTTTCTCTCCGCCAGAATAACTAATTGTTTAAGCCTCAGCCTGGTCTTAACTAGAAATTCCTTGCAAAGCTTTTACCTTTGGGCCAATAATTTGTGGTTGGAAAGTTTCTCATACCTTAATCCTTTTTAATTTGGAGGTGAATATTTTTTTTTTCTAAAAGCCCAGCATTTCAGCTGGAAAGTGGAAGCATTCCCTAAAGAAACAACTCGAGTGCAGTTGAGCTGTTTAAGCTTTTTTAGGTTTCCCTGTTAAGGTTTGTTTTGGTTTTTTTTTTTAAATCCTTCTTGCCTGCTTCCTGGAACAGAGACCAGAATTACGGAGCACTGGACAGCTGGCACAAATCTACCCAAGTCCCAGGCTGATAGAGTTTGGCAAGATCCCAGCACTACAGCCTACTTCACGAAGTCTTACCCTCTTCAACAAAGGTCATGTCCCTACAGACTTCAGGATGGAGGTTGTAAGTATCTGTGGGGCTGTTTTCCAGGGAAATGGACTGGTCAGTAGCAGCCATGACTTGGTTTTTAAATGCAAGATTTCCATATTGCCCTGTGTGAGAGGAGGCAAGATACTCCAATATTCCCTCTGAGCAAGGCAAGAGGAACCTGGCTCTGGAGTGGTTTTAGCTGGGGCACCCCTCCGTGAAATCAGGTGCAGAGATGTTGGAGCAGAAATTAATCTGGATTGTGTTGACAAGTTCTCCCTTAATTTTATGGAAGGTCTTTAGCTTTGCCTCATCACATTTTTGGAGCTCTGCGCTCAAGAGAAACCTGTGGGCCTTTGCTCCCCAGAGCATGGATTTCCCAACGGTTTCCTTGTCCACCTACAGTTGCTTTGTGCCAAACTGCTCATGTGGAGGCTCCTGTGGGTCAAGCCATCTGGGCTGTCCACACAAAGACAAGTGTGGGGGTTGTGAACCCCCCCAGCCTGTGATCTCTGTGCTATTGAAGAGCATCTTTGGGGAGCAGCTGCAGAGAAGGGCTGCCTAATACATGGGGGGCTGCATAGGGCAGAAGGAGCTGGGGCTGCTCCCCTGGCAGGGGGAGCAGGGCTGGTGCAGCCAGGAAGGGCTTGTAGGCTGGGCCTGGGGCTGGCTGGGATGTCTGCTGGAGGGGGAGATCTGTGAGGGGCTTGAGGTTTGTTCTTCTTCATGCTGGGTGTGTTGAACTTGTGGAGCTCGATAAAACCTGATGCTATGGACTTGTTTGGTCTGTGGATAAAGCATCAGGCCATGTGGGAGAGTCCAGCCACAGCCTCCTGGGCCAAGAAGGAGAGGTGTGAATTTTCCTCTTGATGCTTTTCCAGCTGTTTCCACAATGGAGTTCTGCTTTCAGTCTCTGCAGGGAGCAGTGCACCTTGGCTGGGTGCTCATGGTGTGTAAAGGTTGGGTTTCACATGCTCCTGCCAGGGCCAGACCTGCAGAGCTGTGTCTGTACAGCTGTGCTGGTGCAAGGCCTTTCCCCCTCCTTTGGGCAGCTTCCAGCTCTCTTGCCCAGTCCGTGAAGTCCATGAGAAACAAGATGACAAGAGTTCTTGGGAAGAGTGGGCCATGCCCACAGAGCACATGCATCCAGTTTTCTTTCTGCTTCCTACTTTCCTGCTCTGCTAGAAGCATTTAGAGGTGACTTTTCCAAAGCAGAGGGCACTGGGGCACCTCTCTACAGCTGATGATCAGTGGGAAGTGAGGGCTTCAGTCCTTCAGGGGGTGTTGAGAAGCACTGATGGCTCCTTGGGGAAGAATAGTTTGGTGTTGGCGTTTCGCACGACTGGTTTTGCAGAGATACTCTTCAGGCTCTCAGCAGTGTCCTCCAGCCATGTGGTTCCTGCAGTGGGATTTGAGCAGTCCTGGCTTCCTGTGGCCTTGAGCCTTTGTGAGAGGCCAGGAGAGAGAAAGCAGCTTTCCTTGGCCCACACTGCAGAGAAAGACTGGGGAAGGAACACTCTCCTGAGGATAAGCGTCCCTTGGGTTGGGCAAAACTGGGTTAATTAGGTGAGTCCATTGAAGGAGGGGAAAATACAGGTTGTATGAACTCTGCTGTTGCCCAATACTGTATTTTAGGGATTTTAAACCTTTATGATTTTTATCATCCTCTCTTTAGTCTTTCATCTCTTGTGGCCCACAAGAGACCAGGGTGGTTTCCTAAATGCATACTGTGCTTGTCTTTCAGGTTCGCAAACGCCACTGCTGTACCGTTGAACCCAGCGAAGGAGTGATCCCTGCTGGGGGTGAGGTGCCTGTGACTGTCACAGCAACCCTGGATGACAGGGGGCTTTTTTCTGTCCCTGTCCGGGTGTTCATCGGGAGCAACCTTAGCACTGCCTTCGGGCTGGTGGCTTTGGGCACTGGCACCACAATTGTCATAGACAAGCCATTCAGCCCAGAGCTCAACCTGGGATACCAATTCAGGTAGGAGATCTCTCCACTCCCACCTCTCCTCCTCCTGTCTCAACAAGGAGCAGTTTTGCTGTAGTCCTTCAGGCAAGGTCTTCTTCAGTGTTGAAAGCCCTGACTCCTTCCCTGAAGGCAGAGATTCTTTTAGAAGCATGTGATGGCCAGTTGAGAGTTGTTAGACACCCTCAAAAGCCACTGACAGGGAAACCAGTTGCTAAATTGCCATTGAATTGTCTTTAGCTCTGATACATTGATGTCCTCACTTGACCAAGTAATGATCTCACAGGCTCCCCCAGAACAAAAGGTTCCTGAAATGGTGTCCAGATGAGGCAGTCCCTCCATGTGGCTGAGGGACCAAGGGAAGATGGCGTCACACCCTTCCCTTCCAAAATGGCAAGCAGGGGCCCTGGGAACAAAGAGACAGGAGGGTGACAACGCCCACGGGCAAGGCAGGAGCGCACAGAGCAGTTCCAGGGGCAGATGGAAACTCTCTGGTTTGTGCGGGGTCCGCACGGCCGCTGCCGCCGCTTCCTCGTGCTGTTCGTGGGCTCTGCTGCTGCCCTGCTCTGCCCAGGACCTCGCTCGATTTTTCACTGCCAGCAGAGTTTGCAAAGTTCACTTCCAAACAGTTTCTAATGCAAAATGAAGTTTCTACAAATGGCTAGCCGTGCAAAACCAAAGCTACTACGAACGAGAGAGGCTCTGCACCCCTGGTGTCCTCTCCTGGAGCAGGCAGACACTTTTTACCAGCTTGCTGGAATCATCCAGAAACTGCCTCTGAGCTGGCTTTTAGAAATGTCTGCAATCATACCCCCTCACACAATGTCCCCCAGTGCAGGATCTCAAAGATTCAGTAACAGTTTCAGGCACAGATTAATACAAAAGACAGTAACAGTATGAATCAACCCAGAACAAACATCTTGGAGGAAAACACCACCTCCTGTTAGCCTCACCTGGCAAATGTTACATTACCTTTATAAACATATTTCCCTTTGAAATAACGATGTCAAAAGGGCACCTTATCAGACACTATTTCTGGTCCACATTAGGAACTGGAAATGTAGACAGTCTCCAACCAACTAACAACTCAAGTTGCTCACTGGGAGCAATCTGATGACCAGCGAAAAAGCAACTCCCGTACTATTTTCCATCCTGCCTTCTATTCCAGCCTGGTGCCCTGTATTCGTCAGTTCAGAGTAACAAACAGGGGCCACCATTTCCATCGGCTCTTCTGGAGTGTGGAATGCTACAGCCCATCTGAGCAGGAGGGCCAGAGTGTCTCAGCCCTCAGCAGCCCCAAGGATGATTCCCAGAGCCCCAAACGTACCGAGCCTTTGTTTGGGCTGGAGCCGCTGTCGATGGACCTGCAGCCAGGCCGGTCTGAGGACATGGTGCTGCGAGGCTTCTCCAGCATCGCACAGGTGAGGTCCCCACCGTGGGCTGAGCCTGGGCCACCATCAGATCCCCTCCCCTGGGCTTGTTCCCTTGACATTGCCCTGGGGAACTGAGCAGAGGCCTTTAAGAAGCTGATGTAAGACCACACGTTTCTGTGGCAGCACCAGTTGCTTTCCTTGCTGGCCACCATCAGACCAGCTGAGACTTTATTGTGATTCCACAGCTACCAAAACCCAGTGCTGATCCCAAAGCAGGGGTGGAAGGAAATATTGCTCTTTTTGGGCAAACAGTGCTGCATGCTGAGTCAGCAAAGCAGGGCAGAGAAATAAGTTACACTTAGTCTAAAAGCCCAAAAAGAAAGTGAATTAAACAAGTGCCAAGTGATTTATCTGGGGTAAGCATGGAGTAAAACAAAAGCCTTGTGAAGGGAGGGAGTTATCTCACAAGTGCCTTTTGTGGGTATTGGGGTGCAGTGTTACCGACAATTGAGCACAAAATAAATAAGCTGCATCACTGGAAGAAAAGGGGGCAGTGACCATAACTCTGTGGCAATTATGGACCCTGTGGTGGGTGGCGGGTGCTGAGCCAGTGGAGGGCATTTGCTGGATGCTCTGCCACCACCCACTGGTGACAAGTGACTCTTGCACGCAGGAGGTGCAGGATTATGTGATGTGTGAAGCTGTCAGTATGGCAACCAGCAGGACTGAGAAGATAATGGAGACAGTCATTACCTGCAAGTTTATTCACCCTTCTATAGAATTGTCAGCCAGACACTTGTCTTTCCAGGTGACCAAGGTAAGTCTGGATTGCATGCTGGCATTTAACAGCATGGCTGAGGGGGGTGTGTGCTTGTGTTAAAGCCCCTCTTTACCCTTCCTGAGGCACTCTGTAAAGTGAGTGAAGATGCTTTTAGGGATGAGACTGGTATTTAATTTCCCCAAAGTAAAACTGCAGTTACAGCTGCACTGCCAAGGGGGATCATGGCCACTTCCAGAGAAATGCCAATTTCTCTGCTCACTGTAAAGAGAGGTTTTGGAGGATGCTCCAAGGCATGGTGATGTCTGTACACCGATACTGTAGGGAAGCTGGGAAAAATGGAGATTCCTGTGAATTCCTCAGGCTGACAAGGAAAAACCCATCACCTTCTATGTCTCTTTGCCTTCTCTGCTATTGGCATGAATGCTTTATGGTATAGTTATATAGTACAGCTCTGTGCATTTCCCTAAGTCTTCAAAGGACCCCCAGGCATCCTGCAACTGCAGTGATGACACTGAGGCAGAGCAGGTGCCCTTTAGTCTCTGGACCCCAACTCCAGCATCACCTTTCCCTCTCCTGCAAGTTGTCTAAAAAAGAGAAGATCTTTCATCCTTTGGTTTCTGTAGTTTCAGGCCTCTCCTCTGGTTTCCCAGGCTTCAACTGAAGTACAGAATCCCCCCTGGAACAGGCAGTTCAGATGTAATTTAGGAGCTTTTCAGCTCTCCCTGATTCTGCCTGGGTTCTGCTCAATGCCACACACACAAACTGATTTATGGCATACTATGGCACAGCACCTGTTTGATACCAGTACCTCCAGAACCAGCTTCCCAAAGCCTCTGGTTTAGAGCCCGGGCTTTTGTGAGGCTGCTAGAGCCAATAAGGTTGTGAGAAATGACTGCATGTGAGTGAAGATCCTCTAGTGCTGTTTTGCCCAACAGAAAGACAAAACTGAAGACAAATGGTCTGGATTCACTTTCTGCTTTAGATCTTGTTCAAGCAGCCACCTCCTCTCAGGAGCCTATTCCCTCATCTGTACATGGGTGTGTTTCCCTGTTCCCCAGATGATGCTGTGGTTTCTAAACATGAAAAGCATCTGCTGTCAGGAAAAACCTCCTGGAAGGGTAGAAACAAATAGAAAGGGTAAATAGAGATGTATGCACTTCTGGGCTGAAGAATGTGAGCTGCAGCAGAAGGAGAAGGACGTCTATGGCTAGTTGAGGCTGGTTTTCCTTCTCTCCTGTTTCTATAGAAACCCAGTGATGTCCTGAGGCTGCAGTACCAGCCTTTGGCTATAAAAAACACCTGCCTGCTGCCACTGGACCTTATGCTGGGCTTGGAGCAGCCATTCCTGGTCTGTGATAAGGAGAAGCAGCCCCTCCCAGATGGCCAGGTGAGCAGCCCTGGACTCCTCCAGTGGGATCTGAAGAGGAGGGATGTTGTGGTGCCTTTCTCTTGGGAGCTCCTTGAGTCAAGAAGTTTATTTTGTAGCATCAGCAGTGGGCTGGCCTGAGCTGCATCAGCAGAGCTGCTGAAAGAATCAAAATAGTATCTGAATTGAGAAGATCCATCCTGGCTTTAATAAGGCACAGGGAGAAGGGAGCAGGCAGCTGGGTCTGGGCAAGGCATGCAGTAAAGGTGTCTCCTGGAAAGCATGCCAGCTCTCCAGCAGCCACCCCTTTGGATTGGGGCTGAGCACAGCAACGGGAGCCTGAGGGATCCTGGGCTGGACTGTGGTGCCTGCAGTCAGACCCCTGCTTAGAGAGATGAACCATGAACTGAGGAGCCCATGCTGGGCTCACTTGGAGCATTTACTGTTTGCTGCTGTCAGGCCTTGGGACATCATCCCACAGGTGATTAATTACTGCTCATCTCCTTGCAGCCTGTGAGAGTGGGTGTAGGGGAGACCTGCCATCTCTACATCGCATTCGACCCAGCTTATAAACTGGATTTTAAGAGCTGGAAAACAGAGAAGCTTCTGAAGATAGACATGGTCAGGGGCCATCCTCTTGTGGAGCGTATCATCCTTCGGGGAGAAGTGCACTTCCCAAATCTCCAAATGCAGTCCAGATCCCTGGAGTTTGGCTGCATTGTGGCTGGCACTGAAGAAGTGCGTTCTCTGAAGATAACCAACTGCAGCCCACTGCCCGTCCAGTACCACTGGTCATTCCATTCCAAGAGCCAGGTTTACAGGTTGAGGTATGTGCACCTTTGCCCTCTCCTTGAAGCTCTTCTTGCTGGTGTCCTGTTTGTACTTGGCAAAGAACAAAGCTGTTTGCCTGGGATCTGACAGACTGCTTCTGACTTTTTCTGGTGCAAATAACACCGACCAGCTGTGCTCAGGCTGGATGCTCAGGGAATAGGTTTTCCACCAGTTTGATGCTGCATAGCCCCCAGAGTGGTTTCCCCTGGGAAGGAAAGCTGGGGTGAAAGCTGCTTTCTCAGACCTCTGTGGCCTGAGGCCATGTCCACCTTGATGAAGGGCTCCCAGTCCCAGCTCCCAGTGCTGCTGGAGGCCTTTCTGGCCCCTCTGCTTTGGGATGGGTCCTCTCTGCAGGAGCTGCTCTCTGCTCCTTGCCTTCCTCCTTTGCACTGTGCTGGAGGATGCCCAGAAAGTCCCAACACCAGCCAAAGAGCTACTTAGTGCCTGGGCTGATGCTCAACAGCCAGCTGAACAGCCTTCCCTTTCCTTCTTTTCTGAGACAACTCCTTTACTGCCAGGATGATTTCTTTCCCAGGGGTCAGCTTTCAGTGGACATCTTGGATTCTTCACTCTCTTTTTTTGTGACACTTGTTACTCATTTTGATTTCTCCTCGCTGCAACATTTCCCTTATGGCTTCT
This sequence comes from Melospiza georgiana, assembly GCF_028018845.1. Lineage (NCBI taxonomy): Eukaryota > Metazoa > Chordata > Aves > Passeriformes > Passerellidae > Melospiza > Melospiza georgiana. The sequence continues at coordinate 1,809,555 of NC_080443.1, forward strand.
GTAGTGCTTGGCAGCAGGACTCGTTCGTCACATCATCTCCTATCCCTGCCTTCCAGAGAGTTTATACTTTAGAGTGAAAAGTGTCATTCTCTGGGCACCATGGTCCTGGGAAGTTGCCTCAAACCATTCATTAAAACTAAAGACAGTGGAATAGATGATTAGGGATCTCTTGAGGGTTATAATGAGAGAGCACCTCATCCAGAAATTAAACCTAGCCTTAGATAACAAGCTACAAAGCTGAAGGCAGTGATTCTTTGGGGAGCAGCTCATTACAGGCCTGTCTGGGAATGGAGCATCCAGGTGGTTGACTGTGGGGAGCACTTGCAGCTCAGCAGGGTGACAGGCAGGCACGATTTGACTGTGTCCCTCACGTGGCATAGAAACACAAGCAGAGGTACCCTGAGCACCTGCTTCAATTAAAAGTGGGGGATGTGACCTGAGTCACCTGGGAGTGTTGGAAAATGTCAACCAAGTCCCCCAACACTGTTAGGGAAACATTCCTGATAAATCCCTGGTAGAGCTGCAGTTTCTGGTGTTGGGCACTGGGGGTGGGGGCTGTGCTGGCTCATCAGTGGCCAGCTCTACCCCTTGGTGCCTCAAATCTCACCTTTTTGCTGCCTTTTCTGTCTTTTCCTCTCCCACTGTGCTTTTTGCATCCCCACCAGGTGTTGATGCCTGTCCTCTGTAATTGCTCAATGCGAGCAGTTGCAGCTGCTGCAGCACCTCAGTGCCATCCCTGGGCTGCCTTTAGAACAGACCTGCCCCAGCCTGGATTGGGAAGGGCTGGATCAAACCATTTCTCAGTTCAACGAGCCAGCACCCAGCCAGGGGCTGCATCCTGGCCAGGAGCTGCTGGTGCAGCTGTCCCTCCCTCCCTCCCTCCCTCCCTCCCACTGCAGCTCCCTGTTCATAGTTATGTTATATTCCAGATACGAGCTTAGCTCAGCTAAATTCAAGCCCCGACCACCCAAGGAGAGGAGAACCAGTTTGCCTTCCGCATCATCTCTCAGGAGACGCCTCAGGTTTAGAAGTGTGCAGGAGCCAGCCACAGCCCTGAAAGAATTGCAGGATTCTGCCCACTCTTCAGTAACAGAGGTAGATTTTCTTGTACACACAGTGCTTGTGTTGCCTCCCCAGCCTGCCAGCACCAGGTCATGCTTGTGCTGCTGACCTCTCTTTTTGCTGCCCTGCTGTGCTGTGCCCTGACAGTGGGCTGGGCAGCAGGGCCAGTGGCTGGACATGGGCTGAGGGGGAGGGAGAAATAGGAGAGTTTTCCTTGGAGAAGCTGACTCAGATCCTACAGATCTGTGTTGAGTGTGGGATTTTTTGCCTTGTTTCCTTCCCAATGTAAGATGAGGCTTTTCTCTGCATCATCATGGTAACACCTCCAGCTTCCCTCCCAGACAAGTTGGGATGATCCTGATCTCCATGGAGCCTCTTCCCAAAGCAGCCAGACTCCCTGTTTCCAGGTCCCTGCTTTCACTAGAGAGCTGCTATTGCACTGCTGGCCCTGAAGCTGTCTTACAAAGTGGGACTTTGCAAAGTGGCTGTCTCTTCCTCCCAGCATAGAAAATGGCTTGTTTTTCAGGTGCCACGGTATTACAGCCCACTAGAGTTGGTGGGAACCATGCCCCCCAGGGATGTACTGCACACTCCCGTGGCCACGGAGGAGGTAAGAGGGAATCTGTCTCACTTGCACACTGTCAGTGTGGCAAGCAGGGCTGCAGCTCCCAGTGCCACTGGGGGCCCTCAGCATTGGCCACAGAGGGGCCTCCCATCCCTGCAGGCCCATCACAAAGTGCTGCTGGAGCAACTGGTAGCTGGAGAGGCTGTGCAGGACACCTTGTAGGGCTGCCCAAGGATGCTGTGCAGCGCCTATGGAGGGCACTGCTCCCCCTGGACCTCATCTCATAGGAAATTTTTGCAGGAGCTTTTGCTGAGGCACCTTGAGAACGCACCATATATATCAGAGAGAAAGGGGAAAGGCCTCAGGAGTCAGATGAGCTGGGCTGGAGTTCTTCTCTGAGCTCCCTGAGCTCCAAGAGCTCTCACTCTGAGAGCTCCAAGAGCTCTGACTCTGCTTTGCTAAAAGCAGTAAGAAATGCTTTTTAAAGGCAAGTTGTGCATCAGAGAGAATTTCTACTGCCAGGAGACATTTACTTTCATGTAGTGTATTAATTAATGCATTGATCCGTGAGTATGGGAGATTTTCCCCATGGTCCCTGCAATGGTCAGTGGCATGGATGCAGGATGAGATGAGGGTGATTCTGGCAGTGTTTGTGGAATAGGCCCCTCCAGGTACAGCTGCACTTTGCTCCAAGATGCTCTTTGCATCCATTTCCATGCGCAACACCTCAATCTCTCCTGTCCTTCAGGTTTTCAGTATCCTGCCACTGTCAGGTGTGCTGCAGCCAGGAGAGAGCCAGCAGGTCTCCTTCACCTTCTGTAGCCATTTCAACACCATCTCCTTCGTCACGGCGCTGTGCCACGTGGAGGGAGGCCCCACCTACGAGCTGATGCTGACTGGGGAGGCCTCATGCATCAGCTACTCCGTGAGCCCCCGGGAGACCTACTGTGGCTCTCAGGTACCACACACATCCCTGCCACAGCTCCTTGCCTTGGTGGCTTCCTGCCCACCTCGCTCCAGGGCTCCCTGCCCTTCCCAGCCCCTTTGTTGGCTCTGGGGCTTGGAAGTCCAACCTTTGAGGGACACATCTGGCATCCAAGCTGCTTTAAAATGGCCATCTCCCACCCTCTCCACAATGCTGGGAATGCCTCTTTTTCAGGGTACCTAACACTGCCTCCTGGGGCAGGCAGGGGCCCAGTGGGGATGCTCTAGGGGTGTGTCCCTGAGACATCCCTCTGCTGGTCCACTCCTAAAGCCTGACCTCCAAGGAGATGCTCTTGTCTAAAGCTCTTGCTTAATCCACACAATGATCAAGGAAAGAAGTTGGGCTTCCAGTCACTACAGTTGGAGAGACTGTCCCAGAATAATCCCCACTTCACTCTCTTCCAGTCAAAAGCCCACAGATATTCCCAGCTGCTGGCTCTGTCTGTGTTGCCCTGGGTGACTCCCTTGTTGCATCCATGTTGCTTGCCAATACTTGCATGCAGGTGCCTTTTCTTCTGGAATGCCTCAGTGCTGTCTCTGTTTCTCCTGGCTGTTGGTGACCCCTCAGAGAGCAGAGGAGGGCCTGTGTCCCCTGGTTCATTCATTGCTGGCCCTCACGTGGTTGTCACCACAGCTCTGTGTGCTGCCAGAGCTCCCTGGTGCTGTGCAGGTGCCCTGTGCCTGGGGGTTCCCCGGTTCCCAAGTGCCCCTATCACCTCCCTGGTCCCTGCTCCCATGATGTGTCTGCTTTCAAACCCAGGAGGGAGAAAGGAGATTCTCAGCAGCAGGCCCAGGTCTGTAACTTCCCTCTCTTGTGCCTTCTCTCCAGCTGTTTAATGAAATTCATCACAGCAATGTCACCCTGGAGAACACTGGCAAGATGGAATTCAACTGGGTGCTAAACCCTAGCCCTGCAGACCAGCGTCTGCCTGGTGTGTTTCTGGTCAACCCCACCACTGTAAGTAGCACAAGTGACTGAGCCCAGCCCTGTGTCAGGTGGCCCAGGAGAGTGTGAAAGGAAAAAAGCTGGGGCGGGGGAAGTCGGAGGGGAAAACCCCAAACCCAGCCATGAGAGAGACAGAGCTGTAATCCATTTCTGCCGGGGGCAGAGAAGGTCAAACAAGTGCTCACCTGATAGACTTCCCAATGGCCTTGGCTGGTGGGTGGCTCTGCTGTCAGAGGCGACACCGGCGGGAGGCACAGGTGTGTTGGTCGCTGTCTGTCCTGCTGTAAGGGGAGTAGAGGAGAATTCTTTTTGATAGATTTCTCAGATGAAAATAAGGCACAAACGCAGCCTTATATCTGAAAACTGTTTCTTGATAAAGAAAGGGTATGGTCCCGACCAGAAGGGGACAGAAAAGAGTGAGAGAGAAAATAAGAACCGGACAGAGAAAAGAGAGGACGGGGACAGAGCGTCACTGCTAGAGCCCTGAGGCGCTGTGTCGGGTCCTGCTCAGCAGATGGAGCAAGTGCTGCCAACCGTACCAGCGTGCGTGCCCGCCGCGGCGTGAGGGGCTGGATCGGGCGGCAGCGTGGCCGGGCTGGATCGGGCGGCAGCAGGGCCCGGCTCCATCGGCCGGCAGCGGGGCCCGGCTCTATCGAGCGGCAGCGGGGCCCGGCTCCATCGGCCGGCAGCGGGGCCGGGCTGGATCGGCCGGCAGCGGGGCCGGGCTCCATGGGCGGGCAGCGGGGCCCGGCTCCATCGGCCGGCACCGGGCCCGGCTCCATGGGCCGGCAGCAGGCCTGGCTGTCCCGCGGGCTGCGGCCGGGCCGGGCCGGGCTCAGCAGCCGCGGTTTGTCCCGGTCGGGACACGGCGGCTGCTCCCTCGGGGAAGCAGAGGAGCACTGGGTTGCCGTGGCGAGCGGGGAAGAGGCAACAGCAGCGTAGACAGACAGGGAAGAAGTGGCTCTGCAGGGAGCCGGACCCTCCGGGTGCTCTAAGCCCAACAAAAAGCAAAAATGGCGGGGAAAACCTGGCAGTGTTAACTGCTTGTATATGCTAAGATTCCTCCCTTAACTCAGCCCTTTTAGGAAGACTGTTGGTCAGACGGGCAAAATTTTCCCGGGCTTCGGGATCTGCCTGCCTCCAAGGGGGAAATCTCTTGCAGCCCCCCAGACACAGAGCCTGTCTGCATTTCCTCCTAACGATCTCCTTTACGCGTGCGATGTGTTAAGGCTCCCAGCACGTCTACAGCCTCTATAGTAATTTTTCACCCCATGTCAGAAAGTGGATTTATAACATGTTGTGGCATAACTTAAAATTTAATTGGTTGCTCACAGTCACTCACCCCGATGGCTGAGATCTCAGGCTGTGCTGGCACTGGAGCGTTTCTGAGGGTCACCTTACCCAGGCTGTGTGATCACATATCCTGTCGCAGTCGAGGCGGTCACGACATTAAAGCAGAGACCACAAGCACACTCAGTCTCAGTTGTCAGCCGTTAGCACCGTCTGCAACCGTCAGCAACCGCTGGCAACAGCTGGCAACACTTTATTGGTGAAAATGGCTGATACGCTTTCCAGTTGTTTCCCCTCCAGTCGCAGAAGGCTCCCATCTTTCCTCTCTCGATCTCCTTGGTTCAGCTTCTTCCTCTTACTTCTTGCTCCTTTAGCCAACAGGCCCGCTGCTAGCCCCTTCTAGATATCCCTTAGTAGGCTTGCTGCTCCCTGCCTCTTCCAGCTTTGTTGCTGTGCAGCGCCTTTGTGGGGCAGTGAGGGAGCCAGGGAGCAGCGGGGCTGGAGGAGCTGGAGAAAAATCAGCAGCATCCCACCACTGTCCAAGCTTCTCAGTCCTGTCTGGAAGTCTTTGAGGCGAAGCAGCGCTCCTGCCTTTGTCCCTCCTTGCAGTGGGAAGAGGAAGCCGATTGGCTTTCCATTTCTTCATGCCTGCCTCCTGCAAGGGATGAGAGGAGCTGCTGGCCCTGCTCAGTGCAGGGATTTCCCTTCCACAGCGGCAACACAAGAGCCTTTTTTTTGATGAGGCGGGCTCTTGCTGGCAGAGGGCAAACCCCATCAGCAGCAGAGCTGTGCTCACATCAGGCTGTGCTGGGGCTGCAGCCTTATGAGCCCTGGGGAGGACACACAGCACCCCAGGGTCAGAGGCTCGACTCTTTGGGCACAAGGAAGGTAAAAGGTGTGAAAAATGAAGGCCACTCCTCAGTTAAAATTTAAAGAAAATTTAATAAGAGACCAAGGGGACAAAGTCAACAAAGCAGAAGTAACAGCACTGGGTGCTTGGCTTGGGTGCTTAGCCAGAGGCACAGACCAGTCAGCACAGCAACAGCCCTGATATACCCTGGGTATTGCATCAGCCATATCTACAAATGCTTATACATATTGAGATATTTTAACATAGTTCCTCCTCCTCTCACCTTTTTGGAGTATGTGCAGTTGTCCTAGTCCTGGTAATTTGTTAACTTTTTTACACATTCAACAGGTTTCCATTCCTTCATTGGTTAAGTGTTAATACTACAACAACTCTTCACCAACATTGGTATCACAACACAACATTTGCATTAAAAGAACTCTAAACTTTAGCAAAACTTCTTTTACAAAAGTCAACATTATAAAACACATAGTATTTACTCTAACAGTTGTGAAAGCCAACACTGTAATATGTTTATCACTAAGGTGATGTGGTCTGATGGTTTCTTCTAGATGAGAACCTGTCTGCTCAGCCTGTCTGTCCCCTGAGCCATCCCCATCAAACACTCTGATGCATTCCCTCCCTCCTCTCCTGTCCATGCAGGGCTCCATTGCACCTGGTGAGAAGCAAGTGCTGGAATTCTCTTACATGCCAGGATTACCAGGAGCCTTCAGCAGGACTTACCATCTTAAAGTGGGTGACCTGGAACCAGAAAAGATCTGCCTGAAAGGAGAAGCATCCTTTCCCATGATCACTTTGAACCTGCCCTGGAACATCAAAGGTGGGCACTGCCTGTCTGCCCCCAGGAAGGGCCCCTCTGGTTTTGTTCCCTACCATAGGCCCATAGGGCAGCTCATGCCAACGCCACCGAGCCTGGAGGGTTGCAGGACTCCCAGACCAACTCAAGCCCCCTGGTTGCTTCATGAGTCTTGAGCAGAGGATCCCATGTGGACTTTGTCCCAGGAACCAACCTGCAGAGCCTGCCAGCTCATCTGGCAGGGTCCTGAAGGATGATGGCTAGAGTGAAAGGCTTGGGAAAGCTCTAAGAGAGGCTTGTGGCAGGGTTGGGTTTGTGTGACATTGCAGGGGATGAGCTGCTCCTCAGTGGCAAGGGAGGTGGGTGGGAGCGAACATGAGAATTCAGAGAGGAGCAGCAGCATCCACTTTCCATAGATGGCTTGAGGGATTTCTTTCTGGAAGAAACCAGTGTTGGGAGGTAGGGACTTCCCAGCTTCAGTGGGACTAGCACTTTGCTCACACTTCTCTTTGTGGATGTTTTCTTCCTTCAGGAGATGAAACACACGAGAAGCCTCTGACACAGCCCGTAAAACCGCTGCAACAACACAGTCAGAGGAGTAAATCAGGTGCTCGGAAGAAGACTCAGAGCCTGAAGACTGAGACCTTGAAGTCTCAGACCGCAGAAGCTCAGACTCCAAAGAGTCTGATTCCGAAGACTCAGGACCTGCAGCCCAGCGTGCTTGCCTCTGGCACTGCAGTAAGAACAGCTGCAGCCCCGTTTGGCACAGGCCACCCTCCCCATGTCACCTGAGACCCTTGCAGCCCACAGCAGCTCCTGCTGCCCTGATGGCACCTGGGACCTCCCTGCCCACTGACAACCTTGTGTCACCTCAGCATTGGCCCTAGGGCTGCTATGCTGGTCATGGTCTCCTCTGGGGCTGCAGCAGCTTCCTGGCTACCCCAGGGAGTGATCCTGAAGGCCATGCTCCAGGGATGGAGTTGATGGTGCTTTGAAGGAGATGCAGGTCATTGCTGGGGAGTTTGTTGGTCCCAGCCCAAGCCCTGCCAGATTTACAGATCTTAACAGCAGCTGCCTGGTTGTGCCCAGGGGCTGTGCTGGCAGGGCTCATCTCCAATAGGCACCAGCTTGGTCCCCCTTTCAAGACAGCTTCTGTCCAAGCTGCCTTGGTACAGGCTGGGGTCAGGCAAGTATCTGGAGCTCTGGAAGGTTCCTGGCTTGTCTGTCTGTCTGGCCAGATCAGCTTTGCTAACAGTGTCTGGGCAGGCAAAGATGCTGGAGTTACTTCCCTGGAGATGAGGTCCTGGCTAAGAGAGCAGGAGGTGTCACAGGCACTGAGCAGCCAGACAGGAGGACCCCACACCCCCTCCCAACAAGAGTGGGCTGGGATCCTTTTTCAGGTGTAAACCCTGGGAAGGACCTTTGCTAAACAGCCCCTGTCTTCCCTTTCCTCAGACAAACACTCAGTTGCAGTTAAACATGGTGAGGAACCTGGTAGTGAAGGCTGCTGTGGAGCTGCAGGAACAGTTCATGTCCCAGCCCCCGACGAGCAGCTTCCCTGACAAGGAGCTGTGCCAGAGCCTTGTCAAGTGAGTAGGGACTCCCATCCCCATCTCCAGGTGCCCCTGGGTGGGAACACCCAGCCATGTCCCCTTCTCCTGAGAGCTCCCTGTGTCTGCAGAGCTGGGAACAGCCTGGACTCCAGATGGGCTCTGGTCCTGGTGGCTGTGACACGCTGCATGTGAGCAGCGGAGTGTCCTCCCTTCCCCAGCACCACGCTGAGCTTTGCACTGCTCAGCTCCCCACAGGTGTGGGGTTCTGTCCCTAGAGCTGGGGGACCCAGTGCAGACCTTCTAGCCCTTCCAGACAGCATAGATTCTGTCCCTGCTGCCTAGCTCTGAAAGAGACAACTCCCAGCTGAGGTCTTGCTTCCAACCAACAGAGCCACTAAACAAAAGGAGAAGGGAGCTGCACGTGTCAGCAAACCCTTTAAAACCCAACATCAGATGGCTTGAACCCTGGTGGGGTGGCAGGGCTTATCTAGGTGACTTGGTCCATCCCTTTGCACCATCATGATGCAGCACAAGCACGGGAGCTTCAATTCAGGAAGAAGATGCTCTGCAGAACAGATCGTGTGGTCTGGTTGCAGAGCAATGAAGATTTCCTGTGCAGGCAAATCTTGTTACTAGGCCCCAAAGCAATTTCAGGCTCAGGCTGTACACCAGGCTAAGCAGTTTCATTGAGACTGGTGGAGACCTAATATACTCACTTACACTGGGTTTTCATGGCAGAGGAGCTGTGGCCAGTGTCCATTTTAAACTTATTTTCAGGTACCATTAGTAGCTGAAAAAACCTAGGAGCTGCACTCCTCCTGACTTCCCAAAGTCATTGCCAGGTGGTTAGGCCATGGGTTTCATGGGCTTGAGCTGAGTTTTTACAGCAGTGAATAAAGAAATAGCCACTTTATTTGTATCCTCCATCCACTTGGATGTGTAGCCAGGCTGTGGTTTAAGGACTGTCCTTAATCTTCCTTGCAGAGTTGAGCTGCCCGAGTATGTCCTGGACATGGGCACTGTCCGTAAGGGTTTCACTGAGAGAAGCACTCTGGAGATCACCAACCATGGGCAGATCCCAGTGTCCTTCCAGATCCATGTATCTGTCCTGGAGAACACAGGTAAGCAGTGCTGGAGACACTTCCTATGGGCTTGAAGGAGGTGTCAGACAGATTAGCTTAAGCCATTGAACCTGGGGAGGTTTCTGAGCTTTTTCTTCTCAGTGCCTCTGCTGAGAGCTTTAGAGGCAGAACTCTCCTGGCCAGCCATGCCCAGGGACCTGGCCTGCCTGTGACTGCCCTAACGCTTCAGTGCAGGGGCCAATGGTGACCATCACCCTGGTCACCTCTCAGCATCCTCCACCCTTGGCTCCCATGGGCATCGAGTTTCTTTGGGCACTCTATGGGCTTACTTTGCCAACCAGTGGGGTCTGCTGTGTTTTTGAAGTGCTTTGTTTGAAGTTCACACTATCACAGGACTTGTATTCAGCCTTTATTGAGGAAGCAGCCTGTGAGATCCTCTGGTGGATCAAAAGAGGTTTCCAAAAGAGGCCTTGAGGCAAGGCTGCCCTTCCATCACACAGTGGCTCGCTGTGTCTGAAGGGTGTTAGGTGCACTCTGAAGTTTTTGTCCAGGTCACAGCAGGGCATGGGGCTTTTGCCAGACCTCTCAGCCAGGACACCTGTAAGGCCTAAGTGTGCTTATGACACGTTTTGTATTTCTGGTTCTCTCAGCTGCTTTGTGTTCATCTCTTCAAGGTTTCAGCGTGGACCTGGACACGGTGGAGGGCCTGCCCCACAGCTACATCAAGACATTTGACGTGCGCTTTGAAAGTGCCCGGCGGCCACGGGGTGACGTGGATGTGGTGCTGCCCATAGAGGTACCACAGCTCTTGGGGCAGGCAGCAGGCTGGGCACAGCAGCAGATGTCACCTGCACCCTCCGCTGAATTCTCTGTCCTTCTCCAGGTGACAAAAGGCCCCACATATAACATCCGTCTTCATGCCACTGTGTCTGAGCTGTCAATCGAACTGTCCAAGAACATTGTGCACTACTCTGCCGTCGTTGTTGGGCAGTACAAGGTTGAGACAGTCCACCTCTACAACTGGTTCCGAGTACCCTGCAAATGGTCCATCAAGCCTGTTCAGAAGGTAAAGCCCAGGCAACATTGAACACGAAACTTCTTGGTTGGGTTTTCTTAGTGACTCTTGCCCTTTCTGCTCCTGTGGCTGCCTGAGCACTTGGGTCTACAGCGTGTTTGAGGAAGCTTCTGAGGGTCTAGATCAAGGCTGGTTTGCCTGGACCTGTTCCATTAGCAGATGCTTTGCTTTTCTGCCATCTTCACCCATTCCTCCTCTGAGGACAGTAGTTCCCTATCTGCCCGCCCTGGGTGAGGTTTTCCCTCCTGCTGTAGGCTATGGGGTCCACACTTGGTTTGGCTGTGGGTGCTCTCAGCACCATGTCAGTGTCTCAGAGCATGAGGAGACCTCACATAATTGGTTTCTGTGCCCAGACCAATCACTGCAAATACATGACACCAGCCGTTCGTCAGAAGCAGCAGGCGCTGGAGTATGAGCCCTGTCCCTTTGAAGTGAAGCCCTCCAAAGGAACGCTTGATCCAGGAAGGTGCCAGAATCTGAAAATCAAATTTACACCCAAGGAGGAGGTGAGATTGGCGGGTGTCGGCCCAGGAGGCCTGTCAGGGCTATCTGGAAATGAGGGCCTGGTGCAGAGAGTGTGGTAGGAGCTCTGCCTTCACAGGGAGCTTTCTGCAAACCCCGTACTCAGCGTGGCTCAGTTCACCCCACAGAGCACTCCCGTGAGATATGCTTTGAAATGCTCACAGGGAGCTTGCACAGAGAGCCCCAGGGCTCTGCCTCTTGGCACATGGGGGGATGTGCCCAACTCCCCTCAGCCTGCCCCTTGCCTGGCTGTATTTGCAGCTGTGACACTCAGTGCAGAGCAGCTGCCCACTCACAGAGGATAATCCTGGAATGGCTCATCCTGCTGCAGGACTGAGAGAGCAAACAGCCACCACCCACCTTCCTGGGCACGGCAGGACAGTCACCTGTAGTAGGGTGCTGCCAGCAGTTCCTGGGGCTCTGGCCTGCCTGCACATTCCCATGCAGCTGGGGAGTCAACTTTTAAAGGATGGAGCATTCCAAAAGTGGTTTGCCTGTGGCTGCTGGGTCTTGGAAAGTGGCAGTGTGTACCAGCATGGACACAAGTGCTTGTGTGCCCACACACACTCCCAGGGATCTTTTAATTGCTCAAGAAATGAAACCATCTTGTGTCTGGCTTGGACCAGAGCCACACACTAAGCAGAGAAGATGACCCTTATTTCTGGCCAGCAAGAGCTCATTTGCCTCTCCTGGAGCTGGTGTTTGCCTGATGCAGCAGTGCCAGGACTGTGTCTGGACACTGTAACCCTGAGGGCCCTTCCCATAAGTATTGCACTCCTGCATGACTAGGTGAAAATGTCTGACAGTCCACTGTACATCCATCTGATTCCCAAATACCCAGTTACAGTGCACACCAGCATTCATCCCAGTTACTCAGACCCAGACTACTACAGATGCTGTACTCCCTAGCATAAGTAAATATCTGGTTTCCATTTCCCTTGGAGACACTGATAACACCCCAGCCTTGGGGCAAGCATTGTATTTGGGGTCCTGTCATCTGAGACTTCATGGATGAGTTTCCTGCACTTTTCTCTTTACAGAGGTCTTACAGTAATGAGCTAGAGCTTAACATTTTTGGGAGCAGCAATCACTTCAAGCTGTACCTCTCAGGACAAGGTCTGGAGCCACGGTTGGAGTTCAGCCCCCCAGAACTAGAGATGGGATGGATGATGGTGGACAGTGATGGGATGGAGGCCACAGTGGTGGTGAAGAACCCATGCAACTTCCCCATTGAGTTTTACGCCCTGAATTTTGATGAGCAGTACCTTGAGAAGAAGGTGAGAAGGCAGGTCCATGTACATGCTGCCCAAGCTCCACAGCACTCCAGCATTCCCAGGCTTGTGCCAGGGAGATGGAGACAATCCCCAGGGCAAAGCCAGGTGTGCTGACATGCTGTGGGAGGACCTAAACTAAATAGTTTGTGTTGTTGGGAGGAAGGGAGGAGACAGACAATAGGTTTGTTGAGTCTGTGTGATGAAAGGCAAGAAAAGGAATCTTGTGGATGGTTTCTCTTCCCTACGTGCACAGATCCTGCGGATGGCAGAGGAGTCTGAGGATCATGAAGCACAGAAGTGGCTGAAGGCAGAGCTCAAGGCCAGGGCTGAGGCTGAGGCCAAGGCCATGGGCAAGGCAGCGGCAGGTCAGAAAAACAGGGAGGGTTTGCCAGTGTCTGTTTGGACTGTGGTCACAGCAGAGAGTCCAGCCCATACACCCTGAACTCTCTGTCACCTTGCTCTCCAGGGAAAGCCCATGCTTTTAGCAGCTGCCTGTTCCCCAGCTTGGTGGAGGAGCTCTTGGCTGAAGGGCTGTGGCATCCTCTTCCAATCCTGGGTTTAGCCAAAGCAAGCACCTGCCATAGACTGGGGAAATAATCAGGATATTCCCTTGTGTCCCTTAGCCACAAAGACTAGGATTGGATGAGTTCTTCAGACAGGTCTAATATCACTGGCTCTTTCTATTTGCGCCATCCTAGCAACAAAAGAACAAGCTCATGTTGCTTTCACCAAGTCTTCTTTCCTGGGATCTGAGGAGATGGGGAGGATGGTGATGATCAAAGGTAGGCAGGAGGCTGACTTTTCCCCCTGGTTTGCACTGCAGCACGTCACAGAGCTATCACATTCCATCCCGAGTCCGTGGCGAAGGTGGCTGGGATTCCTTTCTCTCGGGCCGTCCTGCGCCCCCCGGGCACTGCCCCGTCCTCGTGGCGGCGCGAGGCGCAGCCCCACCGAGGGATTGTTGTCATCGTCCATGGGCCGCCCCGGGCAGGTACGTGAGCTGCAGCCCGGGGCTGCAGGGACAGGGACGAGCAGGGGGAACACATCCTGGTGGGCCACGGTGCTTAAGGCAAGTCCTCAGCTGAACGGGAGGTGGAGATGATCCTCTTGGCTCTAGAATTCAGAGTTTGTATCCACGCTGCAGCTGCCTCCCTCATGGCCTCCCCTGGAGGGACACTTGCTTTCCCACTGTCCTTTTAACCTTTAAATCTTGTTGGAGATTTTTCCAGGGCCTGTCCCTGTAGTGCCTCCTGTGCCAGTGTCACCAAGCAGTCCTCCTCTCTCTCTCAGGAAAGACAGAGGTAGCAGCAGGCCTGTGTCAGTATTATGGTGCTGCCCACATGTCCATTGACACCGTGGTGAAAGAGGCCATGGCCAACAACCAGAGCCCAGCGGGGCTCCGTGCCCGGCTGCTCTGCACCCAGGCTGCCCTGGAGCAAAAAGGTAAACACAAAGGTGATGCTGGTAAGGAAAAATGCTAGAGACAGTGCTTGAGAAACCCACCACGACTGTCCACTAATGCTTACTCAGAGCAGCAGTTTTTCAGTCCTTGTGTCTCTTAGGGAATGTGGCTGAAGTGCGTCTCTGGCTTCTTTGAAAAAAAAATCAATTTTAAGGGCTCAGTCAGGGGTTCTTTTATAGCCCCTTTTTCTGCTATTCTTGGAACATGTTCATTTTTCTGGGGGTGTTGAAGCATGCCTGTCTCTTTCCAAAATATTTTATATTTCCTCAAAGCTGAATTGAGCTTGCTCCTCATGGGCAGCAGGCAGAACTGCTGCCCACCTGAACAAGGAAAACGCCTTCTGAAGTGGCTCATTGAGCACAAGAGAACTGACTATGCGTGTAACCTGGCAAACAAGAGGAAGGGAAGGACAGCCTCCCAGAGGAATTTCCAATGAGAGACGTGCTCCAGATGAGCTCTTTTCTCCAGAGAGTTACCTATGGCCACTGTCAGGTTACACAGCTTGTTGGGCTGTTCTGAGACTGGAGACATTTATGGAACTTCCTGGGCAGTTGGTGCCCTGAGCTCTGCAGGGTGAGGCCAGACCTGGCTCGGTGCAGGGGGAAGTTTTGCATTGTTCAGTTTTGAACCTGGCTGGGTTGGGAGCTGGTGGAAGGAAGAAGAGTCTGGGTCCCAGCTGGGCTTTTCCCACAAGGAGGATTTAGCTTCAGTGGAGACAAATGATGCAAGTGGGGCAGGCTGCAGGTCTCCACATGGGAATGCAGGATGGGTGCAGTGTATGGAAACAATGCTCCTGGAGGTAAATCTCTGGCTTGATCTGCAGGGGAACTGCTGTGTGAGCAGCGTCACCTGCATGCACAGTTGTTAGGAGGGACATAGTGCTGGCTTTAAAATCAAGTATGGCATGCTGGTAAGAGAAGCAGGGAAGGAGCTGCTTCTGGGAAATAGTGCTGCCAGTGCCCAGCAGACTGGGGAACAAGTGCCATGTTCCTTCCAGGGCCCAAGGTTGTGCCCATTGCAGTGAAAGGTGCCTACTTGCTTTCCAAAGCCCCCCTGAACCGTCTGTCCCCTGTGCAGGTAAAAAGCTCACTGCTCAGAGCAAGAATAAAGAAGCCGCTGAGGAAAACATCTACAAGAAGTATGCCAAAGGCAAGAACCTTCCAGCACAAAAGAAGGAGCCAGCCAAGGTAAAGGGCAGTAAGGTAAACATGGTCTGCCCTGGTTGATGCCTGGGATCTTTACATTGTCTTTGAGAAGAGCAGGGAGTGCTTACAGTGGAGGCTCTGTGCCAGCCAGGGCCTGGCACGTGGCTCCATTGTGCCATACTTGGGCTGGGAATGTGCTCTGGCAGACAGCTCCACTGGCTCTCAGTGGTTTGCTGGCAAAGTGCAGTCCTGGCTAGTGTGGCTGCAGGCAGTGAGCAAAGTGCTGGGAGGCTGCACTGGGGCTTGCAAGCTCAGGTCTCTGCTGGCCAAGGCATGGGCCCTCCAGGACCTTCCCCTGAGCCCCCAGCCTGCACTGCTAGTCTGTTCTAGTCTCCACTAGTGAGGAAGCCCAGCTCCAAGCCCAGCAGTGGGAGCTGTTCAGGGCTGTTGGTTTCTGTTCCCATTGCAGTTCACAGTTTCCACTGCTCCTGCGCCCCAGCAGCTGAGCATTGTCAGCAGTCGTGGGGAAGAGCTGAACTGCTTGAGCTGCGTGCTGCCCGAGGAGCTGCTGGTGGACATCCTCAGTGAGAGGCTGCAGGTGTGTGGGGTGGGGCAAAAGGAGACATTCCTGCTCCGGAGAGAAGGCACTGAGGTACGACTCAGAGAGGAGGAGGAGCAGCTCTGTACATGCTGCTCGAGGATCCTGGACTGTGTGCAGGGAACCCTGGGGGAAGCTGCAGCTGCCCTTAGTTGGCAGAGCCTAAGGACAGGTCCCAGCTGCTCTTAGCTACTGCACTTGGAACAAGGATAGCTGGTGCCCTGGGACATCTGGGATCACTGTCCAGCTGTGAGGCCCCTGCGTGCAATCTGACTTACTCTTCCCTTTATTTGCAGCAGAAAGACTGCTACAAGGGAGTGGTCTTTGATGGCTTGGAGAGCCTCTTTGCAAGCAGCCTGGAATCTTCTCTGCTCTGTGTACTCAGAGCTGTCAAGAACTGTCATCATATCTATGTGGTGAACCTGCAGCAGGATTATGCTTCTTGGAAAGCCAAGAACAAAGCTGAAAGAAAGAAGAAGGAAGCTCAAAGAGAGAAGGAAGGTGAGATATCTTCTCTCAAATCATCTCTCTCAACCTTATCTCAAGCCTCAACCTTATCCCTGTGTATCTGGATTTTCATCAGAGCTTGTAAGAAATGTTTTTATTAATCTTTTTACCTTCTGCCTTAGTGTAACTAGCACTCATCTCAGAGTTGCAGGAGGTCTGAGGTTTCATGACCTCAGATGTTAGAGATGTTAGATTTAATGTTAATCTCTACATTAAATCTTGGGCACAAGAGCCAGCTGCTTGTAGCTCAGTGACAAACGACTGTCCACAGCCTTGGTGCACTTAAGCCAGGCAAAGCCCAGGAACTCTCTGCTCAGCCATAGTTTGGGGGATTGTCTGAATTTTGGAGCAGGATATGAGCTGCCCAATATCTCCTGGGATGATAGGCTGGGTGGGGAAAAGCTGTGAATCCTTGCAGCTGACATAGAGCACCCAGCTGTGCTTGCAGTCACTCATTGTTTCTCGTGCACATCTTGCAAGTGGATGAGGATGAGCATGATGCCCTCCCTGAGGAGAAGAAAGCAAAAGTGGATAAAATATTACAGGAAAGGAAGAGAACACAGACACAGGGGTGAGTAAGCCCTCATGGGTTACTGCTCAGGGTTTTGTCCCTGCAGGGTTTCCCTGCTCCAAGGACTTTGAGCTCAGAAGTATTTGATATCAAAGGCCAGAAGGGTGGCCAGTCTCTTAGCTCCTGGTTCTCCCTATGGTGGGACAGCACCCAGAAAAGCTCCTGTCCTTCAGGCTCCCCTTCAGCTGCAGCAGGAGGCAAGCACAGGAGAAGCTCTGCTCCAGCAAGGCAGCCCAGCTCAGGACTCACAGGAAAAGTGTGGAGCTGGGTGTGGAGGCTGCTTAAAGCAAGCTCAGGACTCCTTTCAGCCCAGGCTGAAGTTGTTCCATGGAGAGGAGACAGATGAAGCTGCTTCAAATTGTTTCTATGGCAGATAGCACTTGGTCAGACAGTTTGCTTGGTCACAGCTGGGTTCCAGCAGGAAACCTGGCTGACAAGAGCCTGTCTTGCAGGAGAGGAGTTCCTGCAGACTCTGCTTTCTGACTGATAGGATTATTGTCATGAAGGAGCAGGCTGTGCCCACAGAGAAGGGGGCTGAATGAGCTGAGTGAGAATTGTAGAAGAGATAAGCAGATGTCAGCAATCTGTGCTCTGCTTTAAACTGGGAAGTCAAGAGACAAAGAGCTTTTTCAGGCATCAGCACAAAGAGCTGGTGGATGAGCCTTTGGCAGGGGCTGGAGGTGTCTGGCTGTGCCTTAAGAGGGAGGTGCTACAGTTGAGGCCTTACAATGGCAAGGCTTAGGTTTGGCTGGTCCTGGAGGTGCCCTTCCACCAATGCCCTCACTTGGGATGTTCCCAGCCTCTGTGGGTTGAGGAAAATCCACAGAAATGAATTCTGCCATGGCCTCAGGGTCAAGGAATGAAGTGCAGGGCCAGCCAGGACTGGTGAGCCCAAGTTTCTGGTGGGGACTCTCAGTGATGTTTTCTATTTTGTTTGCTGAAGGGAGCTGAAGCAGCCAGCTCAAAAGCTTGAGGAGGAGGCAAAAGCCTTAGAGCAGGAAGAGAGGCAGAAGGAGGAAGAGAAGCCGAAGAAGGAAAAGAAAGTCTCCTTCGGGAAGCAGCCTGCAAAACCAGAGAAGGAAATCAAAGCTCCAGAGAAGAAGGAAACCAAAGCCCCAGAGAAGGGGGCACCCAAAGCCCCACAGAAGAGGGGAACCAAAGCCTCACAGAAGAGGGGAACTAAAGCCTCTGGGAAGGGGAGAACCAAAGTCCCCAAGGACCCAGCTGAGATCTTGATCCTGAGGTTTCAGATCTATGAGTCATCACAGCAGGACATGGCACAGGTTTTCTCCTACTGGGACAGGGTTCAGGGTACCGTGAAGTTACCCATGATCCAAAAGGGAAACAAGTCCCAGCCTGCAGCTGGAAACAAAGGCTGGAAGACCAGTAAGCCTCAGGAGAAGGTGAAGAAGCAGCCTAAACCAAAACATGAAGGCCAAAGGAGTCTTCAGTCATCTCAGCTGAGGACACAAAGCAAAGTTGCAGAAGGGGCAGTCAGAGACAAGCATGTCGGGGTGCCGTGCTTGGACATCCAGGTCACAGATCCAAAGGCCATGATTGGGGAGATCCTGAGGGATGGGAAGCTGCCAACAGAAGACCAGGTAAAACCCTGCAAGGCCCAGATCTTGGGCTTGCTGTGGTTGTGGGCCCTGGAGCATTGTGTCCTCCCCAGGTGGTAATGTCACAGAGCCTTGTCCAGACCCCTGATGATGTTCCACAATGCCTCTGTAGCATCTGTATGAATGGGGGAGTTATCACCATCCCTCAGATGGGCAGAAAGCAGGAGTGCTCTGTGTACAAGTGTCCCATCTGTTCAGTCTCCCAGCCCAGAAATCATTATAAAGGGCCCCAGGACAGGGCAGCTCATGGCCATTGTTTTCTTCAGCTGAGTCACTCAGGAGAGGTTTCTCTCCCGCTCCGGCTTGTAGCTCTTGCATCTGTTCTGGAGCCTGCTCACCCCACTGGGCATAGCAAAGCACTCGTACTTCCTATAAGTCAAAAACCCCATTGCCAGAAGCTCAGTGCCTTTAGAGAAGGAGTTGTGAGGATGAAGGTGACAGAGGTATCAACAGGATTTTCTCTTCTGTTTAGCTGCTGAAACATCTGGGACTGCATCCTGACGGCCCTCCCCTTGCCCCTGGTGCTGCGCTCTCCATAGCCAAGTACCCAGAGGTGAGGCTGGGCTCTGCAGGGTGTGTGGAGCCCTTCAGCACCGTGGCACCAGGAGGTGCTGCCGTGGGAGACAATCTGGTCGGTGCTCCAGAGGTGCTGGCACTGAAGGTGCCAGGGTAGGGACCAGGCTGGATGGGGCATGGGGGACAGGTTGGATGGAAAGGAATCATTGTGGAGAGGTTGTGAAGATGTGATGGGAGGCCCCATGTCTGCAGGTCTCCTTTCTGCCAGGGATGGGACTCTGCTGGAAACAGAGCAGTTCTGTAAGACAAGAAGGAAAAAAATAACTTAAAACCATCAACTTCCTTTGAGGAGAGGGTCTTGCATAAGAAGGGGCATCCTAGGCAAAACAAGCACCAATAAGGAAAACCAAGCCCTTGGGCAGGTGGACTTATGTATTTATTCTCTCTTCCATTGGTGAACAAACCCTCATTTTACTCTCCAGGACGGGGATGTCTCAGGCCTCACCTCTCCCTCCCTTTCCTCTCTCCCCTTAGGCCAAGGCCCCAGATGCAAAGGGCAGTTCTGCTGAGAGGCAGCCAAAGAGGGGTAAAGTGGTCAGCAGTGTCAGGTCTGCAAAGGAGAACCAGATCTCCACACAGAGAACAGAAAGCTCCCAGGATTCCTCTGTAACAAGATCCCAAAGTCCTTCGGAAGTGCTGGAAAGAGCCTCAACCCCAGCAGCATTCCTCAGGTGAGCCACAAAGGAGGAGGTGATGCCTCTGCTTCTTGGTCCTCTTGCCAAACAAAGTCCATTGTCCCCAGCTCCACAGCAACCCAGTGCTGGGGGATGGTGAGTGCACCCTCCTTGCTTCATTTGCTCCTCAGCAATGTCTGAAGCCTCCTCTTTAATTGCCAGGCTGAAACGGTACCGGTGGAAAGTGCCTGCCCAAGGTCAGGTGGAACTGAAGGTCAACTTCTTCACCAAAAAGCCAGGGAAGTTTGAGCAGACAATGAAGTTTGAGATCGTGCTGTCCAAGCGCCAGTACGAGCTGCCCTGCAGTGTCACCGGCCTGTACCCCAGCATCATCCAGAACCCACGGTAAGGCTGGGCCCCAGCAGCCTCCCACAGCACAGCTGCCCTGAACTCACAGCCAGGGCCGGGGAGATTGCGCTGCCTGAGGCTGCCCAGCCCCTCTTCCTGTGCTGGGAGCTGGGAAGGCAGATGGTGCCTCAGCCACCAGGAAGGGTTATGGCTTTCTGGTGACATTTCCTACTTGGAGCATCTCATAGCTCCTCCTTCCCCACTTTCTCTGCCCAGGCTGGTGTTTCCACACTGGAGGGAGACCATGGAGGAGGATGAAGTCATCTTCAAGGAATACGTTGAGAGCACAAAGCAATTCCACTTTGGCCCGCTGCTGTGTGGGAAGTCAAGAGAGTGGTATGTGCTCCCTGCCGGGCCTTGTACTTTTCTGGACATGCCTGGAGAGACATGCTCTCCTGGTTGCACAATCCAGGGCAGTCCCTGGCAGAGTCCTGGGAGAGACATGGGCTTGAAGGACCACAGATGGGAACTTGAACAGATAAGAGGCAGATGAGCCTTGGAGAGGAGCTGCTCTGCCTACCCAGTGGCCGCCTTGGTGGCCAGAGCCGCGTGCTGCCGCCAGTCCAAGGGTGTCGGACGGCAACTTCTGTCCCCCCCCACATGTCAGCTTCACCCCTTAAGAAATGAACTTTATGGTGGTTTTTGAAGTGCTTTGAGCTCTGCAGGTAGCCTGATCAAGCAATTCTTCTGTAGATGGTTTTGTAAAACTTTCGTTCATCTGCAATTCTAACAAAATTTTATTATTGACCTGCAAATGGATGTTGAGGGGAACATACAGCAGGAATTACATTTTCCTGTAATGACATGGCATGCTCACTGCTGGATAAAATCTGCCTAAGCACATGGTCATTGAAGCTATTGTGTATTTCTACTTTTACTGTCACTAGTTTTTTTAATCGCATTTAAGTTCTTGTCCCCATAGGAACTCTGGAGGGTTTGGTCTATTTAGACAACCCAAGGAAATGAAATTAAAATAGTTTAAAAAACCAGACGATCTTTAGCCAGGTTGATGGATGGTTTGGGATTTCTGTTTGCCTCTTTAACCCTTTCATTCCAAAGTCATTTCCACACACAAGAGGAGGGTCATTTGTTATCTCTTTGCATTACTCTTGGGAATTGATGCTTCATATTTCTTTCTCAGACTTTGAGCTACCCATGAAATCCAAAGCAGTTGCATGACTTTTATGAAAAAGATTAGCTAAACTTTTTCCAAAAGCCTTTCTTTATATGCTGCAGGGAAGGCACCCCAAGAAAGAAGGGGAAGGAACCCACGTGCCTGGTGTACTGTTATTTTTCTAGGCACCCTTGAATTTATGTTGTATTAAAAACTCTCAAAGTGGCCTGAGCATCATCAGGCTTCTGTGGTGGAGGCACCAAGTCCAGGGGTTAGGCATAAACTACGGCAAGGATCCTTGCCATGCCCCTGACTGGGATCCATTTCCCTCACTTGTCTGTTAGAGCAGGGTCTCCCAGCAGTGCTTCCTTGGGTGCACACGGTGCTCTCCTCGGTGTGTGGCAAGGGCAACAGTCTCCTCTGCAGCCTTTTCCCCTTTTGTGGACAGGTATGAGGTCCAGAACTGTCCCGGCAACTCAGAGAAGCTAACCATCCTCAACAACTCCCCCATGGTCATAGAGGTCCACTTCTCTTTTGAGAAAGATTGGAAAACAAGGACCTTTGTTGCGGACCCTCGCCGCATGACCCTGAAACCAAAGGAGGGGAAGGTAGGAGAAGGGCAGGTAGAGCAGGCACTGCTGAAGTGCCCAGGGGCTGCTCCTCCTGCTCACACTCAGAGCTCCTTTGATTTCTTCTGTGGGGCCATGTCCAGGAGCTGACCATTTGGGCATACCCCACCTCCCCTGGCTTCCTGGAAGACAAGCTCATCTGCAGCATTAGGAAGAACCCGGAGCCAGTGGTCTTCAGCCTGTGCTGCCATGGGGTGGACATGAAGCTGGAGGTCAGCCCCCTGCAGCTGTCTTTTGACAAGCTGCTTCTGCACAGGTCAGTCATCCCACAAGCACTCCAAGACTTGTGACAAAGAGAAAACGTTTGACTCTGGTTTCCGGGGCATGGATGGAGCTGCCCCAAGTTGCGTTCAGTGGCGAGGCTGGTGTGACCATCCAGCAGCTGATGCCAAGTGCCTTCCTGTCTCTGCAGGGCTGACAGCAGGACCTTGGTCCTGAAAAACAACACCCTGCTGCCCATGGCCTGGCAGCTCCGTGGGCTGGGTGGCCTTTTTGAGGACTTCTCCCTGTCACAAGATAATGGCATCCTTGATCCCCACTCAGAGTTTCAAGTGACAGTGCATTTCAAGGCTGAGCACATTGGCAGCATTGAGAAGATCCTGCAACTAGAGGTGAGAGGGACTGTGCTCTGCCTGGCAGAGCAGGGCACAGTGAGCAGCCATGTGCTCCTAGGGACAGAGTCACGAAGAGCTGCACCTGCCAGACACAAGGGTGCTGTGACCCCAACTTCTGCCTCTGCACCGCATTTGCCAGACCATGCAGTGCATCCACATCCCCCCAGATAAGCAGACACTGCATCCTGAGCCTGTACCACAACCATCCTGTCCCTGTGAATGGTTGAAGGTTGTTGTTTGGTGGTACGGACTGCAGCGTGATCTCTACGTTCCTCCTGGGCTTTGTCTGAAGCCCTTGCATAGTGCAACAAACTCTCCCCCTGGGATTTTGTTCCCCATGGTTTAGGGGCTGCATTTCAGACAGGGTGCTAGGTGATTGGAGAGGGTTGTCAATGCCACCTGCTCTGAGACACCTCACACTTTTTGTGGTTGTTCTTACACCCCTGTGCCTCTCAAGGATGCTTTGGCAGCAGCATTCCCTGCTGCAGGAGTGCAGAGTTGGGCTGATAGGGTTTTTACTGCAGCAGAATCCTACTGAGGCAGCCCATGAGAGGAACAGGTGAGCAAAGCTTGGGAGTCCACCAACGTTTGTGAAGCCAGGAAGGTCATAGGGGAAGCAGCCAGCAGAGACAAGGACTTTCAGGCTGTCTACCAAAAGAATAATCTGAACAGTGTTTGTTTCTTGCTGCCTCAGGTTTCAGATACAGAAAACATCCTGGGGAATTTTCAGGCTGAAAACATCAAAATCTCTGCAGAGGTCTATGAAGTTTCTCTGAGCATTGACATGCCTGAAGGTCAGTGGATGCCTCCCTAACAAAGCAGTCCAGGTGCACTGCATTACCTTGGGAGGTGGGCAGCCAAAGCACTTGATGGGATGGGATGGGATGGGATGGGATGGGATGGGATGGGACAGCATGCAAGGAAGGCATGGATACCTAAAGCACATACTCTGCAAGCTGCGTGGAATAAAGCATTGTCAGGACTCTGACAGCCTTAAGTCTCTCCCCTCTGAACTGAAGTGTGCAGTTTCATGTGCAGATTGGATTTGGGGGCTTTGAAACAGCAGTGACGTGAACAGGCAGTTGGCAATGCCCACAGACTCAGCACAGCATTTAAAGTAATTGGATTTGTGCTTGGGAGTGAGGAAATGGAAGGCAAACTCTTTAGCTGTTAAGCCTGCAGATATTTTGAGTAAGAAGAGAAAGGGCAGACAAGTAGCAGGAAAACACTTTCAAGAATGGGATCTTGCTGAAAAGGGTTTTGTGCCGAGACCTCCATGTTTCTTGTGACTTGGTGTATTCTGCAGCAGCTCACAAATACCGTGTTTGACCTCACTCTGTGGGTTTTCTGCAGGTGCAGATGGAAGCTTGGAATTTGGAACCATTAATGTCCTGGATAAAGTGAAGAAAGTCCTGAGTCTACAGAACAAAGGGGTATACAACATTGAGTACAGGTGAGTCCAGCTGCCTGGTAGTGAGCATTTCCCAGACCTTCATTCTCCCTCTGTCAATGGCTAGAGCCTGTTTCCATGCTGGCTACCTCATGGTAAATACAAAACTTGGGCTCTCTGATCTCAATTGTTTTACCAGAGAATTCAGCCACAAACCAGCAGTTCTTCACAGCTCAGCTGGAGCCCAAAGGAGAGCCCCAGAAATTTCAGCCACTGAAATGCTGAGATTCATTGCCTTGTTTTGGTGGTCACCTCCTTTCTCTTTCTGAGACTCTGTAAAGGAGTGAATGAAAAATTTCAGTCTCGAGGTTTCTTGCAGTAATCTTGTGATTGTCTGCACTCTCTGTCAAGATCCAGGATTCCCAGAACTGGACTCTCCCTTTTTTTTCTGGTCCTATGCAAAGTCCTGGCTGTGCTGGTGGCACCTGTACTTTTAACTGCAGAGATCTCCATTCCTTTCCTTTCTCCCCAGTTTCACGCTGAAGGGTGCAGGTCCCAAGATGCAAGACTTGGCATCCCACTTCACTGTTGAGCCTCAGTCAGGCGTGCTGATTGCATCCCGGCCTGGTGAGAAGGTTGAGATGCTCTTCCACCCCACCAGTGAAATGGTCCTCAAGAACAATCCCATCCTGTACTGCCAGGTGAGCCTCCTGGGCCAGGCTGTGTTATCACACGGTGTTTTGGGAGCGTAAACAAGCTAGATGTCTAATGGAAGGAGGCCTTTAACTGGAGAATCCTCTCTCCTACATACACAAACAAAGTCTTTCCACACCATTTGTGAGGCTTCTTAAGTGGAGCTGAGAATCTGGCTGGCCTGTTTATTGTTTACCAAGCCCTTCCTGTGGACACAGGTGGCAGATGCCAGCCCAGGTCGAGGACGCCCGGCTGTTGCCAACATCCCAGTGAGGGTGTCGGCCGAAGCGGAGTACAGCAAGTACAGCATTGTGCCCGCCTCGCCCACCGACTTCGGAGCCATGATCGTGGGCACCAGGAAGACCCGGAGCGTTGTGCTGAAGAACATAGGCATGGCCAATTTCACATTCTGCATCCGCCAAACACCCAAGCTTGCATGTGCGTTGGAAAGCAAAAGGTATGAGAAGCCCTGCACCACCCTTCCTGTCTGAAGAGGCAGCACTCCACAGCTGGTATGTGGCAGGCAGCCAGGAGACCTGGGCTCTCGTCCATTTGCATCCCTGGCTTGGGGAGAGGGAGCAAAAACACACCTCAATATCCCCATGTGTAGCACAAAGCTGGTGATAGAGCTGCTCAGTCCAGCAATGGGAGCTGCTGGCTGCTCTCTGCGAGCCATAAGGAGCAGGAAGGCTTTCCTCTGTGAGGAGGAAGGCCAGCTTTGGCCTTTGAGGCACAGGAGCTCAGCATGACAGATACCTCTGCTTTCTCCCCTCAGTTCAAAGCAAAGGAAATCTGCTCCATCAGCTACAAAGCGCTCGACAGGAAAGGAATCAAGCTTGTCAACACCGGTGGGTGACTCCTGCTGCCCAGCAGTGCTGCTGCAGGGGGTGTGAGAAGATGCTGCTGTGCCCAGGCTGGGGCTCATCGCCACAGGGTGGGACGTGGTCTGCAAGACCAGTATCTGCTCAGTCCCACTGACAGTCCTGTAGTCTGGCTCTGACCTGGAGTTGTGGGGTCAACAGAGGGGAGCAGGTCCTGTGTTTGGTAGCTGCAAGCCAGCATAGGTCTGTGAACACCTCAGAAGCAAAAACATCCCCCACTGAACTCCCAGTCCACAGAGCTCAGACAACATCACTTTTTCTTCTTCCCAGTCTCCTACCTCTCTCCTATCGTTTCTCAGAGCTATTTCGGCCCTCTGGTGTTACCTCTGGAGGTTGAAGGATCAAAGCGACCACCTTCATTCTTTAGATTCAAACTCCTTTCTCTCTGCCACTTGGGACAGGCTTGCAGCTCCTCTTGGCTTGTTGCTCCCAGCCTGGGGCTGCCATTGGGCCATGAAGTCATCCTTCCCTGCCCTGTGCCTGGGTGCTTGGGCCCAGCTGGAGGCCACGGCAGGACATACTCTTTGCTGGGGGGCTCAAGGCACAGCTGTTAGCCATCAGCCTCCTCTGGAACTTTTTCTGCAGAGTCACCTCAATCTGGGCGCGTTCACGGTGTCCCCCTGCTGTGGCTGCATCCGCCCGTGTGGCCTGCAGGTGATCAAAGTGGAGTGCCTCGCAGGGCAGGAGGGCACATGTGAGCAGCAGCTCTACATCGACATCATGGGCAGAGACCCCAAGGACAACCCCCTGGGCATTCCCTTCACCCTGATTGTCGAGTCCTGCCTCCCAGGTACCTACTGCCCACAGTGCCCTTGGTCACACCTGCTGCTGAGCAGCACCTAAACTTGCTGCTTGGATAGAGAAGCATGCTAGCCCTGGTGTCCCACCTTAAAATCCTCAGAGGTTCCAGCCCTCTTCAAGTCCACCACTTCACTCATCCCTCCCAGGCTGAGAGGGATGCATGGAAGGATAAAAGGAAAGCAATGCTCTCTAAGACTGAGGTTGACCGAGTTCCATCCTCACAGCCAACTCCCCCACCCAAGGCTGGGTTTAGCAATCACCCAGGCAGAAAGGGCTTATCAAGGCTTCTGAGAGGCCAGCAGGGTCTAGACAAATTCATAAGGGAGGCCCCTCCGTGCTCATCCCTCTGCTCAGGGAGGCTTCTCTGTGCTCATCCCTCTGGTCTGTCCACAGCACTCGTTCAGGATGTCACGTCAGTCTTCAAGGACTACCCGATCTGCAGCAGCGCCGACCTTGAGTACAAGCTGCAGTCGCTGGAAGGCATGGGCCTGTTCGTCAGAGATGAGAACAGATTCATTTTCAACAAGGTTCTGGTTGGGCAGGAGGCAGAAGCTCATTTCAGAATTTGCAATGCAGGCCGTCTGCCATGTGACGTGGCCCTCTCCATCCTGCCTGGAGAGGTAAGAGCAGGAGGCCAAGGTGGTGGTTGCCCTCTAAGGGCCGGCTGAGAGCCTGTTTTGTTCTCCAGATGCATTGCTTCCTGTGGCCCAGACTAGTGTGGCTCAGTGCAGGTCAAACTGCAGGGGAGAGCAGCAGAGCCAGGGAACAGTTGTGTGGAATTCTGCGTGTCTTGGGCAAGGTTTTGGCTGACACCTCTGGGTCTTCAGTGGGAGAAGTGAATCCTTCTGAACCTCTCCTGGAAGCACACGCAGAGAGGGGCTGTCATGAGCTGACATGCCAGGGCTCAAAGCAGAGCATTTCCTCAGGCTCCCTGGCTTTTCCTTCTCTTTGAAGGCCAGTTCTAAGTTGTTTACAGGGGCTTTCATGCAGTGCCCACCTCCCATGTAGGCTGGGGCAGCTGCCAGCGCTCCAAACACACAATGCTTTAGCACAAGGTCAGCATTCCCTGGGAGGGAGGGAGCCTGCCCAGGGAAGGAGGAAGGAAGACACAATGTCTGGGGCTGTTCTCAGTAATGCATTTATGACTAAAACTGTGTGATGTTGAAAGGTGTTTTCTCCTAACACTGCTCTCTGGGTTCCCCCAAGGAACAAATCCCTATCAACAATATTTTCAATCTGGATCCTGTCAAGATGTCCATTCGTGGCTCATCCTCTGCCATTGCTACGGTGACCTTCACCCCGCCAGACAAGCAGAGCTATGACTGCACCTTCAAGGCTTCCCTTGTCATCCCCAAAGGGTAACTGACCCTGTGAAATACTGGGGGAGGCCTCACTGACAGCTGCCTCTCCACTGGGAAGGAACAGGCCTCTTGTTAGCTCTAATGCTTTCAGTAGCCTTAGGCAGAGTACTTGGCATGAGATGATCTGGGAGTAACTCTTAGAGTAGAAAAATGAGGTTGATAGTTGATTCTGTATGAAGAAATATCAAGACAAGGAAATATTAGGTAGTCAATTTGAAGTTACTGAGATGTGCTGCAGCTAACCTGGGCGTTTCCATGGACAAAGTTTTAGATGAAGCAGTTTCTGTGCCAGTAAGTCAGTAGTCACATTTTCCTCTTTGTTTCTGTAAAATTAAGTGATCCTCTGTGACTCACTTGCATTCATTAAGCTTTTTTATGTGATTGATTGGAGCTGGTATGAAAGAGGAACGCAGTTCCTCTGCCCTGGGACCTGTGAACTGGGGCTTTGACCTGTCCTTCCTCAGCAATTTAGTGGCTGAATCACAACAAGACAAGCCTAACTGCTAATAAGGAATTGCTTTTTTACTGTTCTTGGAAACGATCTTTGCTGATGGTGACGATGATTTATTTTTGCCTTGTTGCTTTTGTACTGCTTTTGTGCTGTGCTTTTGCTTGTTGCGTAAGTCTCATCTCACTGCAGCCAGGGGATTTGCCATATCTCATCTGGTGCCTCCTTATTTACCTGCTGCACTGCATGATTCAATTAAGTGAAATTATTTTTAACTGCTATTGTGGAGGGCTCTGGCTCTTTGGAGCAGATTCCTCTGGTGAATGGCCCTGAGTGGATTGGGAAGACGCTGCTGGGGGGCTGTGTTGTGGAAGCCCCCCAGCAGCACCAGGACCACCAGGCAGGGAAAACACTGTGGGTGGCCCTTGGTGCTTCACTTGCCCAGTGAGAAATGGGTTAGTGCCAGCTGAAATTGTTTCTGCACCTCTCCTGCAGCTCTGTGGAAGTTCAACCCCAAATCCTGACCTTCACCATCAGCGGGAAGGGGCAGGAGCTGCCGGTGACAGTCGTGCGCCCCAATGCTCGCAGCAAGAGGGGAACGGCCGTGCTGCGCTTCAAGAGGCTCCAGCTGGAGCATTCAGAGATGCTCCCCCTGGTCCTCCGTAACAGTGGCACCAAACCTGTCAAGGTGAGGAGGACCTGCTCAAGGACGGTTTGGGAACAAGTGCTTGTGGCACAGGTGAAGGGTCCCAGAAAACATGGCAGACCTGGGAAGAGGTGTCAGAAATTCTTTTTAAGCAAGTGACTGACATCTCTTCTCCAAAAAGAGAGTTTTTGAAAATTTTCCATCCAGTCTTTTTTCTTTAAGTTGAACACAAGAAAGGTGGTGGAGTATTTTCCCCCATCTCTCAGGTCACCTTTTGTTCTCATGGACATGTGTGGTTTCCCAGTTCCATTAGATTGTATTTGATCCCAGTTTACTACATTTGAGGGAAACTTAGTTGGGGTTTAATTACATTCTGCCCCTTACTTTCTGTCCTGTTTGGTTCTGTGTCGGCTCTATCCAGATGCCTCTGAACGCCCTTTCTTCTCAGCTGGTTTGACTTCACTTTTGTGCTCAGTGCTGTTTGTAGTGGGAGAGGTGCTGGGCTGCCATGTGGGACCAGCAGCACTGTGGTGTCAGTCCCTGTGCCATTCTGTACTCACACCAGCATCATTGTGCTCTGGCTTCTCTTTTCTCAGTTTATGTTACAGCTGGAGGATGAGCACGGAGCGTTCTCCTTGAAAGGCAGGGCCTTCACATTCAAGACAGTCCTCACTGGAGATATGGAAGAGGACTCCGTCAGAAACGGTAAATTCATTAACCATGCAGTGTGACCATGCACAGAGGGAAAAGGGAAAAAGAGCCCTGCTCTTGGCTTCTCTGAGCAGCAGCCAGATGTAGTTTCATTCTTTGGGCTCTCTGTCCCCCAGGCTTTTCCTGGGGACGTTTTGCAGGGTCTCCTCCTGGGAAGTTGTAGGAAGTTGTTCAGTTCTTCTAGACAGGCTGGGTTGAGTTGTGGGAGACTGTCACTACCTCAGTGGGCCCTCTGAGGTATTTGCTGCATGTGGAAAGGTACCAGCCTGAAGAGACACAGCCCTTGAGCACACAACCAGCCAGCAGAAGCCAAAAGCACTCTTTGGCTGAGCTTTGCATATGGCTGGAGCTGGCTGGAAGCAGGTGGAATGAGGGCTGGGCATCAGCCTGAGGTTAAGCTGCTTAAGTGGTGCTGTGTCTGGAGGTGGCAGGCTTGTGAACATAGCAAGAGGGTCTGGAACCACTGTGGGTAGAACCTGTGCTTAGAAGGCAGCTGGTTTCAAACTCTTATTCCTCATTTATCCTATGGAAATATTTCCTCTGTACAGCTGTATCACTTAACTCTGATTTCATTGCTGTGCAGAGACCAAGCCCCCAAAGCAGACTTTCATCCTTCTGCGTCATGGGCAATCGGCACAGTTTAAGGTCATTTTCAAACCCACCCTGGCTCAACGTGTGGAAGGGAAGATTGCTCTGGTAGTGGGGGACATCTGCATGACCCTGGTTGAGCTGGTGGGTGAAGGCCACAACGACGAATTCACCCTCGATGGATTAAAGGAAGACACCCAGGAGAGGAATGCCAAGAGCAGTCTGAGGAAAGACATCATTGATGGTAAGAGAGGAGAGGCTGCCATGGTGGAGCAAGGAGGAGGACAATGTCTGATCACGTGTGTCCTCCCTCTAGCCAGGCCTGGGCTGTCACCCGCGGGACTTGGTGGCTTGTGGGCGTGGCAGCCATGCACGCAGAGCAGTGTGTGCTGTGCTGCACGTCGCTGGCTCAAGGATGTGTCAGGGTGTTTGCCTGGAAGTGGTGGGATGGGGAAGTGCCTGGGGAACTGCCTCCAGAGGGAGGAAGGCTTGGAGCAAGGAAGCATTGAACGTGCAGGTGTCTGTGCAGCTGAGGGGGACAGGTGGAGCTCCCTGCATGCTGACATGCCTTGCTCTCCTCCTCAACAGCTGTCAGAGTGAACCACATCGAGTTTGGGCACTGTCCTGTCGGGAAGCGCTGCCGCAGGACCTTCACCATCACCAACCGCACCCTTACGCAGGCCATGCGCTTTGAGTGGGATGCAGACGCCCCGTTCCAGTTCTCCCCCAAGGTGAGCATGCACTGCTCTGCCTCTCCCCATTGCTCAGGCCCTGCCCTGGTGCTCCCAAGAGCAGGCAGGGCAGGGAGTCCTCACATGCCACTGATATCCCGTTCCAGTGCCATGTAGGAGATGCAGTCCCTGGCTTGGCTGGGCCAAGGCTGCCAGCCTTGCAGACAAGGCTTCATATTTTGGGAGGTGGCACCTTTTGGTCTTACTTTTGTCTGTCAAATTTCACATAAATCCACTCGGAGATGCAGATTTCTGGCACAGCTGTTCACCACATCAGTTGCTTTTGCTGTCAGTCCTGCCCTTGGCAGTGCTTCCAGTTTGGAAGTCTTGACTGTTTCCCTGATTCTCCCTAGGTGGGACACCTCCATCCTGGCTGTGCCAAGAACATCGCAGTGATCTTGAGATCAGATGTCCCAGTCACCTTCAGAAGGCACCTTGTGAAATGTAAGGTGACCAAGATCAACTTTGAGCTGCCACGAAGGAAGGTTCTAGACTGGGACGACCAAATGCGCACTGTGACGGTGAAGGATACCACGTGGAAAGACCCAGCAGGCAGGTGGCCTAAAAAAGAGAAGGTGAGAAGCAAAAGGGCAAAAAAAGGCAACCCAGCTTTTACTAAAAGAACCACCATAACAGCATCACTGCTGGCTGTGCAGCTCCTGCTTCCTCTGGACACTGCACAGCCACGAGGCTCAGCAGCAGTGCATTCCAGGGGAGAGGGGGATGCACAGTGACTGGATATACTCACACAAGAGGGGGAAGCCTTTGGACAAGAGACCTTTAGCCACACACAAACTATCAGTCTGTGCCACAAGCACAAGTGTTGCAGCCCATGTTGAATGGGAGACAATGTTTTATAATTTTATCCCATTTTATGGTGTTAGAAATCTCTTCATCTCATTTGGTGCCTTTTCACCAACAAGGAGTTAAGTCTGCTGCACTCTGTCTCTTCTTTTAAAGTGGAGAGAAATATACTTCTCCTGCATATGCTGGTGAGCTCCAAGTTTTGTCTGCATGGATACCAGAGAGTTTGGTTATAGTCTCTGTATTGTGTGGGGTATCTCATCACGAAGTAACCCAGGCACTGCATGACTCTATGGAGGAGTCCAGAGAAGGATCATCTCCAGAGACTCTTGCTTTTATTGTCATTATTGCCAAACACACTCATCTTGGGCGAAGGTTCTTTCTGAGTTTCTGCACCATTTTAAGGCCTCTAAAAAACATCCTCTTTTCTATCAGAACATCTGCAGTTGGAGACTTTTCCAATGAGATCTTTCACATCCCAAAATGCCCATGCTCAGCTCCGGACATGACATCTGGAGAGCACTTTCTCCTAAGACAAGAAGGAAAAGGTGCTTTCTAGAACTCTTCAGTCTCGAGGTTCTCCATCCACAAAGCTCCAGCAGGAGAACTTAATCCTAATTTTGAGACCTGCTGGATTTACAGGGGACAGGAAAAAAGCCAGTCCCTCTACAAGGTTGAAGGACAGGGACTGGAACACAGCTATCCATGGGGATATTAACAGCTGTGGTAGTGACTGCTTGGATCAGTGGGCAGAAACAACTACCGTAGCAGAGCAGTCCTAATTTTGTCATCTTTCCAGGGAAGTAAAAGTCAATGGTCCTTTCTAGTCCCGCTATGAGGCTGATCTTGGAGGCCAGAAGATTCCCTTCCAGGCCTGACCTTCTGGGCTCTGCTCAGTGATTTCTGCCTCCTCTGTTTGCAGGTGGTTGAGCCAGTCCTGGAACCAGCTCACACTGTGGTGGAGGAGAGCAGCCAGGAGGCTGAGGTGTACCTCAGTGCTGTTGTTGCCCACGCCCAGTTCAAACTGAGCACAACCGTGGTTGAGTTCAAGGACACCTTGCCCTTCCAGACAAGGACAGCCTTGTGAGTGCTGGAGGCCAGCAGGGCCCTGTGAGCGGGAGCTGCCTTTGCCCAGGGCTGGCCCAGTGCCTGCTTGCCAGAACTCTGCCCCAGCCCCAACCAGCACAGGCCCCTTTCCGTGCACACAAGGCCAAGCAGGAGATGGTGCCAGGAGAGCCTCAGGGCTGCCAGACCTTTCTGCTGAGAGCAGCCATGGGTTTGCTCTCACTGCATGTCACCTGTCCTCATCTGCTCAAGAATAAGTTTGCAGTCAAACCAAGACCTAAAGTCCCTTGGCTTCAATGTCCTGGGC
Organism: Melospiza georgiana; assembly: GCF_028018845.1. Lineage (NCBI taxonomy): Eukaryota > Metazoa > Chordata > Aves > Passeriformes > Passerellidae > Melospiza > Melospiza georgiana. Next base: position 1,841,855 of record NC_080443.1, read on the forward strand.
ACCATGTTGGCCCTTTCCTCTTAAACATCCACACTTGGAAATACTGTTTTGGGCCACCCAGGACAGCAGTCTGAGCATGGCAGGGCTGCCTGGGGAAGAAGGTTCTCTTCAGCAGAAAGTGGTACCAGGAGGCCATCAGACAATGTTACTGTACTATTTGCTTTATATTTATTGGAAATTTTTTGTTATTCCTCCTTCTTGCTTTTCAGTTTCAGGCTATGCAACACAGGGAAGATAGCCCTGGAATACTCCTGGGAGGAAGCTGGAGATAGTGAAGCAGCGATGAGGACTGCTCTGGCACGTAAGGGCATTTCACTTGGTAGCTGAGAGCCTGGGGAGAAGACCCTGCCACTTCACCCCAAAACATGAATTGCTTTTTCATCCTTCTCCACACATCCACTTTCATCAGCATCTTGCCAGCTGCAGCTGGAGAGTTTTTGCCCCTATCTGCCATTCATCCCCTTCTGTTCTTGCTCTGCCACTTGCAGTCTGCAAAGGGGCTGAGCCAGCCTCTGGGGAGAGCCACGTGCTGGGTCAGGACTGGGAAGGGGGACATCAGGGACATCTCAGACTCTTTGAGAAGTCTGAGACTGGGAAACACAATGGTGTTACAAGTGAGCTGACCTGTAGCCACTGTCTGTGTGCAGTTCCTCACTCCAGGGCAAATGCAAAGTCACTGTCTAAAAGCAACTCTCCTGCTTTGGCACAGGAGTGTGTGCTTCAGGCAGAGACCCTGTCCCAGACACCCCATTTCCTGCTAAAAGTACTTGGCCAGAGATGCTCCAAGTGCATCCCAGCTCTTTTCCACCTACCTGCATCAGGAGGCAGAGCTGCTGGCAGCACAGGATTTTGTCTTTGAAAGGTGTCCTCCTCCTCTCTGCAGGTAATTTCCTCTCCTCTGAAACTTTAAGGCGCTGCAGAAACCTGCTGCATCAATTTGGGTGGCAGCAGGACCAGGAAACTCAGGCTTTTGAGCTGCGGCTGCTGCAGCGGCTGGCCAAGCACCTGCAGGATTCCAAGAGGCAGCAGTTTGAGGAGCAGGACTATCCCAAGAAGCTGCGCAACTCAAAGCGCGTTGGTTCCGCCCTGGAAATCTTCCCAGACGCCATCTATGACCTGCCACTGTTCTCCATCAAGCCCTACCACGGCATCATCACTCCTGGCCAGAAGCAGGCCTTCCAAGTGCAGTTCTCCCCAAAGTGCGCGGGGATGTTCCAGACCACCCTGCTGTGCAGGTGAGAAACAACCAGCCCTTGCCAACTCATGTTTCTGATGGCTATCACTGGGTGATCCCAGGGTGGAAAGGACCCCAGTAGGTCATCTGGTCCCACATGGCACAGGGTTGTGTCCAGAGGGCTCTGCAATAATTCCAGTGAGGGACACTCCACACCCTCTCTGGGCAACCTGGCACCTGCACAGGAAAGAAGTTCTTCCTCAGGTTCAGGTGGGATTCCCTGTTCAGGTTCTGCCCATTGCCTCTTGTCCTAATGCTGGGCACCACCAAGCACAGCCTGGTTCATCCCCCAACACCCTGCTTTCAGTCCCTCTGACTGGGATGGGGAGGTGGGCATGGAGTCAGGCAGCCCTAGAGAGGCGGCACAAACACCCACAGGAGCACAGAAAGATCATCATCCTGCCTTGGGAGGGAGACACTGGGAAAAGACACTGTATGGAACATCACACTGCTGGAAGGTTGCAAACTCTGGGAGATCCAGGAACCAGCAAGTGCCTAGCTCTGCTTCCTTTGGAGACAAGCAAGGCCTGCTTCTCTGCCTGGAACCCTGTGTGCTGGAGCTGGTCCCCAGGCACTTAACAGGTCATGGTCCTGCCCTTGCACCTCTGCAGCCTCCACGCAGCTTGTTTAATTTGCTGCATGCTGCTTGCACAGACAGAGGATGCAACACTGTGCAACTTGCTGTGCGAGTTGCAGAGCAACTGGCTGGGAAAGTTTGTCTGGCTAATACCAGTCCCCTTCTTCCTAGAATTTCTAACCTGAATCCAGCTGAGAAGATGAGGCAGGTGACTGTGAAAGGCAGAGCCTTGGAGCAGAAGATTCTTGGTAGGGCAGATGGAGAAAGGCCAGGGAGCCAAGGATCAGGTGCCCTGGAAAGCAGCACCTGAGGGACAGCATTTGTGCCAGCTGGAGCTCCTGCAGGAGGCAGCAACATCGTGCCTTCTGCTGCTGCTGGTCTCCCAGCCTTCACCAGAGACCTCTGCAGCTACCCTTCCGAGCTCCAGTGAAGACCTCTAGCCAACCTTTAATCACCTACATAACTGTTAATTAGATTGATAATAATTCATTTTCAACAATTAATTGTTAATAAACAATTGCTAATACATGGTTAACCGTCAGCTTGTCTTGGTTGGAAAGACAGGTGTCTGCGGGACCTCTCTGGAATGGAAAATGTGACCTCCTCCTCTCCAAATTATTATCACTTTGAAATTAAGGGGCTTTCAGGCAAAGATATGGGAGAAGTTCTTTGCCAGTATGTACAACAAGGCAAACAAACAACAAACAGAAGCAGATACCCAAGCACAGCCTTCCTTCGGCTGCAGGCACTTTCCCTTTGGTGTAGTTCCAGTCACAGCTGGCAGGAAAGGGAGGCAAATAATGAATAAAGCAATTGCTACAGTAATTGAAATTAAGCTACACCAAGGAATGCACTGGAGAACTCAAGCACTGTATGATCAATTCTGAAGAACTTATTGCTGCGAAGGATTCTCTGCAGTAGCCAAATAGTGACTGGACAATGTTGAAGTTGTTCAAAGATAAAGAAGTGATGAGAAAACACCCTAGTGCGGGAAGAGCCCTAGCCCTTAGACCCTTTCAAAATATGCAAATATATTAGACTGAGTTCCCCAAAATACAGAGATGGAAATATCTTCTTGGAACAGTTGATCACCTCACCCACTGGGAGCCTTTGCTATCTCAACTGCAGCTACCTCCAAAGTAGCTAAGATGCTGTTAGAACAAATCATTCCCAGATATGCAAGAACTGAAAGAATGGACTCAGGTAAGGGAACACACTTGACTTCAAAAATTTTACGTTCTATGTGTTGTATTAGACATAAATTGGAAATTCCATACCCCGTGGCACCCTCAAAGCTCTGGATGTGTGGAGAGAATGAATGCTATCTTTAAGAACCATATTACCAAATTAATGATTGAAACCAGATCAGCATTATTACGGATCAGAACTGCTCCAAGAAAGGACATAGGAATTTCTCCCAATGAAATATTACTTGGGTTACCTAATCTGGGAAGGTAGAGCTGAAACTAATGACTTCCATCTCAGAAATTATTGCAGGCAATTACAGCTGGTGCTTTGAAGAGTTGTTTTTTCATATGAGGTTTACCAAAGGGTGTCTTCTTCATTAGCAGATAGTGTGACAAGGTGTTGATTAAAAGACCAATCAGGTCCACCTCTATCAGAATGGTGTATAAAAGAATGCATTTCTAATAAACTCAGATATTAGCTATGCACTAAGAACCAGAGGAAGTAGCCTCACATGGAGAGGAAATTCAGGTTAGATTTTAGAAATAAAAATTTCACTGTTCAGGAGTTCAGGCCTGGGAACAGGTTGGCCAGAGAGGGTGTGGAGTTGCCATCCCTGGAGCTGTCAAAGAGGTCTCTGGATCTGACCCTGGGAAATGGTTTAGTGGTTTAGTGTTTGCAGTGTCAGTGCTGGCCTGGCGTTGAACTGATGGTCTTAGAGATCTCTTTCACCCCTGCCGGTTCTACAACTGCAAGCGCTTCCCGCCCGGCTGAGGGGAAGGCTCAGGGCTGTCCCGAGTCCAGGGGCGGCTGCGCCTGAGGGGCTCGGGCGGCGCTGCGGCTGCGGCGGCTCCTGAGGGGCCGGGCCGGGCTCTGCCCTCGGCTCCGCCAGATCGCAGCCCTCAGGCCGGCGGGGCCTCCGCTGTCCTTCAGCCCGACGATCCCAGCCCATCCCATCCCTCAGGCCGGCGATCCCAGCCCTCAGCCCGCAGCTCCCATCCTCAGCCGGGCCGCGCTCGGCAGCGGGCACCCGCCTCGCCTCGGGGCTTGCCCGGAGCCACCCGCGCCACTGGACCACAGGTACTCGAGCCGTGCCCCATTTCCCCCCTCGAGACTCCCTAACCTTCCCACACAAGAATGCAGCTGCTGTTTCATCAGTAGACTGTTGCCTTTCATCCCCCTCCCCCCTTTCTTATTTCTTTCCCTTTTATATTTGGGCTGATCTGGAGTGCTTGCTAAGGCTTCAGAGTGGAGCTGTGATAATGAGCTGTAAATCACGCAGGGCTCATCTGAGGGAGGAGGGAGCTGAAATAGGCCAGGACAGCCCCAAGTCCTGTTGCACAGCGCAGCGTCCTCACGGCCCCAGCTGCTGCTCTGGGCTTTGGTTTCCACAGGAGGCCAGCAAGGCGCACTTGTCCCCTCTGGGTTTGGTCCCTGGTTTCGAAGGAGAAGTCCTGCCCAGGCTGGCTGCTCTGCTGGCCATGCCAGCCGTGTGCTCTAGTGCTGCTGAGCACACGCCCTGACAGATCTGCGCTTCTCCAGGAGTGGTTTCTGAGGTTTGAAGCAATGTTACTGGGTTGTTTGCCATAACTGATGGAGAAGTTTCATATGCAACACTTGCCAGCTGTCTGTTGAGATAAATCTAGTTGCTTGTCTTTCCACCTTGCTCTGTGATGCAACAACTGAGGTGAGCTCTTTGCATCTAATTAATGCAGGCTGGCTTATAAACACTATTTTGTGTACCTTCTGTAGGTTGCAAAAGATCCAGGAAAAAGTCAAGATGTGTCCTTGTATACATACAGTTTTAAACCCCTTGTCCTTCCTACATCGTATAATTGTATAAACATGTATTAAATTAAACTCTTCTGAAAAGCAGTTAGCTCCAGAGTGAACTCATTTTTGCAGCCTTCCTTTTGTTTGGGTCGGTTTTGTTTTTTCTTAGGCTGGCAGGGTGGTGGCAGTAGGACAAGAAGAGGTGAGGAAGGCTGGCAAGCTTTTCCTTGTTGTGGCAGGGTTGGATTTGTAGGAAAATGAAATGCGTGTCTGTTATCACTTCTGAAAGGCTGCAGGGAATGGAAGTCTCTCAACTCTCTAAGGGAAGCAGCAAAGGAATGGGGGCAATCAGTAACTCCCAAGACAAAGCAGGGCTGGCTGTCTTCATTAAGATGACAATGATTCTGCTTTGAGCCTTTGTCCACTCTCAAAAGCTGACAACCTGGTAGTTACAAATGCAGGGCTATTATAAAATACTGTATTTTTCGCGAACGCGTGTGCGGCTCACAGTCCGGCGAGCCAGAGGGGAACTGCCGGCGCCTCCGCTGCATCCGAGATCAGCCGCCCTTGGCGTCGCGGCCTCGGGCTGGGCCGGATCGCGGGCTGGATTGTATGCGCTGGACGGGACGAGGAAAGGGAGTGAGCACTTACTGGGGGCTAATGTCGGTTTACTGAAGGATGGCAGGTACCAACACAAGGAGGGCACCGACCTGCAAAATGGCCGGGTGCTAGCGGAGAGGCGAGGTTTTAAAGGCAAGGGGCGGAGAAAGGAGGGAAACCCCGCTAGCAAATAGGAAAACATATAGGGAGATGCACAACACAACTGACATGCAAACATATCCAATAAACACAAGGGTAGAGAGGAGCCCCGGGACCCCAGCCAATTACATCCCCCAAAGCGAAGAAGGTTCTCGAAAGCTGGGAGGAGTGGGGGGTGATTGAGGCCAGGGAGGAGGAAAAGCTTACTTACATGGTAAAATAAGGGAGGGGAAGTTACATAACTTGAGCGATTGACAACTGAAGGGGGCAGGGGTAACCACAGTAACAGAACTGTCCGGAGAGCTGTGGCGGGAAAACTGGGGAGGGAAGAACCATTGTACAAGGACAAAAGGAGAATGATACATAAAATGGGGGAACACAAGAGAAACTTAAAAACGCACTACAACATCATTTCCGAAGGAAAACAAGTTAGATTAGATTAATATCTAGAAAATATAACAATTTTAATGAAGTTTTTTGTGTTTGCTCCTAGATATGAAAACAGATCTGAACTTACTGCTTGAATGCCTTAAATATCAGATGGACTGCCCTCTGCATGGAATTCTGCTGCAGCAACAACGACTTTTGGTTTAAGTCTGAGAACATTAAAGTTCAAAATAGGAAGCACAGGGAAGGAGAAAAACTGGATCTGACCTGCCCCATCAAGGGCTGCTGTCCCCTCATAAGATCTTGCACTCACCACTGTTTCTGTGAGCCACTTTCCCTTGTCACGTGCTGTCATTAACAGAACCAGACCCTGACTCTCAGCAGGCTGCCTGGTGTGGCCCAAACCAGTGCACGGTGCTCACAACCAGCACAACTCCTCCTCTTGCAGGAAGGAGAGAAGGCCCTTGGGAAATTTGTTCTACCCCAAGGAACAAACCCCAGGCCAATAAAAATATCATTCCTGATCCCTTTAGAAAAAGGCTCAGGACTGTGCTGGGCTATGAGCAGGGGTGCTTTTCACCACAGGCTGCTGCCCAAGCACTGCTGTTCTCGTGTCCAGCTGGCACAACATGAGGGCATTCAGCAGCACTTCTCCTTGGCAGCTGCAGCCAGCCCAGCCTGGGCAAGGCAGTGCCCGGGGGAGGCCAGGCAAGGGCTGGTACCTGGCTGTGATGACCAGGGCTGTCACTCCCTTGCCAAAACCCTCCAGGTCCACCAGCATTCTCCGGTAGAAATCCACCACGCTGTTGGAACACAGGGTCACCTGGTGCAAGAGAAAAGTAGTCAATTCTTCCTTACAAAAGCTCATTACCCACGTGTAATATCCTCCAGTTCTTGTTTCATGGTAAAGAAAGGGCAGATTTTGCCTTAATTCTTCTGCTGGTCCATGTTAAAGCAGTCTCAAAGTAACAAAAGCCTTCTGGGAAGATCAGATCTGGTAAACACACCTTGCTATCAGGGCATAAGTCTACATTAAGCTACATTAAAACATTAGACTAAAGCTTTATGCACCGCTGTATTCAAATTAAGGGGCCAATTTTTCATCTGACTAGGATGACATAAACACAGAGGAAATCTGCTGACTTGAACAGAATGAGTTCAGCTTTACAGTAGGAAGCTGAGGGTAAAGTGTGGCCCAGCAGGTGCTGGGCAGTTCATGGCTGCAGTTTTTTTGTCTCCACTGGAGCTTCCTGCAGTGAACACAAATCATCTGCTCCCCAGGAGGGGGGAAATGAGACCAAGGAAAAAAGCTCACTGCTTGATACAATGACATCTCTCTAACAGCCACCTTCTGCCCTCATCCTTGCTCTGCCCACTTGTAATCAAATAAATTGCTCTCAAAAACACAAGAATGGCTTCAAGCCTTGGCCATAAGGTCTGTGAGCTCAGCATATGATTCTGGAAAGCAAACAGTGCTCCCTGAGGAACATCCCGAGTGAGCCAGCCAGCAGAGGCCTCCCAGCAGTGCAGATCTCTCAGTGCCAGGATGCTCCAAGCTGGCACCAGAGCTAAAGCCCTCCCACCCTGCAGTGCAGCTCCAGCCCTGGGGCTGCAGCGGCTGTGGCCGGGCTCTTGCCGTACCTCGATGTCCTGGTGTCCCTGGGGGAGGATGGTGCCCTGGCTGGGATTGATGGTGAACTCCTTGGGCTCCAGATAGAAATGAATTCCGTTCCTCCAGGATGGGTCACCTTCTCTGCGGATCTGATCCAGGCTGTCCACAGCCGGCTGCGTGCCATCGTCCGACATGCGGAGCTGGAACGTCAGGGGCACCGGGGAGCTGTTGGTGAGGCGGCAGCGCTGCGTGTAGGGAAAGCCTGGGCAAGGACACAAACAGCCATTCAGGCCCCCAGCAGGGCATCATCCTGGGGGAATATCATGGCAGGATCAAAGTGGGATTGGAGTTGAGCTCTTTATGATCTGAACTACAGCTCACCCAGAAGCTGCGTGAGGAATTAATCGTCACTTAGTTCCCTTTGACACAGATTCCAGACTGCAGCCTTGAAAATGCCCACTCCTAGCCCTGCTGAACACTGCAAGCTTCTCTCTTTGGGATGGGGACGAGCTCCCTCACCTGCCCCAAACCAGCACCAGTTCTCTCTCAGTGATGAGTGTGCACCCAGAGCCAGCATTTACTCTGAGAATTCAAGCTGTAAAATTCCCTGTCAATCTGCCAACACTCTCAGTTTTCAAGATATATAAACAGTGAGTTGTCCTTGAGAAGAAGCTACAGCAAAAAAAAGTGAGGATGGAATCAGGAACTAGAACATGATGAATTTAATGCAGCTTGTCTCTGCAGGACCCTTAAGGCATCTCTTGCTTTGGGCCAAACAGACTGAGCACGTGACAGCTCAGAGCCCACTCAACTGGGGGCACAGCCCAGCCTTGCTCTGAGATTAGCAATCAGGAACCAGGTCCCACCTCACCCACACACAGGGACATCACAGCCGTGCTGCGCACTGAGAGTGCTGCCTGCAAGGGTTTACCCCACTTTGGCTCTGAGATTTGCTTTCCATCCTGCAAAGCCAGAGATACAGCCACTCATGGAGGGCATGTCCTGCAGAGCCCACAGAGCAGCCACAGCCTGCTCTGCACTGCACATCTGGCTGGGCTGGCCAGCTCTGTGGGGAGGAGACTTCTCCCCAGGCCTGCTCACCAAGAGTCACTGGGACACAGATGGGGAGAAAAAACAACTGCAGCTGCAGCCCAGAGCTTCTCTGTGCCCATCCAAGTGACCACTGCCAGCTCCAGCAGGGACTCCGGCAGGGAGGCAAGGGAGGCACAAAAAGGACAAACCCAGATGTCAAAACCTCCAATGAGACTGAGGCCAGCACATGCAGACAACAATCAACAGTTGAAAAGAAGCAAAGACAAAACAGCTGCCTTCAGCTGAAGGGACTTCAGGAATGAAATCAGATTAAGTAGGGTGAATCTCCTGTTTCAGAACCATATTTCCATCTGTTGCCTTTCTTCTTCCATTTATTCAAAAGGCAACCTAACAAGTGCCTCAGTGGTGATGCAGGGTGGGGAAGAAGCAGCTCAGGAAAGTCAATGAGTTTTTTTAAAAGTTCATGAACTTCATTAATATGGGTTTAGGCTTCATAGTGAATATTCCCCTTGGTCTGGGAAGAGGGACAGGAGTTTTGGGGTGGGCTTTTCTGAGATCCCCGCAGCTCCTCCTGCCTTTGAACACAGCTACGCCAAAGGGGAAAAACACTACTTGGTGGGTTGGAAACTTCTGTTATTGTGTTCTTGTTTGTGCTGTCTTGATATATTCCAGTAAAGAACTGTTATTCCTTTTCCCATATTTTTTTGCCTGGAAGCTCTGTAGTTTCAAAAGTATAATAGTTTGAAAGGGAGGGGGTTCTCTTTCCATTCTAGGAAGATTCCCCTTCCTTGGCAGACATCTGTCTTTTAAAGCAGGACAGAGACACCAGAAAATACTGACTTTCCATTCCTTGCTTCTACTGGATCTCACAATGGCAAAAGGCTACCTGAGGCAGCAGCAGCCCTGGAGGTCACAGCCTGAAGAGGCTGCTGTGGCAGAACATGAGTGACAGATGCTTTTATGTCCAAGGGCTCCATTTTGGAAGGCACAGATCCCTGACGCTGTGTCCAGCCCAGGGAACACTCACCAAAGGGGATCTCGCCGAAGTTGATCTCATCGACATCGAACTCTAAGCTTGGCACGGTGACGCTGCCCCTGGAGGACAGAGCAGGCAATGGCTCGGTTAAAGGCATTGCACAGGTCCGGCTGTCGTGGCTCGGGGGCACAAAACCCGGGCTCAGGGCACCCTGGGTTCCCAACCAACACAGCCCCGTGTGCTCAGCACAGGGCCCTGGGCACAGGAGGCAGCTCCAGCCAAGGGGCAGCAGCCAACAGCCCCTGATGGGCTCTGGGCACAGGGCAGGCAGGAGAAGCCCCCGGGTTGCTGCGGGTCCCATGAAGGACCCCGAACACACACCCAGACATGGCTCCGTGCCTCAGTTTCCCCATCTGCAATGGCATGGACATCAAGGTGTCCCCACAAACTTCTGAAAGCAGCCCTTCCAGCCACAGCTTCCCTGCTTTGCTCCTTCTGAGCTGCAACTGCTGTTCCCATGGAGGAGCTTTCTCAGGAGAGTTTGACCCACACAATCATTACAGACAGTTTTGAGACATGAAGCCAGGGGAGCCCCAAACATCCTCTGAAAAGAGCAGCAACAGTTCTACACAATGGACAGATCAATCCTAGAGGCAAGGACCAGCTTGTCAGCAGTGCACCAGCTGGCACAGCCAAGAGCAAGAGCTTCAACAACCAAACAAGGCTGTCCTGAATCTAGCACAGCACCTCACCTGTCCTTGAACTCAGCAGACACACTCCAAAAGCCACCAACATCCACTGAAATCAGCACTTGAAGCTGCACAACACTCATGAGTTTATTTCATGTATTGATGCCAATCAATGCCCACTCTGCCTTTTGGTTCAAAATCAAGGAGCAGTGAACTGTGCCTTGTGTGGTACTCACAGGACTGCCCCTGGCTCTGCTCTGCACATCTCAACAAGAGACACCTGCCCCTGCTCAAGGAGAAAGCTGCTTATGCACAAACACCCCATGACCACTTTGGGGGAGGGACAGAGGAAAATCAATTATTTGATGGTGAAAGGTTCCCTCTTGATTTCCAAACTAAAAAAGCAGCACGTTTCCTCCAAAAGCAAAGCCAGCATCATTGTTTCTCCACTATGGGCAGACTACTCACCACTTTTCTCTTGCTAAGTAATAACTTTCTTGTTCTTTTTAATCCATTTCCCTTATCTCATTGGTATAATCCAGTATTCATTTCTTCACTGCCTTGAGCCAGTGCCTCCCAAGAGCAGCAGCCCAGCTCCAAAGCTGCAGAGCAGCCAGCATCAGCTCTCCTGCTTCCACTCCATTATCCTGCAGCACATGGCTCAGGCTGGCAGGGACAAGGCCTTGTGCTGCTGTGGTGCTGAGCCCTGAGCTCTGCCTCCCCTATGATCAGCCCTTCTCCCTGTGCCTGGGCCAGGATTGTCTCTTGCCATGGCACCAGCCCACGGGAGGGTGCCCAAGTCCTTGGCACAGTTCCTGACTCCCACATCAGCCCTTTGCTGGCTGTGCAAAGGAGGCACCAGAGCCCTCTGGGCACAGGAGCTGGGGGCACAGCTTGTCCCCACAGCATGGCTGGGAGAGGGGAGCTGAGGCTGCTGCTGCCCATCTGGCACGGATTATTCACACAAGGTTTTACAAACACTGCTGCAGCTGCAGAATCAGCCAGGCTGGCCCATCTGCAAAGCCCTGAGGGCCTTGCTGGGTGTTCAGGTGGGACATCCCAGAGCAGCTGCTGCCCAAAGCTGATCCATGCCACTGCCTGCCATGGCCCAAGGCACAGGGAGATCCCTGCAGGGAGGAGTCATTCCAGCTCCCAGCCACCACACAGGGCAGGAGGCAGCCTCAAACTAAGGTAATGCCAGCATCAAAGCAGAGATTCAGACCTCAGGAAACACCTTTTTCCTCTGCTCCACCCCAAAAGGAGGCAGGTGGGGGATGTCCCAGAGACAGCCACAGATGTGCCCACCCAGCTCCCAGGGTCCTTACTTGATGGTCAGGATGGCAGGCATAGGAGATCCAGCCACACTGAACTGGAACTCCTCCTCAAGGCTCCCCAGCACGGTGGCACTGAAGGAGATCTGAATAGTCTGGTTCCCACCTGCTGCAATGATCCCCTCCTCGGGCTCAAACTTGAAGCAGGAGCCCATGTTGGTGGTTGAAGGGATATAGATGAAGGGAGCATCAAGAGCTCCTTCGTTAATCAGTTCCACCTGCAGGAGCAAGAAAGCAAAATGGAAATCCATGTGGAACCTTCCTTTCTTGTGAGTTATTGTCCAATGATGCAATGAGCACCCAGCAAAGGCAGAAGATGCTTTGTGCTGCTGAATGGCAGAAGTCCAAAGATTCAACAGGACAAGTTCTGCCTTTGGGTTTTCATGCAGAGCAGTGGCAATTCCACAGAACTGCAGTCACCCTGGCTTATCCCATGGGCACAGAGCAGTGCCCCTCTGCTCAGCAGCACCAAGGTCATGGAGAGCTGGCCCTGAGAGCAACGTGGGCTGATTGCAGCTGCCTAGGGAATCACCCCAGAGCTGCTGCTGCCCCAGTGAGCACAGCTCCAACAGCACCATCTGCTCCGTCACCTTTTCCCAGACCATGAAAACAATACATTGAGAATGAGGCATCAGCATCAAAACATAGAGACAGCACCATCTTTTGGTGAGAAAACTCAGCCTGTCTTTCCCTTCCACAGCCACACTTTGGAAAGTGTCTGGCATGATGTAGAGCCTCATTTTCTACATCTTTCAGTTGCTCTCCCTTGATTTATTTTTTTTTTCTGGAGGGAGAGGCAAATAGGTAGAAAACTCCTTTGCTTTATTCCCAGGAGCACTTTTCTCTTTCTCGGGTCAGAGATGCACCGAGGCCAAAGTGTGGTGAGGGACTGGTCAGCAAGGGAAAGAACTCCCAAGCCTTCAGCAAGGGCCAGCACTGAGCCAGGAGGCTGGATGGCTTTCCTGTGACTTCCAGGAATAGGCAGGGACACTTGGCTGGAAGCTGTTTGCAGTGGGCTGAAGCCCAAGGCAGCCAGTTTGTTGCAGCTGCTTCTGCAGAGCCCAGTGCAAAGGGGCCTTGTGTCTGGCACTGCCACAAAAGCCTCTGAACATGCAGCTTTGGGAGGCAGTGTTGGTTTCATGTGCCAAGGGGTTGTTTTGCAGGAAGCCTCCCAGCTGATCCCTAAGGAAGGCTGCCCAAAAGCAGGGACTGGGGCTTCAGGAACAACAGACACACCTTTGGGACCCCCCCAGGTTTGGGCAGTCCATCAAATATTCCCTGCTCACAAGTGCCCAGGTTGGCAGGAATTCCACAGCTCCACCAGGCTTACTGCTGCCTCAGGAGCCATCAGGATCCATCCCAAGCCCTGCTGCTCACCTCATGGATGTGGGAAGAGTTGACAAAAACATTCCCAATGTTCAGTGTATGAGAGCTGAACTCGACCAAGGGTCCTTGGCCTTCCCCTCTGAGGCGCAGGGGCAGCCTGCTCTCACGGCCTGGGGAGAGATGTCCATTGCAGTACAATCATTCCCTCTGCTCCACTGCATTTTCCAGGCTGCATGCAACCAGCTCCTGATGCTGCAGGAGAAGATATGCACCCTTCTCTTCCCTCAGGAGATATCCCTTGGGGCTGACTTCTAATTTCTAACCCATTCCTCGGGCTGCTTTCCAATTTAAACCAGCAGTCTGCTGAGTTTAAAACATCTCTGATGTCCTGTAGTGACAGGCCAAGGAGTAATGGGTAGAAATTGAAAGAAATTTAGGTTAGATATTAGGGAAGAAATTTTTTACTATGGGGGTGGTGAGGCACTGGGGCAGATTCCCCAAGGGTGAGGCTCCAACCCTGAAAGTGTTCAAAGCCACGCTGGATGGGGCTTGGAGCTACCTGATCTAGTGGGAAGGGACTAGATGATCTTTCAGGCCCATTCCATCCTGAACATGCTAGAATTCTGTGGTTTCTTTCCCATGCACTTAGAGGAGCTCTGAAATCCATTCAGGGAAGGCACAAAGCTCATTAAGAGCAAATTGCCAGGCAGCAATTGCCAAACTACCTGGCCCAGTAGCACACAACTTCATTGCCAAAGTCCTCAATTTCTGACCCTCAGCACTGTGTTCTATTTCCACAGACTGTGAGCTGCAAGGTGACAATTCCCACACAGGGACAGAAGCAGGTGCTGGCCAAGGGTGCTCCTTCTACAACCACCCTGGGCTCAGTGGGGCTCAGCCATGTCTGGGCACTGGGAGGGGATCCAGGCTCAGGGAGCACATTTATAATTCAGCTCCTGCTGCCTGATGATGAATCCATGTCAAATGGAGCCATCCTGGAGGTGTCTAGAGGGGCTTAGTGCTTGTTCACTAAAGCTGCTCTGCTCTGTAGCTCTTTGGCCTTTGAGGAAATGCTGGCAAAGCCATGGCATGAAAACTTCTCCCTGCACTGCCTGGGTTGCTCTGGGATTGGTAACCCAGACACGGCTGTTCTGAGCCCTGGCCCAGCACGGGAGACTCCCTGGGAGCTGCAGGGCCAGGGGGGATGTGCCAGCACTGCCCTGCTGACCAGGGACTCTTCCCAGCAGTTCCATGGGAGCCCAGGCTGGCACCATGGCTTCACTGAGGGGGAGAGAAGCAGAGGGAAGGAGCTGTACCTGAGATGCTGAGGTAAGCCATACTTTGGTACCCCAGTACGTCCAGGGGTTTAAAGGTCACTCTGATTCCGGCCGAACTATTCGGCCCGATTTCTCCCTCCTACAACAGAAAGACAGCAAAACATTTCTCTTCAAACTTCGTGTTTCTTGTTCTCAACCACAGTCCTGTAAGCCTTGATTTAGAGCATCAGTGATGAGTGAACAACACAAGGAGCCCAAGGAAACACTCCAAACCCAGCTTAACATAGTGCTGGAAGCTCTCAATGCTCAGCTGATCAGCTCCCTCTCCCCACAATATTCCTGCTGCTCTGACACAAGCTCTTGGTCCCATCATGCTGCTGTCAGCTACAGTGGGATGCAACTGCCACTGTGCACTTGGCCTCAGATGGGCCATAGGAGTAACCAAGAAGAGATGATGATCCCCTTCCTTGGAAATAAAAATATTAGTTTAATCTGTTTTGAAAGAAAGCAGAGGTTGGCATTATTCTAGGGTTTACTCCAAGATAAGAAGAGATTTTGCACTGTTCAGACAGCAGGCATTCATCATCTCTCCCAATGCCAGTACTCAGAATCAGGGCTCTGGTTGATGGGAGCATGTGGCACTTTGCTTGCATCACCAGAAAAGGAAAAGGTTTTCTGTCCCTGTGTGCAGGACAACTCCAAAGGCCCATTTCAGCCTTCCACCCTTGTGTCCAGGCTCACAGATGATGCTGGAAGGGACACTCAGAAACAGTGCAAGGCATGGTTACAGGAGGGGATTGGCATTTCTGTCATTAACTTGGGCTGAATTTGGCCTCCTTTTGCCAGGGAACCATTGCAAGCTTCAGGTCAGTGTGTGAGCTGGCAGTGCTCCAACAGCCTCTGCTGAGCCCCACGAGTGGGGGGAGCCCCTGCCTACAGGAACTGCTCCCTGGGACACTGACAGGACACGCAGGCAGGGCCTTGAGCTCCAGCCTGGCAGCAGAGCTGGGCTTTGTCAGGCTCCCAGCCCTGCCTGGAGCCTGCAGGGCACAAATGCTTTCAGCAGGGAGCTCTGCAGCCGCTCCAGAGAGGAGGAGGAGGAGCAGGGAGGAGGAGGAAAATGGGGTTCTCAGCTATCACTTACCATTGGCTCAATGAAAAAAATGTCATCAGAGAACATCATGGAGTCTTCTTGCACCTCTGCCATCTTCTCCTGGGCCATGCTGGTCAGGAGAGCAGCGCCATCTTCATCTTTCTCCTCCTCTGATTTTTTCTCCTCTGTGAGTTTTTCCAGCCTCACCTGGCTCGGTGAGTGCAGCAAACTGCGCCGCCTGCAGCCGCAGGGAGAGACAAGGCCAGCAGATGGTTTCATGAGCCACAGATTTGCAGAGAGAAGTGGGAGTGCAGGAGAGAAAGCACTTGGGGAGGAGCAGCAGCAGCTCCCCAGCAAGGGCTGACCCCAAGCCATGGGAGTCCCAGATGGATCAGAGGATAACTTGTTCACTGGCACAAGGTAGTTTTACTCCACACTTGCAAGCTCAGGAGAGCTTTCCAAAGCCAGAAGCCCTCTAGAGAACCTCCTGGCTCAAAGCCTCTGCCAAAACTGAAGGAGAATCCACCGACCACCTCAGCTGGCTTTTCCTACCACTGAGCTACTTGGGGAAAGCAGATAAAAGATCATGGAGCAGGACTTCCCTGGGAAGGGGAGATGAAGCTGGCTTGCAGCTACGTGTTACCAGCATCACTCTTTGTTTCTTTCATTTTGGACCTGCCCCGTTCCCTACTCTGCCTTTCCCAAGAGCATCCCAGAGCACTGCCACAGGAAATTGATGAATTCAGGCACCACATCCCTTCAGTGACATTCAAGGCTTTATATGCATGAAAACAGAGGCTCTGAGAGGGGAAGGGACTTTGTTGTGCAGGAGGGAGACAGCAAACTCCTGGAGTTTCATGATCCACAGCTTTTTGGGTCCCATCCCAGTGCATGGTAGTAGAATGTCCTGAAAGGGAAAGGATCCTGCATTATCTCCTCTCATAAAAAGTCCTCTTTGCTCTGAGATCTCAAAAGCTTCTCTGGCAGCAGGACAGTGGCCTTGGAGCTAAAACTATTCCTGTGACTGGAAGTAAGGAAGAACAACATGTCCTGGTGACAGTCTAGGACACAAAGTGGCATAAAACCAGATGCAATTGGAAGAAACCCCACAAAAGCAAAACCAAGTTGAAGTTTACTTTGGGGAAACGTAGTTGCTTCTGAGGGGAAAGTGGATCACCTGGGGTACAGGCTGAGGCAGGGAAGTGGGAAAAAATGGAAATAAACAGCCCAGGGAAGTAGCCAGAGAAGGTCATGGGATTTTCTTTTACCACACAGAGCTTGTATGGAAGTCAAACACAGTGTAAGGAGAACAGTGACAGTGAGAATAGAGAACAGTGGCAAACCAAGAAGCCCAGGGCACTAAAGGACCCTCTCACCAGCCATTCAAGCGGGCAAGGGTTGATCTCCTGGTTCTTTGCAGGCAATTTAAAATGGCTCTGGGGAGTGCAAGTGACCTGGCCCGCAGCACACAGGGGCTTGCCACGGCACTTTTGGCCCAGAAGTTTTGGCCCAGCAGTTTTGGCCCAGCAGTTTTTCAGTTTTTGCTTGGCTGAGCAGAAAGGGTGCAGTGACTCACTCTCCTTGTGTAGTGGGTTGTGTCTGTTTGCTGGTTGTGAGATGCAAGCCTTTTTTTTTCTTTCTTTCTTGTTTCTGCTTTTTTATTTCCCTAGCAATAGTTTACAAATGATGAAAAGCCCTTGCTGCTGCTGCTGCCAGCAGGAGTGCACTAACTCAAACAGAACCCTTAGAAAGGACGAAGCTGCCCAGGCCCCTGGCTGCAGGGAGGGTCTGGCCTGGTGCTAAGATCAGAGGTTAGTGCAAAAGACACCTGTGTGTGGAGTCAGCAGGTGAATGATCTGCTCTGTCCCGTGGCAGAGCTTAAGGAAGAAGTGGAAAGGCTGAGGAGCATTAGGGAGAGTGAAAAATAAATAAACTGGTGGAGTTACACCCGTCCAACCCTGAGAGAAGCTCAGCAGGAACCAGAGGAGCCCTGCCCATCTTGTGAGCAGGCAGAAGGAGGAGACCTAAGAGACAGTGGGGAATGGAAATGGGTCTCTACAGGAGAGGTAATAAAATTCTGTCCTGACCCCCATCACCCACCCAGGTGCCCTGACAGAACAGCTATGAGGCCCTGGCTCCAGAGGGTCAGGCAGATGACACTAAGGAACAAATTCTGTCTGGAGAGTCTCCCAGTTGCACTTGGGCTGTCAGACAGATCACAGCCTCAAGTATTAACAAGAAGGGTGGTGGTAGTAGGTGACTCCCTTCTAAGGGGAACTGAGGGCCCTGTACATTGACCAGATCCATTCCACAGGGAAGCTACCTCCCTGGAGGTAGGTGCTACCTCCCTGGAGTCCAGGTACTGGATATCACCAGGAGATCCCCTAATGATAAATTAGGGAATTTAGTTCCCTAAATGAACTTGATCTGTTCACCACTGTCTGGGGTACAGTGACCGTGAAATAATCGAGTTCTCAATATTTGGTGAAATGAGGAGGGGCATCAACAAAACTTCCACTGTGGACTCCTGGAAGGCAGACTTTGGCCTGTTCAAGAGACTGATTTGGAGAGTGCCTTGGCAAACAGCCCTTAAATACAAAGGGGTCCAGGAAGAATGGAGATACTTCAAGAAAGAAGTCTTCAAGACACAGGAACAAACTGTCTCTGTGTGCTGAAAGACAAGCTGATGGAGAAGACAACCAGCCTGGATGGGCAAGGAGCTCTTGAAGGAACTAAGGGAAAAAAAAGAGGGTGTATCACCTTTGGAAAGAGGGGCTAGCAACTCAGGAACTGTTTAAGGATGTTGGTCATGTAGGAAGAAGATTAGAGAGGCAAAAGCCCAATTAGAACTTGAGGAAATCTAGTCATTGCAGCCAACCTTTCCTTCCCAAAATGCCATCCTTGGTTGGAGTATAAATGAACTGGAATGCTGAGTGCTGAGCTCCTGAAGCACAGGGTGACACACCCCATTGCCAGGCATGGTTTACTTGGCCTAAACCATTCAAAAGCACCAACACCCCCTGAGGCCACACATCAGTTTCAGTCCTGGGCCATATATCTCACTGAAATGCATCTTTCAAACCAACCTCCTCTTCACTTCATTCTCACGTTCCTCAGTAGGAAAAGCCTTCCACTGGAAGTGGGCTGTGATGTTACTCCTGTTTTCAATGAACACGGTTCTGTGGGTAGATGTGGTGATGTAGGTGGTGTCAACGTGCACGATATTTGTGCTCAGCCCAACGTTGACATCTACAGCTTCTCCATAGAGCTTTGTGTGGATTCTTTCTTCACCTGGAACAAAGCAAAGGAGAGTCTTTGCTCAGCTCACTGGCCGATGGAAGCACAAGGAACAGAGCAAACCACAGGGCACAGAAGAAGGTGTCCCAGCTTATAGTTGCATTAGCAGTTCTGTGCATCAGTCTGTTTATCACATCCTGGCAGCTCTGTGTGTGTAGGGCGTGGGGATGTCCTGGGCAGCTCCTTAAACACCTTATTTCTGAGAGTGTTTGTGGAGATTTGGCCCCAAGGGGACAGGATGGACAGGGAGATTGGTCCATGTGCTCTGGTGACCCACTCAGATCACCAGGATTTCTGATTTCTGCATCCAAGTCCTCCAGGTGACAGGGCTGAGGAGCCCTGCTCAGTCCTGCCTTGCCCAGGCTCTCCCCGGGCATCCCAGGAGACTCCTGTCTCTCCTGAGCCCTTGGATCCCTTCTTGCTGACCAGCAAATATGCCTGGGGGCAGGTGGGCAGCAAAAGGAGGCCCAGAGGAACAAGTGAAGTGACAGCCCACAGCAGGAGGGGACACAGGTGAGGAAACACAGCCAGCCTGGCTCTGCAATGTGACAAACCACTACAAACTGAACACCATGAAAATTATCATCATCTCCCTGTCCAAACCCACAGCCACATCAGTCTTGAAATATTTTATATTGCTGTGATTTCAAAAAGCTGGAGTATTTCAAATTAAATAAAAAAGGGACAAAGGAATGATTAATAAGTACAGAGCAGCTTCTTTATGAAGACTGAATGGGATTCCTCAGTCTAGAAATCAAATGGGAGATAGATGTGAGAGGTCTGCAACTGCATGAACGACCTGGGAAATGGGGATGAGGAAAACTTTGTCTTGACTTGTCATCAACC
Organism: Melospiza georgiana; assembly: GCF_028018845.1. Classification (NCBI taxonomy): domain Eukaryota; kingdom Metazoa; phylum Chordata; class Aves; order Passeriformes; family Passerellidae; genus Melospiza; species Melospiza georgiana. The sequence goes on from NC_080443.1 coordinate 1,861,270, forward strand.
AGGAACTCAAGGGCCTGAAAATGTTATTAGGCAGAAATTACATTTATGTGTAGAGGGCAACATAGAAAAAGGGTCTGTGACAAGCCAATGGAGAAGCAGCATATGGGACAGAGGTGTGCAAGAATTCCATTGCATTGGAGAGTCTGATGGAAACATCACACCTCTCATACAGCACTGCCCAGGAATAAAATAAAACTTCACCCAGGCACAGCCCCATGGTAGTGGAGAATTAGGGTTCCTCCTCCCTCCACTCAGCAACTCCCAGCAAAACAGAAGTCCAAAAATCTCCTGTTAGAGGGGGTTTTATCAAGTCCCCAAACACCAAGGAGTTCTCAGGTTTTTTTGGGGTAAATCTGGAACAGGGGAGGCACCTCTGGAGGGAATGCAGGGGATGGACAGCAGGGAGCCATGGGGGACAACTGTCCTGTGCCCTGCAGGGCCCAGCACTCACCTGTGCTGCAGCTCAGGAGGCTGCAGTGGTCACCCTTGGTCAGCGGGTGAAATGTCACTGTCACCTGCAGGGTTTCACCAGCGCCCAGAGTTCCTGTGGCCGGCACCACGGAGAAAGGACTGCAACACAGAGAGAGGGGTCAGGCCTGGGGACGCCTGGCCATGAGATTCCTGCTGCACTGCAGCTCCCTTGGGCAAGCAGGGAGCAAACCAAGCACAGGCAGCAGAAGGCAGAACAGACAGGGTCACAAACAGCCACTGAGCCACTGCTGAGGAGATCCAGCCCTCACAAGATCCTGGGGCTAAAATGGCCTCAGCTCCCCATACTCTGCATCCAGCTCTCTGCAATGAGCCTCAAGGCTCCCAGTGCCAGCCATCCCATCAGAGAATGGTTTGTGAAGAGCACAGAGAGGGTTCAGAGCTATCTGCATGCACAACTTGACACTGACTGCCTCAGGAAATCCTCTTTTCCTGCTGCCTATAAACCACATCTCAAGAGATGCAAATGTTAGGGCACTACCTATCCTGTGAGATTACAGCCTAGGAATCAGACAGGGAGAAGGAACTTTTCCTTGAAGACCGAGGAATAATTACTGTTGAATTTGTAGTGTAGTTCTTTGGTTTATTTTACCTTGAAAACATGCTGATTTAGCCTAAAATGGGCACATTTTATCAGCATTTCAATGAAAGCTGCTCTAAGAAAAGGAGCAGTCAAAACTCTAAAAGAGTGCAAATAGAGTGCAGATTGTGGGAGGATGGATTGTAAGAGAATAGAGATAGTGCAGGAGGCAATCTCACCCCTGAGGATTTGCAGCTGTACTAATTACCAAAGAGTAGGAACAGCCTTGCCCTCAATAGGTCACCGCTGTGTCCAGTAAGGATGGTGCAATAAGGATGGGTGTTATAAAAGAGCGGATTAGCTGGTGCAGAGAGAGTTGGAGTTTTTTAGCTGGGCTGTGAAGAGTAAGGGTCAGGTGGTCGTGCTAGGGACAGCAAGGGTCAGTATGTGCTGTGAGGGACAGGAAGCAGGAGGAAAGAGGAAAGGAGTCAGTGTTGCGAGGAGCTGCCTGTGAGAACTCCCAGAGAGAAGGCAGGAAAGTTCTGCAGTGGGATGATAAACTGACAGTGAGAGTCAGCTCCCATCCACGTCCACTGGTGCCAAGCACCAACACCACCAGCAGATCAGAGCAAGACAGTGGCATGGAAACAAGACCCAAAAGGAGGATGCCATTTACAGTCTGAAGGGTCCAATCCCAGCTAAATGAAGCACCAATAGCAGGAGCACATCAAGGAAGCAGAACAGGAGGTTTCTTTGTATTTACCAGCTATGCAGTCTGGGATTCTGGGCTGTCATGCAGGCTGGTAACTGTTTGCTTGGCCCAGCAGGCAAACTCTGTACAATGTGTTGGAAATAATGATGCAGATGTGTTGGTGCACTTTGGATTTAACAGGAGCAATCAGGATTGGTCACCAGGTAAAGAGCTCTTGCCTGACAAGCACAAGACACTGTGCTTTGATGCTCAGGGACAGCTCAGGGGAAATGTGCTTCTGCCCAGCAGCTGCTGGGCTTTGTGCACTTCTACAGCCATGGCCTTGGTGCTTTGCTGCTGGTCAATCTGTCACTTAAAAGTGTGTTCTGGGGACTTTGGTGATGAATGCATCACACCCAAAACCAAAGAGAACATCTGGCAAGCTGAACTTTATTCATGTCAGTAGTGACAGCTGATGAACTTGCTTCAGGTTCTGCTCCTTAAGGACCTCTTGCTGTAATTATGGGCTGACCTGTTCCCATTGCCACTGGTGAGAACATCACTGCTGGCTGATGGAGAAGCCTGGGGCCAGCAATGTTCATGTGCTGGACGTGAGACTTTGGAGGGAGGGGAGGAAAGACAAGGCCCCAGCAGCCCCAGAGCCAGATCAGTGCTCGTGCTCCTGCATCTGCCCCGGGGCTGATGCCAGCACTGCTGCAGCTCTGCTGGGGCTGGGGGATCAGGGCCTGCTGGGGGCAAGGCACAGCATTCTGTTCTTAGTCTTTGGCCAGAAATTTCACCAGAACAGAGAAGCTGCCAGTTAGGGAATCCCTGGCCAGGCTTCAGCACTACCTTCCATTCCATTCCCTTCCCACTCCTGCCCCATGTTACATGCTCCCATGCTCCTGCCCTCAGATGGCAGGATGGGAATAACATTCCAGGGATGACTTCAGGGCTTGCCTGAGAAAGAAGGTGTCTTCTTCTTTTCAAATTATCAGGAGAAGAGGATCCAGCCAAGTCCAGGACTCAGTTGTCAGGATTGAAAAACTGACTCCAATTCAGCCCCTGCATCTCCTCCATCCCTGGGCTGTACCCACCAGACTCCTCTGTTCCTGCTGGAGCACTCATCTCTCACACACACCTGGCTCCCCAAGACCCAAGGACACAAGCTCTACTCCTCTGAATTTCAGCCAGCATCACTAAGCTGTTCCCTGAGCCCACAGCTAGAAGAGCTGTGAAGGAGACATCTCTGACACTGTAATAACCAAATGAAAACCACTGCTGAGAGATGGGGCTGGCAAGCTAAATTTTGGCCTTTTATCTGTTAATTGTGAGCTGTTCCTTAAGATAGTTCTCATCCTCTTAGATCCATCCTCTCAATGAATCACTACTGCACCTGACAGGCAGAAAAGATAAGGTATGGAGGGGGTTTTAATAGGTTGTTTTCACCTGCTTTTTAACTAGGTCCATTGGTATGTTTGTTTAGTTGTGTGGCATCTAAAGACAGGTCCAGATCTCCCAAGGGCACCTTGCAACCCCCAGACACTGCTCTTGCTTTGAGCAGTGTGTTTGCTCAGATGATTTCCAGAGGTCCCCTCCAGCAAAAGTTATTCTATACTTTTACCTTCTAAATGAGCCCAATTGCTTTTCACATATTCACTAAATGTCTCCTATTTCCTATAGACCTGTGCATGTCCCTATGGGCATGTGGTATATGGAGAGGCATTACAGGAGCTCAACCTTCATCAAAGTTCCCAATGAAGAATGCATGATCTTTTGGCAAACATTTAACACAAAACAAAAAGAAAAAACAGCAGAAACAGAGGAACTTCGGAGTATTTTAAAAGAAATCTCAATGGAAGGGGCACAACCTTATTCAGAGATTTAAATCATCTTTTGAAATTTTAAACTGTCTTTGAAAGGTTCATCATGGAACAGAAGAGGTGACTGATGCCCTCAGCTGACAAGGGTAATCAGATCAGCTTTAAGTAACAGGAACTGCACTGGCTGCCTGCAGCACAGCTCATGTTGGGCATCTCATGAGAGGACCACTGGAAAGCCACGTGCTTGTGTCCTCCCAGAGAATGGGTCTGTTTGGCTGACAGTAGTGAGTAGGCATTTCAGAAACTGCTTGTGCTCAGGAGGGTGCAAGCCAGCTACTAACACGTTCCAGCACCCTCCAGGAAATTTGGGACAGAGAAAGCCCAAAGGCCACTGAAAGCAAGAGCAGATGCCATCCATGCTGCTCCCTTCCAGCCAGGCTGCAGGGCAGCAGCTGCAATGCTCTTTCCCAACTCTGCTCTCACCCAAAGGTGTTTGCACAGGGACAGATGAGCTGCCTCACCTCTGGGTGCTCAGCTGGTACCGAGCTTTCAGGTTACCGACATTGCGCACCAGCAGAGTCTGCTGGGTGCTGTGCTTGACTGGACACTTGGAGAAGTCCAGCTGGGCAGGGAAGTCCAGCACAGCTCGGGCACCAATGGCCACAATTGGCACAACGATCCTTTCCCTTGCAGTGACGCAGACGAACTCGTGGGAATAATCCTGCAGGAAAAGAAAACTGGCTCAGCACAGGGCATTTAGTGCCATCCCCATGGCAGAAGAAAAACCATTTCTATAACCCTTCAAGGGCATCAATTTACCTATCCCACTCTAAAATGAACACTAAGTTCTACTAATATGTCACATTTTAAAGACACAAGTGCACTTTGCAAAGCCTGTCTCTGTGGCATTACGCTCTTCTGTCACTTGGGTCATACGGAGAACTACCCTAGGTCGCCAAAATTTTTACTCTAAATTTTAATAATGTTAAATAGTTCCTAAGTCCCTTCTAAGGAACATGGAGCTAGGGAACACAGGACATTGCTCTTTAGGTTTCTATATTCCCACTGTCTGAGAATAGGACAAAGTGTTCAAGCAGCAAAAGGAAGAGGAGAAAACAGCTGCACCCAAAGACATCCTGCACTTCTGGCCTGGTGCAGAAACATCAGTTGGCTCACAACTCCCCTCTAACTTTGCCTGTCCAACCAAGTCAGGAGAAGAACAGTGCTAAGAGGTAGCAGGATGCTGTTGGAAAGGGCCTCTCTTTGTTTGCCTGCAAGGCTTCCTCCCTTCCATGCCATGCCCTCAACCCTTCTGTATGAACAAGCCTCCAGATCAGAACATGAACCCTCCAGATCCCAGCACTGAGATCAGACTTGCCAGGGCCTCAGCACTGCTGTTCAAACCTCCCCGCAAAAGCACCTTTGGCACGGAATGGGTGCCAGCTGACAGAGCAAGCACAGGGACAGGCATGAAGACAGAGCCCCAGCAGTGTCACTGCCACGGGCTCTGGGCTCACAGCTCTGCCTGCAGCTTGTACCTGCCCTACACCAGCTCCTTCAGGCAGGTGTCCAAGTGCCCTGCAGCTCAGCAACCTCCTGCTGACCAAGGGCACCCAGGGCCCAGTGTGCCTGTGCCAGGCCGGGCTCACGGGCACAGCACATCCTCTGCCCTGGCCCTGCAGCTGTGCCATGCTCACTTGTGCTCTGGGACAGCACAGCTGCAAGGCTGCACAACAGAGGGGGTGAAAAAGCACCGGCTTTGCTCCAGCCCAGGGGCAGGCAGGGAAGCTGTTGGCAGTCAGGAAGGAGGAAAGCTCTCTGACCTCTTTGTTCCTCTGGTGTTTTCCATCAGAATGAAACCCCTTCCACTGGACCTAGAGATGGCCCAACATCTATCAACAGCCCTCTGTCATTTTCATCCTGTTCCCTGTGCATCTTCCCTTGGCAATGCTCAGGGATGTGC